>NC_050576.1:20948643-21548643 GCF_011100635.1 Trichosurus vulpecula
GAATCGTCCCAGCGAGGTGTGACAAAGGGCTGACCAGCTCTGCCTGCACTTGAAGACATGTACAAGGCTTCTCTTCTGACTAGACCACCTGGTTTCCTTTGGCTGATATGGCTGTGGTTTTGACTTTCTTACCATCCTGGCTGCTTTCACCAGGACAGGCTGTCAGATTGCTCATTCCAGTCTGCAAATCAATGTCCTCTCTAAAACACAGTCACCAGAACTGAATATAATCCCCTCCCCTCCCCACCCCACCAACCAGGGGGTGTCTCTTGATTTGGACTTGAGTGATTCATCCAAGGTCGAAAAGTATCAGATTATATTATATTATATCAGATTATATGTAGCTCTTTGTCTGAATCCAAACTTCATGGAACAAATCCCCTTAATAAAAGGATTTGTTCCCTAGAGCTTGAATTCAGTCAAAAGGCCACACCCAAGGACCTAGAAGGCCACGTGTGGCCTCGAGGCTATAGATTCCCCACCCCTGACTAAGTGGTGCAGTAGATAGAGTGCTAGATCTGAAGGCAGGAAGATTCATCTTCTTGAGCTCAAATCTGGCCTCAGACATTTACTAGCTGTGTGAACCTGGGCAAGTCACTTAACCTTGTTTGCCTCAGTTTCCTCATCTGCAAAACGATCTGGAGAAGGAAATGACAGAGCTGACTCCAGTATCTTTGCCAAGAAAACCCCAAATGGAGTCATAAAGAGTAGGACACAATAGAAACAACTAAAAAAACCCTGGTTCACTCACAGCAGCATAGCATAGAAGGAACCCTCAGAGTGGGGAGGGAAATACCATCTCAGAAGTCAGAAATCCTGGATTCAAGCCATGCTGAAGATGTGAATCTGTGTGACCTCCACTGGATAAATCACCAGACCTTCCTGGGCCTCAGTTTCCCTACCTATAAAATGAGGGCCAATGCCTCTGAGGTTCCTTTGAGATCTAGGTTCCCTTTTTTCAAATTTGACCTCTAGGATTAAATTAAATCAATACTTTTGAGTCACTAGGCAGCAATCTGTATGAAACACGTTTATAGGTTTTACTGGAAGCCCAGGCCAATGTGAGCCAACAGTGTAATATGATAGCCAAAACACCTCCCCTGAAATCTCCCTGTGATCTGAGGCTGCCTTAAGAGACAGAGAATGCAGAATTGAGATTAAAGAAGGGAACCTTGTCGGTCTGATAAAATCTAGAATGTTTGGTTCAGTTCTTAGTATCCCAGTCTGAGGAGGACCCCTGAGAAGCTACAGGATGTCCATTTGAGAATGGCATCAGTGGTGAAAGGACACCAGATTGTACCCTATGGGGATCAGCTGAGGAGGCTGGGGATGTTTAACATGGAAAAGAGAATCCTTAGGACAGGCATGATGGCCAGTTTCAAGCATGTGAAGGCCTATCCCACACAAGAAGGATTAGATTTGTTTTCTTGGCCACAGAAAGAATAACTAGGAAGAAAATGCAGAAAGGAAAAATATAAGGAAAGACATTTTGACACTTGCAGCAGTCCAAAACTGAAATGGCCTATCCCTGGAGGTACTGTGTTCCCTATCTGTAGATGTCTTCGGTTGGAATCAAGGATGTTTTCCCCCATTAGACTGTAAAAGCTCCTTGAAGAAAAAGGTTGTCTTTTGCTTCTTTTTGTATCCCCAGGGTTTTGCACAGTGCCTGACACAAAGCAGGAGCTTAATACATGTGCTTTGACTGGTAATAGATTGTTGTTGGATGGGGGATCGATTTGCATAAAGGGCTCTTTTTGATGGCTTCTTTGATCCCTTTCAAGCTGAAATCCAGGGTTGGGGGATCAACTTTAAAATAGAGGCCCAAGTTTACTGCCAGAGTCACTGGTCTTTAAAGCACCAACCTGGAAAGCATTAGTGCTTCCTTATCTGGAGCTTTAATTGAATTTGCTCTGTGAAGTAGGCTAGCCATGGGACCCCTTGAATTAGGTAACCCATTTTGAAAACCTGAACCAAACTACAATTCTTTAGCCTGTTTTTTTTTTTAAATGAGTTTACACCTCGCTCCCCACCCCCACTCGAGTCACGCCTGCTGTGATGCGTCCTGCCAACATTTTCTGGTGGTGATAACTAAGCCTCTCAGGGATGGCCTCAGTCACATTCAGGCTGGGGGAGCCAGAGGAACTGATTTCAACTTTGACATTTCACAGGTCTCCTGTGACTCAGCCTTCTGGGCCTCCCAGGGGGGCTGGTGACCCATTTAGACACCCATGGCTCAGAGAAAAGGTCAGGGAAGAAGGAGATGGACTGTGTCACCCCCCACACTTAGCCCTTTGCTGGCCTCTTTGGACCACCTTCCGGGCTTCGGCACTGGGCACCGTCTCCCTTTGCTGACGATGTTTGTCTTCTCCCTGGCACATCCAGCATCATCTATGGCTACACCGACAGATGTGCCCACTGAGGCAAACTCCTGTTCTAAGTCTCTATAAAGGATCATCAAATAGGACATTCTGTGCTGGAAGAGAACTTAGGTGGTATTGAGTTCAACCCACTCATTTTATAGAAAAGGAAACCGAGGCCCAGAGGGATGGAATGACTCAAGACCATAGAATCATAGACCTAGAAAGGATAGGACGCTTAGAGGGGATGCTGTCCAGACCTTCTTAACCTGGCATCCAGAGATGTGTTCATTTTGTTTTGAACATTTTGCTATATGATTTCAACATAGATAATTTCTTTTGCAATTCTATGCATTTCATTTTAAGCATTTAAAAACATTATTCTGAGAAGGGGTCCATAGGCTTTGCCAGACACAGAAAAGGTAAAGAATCCCTGATCTGGCCCAACCTCTCATTTTACAGATGAGGAATTGGCCCAGTGTGATAAAATGACATAGGATCATTGATTGATAAGGGAGAGGGAGATAAGGGAGAGGGAGAGGGAGAGGGAGAGGGAGAGGGAGAGGGAGAGGGAGAGGGAGTGGGAGAGGGAGAGGGAGAGGGAGAGGGAGAGGGAGAGGGAGAAGGGGAGGGGGAGGGAGAGAGAATATTGCCTGCCTCAGTGAGCTTACATTCTAATACAAGACAAAACATAAATGGGAGAAGGAAATGGGGGCGGGGGTTGATGGCAGTAAATAAGACCAGAAGAAATTGAAGCAATCCACCAATCAAAGAGTGGAATTCGGTGTGAAGTCATCCTCAGCAGGGCAGATAGCCAGCCTAGATAGAGTGGTCCAGACGGTGGTTTCCCCTCTTCCTGATATCCCCCCTGCTAGTTCCTACTTCTCTCAGACTGCGAAGAGGAGGTGGGAGGTGCTCTTTATCCTTGCTAAGGCCAGTCCTTCTCCATGTCCCCTGGATCCTATCCCTTTTCTTCTTGTCCAGAAGATTATCTCCACTGTCCTGCCTATTTTCTCTCTCTAACCTCCAATCTCTTCCTATCCACTGGCTCTTTGCTTTCTGCCTACAAATGCACCTAAGTCTCCTACATCCAGAAGACCCTAGATCCTCCTGTAGCTATCATCCTATATCTCTCTTTCCTTTCTCAATTAAACTTTCTGAAAAATACGTGTCCACTTAGTGTTTCCTTCCTCTCCTCTCATTCACTTCTAAGATCTCTGACTTTCAATATTATCATTCAATTGCCACTGTACTTTCCAAAGTTAACATTGATTTCTTAACTGCTAAACCTAAAGGCCTTTTTGAAAATCTTTTTCCTTCTTGATCTGTCTACAACATTCAATGCTGTTGATTACTTTTTCCTCCTGGAAAACCTCTCCTGTATTTATTTTTTACACCATTTTCTCTTGATTCTCCTCCTAACCTATCTTATTGTTATTGGTAATGATGATAACCTCACCAGCCTATACTTCCTTCACCAGGGCAGATCAAAAATCATTCCTTCCTTCCTTCTGATTCTCTATAATTCTTATTCATTCTCTATCAAAAATTCTCCACAGAGTATCAACCCAAAGTACTTGAAGTATTTTTAAATAGATTTGCAACTTCACGTGTGTGTGCAACTCCTGCTTGGGAAACTCCTTCCTTCCATGTGAATTGGAACTAAGAGTCTAAGAGAGTTGCTTGGAGTACTGAGAAGTTAAGCGATTTGTCCAGAATTACTCAGCCAGTGGATATAAAAGGAAAGACTTGAACCAGCTCTTGTCTCTGAGTCCAGCGCTCTCCACTGCAACTCCCTGGCTTGTCTTAGCCCGGAGTCTCACTCACAGTAAGAGCTTAATAAGTGCTAGTTAACTGCCTGGCCCTCAGGCTGGAGGGCTTCTTTACCGAATATTCTGTAGGCATCAGCACAGCCCTTCGGGGATCCATCTGTTGCCCCTCTGTGCCCTCACACTCTGTAACTGGGCCACTTTTCCCCCTTCATTTATGTCCATCACAATGTCTCTACTACTTCTCATGTGCGAGCAATAACTGAAGATACCAAACAAGGTACTCATACCCCTGGGCAACAATTCATTCTTCTTTGGATCACCCGCAGTTTGGATTCTTCCCAGATTGTGATGCTCCATGATTCATAGGCACAGAATATCACCAAGATGGGCTTCTGGGCCAGAAAGCAGTTTAGGGTTCAATTCAATCCAAGTCATTTCAGTATCAATTATGCAAATACTTGTGACTGTGTCCCTTGTCCCTGATATTAAGAGGAAGTGGAGACATCAAGGGAGAATTTCAGCCTCACTCCCCTGTGGGAGTGGGAGATAGCATCCGTTTTGTGTTTGGGTACATAGAATACTTATTACCTTGCACCATTATTCAATTGCTTCTTAATTAAATGACTTTTTGGTTTTTAGATACATGTGCCACATGTACAGTGTGACACAGAGATTGTATTGGTGGGCGCTTCAGCCAAAGTTTGGACATTTGGTGATTCAACACAGAGTATTCAATCTGGGATGTTATGAAGGGTCCCAGAGTTGGGTGAGGATCTTCTACATTATTTATTCTAAATGTCTTTATTTTAAGGTGCCTTGAAGGCCTGACATTCTTTGATACCCCCCCCAAAAAAAGAAATCCAGGCCTTATTCTTGCTACATCTAGGTAGCATCTGACCTAGCCTGTGCTAACGCAGTCTTTTTTTTTTCCTTCCCTTTTCTGAAGGGTCCTCAGGGAGCCAGTCAGTCATTAATGGGTTTGATTAACAAATTGCAGTAGCTAAATTAAGCTTTCTGGAAAGTTTCATATGCCACTTTAAAATTTCATATTTCTTCATAGACAGCCACAAATAACATGCCACTCAGCTCTTACAATAAAAAGACTTGAGTAGAATGAAGAGAAAATAAATCAGAGGGCTTTTTTCTTGGAAGCTCACTGAAATAAAATAATGTTCTCCGGCCCTATGCCTGTACTGAATGGATCCTCGGAATAAGTTCAGAGAGGAGCCGTCAATTTGGAACCAAAGTTTTCCTTCTAAGTTTCAGAAGGAGGAAAAGTCTTCTTCCTTTCCAATCCATCTGTTTGAACTGTCAGGAAGCTGTCATTCATCACCTGCTTCCTGAGAAGCCCCTGCCCCCATCTCAAGGCCCTCCCGCCTCCTCATTCTCTTCCCTCCTTGACTTTTTAAGGCGCTTCTTTTCAACAGAGTTCAAGAATTGGTCACAGATTCAATTCCATTCATCAAGCATTCAATAAGCATTGATTAAGCACCAGTTTCACATACAGGCACTGTGCTAGGGGGCTGTGACACCAAGGCAAAAATGAAACAGTTTTAACCTCAAAGAAGGAAAGAAACAATTATTTATTAAATGCCTACTGTGCGCTGAGCACTGTTAAGCACTTTCCAATAACAACTCTATGAGGAAGATAAATGCTCCTCAAAGAACTTGCATTCTGCTCACAACATTTATAAAGTGCTTAGTAAATCCTAAAGAATTAAATATGTGTGATTACTATTATTATTATTATGAATAAAACACCATCTACATTTGGAAATATATGTGCGTGGGTATATGTGTGTTTATCTACCTGAGAAGTCACTGTGGTGGTGAGGTGGACCAAAAGATGATCCATTAACACGCCCTTTCTAGGAACAATGGCATTAAGCGAACATTGATTTGTTTAGTTACTCAGACCAGAACAAGAGGCAGAAGGGGGGCTGTGGTCCAGAGGAGCAATTCCAGGGGAGACTCAGAGACAATGGCAAGCCAGTTGAGGTGGACATCTGAATGGAATGTGGCCTGGGCTGGCTGCCTAGGGTTGACTAGCTAGAGACTGGGGACTAAATGAGTGGTGCTCTTACACCATGGCTGATTGCACAGGACTTAGAGTGTCAAGGAAGGTGTCTGACTTTGAGACAAGATGCAGCCACTGACATTTCGGAGCTGGGCGGTGACAGGGGAAGCTCTCTCCAGTCAACAATCCATCAACAGGTGAAGCACTGAGGCTCCAAAGAAAACCACGGGCTTTGCCCTCACCTTCTAATGGGGAGACAACATACAGACCACCATGTCCATGCAACCTGACCATGGGCAGTCCTTTTCCCTCACCACCTGAGGAACCCACCTTCTCTTACTACCCCACATTTCCCTGATAATCTCTTTTATTCCTTGTCTTCCTTCAAGTTCCTCTTTGGTTATATTTGGCACTGTACCCAACACCCACCATGTGCCCCACCATTGCCCTCCATGGAATAATCTTTTTCAGTTCTTTGGAAAAGGGTGGTAACTGTTAATAATTGCATTTGGCCTAGACCTGTGATTTCTTCTGAACAGGGCTCTTATTCTAAAACTCCCTGATTTCCCTCCCAACCATTCCCACCCACAGTGATACTGATCAGTCACTGGCTCCTAGCTTAGAGTCTTAGAGACTTTCCTGGGGGGCTCTGAGAGGTGGTGACTTGCCCAAGGTCACACACGCAGTCAGTATGTGTTTATGGCAGGACTTCCTGCTTCCTGCTGACTATTCTGGTCCTCTCTCCACTTAGCCATTGAAGGAGGAGGAGAAGGAGGAGGAGGAGGAGGAGGAGGAGGAGGAGGAGGAGGAGGAGGTGGTGGAGGAGATTGCCATTTATGCATCCCTTTTAGATTTATTAATCACTCTATCCACTATCTCGGTTTTCATCCTTATAACATCACTGCGCAGTGAGTAGGGGGGACTTTATGACTCCCATTTTACAGATGAGGAAACCAAGCCTCCAAGAGGTCAGTGAATCTCTAATGGCCACATAGAGGAAAAGTGCAACCAGAACTCCAATCAGGTGTTCCCTCAACTGTATCACAGCTGACATTTATATGATCCTTTACATATATTATTCAATAAACATATGTATGATATAAAGATGGATGGAACTCAGTTCCTATTATCAAGAACCTTACAATTTCAATGGATCTGCAATGTAATCCTTTAAGGTAGGGGATACATATTTTGGTCCCTCCATTTTACAGATAAGAAAGCTGAGACCTGGAGATATTAAATGAATAATTGATTGATTTAGTCAATCCATCAATTAAAAAACAGTTATTAATATTAACAACACAATGTTTCAGGCCCTGAGCTAAATGCTAAGGATACAAATACAAAAATCAAGGCGCCCACCTTTGAATAGGAGAATCTGACACATTTAGGGGAGCGGGGACTAGGGAGGGGTGCTTTGGTCCGGGAAGCTCCAGGGCTGGTGAGTGGAGGTGGCTATTGATTGACAATCCCTACTAGGAACAGTAATGTTCATGTAATCATTGTTCCCAGAGCTGGAGGTGGGAGGGTGGAACCCACTGGTGGGTCAGGGTGGGGGGGCTGGGAAGCCCTGCAGAGAGGTGTGTTTTGGCAGAGTTCACTAGCTTCTCATGACCTGAGGGCATGCACAGTGCAAAGTTTGGGTGCTTCATGGTCAGAAACAAGGCTGTTGTCAAGTTACCACCCTGTGACAGGGGCAAGGGCAACCAGAAACACCTCGAATCCATCGCACATTTGATTTTTAATTAATTTTTGGTGCCCAATTTTTCTCGACCCCATATAGGATTGCGACTCACAGTTTAAAAAGCGTGTAAGCATCACTGTCAGGGACTCTTCCACTTTGGGCTTGAAGAGTGTCTGGCACATAGTAGGTGTTTAATAAATGCTGCTTGATTGATTGATTGATTGATTGAGCACTTCCTATAATAGGGAGCTCATCCACACTAGAGTTGATGAGGAACCCTTGCCACTCAAGGTTCTTGCATGGTGCATCTTTGTGTTCCTACCACCCCCAACTCACACACACACACACACACACACCCCTAAACACTTTGACTGGAGTCATGTTGTCCACAGAGAACAGAATCACCTCGGAGTTAAGAGAAGCTTTGGAGATCATCTCGGCCCAAATTCCAACCCCTGCTCTAGCATCCTGGTCATAGTTACCCAGAATCCACTTGTGCATTTCTCCTAACAGTGACCTAATGGTTCTAATTACAAGGAAGTCCATTTTACATTAAGCAAAACTGTACATTTTTGTAACTTGAAACATCCTCCCTCCAACTCTAGTTCTGCCCTTTGGACTCACCCATGATGGGTTAGATGCCTTCCTGGGGACTGAGCAGACATTTCCTTGCTCAGCCAGGACTTTTGAATTTTAGTTCAAAGAAAGAAAACAATTTCTCAGGATTACAATTCTAAAAGTGTAATGGGCAGCCCTGACAGGTAGTGAGCTCCCCATTACAGGAGCTCAGAGTTGTGAGGGAACTCAGGAGCCATTTTTCCCCTTTCGTGCCTGAACAAGAATTCCTTACCAGCTCACTTGACCACCACCCATCCAGCCTTTCCTCAAAGACCTTCAATGAGGGGAAGCTTCATTACCTCCCAAGACAGCCTTGATTCTGGGATACTCTAGTCATTCAGAATCTTTTCCTGACTTCAGGCCTGAAGATGCCTCAACTTCCACCCATGCCTCCTAGTTCTGACCTCTGGAGCTGAGCAGAACTAATCTAATTCCTCATGTATCCATAGAATGTAAACATCTTGAGGGCAGGAGCTGTAGCGATTTTTGTCTTCATTTCACCAGCATTGACCCGTTGCCTCCTGACCGAGGACTTAACAAATATTTGTTTATTTGAATTTCCTTTTTAAAACAAAGGTATCTTTGGATTTGGGCAAAATATCCCAGGATCTCAGAAATGGCTTTCTCTCTACTATCCTTTAGTTATCGGGATGAGGGAAAACAGTTGGCATCCAGCTTTAGGGAGTTACCTGGGCAGAAAAGCATCATGGGATCACAGAATTAGAACTGGGAGAACCTCAGAGGTCATCCAATCACCTCATTTCTTTTCTTTCCTGAATAAGGAAAGAATCCAAGGAGATTAATGAATGAGGCAAAAATTCCACTCAGGTTTTCCTGATTCCAAGTCCAACATATTATCTACCATACTATATTTGAAAATGTTCCTCCCCCATCCCCTTTTTATAAAATCTGAGTACAAACATACATATTGCCCAGACATAACCCTCTCCTTTTTTTTTCCCCTTTCTAAGTCAATATTATGGATGCAGGCAATTAAAAACCTGACATCATTCCTATCCAATCAGGATGCACTGTGGCCCAAATTTGGGCTCACCTTGCCCAACATTACTCAGACAAGCAGAGACCTTTGGGCGGTAGCTGGGTAGAAGTCACTCATGATGTGCTATCCAGAGATCAAGACTCCCAGGTTTCTCTGCCAGATGTTTGCAGATCACCTAGAGCTGAGTTTTCTTTTTTAGGACTGCATCTCTCTGCACATGCCCAGCTGGTTCCACATGATGGTAATACCCAATTATCCGATGTGTAACCTATTATTAAAACATTACCTAATGACATATTTACCTGATAAATAATACCAGGGCTATAAAAAGCAGGTAATTACTAAGCTATTGCCAAGAATAGAATGATCCTCGGGACCCTGAGTGGTTAAGAGGTACATGTGAAGTGTCCTGGGGCTGAAGGTTTGAAGAATATTCTTGAGACAAACAAATTTCAAGGAATGGGGAAGGGAGAGGAGAGGGAAGAAGCGGAAGGCATGGACAGTTCAGGAGCATGGGCCAAATGGACAAGGCTGCAGAATAAGAAGCGGGGCCAGGAAACCCAGGGGTCAGGCTTGGCTCTGTTAATAACTGCTTTGGGGATTTTGTTCAGGCTCATTGCCCACCCTGGGTTTCAGTTCTCATCTGACATGAAAAACCATTGATCTAGGATTGGAAGGAATCTAGGGAGACATCCAGCCCAACTCCCCCATTTTATAGATGAGACAACTGAGGCCCAAGGTCACAGAGGTGAGGAGCTAGAAGTGATAATATGTAAAGCCTCATAGCACTAACATGTTAAGTTTCTGTGTCCTAATATAAGGTACCTTCTACAGCTATCATTCTATGTTCTAAATTCCTTCCCGGCTCTGACATCCCCTGTTCTAAGGCCCCTCCCAGCTCTGACACTCCCTGTTCTAGGGCCCCTCCCAGCTCTGACATTCCCTGTTCTCAGGCCCCTCCCAGCCCTGACAGTCTCTAGGCTTTAGCATCCTGTGTTCTAATGAATACTCTACCTCTAACTATCTATGATTCTTGGGTCTTATAAAATATTTAGTCATTACTCTAATCCAAGCTAAAAATCATTTAATATTTTTTCAGAGGAGGTGGAAGTGAACCTGGACCTGATTCCATCCCTGAAGCAAATGATGGAACCCCTTCCATCATGAAGATCTGAGACTCCTTGGGAAACACTCAGGCACTAAGTGACTCCCAGGGCCATGTAGCTCTCCCCCAGAGAGTGTCCAAGCCTCCAAGGCAATGATGTTCTTTGACTCTCCAGCCTGTGGCTTATGCTTGGCACCTAGTAAGAGTTTTACAACCGGATGTTGACTGATTGGCTGACATAGCCAGGAAGGGTCAGAAGAGAGGCCTGAACCCTAAACTTCCAGACTCCAAGGCTTTGCCCCCAGAGGAGATGGTCAAATCCTCAGTCTTAAGGCTGGAAGAAAACTTCGGGTTAACCTCGCCCTTTTCAGCCTCCTTGTCTCACTAATGATGAGAATCAAAGGGAAATGCAGTTGTCCTGTTCCTGGAAGCAAGGGAGTGGCAGAGACATGAGAGCCCAGGGCTCTGAGCCTCATCCCTCTACATTACCCTTTTGTGCACATCTGGGTGGCTCAGTGGTGTGTTGGTAACCAAAAGTGGGCTCCTTAGCACTTAGTTCAACAAGTGCCCTTGAATAGTTTGGCTTTTGTTCTCCTTGAGTAATTCAGTGTATTTCATTGAGCCTTACTAGGTGCTAAGCCCCAGGCCCAAATCCCTATTAGGTGTAAAACCTTAGTGGGTGTGGTTTGGCAACTAAGATGGGGCCCAAGGTGGGGCTAGCTCCAGGGAGGGCCTAGTTTACATGTCTGGGAGAGCAGAGGCTTTTAGACCACGTGGGTTTAAGTCCACCTCTCTGTGACGATTCTAGGTCACGTGGGTGAGTCGCATGTGTGACTCACCCCTGACGCTGAAAAAGATATAAAAACCAGGGGTTGGCTGTCTGTTCTTGGGAGCTCTTTGCTGCAGCAGTGGTGGTGCATGACTCTGGGCCAGCCCTTGTTCTGAGCTCCCGGGCTGAACCTAGATATTGGTAACTATGAATTGCATTGGGTCTGTCTGTTGATGTTTATACTTTGTTTGTATTTTATTCTGAAGTTCAGGGTGCTGGTTTTTTCCCCTGAACTAACTGAACACTGTCTGTATGCTGGATTAAAGTAAGCTTGTCAACCCCTTCACCTTGCTTTCCTTAGTTAAGCAGATCAAAAGAACCTGTGCTGTTGGCAGCTTTCTGGGTGCTGGCTGTGGGTGGATCTTACACCCCCACAGAAGCTGCTAACCAGATTGTTGAAACAAGTGGTAGAGTGATTCCCTAGAATCAGGAAGACCTGAGTTCCAATCCAGATTTAGGCATTTAGTATGACCCTGGGTAAGTCATTTAACCTAAGTTTTAAAAAATAGTACCTACCTTCCATGGTTTTTGTGCAGATCAAATGAGAGAATATTTGTAAAGGGGTTAGCATGGTACCTGGAGCATAGTTGATGCTTAATAAATGCTTTTTCTCTGCCTCCTTTACACATACCACACACTTACCAACCTGGACTTGGATACTGCTTTCAGGTCCTATGTTATGACTACAAACACAGGAGCTGGAAAGGCTGGGGGCTGGGAAGATGCAGCTGGACCCAAAATGCAGCCAGAGCCTCCCATAAGGAAGCTGAGAACCACCTTTCTCACAGAGGAGTCATCAGTGTTTCATGCAGCTTGTATAGTCTGGGGCTGCTTTGAGAGGCCTAGATCCCCAGATCAGGGAGCTAATAGCTCTGTCTTCTGCTGTCCAGGTCAGCAGATACCTGGGATGTTGGTCTCAGTTCTGGGCACCACATTTTAGGGAAGATGTTGATACATTGGAAGGCAACTAGACAAGGGCAACCATTCTGATGAAGGGGATCACCATGATGCCTTATGAGGACCACCCAAAGAAACTAGGGGTGTCTAGTCTGGAGAAAATAAGGGAAGACAGGAGAGCCACCTTCAAACATTGGACAGGCTTGCTGTGTGGAAGAGAATAGACTTGTTCTGTGTGGATCCAGAGCCAAAAGCAATGGGGGTGGGGGTAGGGGTGGGGTTGGGGGAAGGATGTTTCAAAGTAGTAGATTTGGGTTTGTAGAGAAATTTCCTAATGAGGAAAGCCATCTGAACATAACATAGCATCTGAATGGGTTGTCTCAATCATCAGCAAGCATTTATTAAGCCTTCTAGGTGCCAAGCATCGAGTTAGGTGCTACAGAAGCAAAGGCAAAAATGAAACAGTCCTGCCCTCAAGGACATTACAGTCTATCAGACACAGCAAATATAAGTAAATATAAACTCTATGGGAAGGGAAGGAACAAGCATTTATTAAGCACCTACTGTGTGCCAGGCATTGTGCTTTATAAACATTTTCTCATTTAATCTTCACAATAACCCCGAGAGGACGATGTTGTCATTATCCCCATCTTACAGCTAAGGAAACTGAGGCAGGAGAGGTTGAAGTTACCCACCCAGAATCACACAGCTAGTAAGGATCTAAGGCCAGATCTTCACTTTTTCTTACTCCAGGCCCAGCACTCTGTCCAATCCACCATGTGGCTGCCTCTTGTCACAGGTAGCAAAGGGCATCAGGGAAGGACTCAGGTGGAAGACAGTGCCTGGCCTCTGCCTAGAAGCAATTGAGTGATTCTACTAAGGCAGAGGTGAGGAAGGGAGGCATGCCAGCCATGGGGAACTGCTTACAACTTGATTCAATTCAGCTCAATGCAACACATTACCCAAATTCAATCTGCTTCAGCAAAGACTGAATGATCCCTTGTTAGGGATTTTGAGATGAAATTTTTGTTTACTCACTGGGTGGACCTGACAGCCTCTGAGATCTTTGTCAGCTCTGGGATTCTGTAAGTCTCTTTTTCAGAGGTGTAACCACAAGATTCAATAACCACAAAAACGTTATACATATACATGTGTGTATATATATATATATATACACACACACACACATATAACCATAACCATATGTATATTTAACATTTATGTATGTATAATATATGTATATAGAACATATGTATGTGTATATATAAAATATATACATACATGTATATAACACATACATATGCATCTATATATAAATAACCATAACCAATAAAAATTATAGAGTTTTCTCCTTAAGTACCACCGGCCATCTTGTCCAAGACTCTTTAAGACTTGAGCAATCCCCAGTTGACTTTTTCAGTGACAAGGATCCTGAAATGCAGCTGAATGCAGCCATGAAAGTGGAGCTTGCCCAGGGCTCCCTAGAAGAGGGATGGCCCACGTGCCTGACTCCTTCAGTCTTTGCACACTTCTTAATCAAAGGGTCTTGGGGCTGCTCATTGGGACTTGAGGTCGAGTTCTGAAAAGAGAACCACCCCAGCCCCCCAGCCCATAAGATCAGCCTATGGCAGAAAGGGGTGGGGTGGGGTGGCAGGGCTAAGACAACTCTGTGCTGAGGGGGTTGGAACAGAGAGGACAAAAGGGGAAGGGACCACAGGCTTTGGGGGCTAGGAGAAACACAGCAAAAAGGCTGTCTCCTTTCTGCCTGACAGTAATGCAGGTGGCACAGTGGATAGAGCACCAGCCCTGATATCAGGAGGACCTGAGTTCAAATCTGATCTCAGACACTTACAGCTTGGGCAAGTGACTTCACCACAATCACCTCAAAAAAACCAAAACACTATCCTGAGATGGGTCCACAGGCTTCACCAGACTGACTACCCAAGGCATCTAGGATCCAAAGAGTTAAGAACCTCTGACACAGAACCTTGGAGCTGGAGAGACCTTAGAAGACAGAATTAGCTTGAGACTGTCTCAAGATTATCCTTCATTTTATGGATGAGGAACATGATAAAGCACCTTTAAAACATTAATAATGATGTTAACGACAACCATAATATGTCTTCTAACTCTTCAAAGTACTTCAACATTGGTCCTCTCAGTTGATTTTCAAGTCAACCACATAGGATATGTAAAGCATGAATGATTATCCCCATTTCTCAGGGAGGAAAACTAAGACCTGGAGAAATTCCATTAGCCAGTGACAAGGGCAGCATGAGAGCTGAGCCCTCTTCTGATGGCATTTTTCTCTAAGTCCAGGGCTCTGTCACCTACATTTTCCCTCCCCCCCCACCACCCCCTGCCCCTGCATCTTGTCCTTTCAGTTTCTGGCTCATTTGCCTTCCTCACTGCCCATCAGTGTCTCTAACTCCCAGGTGTCAGAGCCCATCCCACTGTAGCTTCCCTGTGGGCCTCCAGGTGGGCTTTCCTAGGATTTGGTGACGTGACCAATCATCCTCATTTAACTAGTGAGGAGATGGAAAGACCTAGAGTTTAAACCACTGGCCAGAGACCAGGGAGCACATCTGTTCTGGAGCTCAAACTGGGAACCTGGCTCTCCAATGCAGCTGAGATAATTAAGAACCCCACCCATGCCCATGGGCATGACTTAAACTCAGTGTCCCAAGGTTAATAATCTCTTCTCTGGTTACACCCGGCCTCAGTGGATGACAAGGGCCTGGCCCATGCCTGCTAGGACCTCCTCTGAAACTTTGGGCAAGCCACGCCCCCACTCTGGGGCTCAGTTTTCCTCATCTGTAAAATGAAGGGTTGAACTCTTTGACCTCTAAAGCCCTTTGCAGATTTAAAGCTATGAATGTGACTCAGGGCAAAATTAAATCATTTTTCTGGCTCTCAGTTTCCTCATTCACAAAATGAGGGGATTGAGTTAAGTCAAGTCCACCAGCCTATGGTGTGCTTCCTGTGGCCAGACACCATGCTGAGTTAGGCTCTAAGGAAAGGTGACAATGATCTCCATTTTGGTGAGCTTTCAGTATAATTGGGGGGACAATATGCAAATGATCTTGGACATACAAGATGAAGAGGGTACATTGGAGGTCATCGTAGAGGAAAGGCACAAGCAGTGAGCAGAACAAGGAATGGCCTCTTGAAGACGGTGAGACTTGAAGGAAGCCAGAAGGCAGAAAGGAGGAGGGAGACAGAGCATTCCAGGCATGGGGCACAGCCAGGGAAAATGCCCAGAGTCTGGAGATGGAATGTCTTGTGGGTAGGATAGCAAGAAGGGCAGAGTTGGAGAATCACAGAGTACTTGAAGGAACACAAACTAAAAAAGTGTTGTGGATTAGGAAGGACTTTAAAAGCCGGAAGGTTTCATGTTTCATCCTGTAGACAATACAGAGTCACTGAGAAGAAATGATCAGACCTGAACTTGAGGATGATTACTTTGGCCAATAGAAGGGAGTGGGGAGAGACTCGAGATCAGCAGCAGGTTTTGTAATAGTCCAGGCTTGAGGTGATGAGAGCACCAGACTGGTGATTGCATCAGAGAAGAGAAGAAGACGTATTCAAGAGATGTTTGCAAGGTAGAAATGACCAGACTTGGCAATAGATCAGCTATGCAGAGAGAGTGAGGGTGAGCATGGACCCTAGGTAGCAAGTCTGGGAGCCTAGGAGCATGCAGTACCTTCAACAGTGATAGAGAAGCTGGAAGGGGAAGGTTGCAAGGAAATAGAATACATTCCGTTTGGAACACATTGTTCCATCAAGATATCTAATAGACAATCAGAAGAATGGGAAGGTCAAGAGAAAGGGTCCCTTTCACCCTTCCTACCCTTTTAGTCCACTCACTCCTTCATCCCCTCCGCATACTCTCTGATCCCCAGAGACAAGCCTCCTTGTTGCTGTGGTTCACACAAAACACTCGTCTCTGCACTCCCAGCATTTTCCCCCAGGCCTAGAAAGCTTTCTCTCTTCCTCTACCTCCTGACTTCCCTGGTTCCTTCAAATGTTAGGCAAGACCTCTTCTCCTGCATCTTCTCAGAGATCACCTCCAAGTTAGCTCACATATCTTTGAAAGGACAGGATTGTTTACATGTCACCTCCCCCAGTAGACTGTGACCTCCTTGAGGGCAAGGATTGCTGGCACTGTTCTTTGTTTCCCTAGCACTTGGCATATTGTCTGGTTCTTTAATAAATGCTTGTTGACCCATCAGACCCGACATTCACATTTACACACTCATAACAGCTCTGGGATCCAGGGAGCATAACTACTTGCAAATCACAGAATCTCAAATTTGGAAGGCTCTTCAAAGGTTAAATTCTCCAATTCATACTGGAAAAGTATGCAGAAAAATACCAAGATGACAAGGACTCAAAGCCTGACTTTATAGGGTTTACACTCTAATTGTGGAAATGAGACAGATAAGTGCAATGATTTTAATTCATTCAATCATTTAACAAAAATTGTTATTAAGCTCCTACTCTGCATAGGACTTTGTGCTAGGCTCTGTGGAAGACAGAGGCAGGAAAAATCCATAGTCCTTGACAGAGCCAAAACTAGGGTGAGCAACGGATGTTTTGCCTCTAGGCATAAAAATTTAAAGGGCGTACACACATCTATCATGCACTCCGAGAAAATAGAAACAACTGAGATGAGCACCCAACTAGCAATAATACATTAAATAGAAAGTTACCAGATGTTCCCAAATGTGTGCTATAACAATAACTAATTCTCCTTCCCTCTCAATTGAATTTGTCTTAATTGTCTTGGAATATTTGCATATCATGAATCACAAAGTTAATTTGGAGGGAATTTCATTCCATTTTCCCCAGGTGAAATATATGCACTAGGTGCCAACGTGGCTGTTCCAGTTCTCCATTTAAAGGGGTTTTGTGGGAGGAGAGCTCAGTAACAGTCCATTCTGATTCTGCAATCTCTCAATTCCATGACAGCCAGCAGCTCTCAGAGGAGGGAGAGCAATCAGAAATCCAACACCCACAGAGGTCCTCCATATCTCCCAATGGTGGGAGATTAGGGAGGGATTCCTTTGAATTCCTCTGATCTTTTTCTCCCTTATAATAGTTGGTCAAGGCACCGCTGCTCAGGCAGTCACCAGCAATCTTCTGATGGCCTAGTGTACATACCTGGGCAGATCTCCAAGGGGTCTGGATGCCAACTAGCACCCAGACTTCCACAACGATATTGTTATAATTGTGATTTGGCATCACCCCACAGACAAGTCCTATCAGAGCTAGACATATAAATAGGTGGCACCCTGTAGAAATTTAGAAAGTTGGAAGCCAACATGGGGCACAACAATCAGGGTCATCTGAGTCAAGCACCACTATGCTGAAAGAAAGGGAGATGTCAGAGTTCACCATTTTCCCCTCTAAGCCTTAGCTTCCTCATCTCTAGAATGAGGGAGTCGGACAATGATTAACCATGATTTCAGAGGACTATAATGAAGAATGTGCCCACCTCCCAACAGAGAAGCGATGGACTCAATATGCAGAATGAGACATATTTTTGGATGAGACCAATTTGGGAATTTGTTTTGTTGGAATATGCATATTTGGTACGAGGATTTTATTTTTATTTTATTTTCCAGTAGTGTGGGTAGGGAAGTAGGAAGGAAAATAAAAATATCTGATCATTTTAGAAGTATAAAACTTAATTCTACAAACAAATAAAATGATAAAATTGGATTCAATTATCTCTGAGTATCCATCCGGCTCCTTCAATCTATGTGCCAAGATTCTTTCCAATCGTGACATGTGATAGTGTGTGGTCTAACTTTATCTTCACAACAACCCAGGAATTTTAGTGCTAGATAGGATCATGGAACACTACATAGAACCCTATAGCTAGTGGGGGACCTTGCATAATGGGATTTTGAACCTAGAATAATGATAGCACATTTTATATAGAGCATTAACATTTTCTAAGCTCTTTATGTATATTATCTCATGTTATCCTTAAAACAAACCTGGAATGTTAGTCCTAGAAAGTATCATAGAATATAGAACATTAGATTTAGCAGAACACGGAGTGTGGAAGGAATTTTCCAATGGGAAGCATCAGAACTAGAAGGGGGTCTTAGAATATGGTAAATTCAAACATGTTAGAACACAACACAGAATGTACTTCTATGCAATCTCAGAACATAGAGCAGGAGAGCCAAGAGGACCTTTGGAATAGCTGAGGGTTGCCTTCTCTATCCAAGTATTACAGACAAGGAAAATGACTCCCCTCCCTCCAAAGTAAATGACTTGCCCAAGGCACATGGAGAGTAAATGGTGGGTCTGGGACTCAGACTCAGTCTTCTGTCCCTTAGTCTGGTACATTAACAATATTACAAAGCCTAATCCCAGTTTTCTGAGCCTGCCAGCAAAATAACGCTGTGAGGGATACAAAGATCCACAAGACATAGTCCCTGTCTTGGAGAGGGGATTTTAGCTTAACTCAAGCTTCATCTTTTCCATCAAGCCATCTCTGGGCTGTCTGATTGGAAAAGAACTTCTTCCTTGGAACTCATATTTGCACTCATTTTGCAACTCTCTAAAGCATGTATCACATAGTGTTTTGTTTTGTTTTGTTTTTAATAGGATTCCATGTTGGTGCTTTATCTCCCTCCTAGAGAAGAGGTTCTGCAAAGGCAAGGACCAGGCAAGAAGACCTGGGTTCAAATCCTGCCTCTGAAGCTTATTGTGGGACCCTGAGCAATCCACTGAATTTGTCTGAGCCCCATCTGTGAAATGGGGTGATAATAGCATCCACTTCACAAGGTTCTTGGGAGGGTCAAAGCAAACAATGCACATTGCAGATTTTTAAAGTGTTTACATAAATGTCATATTTTAGTATAGATAACTGTTATTTTTTAAACTTCGTAACCACCACCATTACCTCCCAACACCTAGCAAACTACCATGGAAATGGTAACTCTCTGATAAATGTTTAGTAAGGTGAATTGAAAATTGACTGTTAGACCCTTCCCAAGAATTTGGGGGGCCTGCTAGGACTCTCCTCTAAGCCTTCAAGATTCTTTCCAGACTCCCAAACACATTGACCTCTGAACTGTGAATGAACTCTGGGAATTGGATACGACCTGGGAAGTTGAGAGATCCCGGCCGTGTGGCTCCAATCTGCTAGAAAACTCAAGCCAGCTGCTGCAAATCTCTCTCTCCACCCAAAGAGTTATTTACACAAACCCCCCAAGCACAATCCCCTTCATCTCTTGACATGGTGATTACACGCTTATCTATAGGGGAAGGGGCCGGGGGCAAGGCTGGTGAGCCATTGGCTGAGGCAGGGATGCTCTGGAAGCCAAGGACTTAGCTTGGTTCCCATGCGATCTTTATTAAATACTATTATTAGCCTTCACATTCCTATAGAGCTTTAAGGTTTACAAAGCTTTTTCCTCATAACATCTCTGAAAAGTTAGGAACAAATGTATTATTGCCTTCATTCTGCAGCTATAGAAACTAGCTCAGGAAGATCAGATGGTTTGTTCACGGTCACGTAACTAAGAAGCAATGGAACTCTCCTCTTAATCTGCAGCTTTCTAAACCTAGCTGGTTATCTCCCATGCAAGGCCTTTATTCCAAGAAGGAAAAGAGCACAGATGAGTTATGGCAAGGACATGCCCAGTACTGAAAGAATACCATCACCTCAACGTTCACACCTTGACATGGAGACCCAGTTGAATACCACCTTCATCAATGAAGGATGTCACTCTTCTCTTTTTTCTCTTTGTCATCATCATCAGACCCTATCACAGAACAACAGGACAAATCCCAGAAACCATCTCATCCAACCTGGACCCCAAGAGAGGCTGCCACTGTACATGATTCAGTAGTGGCCTCAATCCTCTGCTTGAAGATGCCCAGTGATGGAGAGCTCCTTACCTCTCAAGATAGCCAGTTCCAGTGAAATTGTGGGAAATGTCCTAGACTGGGAGTAAAATGACCTGGGTTAGAGTACTCACCATGTCAACAAAAAAGCCATATTCTAACGCTGGCCAAGTGACAACCTCTTTTAGCCTCAGTTCCCTTGTCTGTAAAACGAGGGTAATAATACCTACCCTGTCTACCCCAGGACTTTCACGCAGATGAATGAAGTCACCTGAAAGCACAGTGTAAGCCAGAATAACCTGCCAAATTGAAATTCCTAACATACAAATCTGATCATGGCACTCTCTCCCACTGAAAAACATTTAAAGACTCTCTATGGTGGGATGGAGAAAGTCTTGGGATTTTGATCCCCATGGGGAGAGTGACCAAACCACTGCAAGGGAGACAGGGTGTTTCTAACTTGACATGAATGTAATCATGGGCAGCCAAAGCCTTATTTGGCTCATTGACTTTCTTGAGGAGTGATCTGCCCACATAGAATTTTATATTTTCCCCCCATTATCACTGCTCTGGGACCTGGTAATTTATCTCATCATCAACTTTCTCCTTTTCTTTGCCTTATCTCTTCTTAGAAAACTATCATCATTTATCCTTAGGAATATCCTGCTCCTTTAAAAAAATTTGTTTGCTATCTGTACTTTTATAAATAGTTTTGTCCCCAGATAAAGATAAACTGATTTTAAAAATATATGTATAATCTGAGCGTCTGCTCAGAATGAACCACACAAGGTAGAAGTACGAGAGTGAATCCATGGACAGACATCCTGAATTTAACTGTGTGTCTATATTGAGGCATTCTGTCTTTGTCTTTCTTTTTGTCGCTCTCTCTGTTTCCTTCTGTCTCTGTCTTTTCTGTCTCTGTCTCCATCTCTGTCTCTCCATTTGTGTCTCTTTCTCTGTCTCTCTGTCTCCATCTCTGACTCTGTTGGTCTTTCTATGTCTCTGTCTCTGTCTCTGTCTCTGTCTCTGTCTCTCTCTCTCTCTCTCTGTCTCTTCTCTCTGTATCTCTATCTCACTCTCTGTCTCTTTCTGTCTCTTCTCTCTCTCTCTGTCTCTCTTTCTGTCTCTCTCTTCTCATAGGATACTCCATTACCTGTCCAATTCCATATCACAAGTGGTCCCTATGTCTAACAGTGTTCTCTCATCCACCCTACCTCTTTTTAGATTCTCTAACTTCCTTCAAATGGTATCTCCTTTGTCTCTTTCTCTCTTAGGTAGCAGCCATCTCTCTCTCTCTTGAAACTTTTTTCTATTATTCTGCATTTATTTCGTTGTGCAAACATCTCCCTAGTTAGAATGTGGGTGAGCACCTGAAAGGCAGGGACTATTTCATTCCAACTGAGCAGGAATTTGAACCTGACTTCCCGAGTTACAAGTCCCTGTGCTGTTTGCCTTACAAACCAATGAGCACAGCCATGCAAACCAATGAGCACAGCCATGCAAACCAATGAGCACAACCATCTGGTCTCCAGGATCTGCCCCCTTTAAAATCCTGAAGGGAGCAGCGCCAGCCTATGTGTGAAAGGGTCACTAGCCATGGGTGTTAGAGCAAAAATCATGAGGGGAGGGGCTGAAGGGGATGCCATGACCAAGGTGGGAAGCATCTCAGCTCCTAAAAAAGGTGGAAGCAAATTTGAGACTCTGGAAGTCCTGGCTGTTTGCTCCCCCAACAAGCATTGTGACCACAATTGGTACATATATGCATATCTTTACATGTGTATATTGCCACTATCATTAACATCATCTCCTTAAGAGCAATGAGTATTTCATTTTTTTTCTTTGTCTCCTCAATGCCTGGTACCATACCTGGTACATGGTACAAGCTTAATAAATTCTTATTAATTGATTGGAAAAGTTAATTGACCTGTCATGGCATCCTTATAAAATAAGATGGTGGAACAGAAGGCCTTTATGGTTTTTTTCAACTTAACAGTCCCTAGCATACACAGGGATTTAGTAAGAAGAATCAAGAATTACAGGACCTGAGTTCAAATCTCACCTCTGAAACTTACTAGCTGTGAGACCCCAGGCAAGTCATTTAACCAGTCTGAAGTTCAATTTCCTCATCCAGTAATGATGATGATGATGATGATTATGATGATGACAGTGGTGGTGGTGGTGGTGGTGGTGGTGGTGACGGTGGTGACAGTGGTGGTGGTGGTGGTAGTGATATAAAAGGGGATGGACAGGGATTCTTAAAACATTTCTGGTGCTGCAGAATAACCTGTTAGTCGACTATTCAATCAAAAATCATTTATTAAGCACCTACTATGTGCCCCGTACTGTCAATCTGGAAAATCCTATGGTAAAACAGTACAATGCCTAACAAACAGCAAGCGCTTAATAAATGCTTGTCAGTTTGTTGACTATGGACCCTTTCTCAGAATCACATTTCTAAATGCATAAAATAAAATAAATAGGATTACAAATTAATTATGTTTAAATATTTATTACATTGCATATCGATATATGTATATATGTAACTATATATATTTATTCAATATATTCAATTACATATACACATACACACACATACATACATACATATATATGTACGTATGGATACATATGTATAATACAAATTCACAGAGCTTCACTTAAGAACCCCTGGAATCTGATTTTGAAGTTCTCTTCTGACTCTGTATTTCTGATTCAATGGTCCCCTGACCTATGATCCTAATGGTGCAGTGGGTAGAGTGATGGTTCTCAAGACAATGAGCTGGTATTGATTATCTAAATGACCAAGGGCAAGTCACTTAAATTCTCTGAGCCTCAGTTTCCTCTCCTGTAGAAAACTAAGACGATCAGAGGAATGAATGAGACGGTCTCAAAAGCCCCTTCTAGCTCTCACTTCTCTATGTATCAATAAACAAAATGGTGCAGCAGAGAGAACAGTAGCTCTAGAGTCAGAGTATCTGGGTTCACACACCAACTCTATTCCAATCATTTAACCCACCTGTGCCTCAGTTTCCTTGTCATGTAAAATAAAGAAGCTGAACCAGTGTGAGCTCTGACAACCCTTCCAGATCCAGATAAGTGATCCTAGGATTGTTAGGTTTGGAGATACTTTGTTCTGATATCAAAAGAACAAAAGAAAAGATTGTTTTGTGACACAGTAACTTTGTGTGTTTTTAAGTATGTAAAACTTAACAAGACAATATCAAAATCTTGAAAAGTTTCAAAAGTGTTTTTCTCACAACCATACTGTGAAGTAATGTTGTTATAATCATTTGACAGGTGAGGAGACTGAGGCCTAGAGAGGTGAAGGGAGAATTCCAAGGTCACTAAGGTAGGAAATGAATTGAAACCAAGGTCTCCGGACTCCAGATCCAGTGTTTTACCCGTCTTACCCTGCCTGCACCTACACCTACTGGGACACACATGACACTTCTGAACCCCTTCCGTGGAAACTGACACTTCTTGGTAGTAACCTTTTTTTGTGCTTGCAATGGCCAGGGTTAAGGTCAAACTCAAGGCTAAAATGCTAAGCCAGCTTTGGATGAAGTAATAAGCCTAGAAGACATAACCAGAAATGCTTGGGGAAGAACTTTCATTCTGGATTCCTAAGTCAAAGCAATTCAACAAAGGGCTTTCAATCTGGACCCACAGGAATCAAATAATAGACTAAACATTGCATGCTCACAATCATCCCCAGAAGACAGGACGTCACCAATTAAGGCAGCACAACTTGGCAGCTTCAATCTCAGCCTTATGGAATCCAAAGCTGGTTCGGAGTCCAGCAAAGAAACCGCTTCACATGGGCGATAAAGGTCCAGACTTCAGCAGGGCTAGCTCCCACGCCTCTGGTTTTCTTAGTTCCCAGGAGTCTCCATTGCTCTCCAGGCTTCACTCATTGCTCTCTAGACTTTCTCCACCATGGCCCCACCAGGATGAGCCTGCTTTTCAGATCCCTTTTATATGCTTCTTCCCCCATTAGGATGTAAACTCCTTGAGGGCAGGGATTGAGTTTCCCTCCTTCTGCTCGTATTTATATTCCCAGTACTTAGCACAGTTTATCTCTTAGGAACCTCTTAAAAAGTGCTTTCCATTGACTTCCCTACAATCCGGAACTTTTTTGGTTGGTGAGAGAACAAGCAGAAGGGTCTGTAATAAATATAATAAATCCCCTATTTGTCAGCAAAGTCCTGGGATGGAATGATTGAGAAAAAGTGGAAAGAATATAGGACTTGTGCTTTTTCTCCTTGGTCCAGGGAGGTCAAGGAGCAATGAGGGGAAATTGCAGTCAAAATTAGTATTGATTTCAGGAAGAATTTCCCAACTATTAAAAGTGACTCTCAAACCCAATGGGAGATTTGGAGCGACCATGTCTTCTCTTTCCCTTAAGGTCTTTTGGCAAAGACTGGGTGACTATTTGTCGGGTGCATTGTAGGAAAGATCCTCACCAAGCTACGAATTGGACTAGATGGCTTCTGGAGACCCTTCGGACCCCAGGATTCTGTCATTCTAAAGGTTCTAAGAAAAATCAGATCGTGATATTTAGCGTGGAAGAAATTGAAGACCAGAAATAAAAACAGCATAGGTAGTGTGTGTATACATTTTTATATACATCTCTATATAATAATTTACATATATATATATATATGCATGCACATGCACACATTTATTTATCTTCCAGTTTTGCAAAGCACTTTACCAGTATCATTGCATTTGATCTTCATAGCAATTCTGGAGGTAGGTGCTCTTATTACCCCATTTTATAGATAAGGAAACTGAGACAGAGGTTAAGTGACTTGTCCAGGGTCACAGCTAGTGCCTGAGGAAGAATCTGAAAGATAGATACATAGATAGATAGACATATATATAGCTGTATGTATGACATACTATCTATTGCTCCTCAGGTGACAGCTAGCGCCTGAGGAAGAATCTGAACTCAGGTCTTCTTGACCTCAAGTCCAACCCTTTGTCTTTCCCTATCTCTACATATCTGTCATTTGATCTATTTATCTTCTCTAATTATCTGAAGCCAGATTTGAACTCAGATCTTCCTGACTCCAGAGACAGTGCTCTAACCACTGTGCCACTTAGTTTTCCATCTAGAGGGATGAGTGCTTGGAACTTTGCCCTTACTTAGGACTTTATTCTGACCCAGGCAATGAGGTTATCCATGAAATTAGTCAAATTATAAGACTTCTATGGAGATTCTTTTTTGGTACAAATTTTTCTTACTATACCACATTAGTGATGTTACCCCTTTCCAAAAGCCAGTTAACTCTGACTAGCTACCTGATACCAACTAATTAATGATATTGGTAACACACTGGATAGGGGCTTGTGGGTGATAGTGTTAGAAAATTCTAGCCCAGGGATGGGGAACCTGTGACCTGGAGGCCATATATGGCCCTCTAGGTCCTCAAGTGCAGCCCTTTGACCATGAAGTTTGGATTCCATCAAAGGACTGCACTTGAGGACCTAGAGGGCCACATATAGCCTCCAGGCTGCCAGTTAGCCTCCCCTGCCCCAGCCACTCAGCTTTATCCCTAGAGTCCTGAGGATAGAAGTGGTCAACACCCTCCGGGAACCCAACCTACTAGTCCAAGAAGGATGAGAAAAGTACCCTCTGACTTGTTGCTGCAAAGGACTGATTAATCAAGAATGTATTAAGGACTTAATTATATTCCCTGCACCTTTAGGTACACAAAGAAAAAACAAAACCCACCCCCTCACTCATGAAGCTCATGTTCTAATAGGGCAGATAAGGTGCCCACATACACATATGCAGAACTAAGACAGTGAATTCAGGGGAGTTTAATTGAGGATAAAATAATGGAATTTCATGCCTAAGAGAGGTGCAGCTCAACTCTCTGATTTACAAATGAGACATTAATTGGTGGGGAAGGGGAATGGGGATGAAAGGAGAGAAGGGCGTGAGTATTCCAGGACCACATAGTTCATTGGTGTTGGTGCCAAACGGAGCCAGTATCCACACTCCCAAGCCTCCAGCCCATCTGCTGCTCTTTCCATCAAGATCATGAATAATAGAAGAAATCAGAGAAATGATATGGGCTAACACTGATGCTCAGAATTTCCTGGAAGAGACTTCCCAAAGTTTGTACAGGCATTGAAGAAAGAACACTGCGAGAAAGGAAGGTATCACTATTTTAGCCCAGGACTTATACTCTGAATGTCATTCAATTCTGAGCCCAGGACATATTCTCTCTGAATGTCACTAAAGCTAAAAAGGGCCTGAAAACATCTAATGTTAGAAGATAGAACAGACTTTTAGTACATGGAGGTGTCTTAGGACAGAGAATGTCAGATAAGTTTTAGAGCATAGATAATCAGAGCTAGAAGGAATCTTAGAACCAAGAATGTCAGAGTTGAAAAAGACCTTAAAACAGTTTTTTTAAACATGATTAGCATGCTCTAGGAACCTCTTAAATTCTCTTAAATTAAGAATTCTTAAGAATTCTCTTAAAACAGAAAATATCAAGGATAGGAAGGACCTTAGAATATAGAATATCTAGGCCTAGAAAGACTTTGGAATATAAAATTTTAGGTCTTAGAAGGACCTTAGAATAATGGAATGGAATGAGTAGAGCAATGGCCCTGGAGTCAGAAAGACCTGACTTGGATTCCTAGCAGACACACACTAGCAGTGTGACCTTGGGCGAGTCACTTAACCCCAATTGCCCTGCCTTCCACCCTGCAAAAAAAAAAAAAAAAAGGAATGTCAAAACTGAAAAAGATATAAATTTTGGGTTAGGGTTTTTGATCCAAACCATTCATTCATTCATTCATTAAATAAACATTTATTAAGCACCTAGTATGTGCCAGGCATTGTGCTAAATAGAGAAAAAGACAGTCCCTGCCCTTATGAGCTTACAATCTAACAGAGGACATAACAAACAAATTGTAAGGAACAAGTTATATACAGCATAAATAGGAAATAATTAAGGAGGGAAGGCACTAGATGAAAGGGGTTAAAAGACTTTCTGTAAAGGGTAGGGTTTTTATTATAGTTCAGTCATTTTTCAGTCATGTCCAACTCTTTGTGACTCCACTTGGGGTTTTCTTGGCAGACATATTGGAGTGGTTTGCCATTTCCTTCTCCAGATTATTTTACAGATTAGGAAACCAAGGCAAATAGGGCTAAATGAGTTGTCAAGGATTTTAGTTTGTACTTAAAGGAAGCAAGAGAGGTCAGTAGTCAGGGCAGAAGTGGGAGAACATTCCAGGTATTGGACGACAATCAACAAAAATGCCTAGAGCAGAGAGATGGAGAGTCTGGTCTGTGGAGAGGCTCAAATAGTGCATGAAAGGGAGTTAGGTATAAAAAGACTGAAGTGGTAGGAAGGGGCAAAGTTATTAAGGGCTCTGAAGGCCAAATACAGCATTCTGTTTGTACTCCTGGAAAGAATAGAAAGCCACTGGAGTTTGTTGAGTTAGGGAAGCAACATGGTCAAACTTGCTTTTTAAGAAAATCCCTTTGGTGGCTGAATGGAGGATCAACTGGAGTAGGGACAGATGAGGCAGACAGACCTACCATCAGGCTGCTGGAATTATCCAGGTGTGAAGTGATAAGGGCTTGTAGCAGGGTGACAATAGTGTCAGAGGAGAGAAGGAGGCATATTGGAGAGATGTTGCAAAGGAAGAATTAACAGACCTTGGAAACAGCATGGATATGGGGGGATGAGAGATAGTGAGAAATCTAGGGTGACTCCTCAGTTGTGAGCTTGAGAGACTGGGAGGAAGGTGGTATCATCTATGGTAAGATGGAAGGGGTCAGGGAAAGGCTTCCACCTTCATTCATCAGCAGGTGTGTAGGTAACAAATGATGGGAGTGATCCAAGGCTGAGGCTTGTCTGGGAATAATTGGGGATATGTTTAGGGGGCTAGGAATTCAAGAGAGCAGCACAGTGCAGAGTTGAATTAGTTTACCACAGAGTCAAGATGGGGAGAAATGAAGAAAATGGCTAGTGCAGGAGAGATGGCCTGGGTGAGAATTGATGAATCAGGAGATCAGCAGTCACAGTGTAGATGAAAAGCAGGGTTATATAAGGGATGGCAGAAAGAAAGAGAGGTGAAAACCCTGTCAATTATGGTCAGATAAAGGGATTTCAGAATTCTTGAACATGGACACAGGACATTTGTGTGTGATGGCAAGATTGAGGATATGACCGTCTTTGTGTGGAGCTGAGATGGGGTGGAGCAGTACCTCATGGAAAGTGAATCAATTGAGGAACAGAGTTGTTATGGTTTTCAAGGGAGAGACAATATATATGTTGAAGTCCCCTAGTCCTCTAGGCGGGAGTTGAAGAAAGAAAAAACTGTAAGCCAGGTATCAAACCAATTGAGGAAAGAAGGGGGAATGACCTGGAGATGTACAGACAATCACTACCGGGATTTTGATTTGGTGGCAGAGATAAACAGCATGCACCTCAAAGAAAGAGAGGCTGCCAAGTGAAGCAGTGGGGAGAACCTAGAAGTGGCAATGGCGAACAAGGAGTATTCCAACTGTCAGGCCTCACTTAGTGAAGCAAGGATTATGAGTGAAGGTGCAGGCTGTGCTGGAAAGGGTGGCCGGGGAGGCTTGTCATCAGCAGGGAGCCAGGCTTCGGTAAGAGCTAGGAGCTGGAAGGATCAGGAGAGAAACACATTTAAGATGTTGTAGAGAGGAAACAAAGACTAGGAAAGTCCAGTGAATTACTCGGGGTCACATGGAGAGAGGTAACTGAGGCAGACCCTCAGCATAGATGAAGCAGATGACGTCTCCCTCTTGGAGTTCTGCATGGCTTCTCCCTGCCCCTGTGAGTTATTTTTATTGTGTTGTGTTTTTTTTTTTAATTTGGCCATGTGAGGTCAGCCCCTCCTTGCAGATTTCTCTAAATTAGCTGCAGCTGGAGGCCTTCTGGCCCATGCAGACAGCATCAGTATCTAAGGAAATGAGGTCTCTAAGTGGATGGATGGGCTCCCTTCCCCATCCCCCTCCCTTACCTTCTTCCAGATGCTCAGGGCTGGGGGTGGGGTTGGGAGGGGGGGAGGGAAGGGAGGGCAAAGACACATATATTTAGAGGCTCCCATAGCCCCAGGCCAGGACCAATCTGAGAGATGGATGGTATTTGATGCTGGTAATGAGTCTAGAAACTCATCCAGATGAAGGATCTTAAGCCATGGTTTTGGTCTTTATATTTTGCTCTTTTTCATCTTTGGGAGGTTTTTAAGGATGCTTTCCAAAGAAAATATCTCGTTTCCTCCATCTTCACAATGTGGCATGGTGGAAAGGGCTTTGGAGTCAGTGACCCTGAACTTGAATCCTGGCTTTCACTTTTACTGGCTGTGAGACTTCAGGGGAGGCATTCGATCTCCCATCCTCAGTTGTTGTTCAGTCATGTCCAGCTCTTTGTTATCCCATTTGGGGTCTTCTTGGCAAAAATACTATAGTGATTGGCCACCTCCTTCTCCAGCTCATTTTACAGATGAGGGAACTGAGGCAAACAGGGTTAAGCAACTTGTCCAGAGTCACACAACAAGTGTCTAAGACCAATGTAAACTCAGGAAGACAAGTGCTCTATCCACTGTGCCACCTGTGGCCCCATCCCCAATTACTTCACCGGGTAAATAGAGAAGGATAACCTCAACCCAATGCCTCAAGGGAATATTGACCCAGAAGCACCTTGTAAGCCTTAAGGCATGACAGAGAATTGAGTGTTCTTTCTTATTGCTCTAGAATATAAGCTCCTTGAGGGCAGAGACTCATTTTTGTCCTGGCATCCTCAGTGTCAACTAAATGTTTATTGGTGGATTGATTGATATATTTATTGTACATACCTGTAAACATTTCATCTCCCTCCCTGCCCCCCAAGTAGGAAGTAGACTTCCTGAAGCCAAGGATTTCTTCTCTTTTGTCTTTTTATCCCCAGTATCTACCACAGTATTTTGCACATAGTAGGCACTTATAAATACTTGTTCCTGGATTGATTGAAAGATTGTCTACATTTCACAAATCATTCAACGAATTTTTCCATTGAGCTAAAGCTTAGTAGCAATGCCTGGTAGCCTGGCATGGGTGTCTGGGCTAAATTTACTTTGGGGGAGAAGGGTTTTCCTTTTGCCCTTCTATTCCCATTACGCTTCATAGAGCCTATGACATAGTAGGCACTTAACGTAAGTTAAGAATGTGACCAAAATCATAAGGAGGATTTGGAGAACAATCCCCTTTTAAGTCTGTGTTAGTTGGCCACCACTTGACCTCTAAGATACCCTAATAGCTCTAAAATTATGATTCTAACCTCTTCTAGACAAACATATTAATATGCTACATTTTTATCTGATCATTAAAGTAGGCTTAATAAAGACCTAGCCCTGGCAATACTTTCTTGGTTAAGGTTTACCATTGCTTCCACCTTAGGGTACAGTAATAGCATCACAACTCTTGAATATCTATTTATCTATCTATCTATTTAGTGAGCCATTCCGCCAAAAAACCCTTCCCCAAAACTTGGGACCAAATATCTCAGGTATGCTTCTCATAACTTAAAAGAGAGCAACCACTTTGACTGAATCTTGCTAGAACAGTGAAGGAAAAAAATGAAAGAATATGAGCTAAATCTGTGTTAGCACAGTCTTGCCTGGTCTGTTAATATCAGAAACAAAATGAGCTATGTCCTCTGTGAAGCAGTAATTGTTTCAAGGAGAAGAAATCCAAGACAGCTGTTCACTACTACAGTGGAAGAGGTTGACAAGCCGCAAGCTTCCCAGCTCTTGGAGGTTTGGCCAAACCTTCAAAGCTCCAATGTTCCACTTATTATTAAACCTGGTTTTAAAGAATTTGACAAAAACACCTAATCTAATCTTTTTCCTAGAGTAAAATAAAAAAGTAATAATTGGAGAATGTTTTTGGTTTTGTTATTGTTGTGTGTATGTGTGTGTGTGTGTGTGTGTTTCTTCCATTGTTGATCTCTGGCTTTGCTGGACTGATACAGGATATAGCCTTGGGCCTCTACGAAGGCAAATTTTTAAAGCAATTAACCTCTAACCTGGATCTGATGAATCCTATTTGTTGCTTCAGCTGGAGCTGAGAAAAGTCTGGCCCTGTTTGGATAGGAATGATGGCTGACTGTGGGATTCCACTACATTGGCTAAAAGTGTCAGCTACAGGCTTGGAGGCCTAGGACTAGGAAAGGCCTCTCATTGAGTATGAACCTGGGGATTCCAGAACCCTGGGATTTGAGGCCAGGGAATTAGGTTGGAGAACAGAAGAGAGCAGTAGTAAAGTCATACTAGCAGTAGTAGTAGTAGCCGTAGCTCACATTTACATAGTACTTTTTAAAGATTTGCAAAGTGTTTATGTGTATTAGCTCATTTGGTCCTCACAACAACCTTTGTGAGGAATATAAAAATTGTAAGGTATGTACAATTTTTAACCCCCTTTTTACAAATAAAGAAATCAAATCATGACTTAGTCAGGGTTACACAGTTATTAACTGGTTAAGGCAGAATTTGGACTCAGATCTAGCCCAACTCCAAGTCCACTCCTCTATCCACTGAGCCACCTGGCTGCCTCAGAGAAGGAAGAAAGAAGCTTCTTGTGGCCCACCATCCATACTTTCCTGGGTTTCTTTTGAGTGGATTCATAATCTCACCCTCCCATACCAATCTATCCATTAAACAGACATTTGTTAAGTGCCTACCCTGTGCCAGGAGTTGTGACGAGTGCTGAAATTACAAAGAAAAAGCAGACAAGCCAAAAACACTGTCCCCTGCTTATAACCTAATGGAAGAGACAACATATACATGGCATCTACATATACAAGACACATATAGAGTAAGCGGAAGGCAATCTGAATGGGGAAGGCATTAGAAGCTAGGAAGACTGGAAGAACCTCCTGAAGAAGGTGGTATCTGATTTGAATCTGGAAGGAAGCCTTCAGGGAATCTAAGAAGAGGTGAGGTGAGAAGGCAGAGCATTTCAGGTAAGAGGAATCAGTCAGCATAAAAGCCCAAAGACAAGACAAAGAATATCACATATGACATTCAAGCAAGTAGGCCAATTTTGATGATCAACCATGTTCATAGAGGGGAATGATGTGCAAGAAAAATGAAAAATGTAAAGGTTCTAGGTTGTAAAGAGCTTTAAATGCCAGGTAAAGGAGTTTACATTTGATCATAGAGGTCATGAGGAATGTTCATGTGCATCCCTCCCCCACCTTACCCTCTGAGCATCTCAGACAGCTGTCGTTGAATTCTGAAGTCAACAGGAAGAGTCTGGCTGACGGACAGGGATTGCCCCTTTATTATGTCCAAGATGTTCTGGCTCGTGGGCCAATTAAGAGACTTTTCATTGCCACACATTATGAACCCCTGAGTCACTGTGGCCACCTGTCAGAGAATAACAGCACATGCTCTAAAGTTGGAAGTGTATGTCCCCTCTATCGTGTCTACTTCTAAGGAGTGCCCCCCACCAAAAAAAATCTGTGTAAGAGGTAGAAGTGGGTTAGAGCAGAACAGGATGTGTAATACTTGTTTTTCGTGACCTCTCACATATCAGTGACATGTCTCAGTGATCATGTCTGTCAGTTCTTTCAGGACCAGAGAATGTAGTTTATCTGGGTCAGAATTAGTCCTGAATTCATTAAGGAAGCTAGCTGTTCTCTTATTGTCCCCTTCCTTGTCTTGGGTATCAAGTCCATTAGTTATTTTTGTTCTGAGATATTCCATTCAGAAATCATTCCACTTGATAGAGAAACAAAATTAAAATGAACACTGAACAGGTGTACCCTCACTGTGCAGTCAGTTAGTGTTGTCCTGTCTCTCCCAGTTGTCAGTCCAGTCCCTTCTTTCATCATCTTTTTCACTCAAAATAGCTAAAATCCATGTTTATTGTTGTTTATTATTGTTTATTTCTTCACCTGCCTCAGGCTCTTCTGAGCTTTAGCCTCGATAATACTATTCTTACAAGCCTACAATACCCTCATGGTCACCCCATCTTACCTTCCCGTATTTCATTTTTCTATACATATTTTAAAAAAACCTCCTTTGTGCATCCCTAACAGCATCTTCAGAAAACTCCCTTTTTTCTTTCTTATTGGAATTCCTCCCCATGATGTCTTCAGAATTTCACTGCTGAAAAGGCCATCACCAATTTGAGGCATCTAGTGTCAACTGGGTTCTCGTTATCAAAAGTTGACTATTTTTGAACTTTTCTCTGATTGATCCTCTGTCTCCTGGACCATAAGAGCTGTTCTAAGCTTTCTCATCTCTCACCGCTTGGGCCACACCTTCCCTGCTTTTTCCCTTTCAGCCAGAGACATCTCTTTATCAGGACCATTAGATCACAGAGTTAGAACTGGAAGGCTCCTTAAAGGTCATTGAGTCTAACCCCTTCGTTTTCCTTTCCTCATCCACAGGTAAGGAAGCTGAGATTCAGAGAAGTCTGGTTATTTACTCACTACCAGTTACTCACTGGTTATGCTACTGGTTACTTACCACCAGTAAATATCTAGTGTGGGATACATAGCCAGATCTTCCTGGTTCCAAATCTAGTGAGTTCACTACACCATGATGCCTTATATGTTACAGAGAAAACAGCAACCACCTGGCATAAGGTCTCTCTTCCCCCCATTTGACATCTCAAAACACCTCCACAAAATTATTTGATCCTCACAACAACCCTGGGAGGCAGATGCTATTATTATCCCCCTTTTACAGTTATGGAAACCAAGGAAGACAGATTAAGTAACTTCCCCAGGGTTGCAACTAGTAAGTCTTTGAGTTAGGATTGGAACTCGGGTCTTCCTAATTCCAGGTCTTGCTGCAATGAGGGCCTGATGGTGTTATGTAATATCTCCTGTGCTCCTGTAGCGTTCAGTATTTTGCCCAAGTGAGGGTTATCTTTGGTAATGCTTTCTCTAGGTTCCTTCTAGCAATGCCATTTATGTCCTCGTGAATCACCAGAAGTAGGTAACAGACATCTATTTGAACAAGTCTTGAGAAATTTGCCATTATGTCTTAGATACACTCCCTGGAAAAACAACGGACCTCTCTATTGTTGCTATCATGTTCAAAGCTAGCTGCCTCAGTACCCCCAAGGAGGGAGAAACTAGCCATTCCTACTCTTTTCCTTTTCCTCTGAACCTCCCTGGATGTTCTCTCACCTGTCAGCTTCCATGGCTCTCCATGGTCATTCTGTGGAGAGAACTTATGCAGCTGCTTCCTCCTCTGAGTAGCTCACCCCCTCCTCATCAGGAAGAGCTGCAAATCTGTTTTTTAGCTCCAAGTACGTTATTGTACTTTTCGTTCCCTTCCTCCTCAGTGGAACATTTTTCCTCCAATTTCCTGACAAAGGTCAAGTTTCCCCTCTGCCACTCTTGCTCCCATTGTTTCTTCTTGGAAGTTGGTTTGCCAATTTGTCCTGGTTTGTTTTTGTTTTGTTGTTATTGTTGGAAGTGGGGGTGGGGGTTGGAAACATACTGCATTTGATAACCAGGAGAGAGAAGGGATATTCCTGGAGTCCCTTCCCTTCCCTGAATAAGGGAAAACAGCCTACACTCATTGCAGACAGTATTCATTTGGATGTGGCAGAAGTATAAGCAACTCAAGTCATTTCAAACTTTACCTGGCTACCATTTATTGTTGTTAAGTCATTTCAGTCATGTCTGACTCTTCACCACCCCTACTGTGCTTCTCTTGGCAAAGACACTGGAGTAATTTGTCATTTCCTTCTCCAGTTTATTTTACAGATGAGGAAACTGAGGCAGAGTCAAGTGGCTTGCCCAGGGTCACAGTTAGTAAGTGTCTGAGACCAGATTTGAGCTCATGAAGATGAGTCTTCTTGATTCAAAGACCAGTCCTCTGTCTACTGTGCTGCCCTTCTGCTACCAAGACCTTTAAAACCTCCTTATTACCTCATCTTTAGTCCAGAGATGTCATCTAGTCCATTCCCCCCAGGCTAAAGATGAGAAAACTGAAGATTATGTCATCAGAGAAAGGGACTTCTAACACAGTGACTTAGTTATATAGACCAACTGTTAGGTAACATAGACCTTGTTCTCCTATAGAAGAATGCCAGCTCCAGATTTCAAGCGGAGAACACCTAACTCTGCAGCCGAGAGGGATGCTGGAAAACAGAAAGTGAAAACACAATGTTAGAACATGAGACATCGAATGTTAGGACCTAGAAGGGACATTAGAACATAGAACATCAGAACCAGAAGGACTCGAAAAGATAGAGCATTAAAAATTTTAAACATAGAAGATTAGAGCTGGGAAAAGATGAGAAACAAATGTTAAATCATAAAAGGTTAGAACAGGAGTGGAATGTAAAGACTGTTTAATCCAGATTAAATTTAATTTAATTATTTAATCCAAAGTAAATTAAATTTAATTATTTAATCCTGAGTAAATTAAATTTAATTATTTAATCTTATTTTACAGAAGAGAAAACTAAGACTCAGTGAAGAAGAATTTCTTTCTAGTTCAAAATCCTCATTTAATAGGGATGACACAGAAGCTTAGGGAAGATTCTTTCATCTGTCCTACCAGGAGGTAGGACCATGGGGTCAGATCAAGACCTTGCCCCAATTTTTCAGACCACCATTCCAAGTCAAGACTTTTCCTGTTTGAGAAAAATCCACCTTAATTATTTTACTGAACCTGTATAATAATTTAAGTATAAAGAACCAGAGGTTAAGTGTTGCCTTTAAGTTGTCCCCTTGCCTTTTCAGCTAGTATCAATAAAGAAACAAGTCTTATGATACATCCACATACACACATATGCACACAATTCACAATCTTTTTTCAATTCTTGAATCTCAATTCAGTTTTTCAGTTCTTTCCAGTGTGTCACACATCAGTGTTTCTCCAGGACATACCAAGAGTCTGGAAAAGTGAGTTCAAAGGCAAAACATCCCCACATTCAAAATAAGCCATTCCTGGTGATGAAACTATCTCTGTTCTCATCACCAAAATTGTAATCTTGGTATTCAATATTGCCTAAATCACTGCCCTTTTACTCTTTGGCAAGTAGCATTAGGCAAGGACATTTAGCATTTGCTGAATTTCAGCACCTACATCACAAACAGCAAATCATTTCTTTTCAAAGACCATTCTGAAGAAGTTTGTTTCCCATGCTGGCTGCCTTTCGATGCTTGAAAAATGGTTTTAAACTCTAACCACTCATCTATGAATAGTCTGAAGCTGAAGGAGTCTTATTGGCCTCGTCAGTCACTTACAAAACTAATATTGATTATCCTACTTATAGCAGTTCCACTTTCAGGACTTTTGAGATTCTGTTCTTTTGTTTTGTTTTCCTGGAGTGGGAGTTGGGCTAGAAAATGGCCATTTGGCTATTGGTAACTGCTGGGTAGAAAGCAGCTAGGTGGCTCAGTAAATTGGGTGCTGTATATGGAATCAGGAAGACCTGAGTTCAAATCTGGCAGACACTGACTAGCTGTGTGACCCTGGGCAAGTCACTTAACCTCTATTTGCCTTACTCAGTCACTAGAGAAGGAAATGGTAAACCACTCCAGTATCTTTGCCAAGAAAACTCCAAATAGGGACATGAAAAGTCAGACACAACTGCATAACAACTGTTGGGTGACAGTAAGGTAACCTATGACACAGCACTCTACCCTGAGTATCTTCATCATCATCCAGGAATTAGAAGTGTGTGAGATGAATCACTATTTTTCCCAATGAAAATTGAAAATCAGCTAGGATCAAGGAAGGTTCTTTCAATCTCTTGAATTCCATGTTGTAGTATTCCATGTCCTTAGGGTACCTTCTAACTTTTATGTTCTATGTTCTAATATACCATGTTCTAATATTCTATACCCTATACTCCAACATGCTGTGTTCTAAAGTCTACTTCAGCTCTAACATTCTATGTTCTAGGTCCCTTCTTCTCTCTACCTATCTATCCTCTAAAATTCCTTACACTATTGAGGGAATTGAGGGGATTGGAGCAGCAAGTGATGGTGAGAATTGAGCAAACCACACTGACTCCATCTTGTGACTCAATTCTGGAACTAGCTCAGTTCTCATTCTATTCAATTATGGGTCTAATCCAATTTCTGTCTTGTGAAATAAAACTTTATTCAATTGTGAGAAGATTTTGTTGCATGGTTTGAACCTATCTCTGTGTGGCTGGGAAGCTGGACCCCCTCTACCTGCTACTTAGAGACCCTTAATTAAGGACCTAGGTTGTGCTGACCAGAAACCCAGTCAGATCCAGAAATTGATGCAAGGAGTTTTCTCACAATTGTAAATCTCAAGCAACGCATACTTCTCATCTGAAAACTGGCCTGATGCTGATCAATCAGTTCTTGTTTTCATGTTCCTTTGATTATAAACAGACTGTTGGGGGAAATGGGACACCTGTTCACTCTCCCCCTCTCAACTTAGAAAGTCCCTAATCTTTTCTCCAATTGGAAATCAAATTACCTAATTTTGTATCCCAGTTAAGTGCTTTCTCTTAATTAGCTAGTCTTATTCAATTAACTGTTTTTAATATATAAAAATCTGTCTCCCCTCACTATAATCCAATATCTTAACATCTATTTCAGCTTTAATATTTTATATTCTAGGGTTCCTTCCAGTACTAATATTCTATATTCTGTTCTCTACCTATTTATTTTCTAACATTTTATACATTATATTCCAATATCTTATGCCCTAAGGTCTATTTCAGCTCTGATATTCTATGTTTTGTATTCTAACATTCTATATTCACTCTTACCAACATTCTATGACCTCCATTTGTTGGATGGGGGAACAGGCTCTGGGAGAAAGGATGTGTTGTTCAAGATTCTGGAGCCAGTCAGCAACCCTGCCCAGATTAAGAGTAGGTCTCTCTGCCACTCTTCCAATTCTCTTCCTGTAAGACCACCTGTGATATTGAACAAAGAATGACCTCCCATCTTCATCCAATGACTCTGGACATGGGAACTGGGGATCCTAAAGGGCCCCCACTGGAATGTGGGGGGAGAGGATGCCATCACTTCATGTAATCCAGGGAATCAGGTGCCCTCCTCAATTGTTCTTTCCTTCCTCTTACAGGATGGCTTGAACCCCAAAGAAATGGGGCCCATTTTTCTTCCTCGCTAACAACAATACATTATACCTGTCTTTCCCTTCAGTCTCCAGGGCGGCAGAAAAACAATCCCTGCCAGGAGTGAAGGAAGGAAAGAGGAAAGGAGAAAAAAAAAAAAAACAAAGAGATGACTGATGAGCTTATGAGAGAGCATGGGAACAGAGAGAGGCAGCCCCATGCTAAGGGAAGCCAGGTGTGAGGCTCACAGACTGATACTGGAATTAATTCAAGCCTTGAGAAGGGATGACAAAAGTCATAATGCTTCCAGTGGTGGAGTCCAAGGATTTTTAGCTATAAATCTTCTTGTCCCACCCACCCCCTTTTTACAGATAACAAAACTGAGGCCCAAAGTGTTTAAGAGACTTTCTTCGGGTTGCACAGGTCGTAAATGGCAGAGCCAGGACTGAAACCTTGGCTAACCTTCTGCCTCTAAGCCTTGTGCCCTTTGATGGCAAACAGCTTACATCTGTAAGGGTGAACCTCTCCCAAATGGAAACCCACGGTTAGGCATTTTGCTAGAGTTTGGGGACATTTCAGAGCAGTTTTCCTCCAACATTTGATCAGGCCCGGTCTATTCTGGTCAGTCAGAAAAGGAAAGCCAGACCCAGCTCTGTTTTCATTAACATCATTGTTATTCAGCTCCTTCTTTCCTTTCCCTTCCCTTTTAAGGGAGCACTGGCTGTGCCAGGGTGGGATTTGTGGCTTTGTTATTTAAATAGTCCTGAAACTTAGTGAAAAGTCAGCCAAGGGCCTGAGTTTGGGCAAAAAGTTCCTTCCCCAATCTAGGCCTCAGTTTCTTCAACTCTAAAAATAATGGGGTTAGTCTGGGTAAACTCTAAGATCCCTTCCAACTGGAAGATGCTATGGCTCTGTGACAGACTGGCAGATGTGGTCCCACTCCTTGCCAAGATCTGCTCTTCCCTCCCATCCAATCCTTTTTTGCCAGGAGCTCCTCCTTTCCATCATCATTTCTTCTCTTCTAACTTCCAATATCTCTTTGTCCACTGGTTCCTTCCCTGTTTCCTAAAGATCTGCCCCTATCCTTCAAAAACCATCACAGAATATCAAGATAATTTAGGAAAAAATGCAAAGGAAGGTGGCCTAGCTGTACCAGATCTAAAACTGTACTATAAAGAGGCAATCATCAAAAGTATTTGGCACTAGCTAATAGAGTGGTGGATCAGTGGAAAAGGTTAGGTAGACAAGACACAGTAGTAAATGACTGTTTGATAATCCCCAGGACTCTAGCTTCTGCGATAAGAACTCACTGTTTGACAAAAACTTCTGTGAAAACTGGAAAATAGTACAGCAGAAATTAGGCATAGACTAACATCTCACACCCCAAACCAAGATAAAGTCAAAATGGGTACATGATTTAGACATAAGGGATGATACCATAAGCAAATTAGAAGAGCAAAGAATAGTTTACCAGTCAGATCCATGGAGAAGAGAGGAATTTATGACCAAACAGGAGATAGAAAACATTATGAAATGCAAAATGGATAATTTTGATTACAGTAAACTTAAAAAGGTTTTGTACAAACAAAACAAATGCAACCAAGATTAGAAGGAAAGCAGAAAGCGGAAAGCTGGGAAACAATTTTATAGCCAGTATATCTGAAAGAGGCCTCATTTTTCAAATATATAGAGAACCGAGCCAAATTCATAAAAATGCAAGTCATTCTCCAATTGATAAGTGGTCAAAGGATACGAACAGGTAATTTTCAGATGAAGAACTTAAAGCTATCTATGGTCATATAAAAAAATTCTCTAAATCACTATAGATTTGAGAAACGCAAATTAAAACAACTCTGAGGTACCACCTCATACTACCAGACTGGCTAACATGACAGAAAAGAAAAATGATAAATGTTAGAGATGTAGTAAAATTAGAACACTAATGCATTGTTGGTGGAGTTGTCAACTGATCCAACCTACCCAAAAGGAGGTAAATTTTGATGACCAGAAGCTCCCCAGTTAACTTGGGGCTTACTGGCTAGATTCCTTCCTTCCTTCCTTCCTTCCTTCCTTCTTTCTTTCTTTCTTTCTTTCTTTCTTTCTTTCTTTCTTTCTTTCTTTCTCTCTTTCTCTCTCTCTCTCTCTCTTTCTTTCTTTCTTTCTTTCTTTCTTTCTTTCTTTCTTTCTTCTGATCCATTTTACTCTGAAGCTCATAGATTGGACCACAATAGGTCCCTGACCAAGTGCCTCTTAATGGCTCTAATTTGGGCCCTCAGGCTTAGAGTGAATATCAGTGGTAACCATTTCTCTTTTGACCAGCAACCCGGAGAGTCTTCCCCTCCAAGTTTGATTCTTTTTCTCTTTTTTCTAATTAAAGGGGCCATCCCTTGACTCATTTCTTAAAAAGCCCAATTCACTGAATGGGCCTTACCTCACTCAAAGTGAGAACCTGAAAAGGCCTTAGCTTGAAAAGGCCAGGGTCTCCCATTGCATCCTGGGCCATCTCCAGTCGTCCTAATGAACATCAGTCCACTGGACCCAGATGGCTCTGGAGGAGAAAGTGAGGCAGCCCTCCCTTACCCAAATCAAAGTCAACTGCAAGTCATGTCATCATTTTCCTGATGTCATGGTGCTCTTTGAAAACGGACAAACACAACAACAACTATTAGGTCTACATCCCCAAAAGATCATAAAAAAGGGGGAAAGGACCCACATATACAAAAATATTTATAGCAACTCTTTTTGTGGTGGCAAAGAATTGGAAATTGAGGGGATGCCCATCAGTTGGGGAATGGCTGAACAAATTGTGGTATATGAATGTAATGGAATACTATTGTGCTATAAGAAATGAGGAGCAGGTGGATTTCAGAAAAACCTGGAAAGACTTCTATGAACTGATGCTGAGTGAAGGGAGCAGAACCAGAACACTGCAACAGCCACATTGTGCAGTAACTAACTTTGATAGACTTAGATCTTCTCAGCAATGCAATGAACAAAGACAATTCCAAAAGACTCATGATGGAAAATGCCATCCACGTCCAGAAAAAGAGCTATGAAGTCTGAAAACAGGTCGAAGCAGACTATTTTCACTTTTTTTCCCTTTTTGTTCTGATTCTTTCTTTCACAACATGACTAATGTGGAAATATGTTTAACATTATTGTACATGTAGAATCTAAAAAAAGTTATTTGTAAACTGAAAATATCAACATTTAATAACAGTCAAGTAATTATAGCTGACACTTTTATATCAAAAATGAATAAAAATAAAAACAACTTTGCTTGAAGCTACCATTCCCTAAAACTACTATTCTTTTATCTCACCTGTTCACAGTAAAATATGTGTCTGCCCCTAACTATCTTTCACTAAATCTTTTTCTCAGACCTTCTTCTTCTTAATTTTCTATACATTGGATGTTGCTGACTCTAATACCATCTTGTCTCCAAATATTTTGAACACAGCTTTCTCCTGGTTTCCTCCCTTCCTGTGGGACTGTTCTTTGTAGGTCTCCTTTGCTGGATCATCCTCCATACCCCACATTCCAGGTTCTGTTCTGGTTCTCTTCTTTTTCTCTCCCCAAGCTTGTCTTGATGATCTCACCAGTTTACCTTGGATTCAATGATTCTCTCCAAGCTTACCCCCCAGATCTGCATATACAGCCCTCATCTCTCTATTAAGCTCTCACCTTGCATCAGGAGATGCCTGCTAAATGCACAACTACCCTGGAGGCTCATATCTTTCCCTCTGAAACCTCCCTTCCTCCTAATCTCCCACTTTTTTTTGAGGGCATCATCATCCTTCTATCCACCTAGGCTCTCAAAATCAGAATCATCTTTAATGTTTCCCATCCTCCCCTCCATGTCCAAACAACGTTCTTGTTTTGATATTTCCACCTTAATAACATCTCTCACACCTATTTTCTTCTCAGGAAGTCATAGCATTTATTACTATTTACATACTATGTGCCAAGCATTAGAGATACAGAGAAAGACCACAAAAGCCCCTGCCCTCAAGGAGCTCACGGTCTAATGAGGGAGACCACTCTCATAGCAGTGCCCTATATCAAACCCACATGACTCCTTGCCTAAATGATTGCTGTACTTTGTAAGTTAGTCTCTGCTTCCAGTCTCCTCCTGTTCCAATCTATCATCCCCACAGCTGCCAAACTGATCATTCTGATCCCCATGTCTAACCATGTGATTGCCCTGCTCAAAAAGCGGTCGATCCCTACTGCTGTTCAATTGTGTTCAACTCTTTGTGACCCTATTTGAGGCTTTCTTGACAAAGATATTGGGTGGGTTGCCATTTCCTTCTCCAGCTCATTTTACAGATGAGGAAATGGAGGCAAACAAGGTTAAATGATGTGCGCAGGGTGACACAGCTAGTGTCTGAAGCCAGATTTGAACTCTTAAGAAGAGTCTTCCTGACTCCAGGCCTGGCACTCTATGGTGCCACCTAACTACCTGTCCCTATTGCTTATGTATAAAATCTAAACTTCCCTGTGAAAGCATCTAAAGCCTTCGTAATCTGGCTTCTGTCTAGCATTCAGGAGCCAGAAGTGCTGGACCTGGAGTCAGGAAGTCCTGAGTTCAAATCCAGTGTCAGACACTTACTAGCCGTGTGATCCTGGTCAAGTCACTTACCCCCTGCTTGTCTCAGTTTCCTCATCTTTAAAATGATGGCTTCTGAGGTCTCTTCCAGGTAACTCATCATTTGCCACCAGCTTTGGAACGTCATGGCCCTGAGCTGGGTATTCCTTGATGAGCTTCCCTTGCCGCCCCACCCCCCACCCCACCCCTTCCTTTTGTGTGTTGTTTTCTTCTATCACATTGTAAACTCCTTGAGGGTAGGGGCTTTCTCTCTTTTTCTTATTTGCCATCCCCACTGTGCTTAGCCCAATGCCTTGCACATCCTAGGCATTTGATAAATATTTATTCAATTCCAACCTTGTCTTTGATGCCATGATTGGTAAATGTGTATGTGTGTTAATGAAATTGAACTGACTGAGAGGGAAGGCAACAACAGCTCCAAACATCTCATTAAGAAAAGTCTGAAACAAAGTAACACTTTTTTTTCCTGGAGCAAAGAAGACTGAAACCCTCATTGTTTGTAACCCAAAGTTCTGATCCACATCTTCAAAGAAAAATGGGCTATTAGCTCCCCTGCCTCTAAAGCTCCTACAACCCTTGCCCCAGACTAATCTACAATAAATAAGTGTTGAAACCATTCAAATGGACAGCATTTCAACTTCCCTCACCCCACAGTGTGATAAAACCTCTCTTTCCCTGGCTCTTTGCTGAAATATAAGCTAATCATCAGGGTATGCCAAAGAAGGCTTTTTGGCAAAGAGAATTTCAAAGAAAAAAAACTGATCTAAAGTGCTGAGACAGCACTGTATTTAGACAATTAAATTTGGAAAGCCAAGACAGTTCCTGTAAGTCCCCTGCTCTAAGAACAAAAGGTTTTGTCGAAAGTATTCCTGTGGATATTAATACCGACACTTTAATGAGCCCTGCAGCAAGTAAAAGTCCTCATCGGCAGTAATTACACCAAAGCTCCATCAGTGGAACTCGGGCAGGAAGCCCAGACAACAAAAATTCGTCACTCACTCGCTAGTCACCCCAGGTTGGATCAGGCAGCCCACACTAGATGGTTGATTCACCAATATCAGTGGCACGTTGGGAGTGAGAGAGACTTAGGTCATTTTGGGAAGACAACCAACAGGCATTTCCCCCCGGAAAAGGCTTCTCAAGGGTTGGAGATGGGAAAAGGCTTCGACAGAACCACCATCACAAATGACTTATTCCCCCACCTATTTCTCTGAGGAGGTCTGGATGTGGGTTGGCATTTCCCATTTCTTTGAACTTTGTTCTTCAGAAGAGAAAATTTTCTTAGAAAAGTCTCAGTCACGGTATCTTTTTTCTACCAGCTCTTTCTGCTCCAGAACTGGAAGGAGGAGGGAGAAAGAGAGAGAGGGAGAGAGAGAGAGAGAGAGAGAAAGAGAGAGAGAGAGAGAGAGAGAGAGAGACAAAGACAGATAGAGACAGAGAGAGACATAAAGAGACACAGAGAGACAGAGAAACAGAGATAGAGAGAGACAGAGAAATAGAGAAACAGACAAAGAGACAGAGGGACAGGGACAGAGACAGGGAAAGACAAAAAGACACAGAGAGAGAGACAGAGAGAGAGAAAATCCAAGAGAAGTAGGAAAGTAAGAGATAATATAGAGAATCAAAACAGGGAAAGAGAAGAGAGAGGAAATGAGGCAAAAAGGGGGAGAATAGAGAAGAAAATAGAAAACCTTAAGGGAAAGCAGAGAAAGGAAATAGAGTGAAAGGGAAAGAAAGAAGGAAATGGAATTGAGAAATTAACTAATTGTATGACCTTGGCCAAGTCACTTCACATTTATATTTATATATGTGCACATATACATGTATCATATATGTACACATACATACACACACATATACATTTTTTTTCCTCCAACATAAAGAAATTGGACTAGATAAATGCTACATTTCCTTCCTTAGCATCCAGGAATAAGTGACTGTCCTATTGTATTTTACCTTGGTCAGACTACATATGTAGGATTGTATTCTACTTGCGAAGGTGCATTTTAGAAAGGATATTGATAAATCGGAGAAGATCTAGAGAATTCAACCAGGATGGTGAAGAGCATTGAGTTGTTGCCACATGAAGACTAGTTGAAGGAACTGGAGATGTTTAGCCTGGAGAAGAAAAGTATTGTGGAGAAAGGGGTCCACATAGCTACCTTTAAGTATTTAAAGGGCTATCACTTGAACAGGGCAAGAGTCTTGCTCCCTTGGCCCCAGAGGGTAGCACTAAAATCAAAGAGGTCTAAGCTTCCTTGAGGCCAACTTTGAGTCAATTTAATGAAACTTTTCTAACAATTAGGGCTATCCCAAAATAGCATAGAATACCTTAGGAGGCAGGAGGATTTCCACCATCATTAGTATACTATAATAAAAGACTGGATGAACATTTATTAGCTATATTGTTGAGGGGAGTCCAATTCAGATGAGGTGGGTACAATGGCCTCTGAGGTCCCTTCCGCCTCTAGGAGTTTCTGATCCTCTGATTTTAAATTCATAGAAAAGAAGGTAAGAAGTGGTTAGGGGGTGGGCTGTTCTGTTGCAGTCACTTCTCAAGGGCATTGAAAAAAGTGTGGAAACATACCAATGTAGTTCTGAATTTTGCTGAGGAAAGTTGGCTAAACAGTACTGAACTTAGAATCAGAACTCTGATTTTAGGAGGACAGAATGAGAAAGAGCCTTAAATATAATCTAGTCCAAACCTCTCATTTTTTACAGATGGAGAAACTGAGCTCCAAGAAACCTGAAGTTATTTGCCCATGGTCACAGAAGTAATAAGCAGCAGCACTGGAATTTGGATCTAGATTCTCTGATTCTTAATCTAAAACTCTTCTCACAGCATCTAGATTTCAGTCATCACAAACTGATTCTTTGGGCTAAACCTGGAGGAAAATAAATTTATAGTTGGAAGGGACCTTCAAGATTATCTGGTCCACACTTCTCGATTAACAAATGAGGAAACTGAGGTTCAAGGAAGCTAAGTGATTTGCCCAACATCACACCGGTGATAAAGGACCAAGGCAGGATTTGGACCCAAGGCTCTCAGCGTCTAGAAGCAAGACTCTTTCCACTGTGCTATGTTATCTGCCTCCTGAATGCCCTTCTGTGGCTGGCCCTGAATTGAATTGAGAATAATACAGATAAACTCCTCTGGCTGTGGGTCTCAGGAAGTTCTCAAGGTAACTTTGTATTGAGTGGCATCATTGCAGAAGATGACCTGAGAGTCAGACTGAGTGTAGTAGGGCTTCTCTCTATCCACAGGCCTCAGGAGAAGAAAGGGAAATGCCCCTGCTCTCCCCACAGGCAGTCTGAGAGGGAGTGCCCACTTTCACATCCTTTCTAGGGAAATACCAATTTCTCAAATGAAGAAAGGAGTCCCTTCATTGACATGAAACCCATAAACATTTGCATGAAGTGCCAGGAGTTGGTGATGACTTTGGGGGAATGTTGTATCTTTTTTTAAGAGGCAGGGCTGTCCTCCTTCCTACACCTTCTCCCCATCTTCAAGAGATACCCATGCCCAGAGAATTTTGCATCTTTCTGGGCCTGGCACTTTTTTACAAAATGTCTTTCATACCTCCCCAACCCTACACTCATCCCCACTGAGGAGCTTTATCTAGCTTTTTTCAAAAGACTTTTGGGAAATGAATAAAAGCCCATTTAGCTTCCTAAATCTGATTCCATCTTTCTTCCTCTAAGCTCAGTATTTCAGTCAGGGGGCAATAACAACTCTTCTGCCATTCCCTTTTCGCTTGCTAGGCCATTTGCTCAACAGTCATTCGTTGACCACTACACTATTGGCAATATCCTGTGACAGGCTTTGGTAAGAAGCAATGATAATTAATACTAGGCTCCTGCTCTCAGAAAGCTTGAACTCCAATAAGGGAACAAAGTAAGTACACAAGGAAACATAGAAACTAATAACAAGGAGCATTTAAAAGCCATTCACAGATATCATTCCAACCTAACAGCCCTAGGGGGTAAGTACTATTATGATCCCCATTTTACAGGTGAGGGAACTGAGTGCATACCCTTTGACCCAGCAATACCACTTCTAGGGCTGTATCCCAAAGAGATCACAAAAGTGGGAAAGGGATCCGTATGTACAAAAATATTTATAGCAGCTCTTTTTGTGGTAGCAAAGAACTGGAAATCAAGGGGATGCCCATCCATTGGGGAATAGCTAAACAAGTTGTGATATATGAATGTAATGGAATATTATTGTGCTATAAGAAATAGGGAAGATACAGACTTCATAATAACCTGGAAAAACCTACATGATATAATGCTGAGTGAGCAGAGCAGAACCAGTGAAAGATTGTATGCAACCACAGATATATTGATTCTGTGGTGACTAGCCTTGATAGATTTGCTGTTCTCAGAAATACAAGGTTCAAAGACAACTCCAAAGGACTCATGATGGAGAGAGCTATCTTCATCCAGAGAAAGAACTATGGAATCTGAATGCAGATTGAGGCAAACTGTTTGCTGTCCTTCTTTCTTTCTTTTTTTCTCTCTCTTTTTTTGGTTTTGTTTCTTCTTTTTCATGATTCATTCCATTGGTCATAATTCTTCTTTACAACTTGACTATTGTGTAAATAAGTTTAATGCGAAGTTATATGTAGAAGATATATCAGATTCCATGCTGTCTTGGGGAGGAGGTGGGGGGGGTGGAATCTGGAACTCAAAATCGTGCAGAACTGAGTGTTGTAAACTAATAAAACTAATAAAAAAAAAGAAAGAAATTTGCCCAGGGTTACACAACTAGTAAGTATCTGAAGCCAGATTTGAATTTAGAATGTTCCAATTCTGAGACCAGCATTCTAGCCACTACACTGAATAGTATTTAAGGAGTGTTTAATAGATTGCAAATGAACCACAGTGAGTCCTGAGGAAGGAAAGAACTCTAGAGAGGAGGATCAATCTGTGAAGGTTTCCTGCGGGGGATGGCAATTGTCCTGTGCCTTGAAGGATGGGTACCAAAGGCAGACTGGGTCGTAGGTTATTGCTTGAACAAAATCAAGGAGCCGGACAACAAATCCAGTCAATAAGCATTTATTTAGCTCAGTATGTGTGCCAGGAATTGTGCTAAGGGCTGGAGGGGGGAAGATAGGGAAGGAGACTGGGGTAGAGCAGTTTGCCTGGAGTGCAGAATCCACAAAGCCAGAAGGCTGAAAAGGCAGGACAGGGCTAGGAGCTCAAACCATTTAAAAAAGTGCAGGCTATATCTCCTGACAGCGCTGAGGGACAAATATGCAGAAGGAGCACATTTGGGAGTGTAGCCAATATGGAAATTTGTTTTGCAGGAGTATGCCTATTTGTCACACAGGTTTTATATTTCCTCCCCCCCCCCCCGCACTGGGGAAGGATAGGAGGTAGAAAAAATAAATACTTGGAGATGTTTTTAAAAACAAAATTCAATTGAAAATGATTAAGTTATCCATAGAGTTAGTAATTAATACCACTCTCTTAAACTTTGTCTGCTTTGTGAGCTCTTTGTCACTAAGGGAGATCAAAGTCTCCCATGGGAGGGAGAGAGCAGAATAAAGCAACAGAGTCCACGTTGAAGCTTAAGTCAGGACTTATTATTACAGTAAGTCTTATTTAATTTATAAAGGAAAGGTGGTGATGTGCATAGAATGCTGAACATGGAATTAAAAAGACTAGATTTAAATATTGTCTCTGACACATACTACCAATGTGACTATGGGCTAGTTACTTCATCTCCCTCGAACTCAGTTTTCTCATCTGTAAAACTGAGATAATAATATCCATAATACCTCCTAGAAGTGGTGCAGACTTCAAATTAATGTCTATCAAAAACTTTGAAAAGATTAAAGACGCTATGCAAATAGTACTTATCACTACTGAACTTTCTATTTTTTTTTTTCAAATCAACAATTCAATCTACTATGTACAGAGCCCTGTCCTAGGCGCTGAGAGTAAAAAGGCTGGTAAGACAAGTCCCTTACCCTCCAGGAGGGATGGGAGAATTCCAACACATACACACATGTATCTATAGAATAAAGTAGAATATGATGAAAAAAGCAAACAAAATTATGTTTGAGGTTGCCTTTTCTTATTTTGAGAATCAAGTGAGGCTTCAAGGAGTTCATGGTATTTAAGGTGGTCTTTGAAAGATAGCTCAAATTTAAATGGGGAATGTGACAATTATTGAGTCTGAACAAAAGACTGAGTTTGAAAGCGCAAGAAGCAAGTTTTTGATACATTGACTGGTGTAGTTTGGTTGATATACAAGATATGTGAAGGGGAGTAAAGTAGGATAAGGTTGGAAAGATAACTTGGGGCCAATATATGAGAGGCCTTGAATGCCAGGCTAAGGAGATAATCAGACTTTATTGATTAGGTAATAGAATGCCAGTGAAGAATTTTGAATAACAGGGGAATAGGGCCAGAGTTGTGCAGTAAGATTGACTGGCATCTAGATGTATGATGGGTTAGAGAGTTTTCAAGACTATAGACAAGGACACTAGCTAAGGATCTATTGCAAGTCTAGACAAGAGGTATTCAGAAACTAGATCAAGCTAGTGTAGACCAAGGCAAAGCAGTGTGCAATAAGGTTGGCAAGGATACTGATAAAATGCAGCTTGACCCCTTCTCCTTCAATATGCTTGAACAATTAAAGAATTGGAAGATTGGAAGGCATCTTCCAGCTCAACTCGTGCCTGAGCTGATATGCCCTCAACACTGTAGCCAATTAGTGGTCACCCAGTGGTCACTTCTTCGTTTGAAGAAATCCAGTAAAATGGAATCCATTCTCATCCTGAAGTAGCCCCTTTCTCTTCTGGAAAGTTTTAATTTTAGAAAAATTGTTTTTCCTTTTATCAAATCAAAACCATGTTGTTATAGCTCCCATCCATTTACTCCTAGATTTTCCTTCTTTAGAATGATTCTAATCCTTCATCATCATAAAAACCCTTCAAATACTTCAAGATCATATGCTCCTGCCCACTCTTCCAGTCTTCTCTTCTGGTAAAACATCTCTGATTCCTTCAACTAAATATGGCAAGATTTCCAATCTTTTCACCATTATGGCCCCCTCCTCTAACTAAGTTCTGGATTCCCATTGTTCTTCCTCAATTGTAGCACCCAGAGCAGAACACAACGTTCCATATGTTCTCTGACCAAGGGAGAGGATAGTGGCCCCACTAATTTCTCTAGCCCTGGAAATTATGCCTCTCATATGCAGCCTAAGATTACAGCAGATTTCTTGACTACAGTAACTGACTGTTGAATCTTAGTGAGCTTACTGTCCATTGAAATCCCCAGATCTTTTTTTATTGAACTTATCTAGCCATACTTCCTCCATTTTGGACTTATACAACTGATTATTTGAACCTAAATATAGGTTGTTACATTTATCCCTCTTAAAATGTCCCTTATTAGATGTGACCCCTTCTTCAAGTCAATTCATATACTTTTGGCTCCTGCTTTTGTCATCTAATGTGCTTTGAGGAATATGATTATAGGTTGTTTGAGCTGAAGGTAATCTTAGGGATGCTCCAGTTCAATACCCTTACTTTATAAATGAGGAAATAGAAGTTCAGAGAAATTCACTAATTTGCCCAAGAACACCTAGTGAATTAGTGATCAAGGTAGATGCTGACTCTAGTTCTTTCATTTCCTAGTCTGGTGCTTTCTCCTTCACGCATCCACACTAGGATGAGTCCCTAAGTAAATAAATTCCTGAAAAATAAATGATTAGCTGATGAGAATGTATTCCTTTCCTGTTTCTTTCCTTCCTAACCCTGTAAGCCATAACATACATACATTAACATGTGGATCAGATGATCAATACACATTTATTAAACACTTACCATACACAAAGAAGAGCAAAACCTAAAAATCACTCCTCAAGGGGCTCACATTTGAATGGGGGAGACTACACTTAAATTAAGTAGGTACATGCAGGATGCATGCAGAGCAGAAGGAAGGTAACTCTAGAGATGAAGGCTCAAATGGCTGAGTGTGCCAGGAAGATCTCCTGCAAAAGGTGGCATTTGAGTTGAGTCTTTAAAGAAGCTTGGGATGTCAAGAATTATAGGTAAGGAAGGAGAGCCTTCCTAGCTTGGGAAACAGCCATTGTAAAATCATAGAAACAACTGTCATGTGTGAGCAACAGCAAGGCCAGTATCAAGGACCATAGAGGTCCATTTTAATGCCCTCATGGAGGGCATTAAAATGTAAAAATACTGGAAAGGTATTGGACCGGATGTGGAGAGCTTTAACTGCCAGAGAACTTTGTTTTGGCCTGGAAGTGATAGGGAACCACCCACTGAAGTTTATTGAGCAAAAACATGACCTGGTTAGACCTAAAATTTAGGAAAATCACTTTGTCAACTATGTGGAGAGTGGATAAGAGCAGGAAGAGTCCTGAGGCAGGGAGATCTCAAAGGCTATTGTAGTAGTGCAGGAATGAGGTGAGGAGGACCTGAACTAGAAGCGTGACTATGGTAATGGAGCTAAAAACCAACAGAAATCAAGGCAGAAACCACAAGAGTTGACAATGGATTGGACATATGGGGTAAGTGAAAGAGAGGATTTGAAGATGAAACTGAGGTTACAAGCCTATATGACTGGGAGGATTGTGATGCTCTTGACATTAATAGGGAAGCTAAGGAGAGCGGAGGTTTATTAGGGAAAGATAATGAGTTCTGCTTTGAATATATTGAGGTTGATATGCCTATGAGACATAGTTAGAAATATCCAATAGGCAGTTGGAGATGTGGGGTTGGAGCTCAGAAGAAAAACTAGGAATGAATATACAGATAGGTAATTATCTGTATAGAAATAATAATTGAACCCATGGGAGAGGATGAATCACTGAGAGAAAAAGTATAGAGAGAAAAGAGAAGAGAGCCCAAGATAGAGCCTTGAGGGACAAAGATAAAAATCCAGCAAAGGAAGTAAGGAGCAGTCAAACAGGTAGAAGGAAAACTGAGGATAATGTCAGGAGAGTGCAGAGAGCAGAGGAGTGTGGTGGCAAATGTGCGACACTTGGGTCTCTGGGAAAAAAAAATACCCACAACACATTTTAAAGTTTAATCTTCATTTAAATATTTTCTCCAGCACTTTCCTGAGTTCAAATGAACAACAAAACAATACCTTAAGCCCTGTCTTGTAGCATTTGCCAATTTCCAAAGTATAAATGCTCACACCAAAAATTTAACCATTAAAAATTTAACAATTGTCTTTCTCTAGCTCTTTTAAGCTGACTCTAGTGTACTCATGGGAGAGAATATTAAGAAAGTGATAAGCAGTGTTAAATGCCACAGATTGGCCAAGAAGAATGAAAATTGAGAAAAGGCCATTTGATTTGACAATTACAAGATCACCGACAACTTTGAAGAGAGGAGTTTGAGTTGAATGAGATCAGAATCCAGATTGCAGAGGGTAAAGGAGTGAGAGAAGAGAAAATGGAGGCATCAGGGTTTAAATGATCTTCTCAAGGAACTTAGCTGAAAAGAAGAGATATAGGATGCCAGCTAGATGGGAGGATAAAATAAATGAAAGTTGGTGGACGATGGGGAGACACCCCGTACATGTGTATATGTGTCTGTGTGCATAGCAAGGAAGAAACCAGTGTTCAGTCATGTCTGACTCTTTGTGATCCCATTTGAGGTTTTCTTGGTAAAGATATTGGAGTAGGTCGCCACTTCCTTCTCCAGGTCATTTTACAGATGAGGAAACTGAGGCAAACAGAGTTAAGTGACTTGCCCAGGATCACTATGGCTAGTAAGCCTCAGGCCACATTTGAACTCAGGTCTTCCTGACTGCAAGTCAACCACTCTATCCACTGCACCCCACAGAAACCAATAGATAAGATTGTATGGAAGATTTGAGTCAATGACAATGAGCCTGGAGAGGATAGGAGGGGGTGGTATCAAGATTGCATGTAAAGGGGTTGGCTTTAACAAAGACAAGGGCCACCTCTTCCTCAGAGACTGCTGTGGGAGAGGAGATATGAGGTATGATGTCAGAGAGGTGTGGGACAAGGAGAAGGGGAGAAGGTGGAACTCTGTGGAAAGTGTGAAGTGATGCCTCTCTTGGGATGATGGGAGGAGGGAAGCTTAGAAAGAGAATGAGGCTTGGAACAGCTTCAGTGTTGAGTGGGGCAGTAAATCAATCAGAGACGAATAGGATTCTCTTACTCTCATGAGGACCTACTGGAGATCAGACAACATAAAAGTTTAGTGGCCCCAATCCACATTTTGGAAACTTCCTCCAGTTCCTTCCAGTGGCTCATGAATAGGTATGAAAGAGTTAGATTGTGGAAATAATCAGTGTTGGAGTTTGTTGAAATATAATTGGCAATAGGAAAAGGGGGTGAGAGATTCAAGAGTAGAGGCTTGTATAGAACCAAACTGTTTCCCCAAGGAATAGAGATTGGGACTGGAGGAGAGGTGAGCCAGAACCTGGATAAAGGGCTGGGAAAGGATTGAGGGGTGGAGAGGGTGTGGGGGTCACAGTGAAGATGAACAAAAGGATTAGGGGTCAAAAGGTATATGATTAGAGAGTATCGTGATTTAAAAGAATTTCAGTATTCATGAATATGGAAATAGGACATTTTTGGATAATGCTAAAATCAATGTTGAGACAGATAACATCAGGGGTGGGGCCATCCAAAGAGTTTGGGATATCCCAACTTAGCATTAACTGCGTGACCTTGGGTAACCGACTTCCCTGTAATTGACCCCTTTATACAATGAAGGGGTTGCAGTAAATTCCTTTAAGCCTTGGTGTACTGTTTCCAGTCCCCTCCATCTCTAACATTCCATGTTCTAAGGTCCCCTCCCCCTAGCTCTGACATTTTGTGTCCTAAGATCTTTCTCAGATTTGAAATTTTATGATCTTAGGTCTTTCCCAGTTCTGACATTCTGTGATTCTACGTAACATACTCTTAAATCTAAACTTTCCCTCTGATATGAAGAGAATGTATAAAATAACTTCTAAAAAGAGCTGCCTGAGATGTGGGGCTGCACTCCCACTGCGAGTGTGAGGCTTTCTGGCATTTTACTTCTCTCTAGAGGAACCACAGAAATAGCCCAGGTGGCCATCCCATCATGAGCTGGAGATGTTCTGTGGCTGCCCTTCTTCTTGGGCAAGCGCCAGAGAACCATCAAGATCTGTCCATCCCCTTGACATTCTCCTCCTCCCACCCTCCCATCTGGAGCAGGATAATGCCTGGGTCTCTAACAGAGTTCCCTAAACTCTCAGTCATCTACTGTCTGACCTCTCTTCTCCTGCAAGCATCCCTCTGGGGATGGGGCTGGGGGTGGAGTGATCTTTGACAATGCTCTGCTTGTAATCACTCAAAGAGAGTTTGAGAAATTCCTGTCAGGACTTCCCTCTGCTCCAAGACTAATGGAAAAGCCGATTGAAATGGTTCCTGGATGTGACCATTTTCAGAAATTTGGTTCTCTCTCGAAACAGAATTAGAGAATTAGAGTGGGTAGTCCTCTCGGAAGCCAAGCCCAACTCTCTCATTTTAAAGATGAGTAAACTGAGGCTGATAGAGGTTAAGGGATTTGGCCAAGGTCACACAGCCAGGAAATAGCCAAGACAGTTTTTCATTTTCATTAATAATTTCAACAGTAACTTTTAGGAAGTACAACATTTTATTTTCCTTTATTGTCTTCATCTCTTCCCTCTTGAAGTCTCACTTGGATTCTGAATTACGATAAGTAGATTATGACTGGTTTTCTAAGGCTAGGCCAGTATAGCACAAGGTCTACATAGATGAAGAAAGTGGGACAGAGAGCAGCAGCAGCAGCAGCAAAATCGTGTAGCAGACAGAATGCTGGGCCTGGAGTCAGGAAGACCTGAGTTCAAATTCGGCCTCAGACATTTACTAGCTTTATATGCCTGGGTAAGTCACAACCTCTGTTTGCCTCAGTTTCCTCATCTGTAAAGTGGGGGTGGCAATAGCATCTACCTCACAGGGTTGTGAGAATCAAAAAGGATGATATATTTAAAGTGTTAGGTAAAGCTGAAAGTGATAGATAAATCACACATAAATGTTGTATTAGATAAATCATATATAAACGTTAGCTGTTATTATATTACATTTTGATTGGGGAATCATCTGCATAGAGATAGTGAAACTCATGGGAGCTGATGATTTCAGGTTATAATAGACACCAAAAAATGTAACTAGGAAGCAGACCGAGGGTCTGACTCTTTCAATGTGTTCAGATAGGTGAAGTATTTTGCTATCCCCAGTAATTCCTAGGGGCTCCATGAAAACACACATACAGATTTATGCCACTGAACTTTTCCTAAGATGGCTGATCCTTGCTTTTCCAGAGTTTCTGGCAGAAGATGGAGCTGGGTGCCATGAATGAATATTGCACAAAGACAGGTTTACCTTTTGGGTAAAGAAAAGAAAAATTCTAGTAGCTAGAGCTTTCCAACTATTCAATGGGCTGCCTTAGAGACACAGTGAGTTTTCTGCCCCTAAAATTTACCAAGCAGAGGCTGGATGACTCCCTTACCCTTTTTGGGAATGCTGTAGAGAGGATTCTTGCACAAGTGCAGGCTGGACTAGATGGCCTCTGAGGGTCCTCGCAACTCTGAGGTGCTTGGATTCTGTACTTGCCATGAACTAAAAGTCCCCCACCACCTTTGTTGACTTCCACTGGACATTCTTCAATCTGCTTAAACTGTGGTGCTCAGAAACAAACCCCAGGGGAGGTCTGCACAGGGCAGAGTAGAGAGGGGCTATCAAATCTCTATTCCTGAAAGGGATGCCCCTTCTAATGCAGCTTGTCTGCTCCATCATATAGAACCAAGCCTGCAGGTACGTTCAGAACAACGACCATCTCTTCTCCTGACTCCCCCATTTTATGTATTTGTGGAGTGGATATTTTTCCACCCAAGTGCAAGATTTTACATTTATCCCCATTGAATTTCATCTTCATATCAAATCAACAAGCATTTATTAAGCATTTACTATGTGTCAGGTACTATGCTAAGCCCTGGAGTATAAATCCAGACACAAAGCAAAACTTCCCCTCAAGGAGCTTACATTCCAATGGGGTAAAACAACACAAAGGAAACTGGCAAGGGGGTAGGGTGGAAGAAGGTAACCATGGTGGAGCATGGTGGAGAAATAAGTCTGCAGGTTTAGGAGCAAACCCTGGGGAGGCATGAAGGAGTGAACACGGATGTCCTGGTCGCGTTTCTTAAAGTGGAGATTCTAGAAAGAACTGACTCATCAGAGGAAGGGCGAAAGGGGCAAGGGCATCTTCCAGGTTGAGAAAATTACTGAATTATGGTGGAGAAAGAAGTCTGAAGCACGAGGAGAGGAGCCCAAGAGGAATGAACATGACTGCCCTGGGCATTTTCCTTCAAAGTTTATTATTATTATTATTATCAAAGTCCAGTGTTCTAGTCTATCAAGATCCTTTTAGACCTGGATTGTAATGAGTTACTAACTCTGCCTCCCACCTTTATGTTATCTGCAAATCTGATGAGCATCCCACCTACGTCTTTATTCAGATCATCAGTGAAAGCGTTAAACAGCCTAGGGCCAAGTACAGATCCTGGGGCTGTTACACTGAGGACCTCTTACCATGCCGACAATGAACCATCAACAAGTAAACCCATTTGATTTAATTATTGTCTAATTAAAACTTCCAAATCTTTTCCACAAGGTGCATTAAGGTCAAATCTGGCCTCAGACAAGTGGCCCTGGGCAAGTCCTTTAAATGCTGTCAGCCTCAGTTTCCACATCCATGAAACCGAGATGGTAAAATCACTCTACCTCACCAGGTTGTTGGAAGGACTGAAATAAGTTATGTAAGGTACTGTGGCATACCATAAAGCTCTATAAAACTGTCAGCTATTATGTGGCATAGGCAAGACCGGAACCTCCATCTGCCGGACTCTGAGGCTAGCTCTATCCCCATACCGCATAGACTCGTTAATCTCAGGACCCCTTCTCGGGATTGTATGGGTACCAAAACCAAATTTGGGGGTGGCAGAGGGAAGGAGAGGGAAAAAACCCCTCAGGCTGACCTATTCCAAAGGATGCAATCAGCATAAGATGGGTTTCTGATCCCAGAAATTCCCAGTGAAGCCATTTGGAGGCAGGAGCACCCTCAGGAGGCCAACTGATGAGTTTGTTCCCCACTCAAACATCCCCCACAACAGCTGGTCCCTGCCCACCTGGAGCTGCTGGAAGAGTCACCGATGATTTACAAATAGGCAGCTTTCAAAATGTTAATGACAGTCACTCTCCTCACTAACTACCATTTAATCAAACCCTAATGAAGTTCAGTGTCCACCCAGGATTTGTGGAAAAGGGCTTGATGGCTTGTAAAGGTCACAGAGAGCTATGTGCTTATTGGAAAGTGGTCTCTTTTAAATGGGATGAAGTGATGTTCTGGGGGAAGGAAGGGGTCTCTTCATCTTTCTATCCACCTTTCTGGTCTTAGGGTGCATTTTGGGCAACTACCTACAAACCCCAGCCCTTCAGGCTAGCAAGGGACAAGTCAGGAGGCAAGCTGCTGCCCCAGCATAGTGGCACACATTTGGAGACCCTGCTGAAGCTGGGGGATTGTTAAGCTCAGGAGTTTTAGATGCAGAAGGGCTAAAGTTAAAAAAAAAAAAAAACAGAGGGTCCAAAATAAATCTGCCACCAATATGGTAAGACCCCATGAGTAAAGGACTGGAGGCTACCTAGGGATGGGGAAAACCAGCCCGGTTAGGAAATGAAACAGGTCAAAGCTTCCAATTCGGTCAGACCCATTAGTGGACATTGTACTTCTAGCCTGGATGAAATAGGGAGACTCAATCTCAAACAAACAACCAACAATTACAACAAAATCCTTGTTATTGGGCTGGGATAAAAGAGTACGCCCCGGGCACATCAGTAACAACCACATCCAGCATTTATCTAACACTTTGAACCTCCCCAGGCACTTTACTTATATGCTATCTCATTTGATCCTCAGCTGTGAGGTGGGTGCTATTATTATCCCCATTTTACAGATAAGAAAACTGAGGCTAGGAGACGTTGTTACTTGCCCAGCTTCACATAGCTAGTAAGTGTGTCTATGACAGAATCTGAGCCAAGGTCTTCCAGGCTCTAGATCTAGCATTCTATCCACTGCATCCCCCAGTTCCCTGGAGCACCCCCGGAGGTCTTCAGGCAGTGTTAAGATGGCCACTCACAGGACAGTGGTTTGATTGGAGGACCTCGTGGGTCCCTTTCTGCTCTGTGATTCTCTGAGCAAGGTGGTCCAGGGACAGCTGCCTGACATGGAAGAGAGAAGTTGGGCTGGGTTTCTAGTCTCAGCTTTGGCACTAAAGGACTATTTGACTTGTAGAAATTTACTTCCCTTCTCTAGGATTTCTGTTATGACCTATGAAAAACGAGAGATTTTGATGTGAGAACATTCTAGCCGGAAACTAAAGACCTTGATCCCTAGTGACTACCTTAATGGGCCCAGGTAAGCCGATCAACCTCTTTGGGTCTCAGCTGCCTCATCTGTGAAGGAGGGGCCACCCTGGGTGAGTCACAGGCTCCAGAGCGGATAGGCACCTCCAGGGTCTAACCCTACCCCTCCCCCGTGGGGTCATTCAAATGCTGCCTGAAGACCTCCTGCCAAGGGAGCTCATTCCACCTTGAGGCAATTTTGCTTCTTAAAACATCATTCCTTCTAGCAAGCCAAAATCCTCCTTTGTAACTTCAAGTCATTGTTCCTAGTTCTGCTTTATGGGACCAAGTGGAACAAGCCTAATTGGAAAGTGGCTTCCAGCTTTAAATCCAGCTCCGATTTTACAACCAGACAGTCTCCAAGGTCCCTTTCAGTACTAAATATTCCATGTTCTGTTTATTACAAAATTCCCTCTAGCCCTAAAATCCAATGTTCTTCATTCTCTCCCAGCTCGAAACATTTTCTATACTAATGGTCCCTCCCATCTCCAACACTCTCAGTCCTAAGACGCCTCCGAGCTTTGACATTCTATTTTCCAAGGCAGTGGTGCTAAACTCAAGGAGGAAACCACAAATTAATATTATCTATGATGTATCATATTTTTATTTATTTTACTAAACATTTCCCAATTCCAGCAGCTCAAAGCTCCCTCTAGCCTGGTTTAACAATGTAATGACTGCCAGGGAAAACTCCTCCATTGGAAGGAAGTCCACTTTCCTAGAAGCAAAATCTATTTGTATGGCAACCAATAAAATAGCAGGAACCAAGATTTGAAAGCTATCTTTTTAGAGGGGAAAACATCCTGGCACTTTGGAATGGATAAATTGATTGTGTCTTAATTTTTTTTCTTTTAACCATGAAAACAATCCTGGTGTTTGTCATTGCCTATTCTTTAAAAAAAAAAGAAAAGCACATTAAACAGAACACAAGCCTTCATTTTCTTTCTTTTGGAGGGGGGAAAGGTAGGGCAATTGGGTTAAGTGACTAGCCCAAGGTTACACAGCTAGTAAGTGTGTCAAGTGTCTGAGGCTGGATATGAACTCAGGTCCTCCTGACTCCAGAGCTGGTGCTCTACTCACCGCACCACCTAGCTGCCTCAAGCCTTTATTTTCAAAGGAGGAAACTGGAGCCCTCAGAACACCCAAAGTTGTATGTGAAAGAGAGATGTCCTATACCCTTCCATCAGTAAGTACAGAAAATGAGGATTTATCCATTAAATCAATCAGAGACCTGAACTAGGCCTGGGCATTCCCATTGAATCAGTCAGTCAATGACATTAACACAAGTATAAATGACAGTACACAGGAAATATATTGGGAGTGGCTGAAGAGACTGAGTCACACTCTGTGGATTCTGTATTAAATAGCACATTTTTTGGAACCTGGACATTTGTGTGCATGGCCAGTTCAGTGGTAGAAGTTGTCTTAACTGAGCAAGAGAGAGAGGGAACAGCCTTCTTCATTCGCCCCTCCTTGACCAGAGGAGGACCTTTGGAACTTCAAAAACTTCTTCAAAAAGAAGAATTTGGATTTCCTAACCTAGCATCCTGGCAAAATCACCAGAGCAGCTGGGGGAAGTGTCTACATAGAATAAATGAGACAATTAAGAAAGACAACTTTAGGAATCTACAAGGAGCACAGAAGAAAGCTATATTATACCTACGAAGAATTCTATGTAAGCCCTAAACAGGGGAAGAATGATCTTACTTACAGGAAAGGACTTTAATGAGCTGTGAATTGTTTCCTTAGATATATGTGCTCTTAATTTGAGCTCACTTTCCCCTAGACTCGGTATACACTTATGGGAGAACAAGTCCCTGGTTTGGGGTGGGGGGGATGGGGAGAAGGATGTCTTGCGCCAACTGAATACCACCGCTGGTGGTGTACCACATTAGTAAATATTCATTTCTGAAAGCTAAATCTGGCTGGCTAACTGATATTAATTAATAATCGGTGAGAAAAGCACACACCAGCAGGGGCTTATTAACAATAATACTAAACCAAACTAAATCCCTCAGGGTCCCCTAGAGCTCTGATGAGAGAATTAAAGGCTGCCATTTTAGGTCTCAGACAAACAGTGTTAGCGGAAGTTGGGAGAGTGAAACCCAAGCCTTTGCTATAAATCAATAGATAATTTCTGGACTAGTGACTATTGTATAAGAAACAGTCAAGAAAAGGATAAATTATGTAGGAAACCATTCCTATTCCATCTCAAAAAAAATGTATAGGATGGAAAGACGATGCTCCAGCAAGGCCATGTCATAATGGAAAGAAGAAGGAGCAGGGGAAAGGAACAAGCATTTATATATCACCTACTATGTGCCAATCACTGTCATTAGCACTTTACAATACCATCATCTGATGCTCACTTCAATTCTGGGCGGTAAGCACTACTGTTGTCCCCAGCTGAAGAAAGTGAGATTGACAGAGGCTGTGATTTTCCCGAGATCACATAGCTAGTGTTTGAGATTGGGGCCAAGATTAGTCATGACAATTTCACAGCCTTCAATTTCTATTGTTTGCTTGTTCTTTCTATTTTCATTCCATATACTTCTTTCCTGGTTCTGCTGACTTCCCTTGCATCAGTTCATATGTCTTTCCATCATTCTCTATAGTCATCGTGATCATGGTTTCTTATAGGACAGGAATATTCCATTCCATTCGTGTCCCACAACTTGATTCTTCATTTGACGGGCAGTACTTTGATTCTAATTCTTTGCCACAGTAAAAAGGGCTGCTTGCTATAAATAATTTTTTGTGTAAAGGAGTCTTTCCTTTTTGCCACTGACATCTGTGGGGGAGACATCTACCAGGAGAATTTCTGGATCAAATGGTAAGAATATTTTAATCACTTTCTTTTGCTACATTTTTGAAGAGTTACCAGGAAAGACTTTCACGGTAGTTGTTCCAGGCCAATGATTTCATAAGTATAGAGACTTCCCAATGAAACTTCCTTTCCCAATGCAGAGTGGAACCCAGAGCTTACAGTCTGGTCAAGTTGCCTTTTCTTTTTAATTTTCCTTTTCTTTTGCAGGGAGGAGGGAAGGCAATCAGAGTTAAATGACTTGCCCAAGTCCATACAGCTAGCAAGTGTCAAGTGTCTGAGGCCAGATTTGAACTCAGTTCTTCCTGACTCCAGGGCCCATGCACTATTCACTGCACCACTTAGCTGCCCCTGAGGTGACTTTTCAAAAGACAGACAACTAATCTATGTCAAATGTGAGACTGGAATTCAGGTCTTCCTGCCTGGAAAGGAGGCCAGCCTCTACTCCATGTTGTCTCTTCCCACAGATGACTCTTCAAGTTTGCAAAGTTCTCTCTTCACAATAGCCCATGCCAGTTGTGTGGTGCAGTGTAGATGGTAGAGAGATCCTGGCTCTTAAGTCAGAGCATACAGGTTTTAAATACTTGGCTCTGGGATTTGGTACCTATAGAACGTCAGGAAAATCATCAATTCCTCAATTTCCTTTTCATAAAATGAACCCAATGGACTAGATGACTTTGGAGATCCTGTCCCACTCTAGAAATTGTGACTTTCAGAAGATATGTAACCATTTTTCTCCCCATTTTACAGATGTGTAAAGCAGTTGGGGCTGAAACCTAGGACTCCTTCCTCCAAGTGCAAGGTTCTTTCTACTATGGAGGCAGAAGATGGCGTAATGGATAAAATGTGGCACTTGGAATCGAGATCTGAATTCTAATCTTGCCTCAACTGATCATTATCTGCTTGACCTTGGCTAAGTCACTTACTATTTCAGACATGGTCTGTCATGTGGGGATAATAAAAGCTATCCTAAAGAGATACTGTGAAAAGTAAATGAGATAATGTATGTTACCTTTATAAAATAATCTGTAAACCTTAAAGTGATATTTAAAGGTTAGTTATACAAGGTTCGTTTTTTAGATGCAGATCCTCTCCTATGAAATAATTTCCTCTGTATGTTTTTTATGTATTCATTCCACAATCTTGACCGAATGACTACAGTCTAGTCAGTGAGATGCAAGGTGCTTGGGGGTGTACTGAGGAAGGAAAAGAAATAGCTGTTTCCTTCATGTGACTCATTAAAGTGACTTTGCAAGTAGGAAGTGACACTCAAGGACTTCCTCTGCCCCAGAATACTGTTCTAGAGTCAACCTTGAGTCATTCCCCTCACTCTGAGCTGGGCTCACCCATCCTCACTGTTCCCTAGATCCACTCCAAGTCTTTCCATAAAGAGACTGCCAAGAAAAAACCAAATTGCCATGATCTGGTGGAAAGACCATTGAATTTGGAGCCAAAAGCATTGGGACCAAATTTTGACTGCTATCGAGTTCCTGTGTGACTCTGGGCCAATTAATGAGCCTTTCTGAACCTCAGTTTCCTCCCCCATAAAATGAGGACTTTAAGTGATTTCCAAGATTTCCTTCCACTTCCACATTTTCTGATCCATTTTACACCCATCATTCCACATCCTCAGAAAGTCTTCTCTCACCACCATCATCCCATGTAATTATCCTACCCATCCTTCAAAGCACAGGTCATAATATTCTGCCTTCCTTGGTTCTCCAGACAGTCAGTGATGGATATGTGCTCTCATCTTTATGATTCTGGATAGATCCAAGTACAGAAATGAATTCATGAATGTATCTACGCATTATAAACACTAGACATTTCATTGCATTTTGAATACACAACTATAGCTTCCTGAATGCCTTAGATTCCTAAATGATTAGAGAAGATAGGTTTATCAAGTGTTTTGTTGTCATCATTGTGTTGCCTTATATGGTTTCGTAGACTCATTTGAAGTCCCAAGTAGGAATAATTATGATTATTATTAATATTATGCATATTTGAAGTCATGTATCAATACTTTAAAGTTTACAAAACACTACCTCTTGCAATAGCCCTATGAAGATGCAGAAGTGTAACTTGGCTCCTTCTGAATGCAAATGACCTAGATAAACCTTTGGGGACCCCTCATTTCTCTGGTTCATTGACCTCAAACCTGTAAAAGCCAATACTGTTGATATCAAGATTTGTGCCAAGAAAAGCCACTGGCATCCCTTTCAAGCACTCAGGCTCACAAGCCTCTATATTTGGAAATTAATGAACACAGACAGCATTGCATCTGCATCAATAGAAAACGAGCAATCCTACATTTCTGAAGGTCACTGCTGGTCCAGATACCATGCGCATGGTTTCAGTGACTTATAATAGCGTTGTGGATGGGACTTGAGTGATGATTAAAAGCCTGGCTCAGCTCCTCCAACTCAGCATCTCCCTTTCAGCCTCTTGGTTATTCTCCCCCACCTCTGGTGGCTTCCCTGGGCATTGCGTCCAATGTTCTCCATTCTACCTCCCATGGTCCTATCTCCAGCCATGCTCAACTCTGACTCCTGGAGCTCCTTGGATGGCTTCCTCAGTTCTGTTCTCCAACAAATAAATGACTCTAATCACCTTTCTCTGATAAACCAATCCTCTGGCTTTCAGACCACATGGAGTTGATACCTTAGAGCTTCGCCCAGCTACATTTACAGCCTGAAAACACTTCAGAACTATTTTGTTTCTATTCCTTTGAAAATCATCCTTTGTATCACCTTTGTCCTATGGTCCCTAACCATATGGTCCATGCCAAAGGTCTCACAGGACAGTATCACAACACTTTCCTTTGGCACTGTTCATTTGAGTTTCTATTGCCACCTCCATACAGGCTTATGGTGAATAAATATAGTTTGCCTGCTCCCTTCCCCAGAGTGAGGCCATCCACCCCCCCACCCCATCCCACACAACCCTGCATCAACATCTTCCCATTAAGGGTGAACATTTGAAGGCGACAATCTAATTGAGTCTTTCTCTCCTTCATCTTTCTCCATGGTGCCTAGGCTAGGGTTTTTGCTTTGTCTTGTTTTGTTTTGTTTTACACCAACCCATGGCTCTTTTCCCTAACAATTTCTAAAAAGGAGGGAGAGCTTGCTCTTGCTGTTGCTGTCACTGTTCCTTTTGTCTGGGCCAAGGGAGTCTCAGAGGTCACCTTGCTCAACTTCTTCATTTTATCCAGGGTCACCTGAGTAGTCATTGGAAGAGCCAGGATTCAACCTGAGGGCCCCTGACTCTAAATCCTGAGCTCCCTCCACTGCACCACACCACACCGATTTGCAGAGATGAAATAATCCTGTTCATCTGGGGGGAAAGGGAGACAGGGAGAGGCTTCTCACTGTGCATCATAACGCTTCTATTCAGCTGAGTTTCTGTCTTCAACGCTGGACCAGATTTGGGGGACTGACTACAGTTTGTCTCCCCCAGGCCCAACCCACGCATTTCCCCCATCCCTCCATCAGTAAATGCATGTACGCACGCGCGCACACACACACACACACACACACACACGCCCTCCTTGAGTCTTTGGAATGGAGGAGATGATGGAAAAGGGACTTTTAAAACCATTCTCCTTAATAGCAGTGGTTCTAACTGCAGGATGCCGGAGCATTTTTCTCCTCCATGTAGAGCGGTTTTGCAAAAGAAAGGGAACCTGTGATTTCTGGCTCTTTGCCATCACTTATAGAAATATCCCCAGGTCAGCTATTACTAGAAGGGAATTTGAGCCTCGGAGAGTCTTCTGGGTTCAATTATCTTACTCTCAGTGGTTTAAGTTTACGTTCTGGACCCCTGAGCAAATGTTCGTGGTGCACTGCAGAGCGCACTTTCCTGGGACTCAGCAGACCCGGGTTCCAACCCCAGTTCCACACGACCTGTGGGCCTCAGTTTCCTTACCTTTAAAGTGGGAGTTGCACTAACTGACCTTGGACGTCTCCTCCCAGGCCAACATGCCGTGGTTTTCAGGAAGACTCCTCTTACCGTTGTCGGCTTCTGAACGAACAGAGGACCGCCTTTCCAGGCTTCTGGGTTCCGCACACTTTGACTGGATGTGAGTTTAAATCCTAGATCCCCAAGAACATATCTTCAGATAGGATCTGTTGTTTTGTTGTTGCTGTTGCTGTTAGCAGCTCAACAAACGTGAGTTTAGCAAGTGTAGAAGAATTGGTGCATTTGGAAGAGACAAAGCAAAGTCCTGCAAAACCCTGCTCCTCCCCAAAAGGACTGGCAACAATTCAGTCACGCCCGACTCTCTGCAACCCCATCTGGGGTTGTCCTGGCAGAGGTACTGGAGCGGTTTGCCCTTTCCTGCTCCAGATCATTTTACAGAAGAGGAAACTGAGGCAAACAGGATTAAGTGACTTGTCCAGGGTCACACCAGTGTCTGAGGTCGAATTTGAACTGAGGTCTTCCTGGTCCAACATTCTAGCTTCCTTCAACATGAAGGCAGAAATTATTTTCATTTATGTGCATGTATCCAAAGAGCCTGCTAGACCCCTTAATAAATGTTTGTTGAATTTAACTAAATGAGCTTTGAGGTTCCGCCCAACTCCAGCATTCTAGGTTCGTGATCCTTTCTAGTTCAAATATTCTGTGTACTAAAGTCCCTACTGATTGTAACATTATAGATTCCAAATCCCTTCCTACTTCTAATATTTCATATTCCAAATAAGGTGACTTGAGGCGCTAACATTTTGTGTTCTAAGGTTCTATGTTCCAAGGACCCTTCCAGTTCTACCCGTTCATGTTCTAAATACAGCTTATCCTAAGGTCTCCTCTAGTTCAAACATTCTGGGTTCTAACCAGCATGGGTTCTAAGACTTCTTCCAGCTCTAACATTCACATCCTGAGGCTCTCCATCTCTGACATCCTGTGTTCTAAGGTCACTACTAGCTCCAACATTCTATAGTCTAACATTCTCATATCTAAGGTACCACTTCACTCCAACAGTTAATGTTGTAACATTCTGATCCCTTCTGGCTCTAACATTCTAGAATTCTTGTTATGCAAAGACACTAATGAGCAATTGGAGACTTCCTTGTATGAGTAAAATCCCTTTTTATTCTATGAAGAATTTTTTGACCTAATTGTGCATTAGGAAATGAATATTAAAAGTGGTTCTTGTGCTACCCACTTTTAGTCCCATGGCTGGGAGCTTAACCACCTGGCCTACTGCTTATCCTGACTCTGCCAATACCCCAAAGCTGCTGGACACCCGTCTGATAATGTGGAGAGTACATCCTCAGGTAAGAATACGCTTGCTTCCAGCCTCAAGCAGCTTCTTGACTTGCGGTGATCATGGTTGACCAAACTACTAATGACCAAAGGCTGTATTATCGCAACAGCTCTGGGGTTTGGCCTGCTTAATAGAGTAGAGAAAGGAAAATCTTGGAGGCCATTGGAGTCTGCTTCTCAAGGCTGGTCCTGTCCCTGCCTGGGGTTGTTTATTTACATACTGCATTGTGAGAAGACTGAGGTGCAGAGATAAATGGACGTGCCCAAGGTAAGGGGCACTACAAGGACCAGAACCCAGGTCTTCTTGGCCCTTACTCTGATCGGAGGCTCTACAGGATGGCTGTCGGGCAGGGTTTGTACAGGACTGGCCTGGCCCATGAAAGGCATAGAGCACCAGAAACAAGACCCTGGTGTCCTGAACTTTCCTCTCCTTAGTTCAATCCAGATGTGGAAAAGGTACATAGCCCCTGAGGGGAGAAATGGGGGAGGGGGCAGTCCCTCCTGTCAGAGCTGCACTGGCCTGGAACATGCTAATTATTTCATTAGCCCCTAAAGGATCATGAAACCATAGCCACAAGTTGGGGGAAGAGGCAAAAGTGAATTTGTGTAGTGCACAGAATGTTGTTTGTTGCTCATTATAAATAGCATTTCCCAGTTTCGATGGCTCTTGGGTCTTCCTCCCTTCCCTCTCTCTGTGATTGTGCTTCTGTCTCTGTCTGTCTCTGTCTCTCTGTTTCTCTTTCTGTCTCTATCTTGTTATGTCTCTCTATGTCTCAATCTTTGATTCAGTCTGTCTCCCTGTATTTTTGTCTGTTTCTCTGTCTCTCCTTTTCTCTGTCTCTTTCTATGTATCCCTCTCTGTCTCTTTCTTGCTGTTTCTTTTTTTGCCTCCTAACTTCTTGTCTCAGTCCGTCTCTGTATCTTTGTATCTCACTATCTATCTCTGTGTTTCTTTTTCTGTCTCTTTATTTCTATCTGTCTATCTCTCTATATCTCTCTGTCCCTGTCTCTGTCTCTCTCTGTCTCTGTCTCTCTGTGTTTCTCTCTCTCTCTCTCTCTCTCTCTCTCTCTCTCTCTCTCTCTCTCTCTCTCTCTCTTCCACCCTCCCTCCCTCTGTGTGTGTATGTGTGTCTCTCTCTGTGTCTGTTGCTCTCATTAATGTATATGGGGTTTTTTTAGAAGCTTGACTTCTTTGATTTTGTGTTTGTTTTTTATTCAGTGACAGGGTTGATACCATGTCAGGATGCACATTTTCAGAATCATAGACGATCAGAGACACAAATGACCTTAGAACAGGGAATGTTGGAGCATCCAAAGCCAGATAGGAAGGATCCTTAACGCCCAGATAGTTAGAACTTAAAATTCAGAACTAAAAATTCCAATAGAACACAGAATGTCAGAGCCAGGAGAGATCTTAGAACATAGAATAGGAGAGTTGGAAGGGACCTTAAAACACTTAACCTCTCAGCCACAGTTTCCTCCTCTGTTGAATGGGGATAACCACAGCGCCTCCTTCCCGGGTGGCGGTGAGGCTCAAATGAGATAATATTTGTTAAGCGCTTCGCAAACCTTAAACATTGAATAAATGCTAGTTATTACTGCTGCTGCTGCCAAGACTGGAGGGAACCTTTGAGATTATTTAATATGGATCCCCCATTTTACATCTAGTCCATATGGACAGAGTGGGTAAGCCACCTACCCAAGGTCACACAGCAAATTAGGGGCTAAGATAAGACAGGAAAGAAGGGCAGGCCACCTTGTCTCAAGGGCCAGTGATGTTGCCATCTCTTGGCTCCTTCCCCCAAACCCTGCTCCGTGTCCCTATAGTAGCACCGCCAGAGGAAGAAACCACGCTCCTAACTGGGTGAAGTCTGAGGGGGTCCGAGCCCCCTCTGGGCTCGGACTCCTCTGGGCTGACATCTTCATCATTCAGAACCGGGCCCATTCACTAATCTTTTTCTCACTTGCAAAAAGAAAAAAGCGAAAGCCGCCCGAGCCGATGCTGGCTGAGCTGGGGCTTGTTTTGTTGTGTCCGTCGCCAGGCGACGGGATTGCTTTTTTTTTTTTTTTTTTTTTTTTTGCTGATTTGCGTCTCTTGGGTGATTTCACAACTCTCGGTAAGAGCCGCCGCATTTTCGGTGCACATCTGGTTTGGATTTGGGGCTTCAGCGCTCCCTCCCCCACCCCGCCCCTCTGCAGAGCGGGGTATGGCTTTTGCTGCCTGGCACGAGGAGGATGTGCCAGAGCCTGGACCACCTCGGCATCCCCGCCACCCCGCCTGGCTCCATCAGTCCAGGACCCAACACCGGGTTCCCCCGCACTGCCTGCGTTCACTGCTAAGGCTCTTTGGGAGCCTAAGGAAGTCTTTTGGCCTCCTGTCTCACCCATTTCTCCCCTCTCTATGTCAGGGAAACTGGGAGCTTCTTGAATAATAACATAAGACCACCTTGCCTGTGTCTACAGTTTTCTGTGAAAGAACTGTTTTCTCAGCTAAAGCCCCTAATGATAATAATGATAATGATCATCACAATCCTGATAATACACATACATAGAGCCCTTTGAAGTCTAAAGTTTGTAAAGACCCTTTTATGTATCTGAGCTCATCGTGTATCCCCCAATAGAATGGAAGCTCCGTGAGGGCAAGGACTGCTTCATTTCCCAGACTCCTTCAAGAGTCAGCTAAGAACCCAAGTGCCAGAGGACTGCCTGTCTATCTATGCCTGTCTCCCCCCATGCCACTATAGATGCCTTCTTATCAAGATTTCCTCCCATTTGCACCATCTTTTATGTGCAGTTATTTTAGTGTTTTCTACCCAAAAGACTATTAACTCCTTGAGGGCAGGAACTGTGTTTTTGCCCTTCTTAGTACCCCCTTAGCATAGCACCTGGCACACAGTAGGTACTTAATGAATGGTTAGGGGCAGCTAGGTGGCAAAGTGAATAGAGCACTTGGCCTGGAGTCAGGAAGACCCATCTTCCTGAATTCAAATCTGGCCTCAGATACTTACTAGCTGTGTGATCCTGGATAAATCACTCTTACCTCAGTTTCCTCATCTGTAAAATGAGCTGGAAAAGGAAATGGCAAACCACTCCAGTATCTTTGCCAAGAAAACCTCCAAAGGAATCACGGAGAGTCAGACCCAACTGAAACAACAACAAACAACAAACCACAGGCAAGTCCCTTGTCCTCCTTTTGCCTCAGTTTCCTCATCTGTAGAATAGAGATAATAACAGCACCTCCCACACAGGGTTATTGTGAGGCTTAAATGAGATAACACATGAAAAGCCCTTCGCAAACCTTAAATGCAAGATCAATGTTAGTTACTGTCGTGGTGGTTCCTGCCCCACTCCCAGCTGTGAATCTGCTGCTGAACCTGGAGTTAGGAGGCCTTCTGGTCACACCTGTCTGACATTTACTGGCTGTGGGACTCCAGAAAAATCCAACACTTAGTCCACAAACATTTAGTGAGCACCTACTATGTGCCAGGCACTCCACTGAGTGTTGGGCACACAGTGACAAAAAGGGTTCCTGCCCCCAAGGAACTTAAATTCTACAGGGGGAGACAACATGGACACAATCCAAGGTAAATTAGAGAGCGAAGGGTGCTAACATTGGAGGGGTAGGCAGTTGCAGGCTTGTCAGAGCTTCGATTTACAGCTAGAAGAGGCTATAGAGGTCATCCTGTCTAACCCTCTCATCTTACACACGAAGAGTTAGGTGACTTCCTGCCAAGGCTTCCTGTAGAACAGGGCTTCTTCACCTTTATTGCGTCAAGGATCCCTTTGGAGCCTGGCAAAGCCTACGGATCCCTTTCCTCAGGATAACATTTTTAAATTTTTAAAACAAAGTACATAGGATTACAAAGAAAACAAATTACATTGAAATACAGTTTTCAAAATATAAAAAAGTCCACTGACTTTAGGTTAGAAACTTTGCAAGAAGAATGTATTCAACGGAATGACATGCTTTCACTATCTACTCTTCAGCTCTTATAGAAAGAGACTATTAATTATACCCAACCATGCTATATAAATATGAGCTGTTGTAATTACAGTCTATTAATTTTTATTTATTTGCTTTTTAATTTATGGAACAAAACAACCATTTCTATAGAATAGTAGAATACAAAAGATGAAACTACAAATCTAGTATGTAAGACTTGATATTCCCTTGAAATATAGGATAAAGTTATCATATAAATTTCTTTTTTTCTTCCTTCCTCCTCTGCCCTAGAGATAGCTACCATTAGAAACAAATAGGTATGTGTGTATATATGTGTGTGTATGTGTGTATACATATATGTATATATGTTTATATGTACATATAATAGGTAAACATATGTGTGTGCATGTCTGTATATATGCATAGATGTATGTGTGTATATATACATATGTAAAATTATTCTACACATACTTCTATTTATAAGTTCTCTCTGTGGATGCAGATAGTGTCTTTCTTCATATGCCCTTTTAGAGTTAATTTGGATATTTATAATAACCAGAATGACTGATTCACTCAAAGTCCTTCTTAAAACAATAGCACCTTGGAGTCAGGAGGCCCTGGGTTCCCATCCTGTCTCAGATACTCAGCAGCGATGCAACCATAGGCAAGTCAGTTACGTGCTCTTTGCCTCAGTTTTCTTACCTATAAAATGAGGGGCTAGACTCAATGATCTTTAACATCCTTTCCAGCTATAAAAAAATATGATCTTATAAAGCAAAGGATTGTCTTGAAGTCTCTTCCAACAAGGTATCAAGGTGTCTCCTAAACAAATCTCAATATTGTATAAGATTCACTGAGAAAGGGAATGGAAGAGATAACTCTGACAACATTCTGATCATCCATGCTGAATAAACCATAAAGCAGAGAGGTGTGTGTTTGACCAAGGCATGTTCCATTATCATGGAGGTTGCCCAATGCAGAATCCAAGGAGAAGAAGGATTCCTTACAGATGGTTAGCTCTTTCAGATGGTTCTGATCATGGATGACATTGTGCTGACTGCATCAAGCCTGAGAACACTGCAGAGCCTTCCAGGGCAAATCCATAATCAAGCAAAAGATTTTGATCTAACTATTCAAACAGGACAAACTAAATGGATGATGAATGTGTATTGTTCAAACTATGGTATGCAATTGGATGGACAAACTGTAGAGCTTTTCTATCAATATTTATATACGTCTTGCAGAAACCCTGCAGATGACAATGACCATGGCCTAGAATTGAACAGAAGAAAGAGATTGGACTGCTCTGTCTTTTTAATGTAGTGTTTGGAATGACCCTATGCCCTAGAGTATGCTTCACATCTATCTGGATTCTACATCTTGAGCCATAAAGGCATCATCCATGCTACCCAGAATATGACCCCCACCCTTTACTTTCAAATCCTCCTCCCATAGTAATCAAATCAATATTCTCATTGCTTCTGAAAAGGTGGGACAACCGATCACCCAACGGCTGCACTCATCATACCTGTGACTCCACGTACCAAAACTTCCTTCCTTAACCACCATTTCCTTGTATGTTTTGTCTCTCCCTGAAAACTCCTTGAGGACAAGGACCATTTCACTTTCCTTTTTGTATTCTCAGAACCTAATCCAGGGACTGATATACAGCAGACACTTAATTACTGCTTCATTTATTCACTTGTTCACATGGCAAGATCAAGGGACTATCAGTGTGTAGAACTCAATGCCACTGTGACCCAGGACACCACAGTGACTCCTAGCTGTTGTTGACCCTATTTTACAAATAAGGAAATTGAGGCTCAAAGTACTTAGCTTCTTCACATACTCTGTTCCATTTCTTATTATAGTTAGGGTTGTGTGCGTGCGTGAGTGTGTGTGTGCGTGAGTGTGTGTGTGCGTGAGTGTGTGTGTGTGTGTGTGTGTGTTTTATACTCCCCACTAAATATAAGCTTCTTCAAGTCAGTCAGTCAACAAGCATTTATGAATATCTTATGTGTTGTGGACTGTACCAAGAAAGGCAAAAGACAGTCCCTGCCTTCAAGGAGCTCACAGTCTAATGGGGCAGACAACGTGCAAATAACTAGGAGAAAAGGAGATGTATTTGGGGGAAATTGGATATCAGTCAAGGAATGGCACTGGATCTAAGGAGGATGGGGAGAGGCTTCCTAAAGAAGGACTTGCAGGAATCCAGGGAAACCAGAAGCCAGAGGTGAGGAGAGAAAGTGAGAGAGGGAGTTCTAGGCATGGGAGACACCCTAAAGCCAGGAGCCCTCTCTCTTGTGTATTTATGTGCCATTTAGCACTTAGGACTCACCTTCCACAGAGTAGACAGTTGGTGTTTTTTGAATGAATGAACTCCTTCAAAATCACTTTTTAGAAATATCGGTGACAACTTAGAAGAATCCAGAAGAAGGTAGCCAGACTGACCAGGGGTTTGGAGATGATACCATTCAAGATTTTATTAAAGGACTTCAGAATGATTACCCTGAAGAAGAAATGACTTAAAGAGGCATGGTAGGAATGCAAGTTAAATTGACTAATGTGACAGAAAAGGAAAATGATAAATGTTGGAGGTGGTGTGGGAAAATTGGGACACCAATGCACTGTTGGTGGAGTTGTGAACTGGCCCAGCCATTCTGGAGATCAATTGGGAACTATGCCCAAAGGTTATAAAACTGTACATACCCTTTGACCCAATGAGATCACTACTAAGTTTATCTCCCAAAAAGATTTTTTAAAAGGGTAAAGGACCTATTTGTACAAAAATATCTGTAGCAGCTCTTAGCAAAAAATTAGACATTGAAAGGTTGCCTATCAATTGGGAAATGGATGAACAAAATGTGGCATACAGTTGTGATGGGATACTGTTGTGCTATAAGACATGATGAGCTGGATGATTTCAGAAAAACCTGAGAAGCCCTATATGAACTGAGAAGAGCCAAGGGATTCTTGTACACAGTGACAACAATATTGTACAACTATCCACTGTGAATGGCAGCTCTTCTCAGCAATACAGCGATCCAAGGCAATTCCAAAGAACTCATGAAAAATGCCGTCCTCTTCCAGAGAAAGAACTGATAGAATATGAATGCAGATCAAAACATATCTTTAACTGTCTTTATTTTTCTTGGGTTTTTTTATGTGTTCCCTTTTGCAACATGGCTAATACGAAAATATGCTTTGAATAACTGCACATGTACAATTTATATCAAAGTGCTTGCCTTCTCAGTGAGGGGGGAGGGGAGGGAGAGACTTTGGAACTCATTTTTTTAAATGAATGTTTTAAAAAAAAGGTATGGTGATTGTCTTCAGGCATTTGAAGGACTATGACAGGAAAGAGATAATACTATTCTGTCTTCACTTCAGAGGATAATAGCAATGTAAGTTACAGAGAGGAAGATTTCAGAAGAAAGCAAAGAAAAACTACCAAATAACTAAGTGTATTAGTAAATGAAATGAGTTGTATCAAGAGATGCTGGGGTTCCCCATCATTGGAGGTCAATAAATCGATAAGCATTTATAAAGCACCAACTAGGTGTTAGAAACACAAAAATTCAGTCTGCTCTCAAGGAGCTTCCATTCTGTCGGGTCTCAACCTAAAGCTGGATGGCCACTTTGTGCAGGTATTTTCAAGGATAATCTTGTTCAGGTCAGGACTAGTTGGCATCAGCGGTGCCTTCCAGCTCTGAGATTCCTAAAAGCCATAGACATCTGAAGAGCTGGATTTCAATTCCCTGAATTTTTACTGCAGTAAAGATATTTATATATATATAGATCTATGCGTATGTACACATATATATCTTACATATATATCTTTTATATATATATATGTACACATATGTATCTATCTATATATATGTGTGTGTGTGTATATATATATATGTATATATATGTATATATAAAATTTTACAGCCTGGCTATCATAGACGAGAGGGTTGGAACTTGCTTTCCTTGACCACAAGGGGAAAGCAGGAGTAATGGATATAAGTTTCAGAGTAGCAAATTTAGACTTGGTAAAGTGAGAGGAGTAGGAGGAAAGGAAGGGTAAACACTTTCCCAAAAGTAAAATCAGCTGTCTCGGGCTGTAACAAATTCCCTGTCACTGGAGGTCTTCAGGAGAAGGCTGAATGACCACTTGTCAAGGACATCATAGAAGGCGCTCTAGCAGGAATGACTTGGGCCAGTTCATCTCTGAGGTCTCTTCAGTTTCTAAGAATCTGTGAATGAATGACATCTTCTAGGGTGTGAGATCTCTGCTCCTACAACCACATTCCTTTGGAGCTCAGCCTCATTGCCACGCAGAGTTATATCTTATCAGAGTTCTCAGAACACAAATGTTAGTAACCAAAACGAACCGTATAAAACAAAGGATGATTCTCTCAATGTATCTGAGCCTGATATTGATCAGCGTCCGATTAGAAGTCCTCAAGCAGAGGCCAAATGACCGTTTGTGAGACCCATAGTAATGGGGATTTCTTTTTGGCTCTGGGTTGCCCCGGACAGTCAATGAGTGTCCTCATGACTCTAAAAACCAGGGAGTTTGGAAGATCTGGGCTCAAACCCAATGTCAGGAATCCTCAAATCCTACCAGCCTACCCAAGAAATGACTTAGAGGGGATAGAGATGTGACCCTGGCAAACTTCTCCCAGACTTAGCTTCCTCTTTTGTGAAATTGGGATAATAATAGCCCCTTCCTCACAGGCTTATTGTGAGGTTCAAATGAGATAATATATGTAAAGGACTTTGAAAAATCTAACTGCTATATAAGTGTTTGAGGACGATATTGATTGGTGCCTGATTGGAAGCCATTAAGCAGAAACTGAATGACCACTTGTAAGATCCACTATATATTTTATTTTAGATATTTAAGTATTTGCGATTATTTATTATTTTATTGCTATTATGAATTTAAGGAATGGACCAAGTTAACAAGACAACTCAACAAACATTTATTATGTGCTAGGCACTGTGGGTACAAAGAAAAACAAAAAACAGCTCCCTCTCTCAAGGAACTCACAGTCTAATGGGAGAGATGATATGCAAATAAGTATGGACAAACAAAATATAGATGGGATAAATTAGAGATAATCAGAAAGGGAAAGCCCTAGCATTAAAGGGTCTGGTTAATATTTTTAATGTAGTGAAAAGACCACAGCATCCCAGACTATTGAACTCAGAGCCAGAAGACCAGGCTTGTGAGCTAGCTCATCTACTTAATAGCGCGTGACCCTGGAGAAGCCACCTTACCCTCCCAGCCAGTTTTCCTATCTGTAGACACAGAAAGAGCTGAATTTGACCTCTTCATGTCCTTTCTAGCCTTAACAGAGTCCATGATTCCAACTCTATTAGGAAGAAATTTCATAGCTCCTGTCCTCTGCAGCTGTTCTTAGCATTCAATCCACTGGCTCCAGGCTCCATCGCCCTGACGGAGTTGTCATCAGCCCGGCATCCTTGGTATCCCATTTCCACCATGTGCCTAAGTGGCCTGTAGGCAAGACATTTTCCTCTGCTCTGATTTCCTCCTGTATAGAATTAGGAGAAGCTCAGCAGCAGCACCTCATCAGCCCTGGAGAAGAGGGAGGGAAGGGTGGAGGATTAGTTCAGGAAAGGCACCAGAAGTAGGCAGGGCCAACTTTCCCCATGACCTTGACATGGAGCATCATCAGGGAGTTACCCCACACTCTCTTCTCTTGGCATTGACAATGTTTATTGCTGTAACTCTTGGAGAAGGCCACAACTGGCTCCCCCAGTCTGCTGACCATCCCTGCATCTAAAAAGCAGCCTAGAGCACAGGAATGGATGAGTCTTCACCCATCTCTGAACCCCAGGCTCTCTATCTGTCAAATGAGGTTGAGAATTAATTCAATAGCCCACGAGTAATTGTGAAGAATTGCCCTTAGAAACTCAGGATCCTGAATCAAGATCTGAGTTGTGGAAGGAAGAGTTGCGCTAGTAGCTGGGGAGAGCCAATTGTTAAATTTTCACCATGAGCATTTATACCTTGGAAATGGACCTTAGCAAAGGCTACAAAGCAAGGACTGACTTATTATTTGTTGATTGTCTGGCCTTAAGAAAATGGCAGAGAAAATGTTAATAATGAAGAGAGAACTTTAAAGTGTGTCATGCTTACATCTAGTTTTTTCAGAGAGCTGGTTGTTAAATATTGACCAGCACATCCTTCCCTCAGAGGCTGGTCATTGAGGTCAAAACCTATATTTTACAGAGGAGGAAACCAAGGTCCACAGAAATTAAATGACTGAGAATCACAGACTTACAGAGGCTGTCTAGTCTGATATCCTCATTTTACACAGGGGTAAACTGAGGCCCAGGAATATTAAATACTTTAAAATCACAGGTTTAGAGCTGTAAAAGATCCAGACATCTTCTATTCCAAACCTCTCATTTTCAGGTGATAAAATGAAGCCTGTGGAAATGAAATGACTTGTCTAAAGCCACCCACGATTTGAACTTAGGTCTTTTGGCTCCAAAGTCAAATTTAAAAGGGCCATAACTACAAAGTGATATCACTGTTGTTTTCATCCTTATAGTCCAGACCAGGACTCTGCCCTTCTTGAGGCATCAAGGGATATTCCGAAGGAGGCATAGAAAAGAAGGCAGTGCTCTATCGAACAGGCTCTGGAGGTCGAGCACTTGGGTGTGATCGCTGGACCAGCTCTTTTCTCACTGCATGACCAGCCCCAGGCAGCTCCCATGACCCATCTCTAAACATGGCGGGCTAGAATATGTGATGGCTAAGCTCCCTTCCAGTTCTACCCGTTGTGATCCTGCTGACATAAACCTCAAATGGCAAAAGGCAGTTCAAAAACATTCCATTGTTTCTTAACAACTTGTCGTGGATTTCTTTGCCAAGAACTTATCTAAACTTTTTGGAAAATGATGCATGGTGGTTTACACTGTATATATCTTCCATGAACATAGTTATCTGCATGTGGTCTTTCCCCATTAGAAGGTGAGTGCTGCTGGGTGTGGCGGCCCATGCCTGAAGTCCCTGCTGCTGGGGAGGCTGAGGCTGAAGAGTGGCTTGAGGCTGGCAGTTCTGAGCAGCAGGAGGGCAAAGCACATCTGGGGTCTGCACGATGTACAGGGGAAACATGGAGAGCTTCTGGGGTGGGGAGGAGAATGCCTAGATTGCCTAAGGAAGGGAAAACTGACCAAGGTAAGAACAAATAAAGCAAGATGAAGCTTTGCGTCGATCAGTATTGGGATTGGGCTAATTAGCGGATGCTGTACTTTCAACCTGCGTAAGACAGGGAGACTCAAACTCAGAAAAAAAGAAAAGAGAAATGAAGGAAGAAAGGAAGGAAGGAAGGAAGGAAGGAAGGAAGGAAGGAAGGAAGGAAGGAAGGGAACTTCTTGAAGATCAGGCCAAGTTTTTGCCTTTTTTTGTATCCCCAGCCCGTAGCACAATGCCTGGCGCATTGTAAATGCTTATTGACTGCCTGAGTCTTGATTTCCAACAATCTAATCCCTTTAAGTTACAAATAGCAAGTCTGGTTGGCAGAGCTTGAACTAGGGAGGGACAAATGGGGCATGAAGCCAGGGTGCCTAACATATAGTTGGCTTGCTACCTTCCTCTGCCGGGGCAGCCTTTTTCACCTTCTGTTTGCCCCGCTGTGTTCCCTCGCTCAGTCCCAGGCTACCACCCCATCACCAACGTCTTCCTGTCCCAGAACCTGCCAGGTGAAGCTGAGGGAGGCAACAGCTGTTCCACCTTCCCCACTCTCATCTTCTGCTACCCCCTCCCTGTAGTACTTTTCCTGTCTTTTCCCAGGGGTCAAAGGATCAGGGGCCTTAGAACTTCACTACAGGCTCATAGACTAGACTTTCTGTGGGTCCAGATGCCGCTCCCCAGTGTAACTGTGCCTGACTTTCAATGACTCACACAAAAGCCATCCTGACGTCTTCTCACATGCCTGATAATCTTTCCCTGACCAGTCCACCCCAATAGGAGCCTTGGGATGTCCCTGGGTCTCTCTCCACCCCTTCACATATCCACACTGTGGAAAAGAATCCCAGACTGTGGGTTCCTGTCCTGAGTTCTCTTCCCAAGGTTTCATCTCCCCTTTCTTCCTCCACACTTGCCTGAGGCACCACAATTCCTAGGCATGGCTCGAATAGCCACATACATCATCTCACTGTCAGAAGCAGCAATCTCATACCCCCTGCAAGCACACAGAGCTCTCATATTCCAACTCTTTGCTGAGATTCTGCCCTTGCCTCTCTCATGGTCCTTTGTCTCTTCTCCACATCTCTGTCAAATGCCTCTTCATGCCCCCTAACTGGGATGGCCATTCCAACTGCCTTCTGCATGGGATCAAAGGTTTGGAGCTGGAAGGGTCTTAGAAGCCATCTAGTCCCACCCCTTCCTTTTACAGAAGAAGAGACCAAGGCCCAAAAATGCTAAATAAGATCACAGGCGTCTAGTAGCAGAGGCAGAGTGGAATCCAGGTCCTGTGACTTCATACGAATCTCTTTCCACTGAGATCTTACCTTGGTGTCACCGTTTTCATTTTGCCTCTGCTCCCAGTTCTGGTATTTAGACTTCTTCCCTGTCGTCTCATTGACCACTTAATCTTTCCTTGCCACCAAGTCATAATAATAAAACTAGAAAATAAAGATGAGTGGTCAATCTGCACCAGTAGAGCTTCCACACTGGGAGTTCCCCAAAATCATAAGGTTCCACAAGATGATCAAAGTCTTGAGAATCATGAACGGGCTTTCTCATTATAGCTCCTACAATGGAAGAAGAAGAGGTGCTGCATAATAGATGAAGAATTGGCCTTGAAGGAAAGTCAGGAAGACCTGAGTTCAAATCTCACCTCTGGCGCATACTGGCTATTGACCCAGGACAAGAAATTTAACCTCTCAATTTTCTGGCAACTTTATTTTTTGTTTGTTTTTTGATGTTGTGTTTTTTTTTGGTAATACATTTTTTTTATTTTTAGTTTATTAACAGTTCCACAAGTTTTAGGGTTCCAAATTTTCTCTCCTTCCATCTCCTCCCCCCTCTCCCTCCCAAGACAGCATGTAATACAGTGTAGGTTCTACATACACATTCACACTGAACTTATTTACATAATAGCCTAGTTAGAAGGAAGAACTATACCCAATGGAATGAATCATGAGAAAGGAGAAATGAAACCAAAAAAGGAAAAAAAAGAGAGAGAGCAAAAAGTTTGCCTCGATCTTCATTCAGACTCCATAATTGTTTCTCTGGATGTGCATAGCTTCTTCCATCATGAGTCTTTTGGAGCTGTCTTTGCATTGATGAGAGGAGCCAAGTCTATCAAAGTTGGTCCTTACAGATACCGCGTGTCTGTAATCGTGTATAATGATCTCCTGGTTCCGTTCTCTGGGCAACTTTTTAATGCTAACAGAAATTTACAGGGAAGGAGCTGACCAAAACAGAGTTTTCTCACCCAGAGAGCTCTCTATATTAATGAAATTATAGGTCAGATCCCTATCTCAGATGCCATTTCTATGGGCAAGGCCCTATGGGAAAGTAGCTAATGAGCATGAGAGGTATGAGAACACACTCTATTCTTCAGATAATTGTTTGTTTGCCAGCATCAATCTTGTCAAGTTTTGGCAAATCTTGAAGTATTATATAAATGTTAGGCATTATTTTTATATGCTATTATATTGATGTGTTTATCTATATGTTTTGTTTATTATGTCTATATGTTATTAGTTTTTTGTTGAAAGTGGGTGGGCTTCATATGGGATGATGAAGAAATGCTCTTTGTCACAGTGAAAGTTGTACATCTCCTGAACTGAGCTGGACCTTGGTCTGTCCTTCAAATTTCTGCACATTCCTCAGAATCCAGATCTTGTCCCCTCCAAGCATGAACACTTTGTGAAACAGATTCTCTGACCCAGTCTCAGGTTTGTATATCAACTGGCGCCTGAGGGACAGAAGGGCTTCATCTGGTACCTGGGCCTGCAGACCTGGGGTGCAAATATTAGCTCTTCCTACCTGGATGCCTTTCATCTCCCAAGTTTACTTTGGTACATTCTGATAAGGCCCCTCCAACTACCAGCAAAAGCACAGGGATCATATCCCACATATGGGTATATGATCAAAGCTTTCCCCAGTGGCCCTGGGGTCAATGACTTGACCCTGCTCTGAGCATATAGTTTCAGAGAATTGCAGGGTTTTACAATGGGAAAGAACATCAGGACATCTAATACAACCTGAGCCTAAAAGAGAATCTCCTCTTTACCAGATATCAAATCCTGGATACACCAGACAAGTAGTTGTCCAGCCTCTGCTTGGAGAATTTCAGTGATGGGGAAACTATGAAGCAGTCCATTCCCCTTCTGGACAGCTCTGGTGATGAGGAAGTTTTTCATAACATCAAGGCTAAATTTGCATCTTTGTAATTTCCCCCCACTGTTCCTACCTCAGAGCTCCAAGGCCATGAATGGGGGCTAGTTGAGGATGGCAGGAAGGTCTATTGGAAAGAGCCCATCACATTGTGAATCCTTACCTCTGTGACCTTGGTCCAGTTGGTTCAACATTCTAGGCCAAAGCTCCTTCACTTGTAAAATGAAAGGTTTGAACTAGATAACATCTAAGGTCCCTCTGAGTTCTATGGTCCTATGATTCCCCTCCCCCGCTTAAAATTTCTTTTCTCCATGCTAAACATTTCAGTTACTTCGACAGATTCTGATATGGCTTGGACTCTATAGCCTTCATCATCATCCTCACCGTCATAGCTGGCACTTCAAGTTTTTCAAAGCACTTTGAAGACTGTATCTCACCTGACCTTCACAGCTTTGTGAGGAAAGAGTTATAATTAATGTCTTCATTTTGCAGATGAAGAAACTGAGGCAGCTTAAGTCACACAGTAAGTGTCATGTCCGCTCTGGCCTATTGCTTGCCTCCTGGTGGTCCTCCTCTAGACTTTCTCCAGTTTATAAATGTCTGATACCTCTCTAAGACCCTTATCCTGTGATACTGTGTGGGACAGCTTCAGTGATGGTACCTCAGCCTTCTACTAGACTATAAGCCCTTTGAAGGCAAGGTCCATGTCTTACATGTCATAATAATTATATTTGTATGACTTCCAGCTCCTGGAAGAGCACACTGTGCTGACAAAGGACTTTACACTTGTTCACTGAATTTATTTGCGTATATCTCTTACTTCCATGTTTTAATCAATGAAGATTCTCCACATCCATTAAAACATTCCATGTTATAATCTATGATAATTTTCTGCATCTTGATAGGAGTTGCTATAGCTACAAACTGTCATGACCAAAGAAGAGGCCAGTCTTGTGGGCCAGCCTCTCTGAATATTGCTCAGTTGGTCCTTAAACACCAGAGGATCTGTCCCCTGGCCCCTATCTGATGCCCTTCCAGCTTGGCTGGACCTGATGGATAGAACTTGAATTCTTCCGGCAGAGCGCTGAAGAGCCCAAGGCCACCTCCACGTGAGAAACTGAGGCATCTAAGGAAGGTTTTAGAGGAGAAAGACTTCAGGGGCCATCATGTCTAAACCTCTCATTTTATAAGTGGGGGAACTGAGGAACACAGAGAAATGATTTGACAAAAGTATAAAGACAGTGAGGAGGAAGACTGGGATTTGAGGTTGTAACATGAGATACTTAGGGCTACAAGGGACCTCAACTCATCTGATCTTCATCTACTATTCATGCTTCATTCAATATATGCATGTATATGCAAGCCATTATATACAGTATACATATGTATACAGCATACACACGTGCATCTAGTAAGTTGGGGAATGCAGCACAGTGCAATGAAAATAGTGCATCTTGAAATCAGAGGATTTAGATTCGACCCCCCTGATCACCGGCCACTTTTCCTGTCTCTATGACCTCAAGTCTCAGTTTCCTCACTTGTAAACTGATGGTGTCTAGAGGACCTTAAATGACCTCCAAGGCTCCCTCCAGCTCTCTAATTGTGTTCTAAAATGAATATGTGATTTAATTGTGACTATTACATCCTATGCCCAGGAGACACATTTATCTCTTTCGTAGCTGATCAGGCACATTTATAACAGGGAAATACCTCAATTCTGAACTGGAGGTGGCTTTGTGGAATCCTAGATTTTACAAAGAAGAAATCTGCAGTGCCCAAGCAGGTCACATGGCCAGTCAGATGTAGCCAGGACTAGAACCCAAGTTTTCTGACTTTAGGTCTGGTGATCTCTTCATTGTTCCACTCTGTAAAGGCATTTTAACATATGAAAAGCTGAACATGTTTGGGCAGAGTGTGGGATGATACTTGGAGTCAAGTGACCAGGGTGTGAATCCTAACTCTGCTATTTCCCACCTAACTGACCTCTTTATTGAGAAATCCAAAGACCTTTTCTCCTATCTCATTCTTCCCTGACCTCTGAAAAGTCCCAAACTCTGCAGACAAGGTTTCCTCTGGATGTTTTCTCTTCCTTGAGCTTCCATAACATCACTCTCTACTGGTTCTCTTCCCACCTTTGGCTGCTCCACCTCAGTCTCCTTTGTGAGATCATCATCCATGCTTTTGCTCCATATGCATACATATCCTCCAGGCTTCCTTCCTCAGCCCTCTGCTCTTTTCTGTCTGTAATTTCCCATATACTTCACCAGCTCCCATGCATTCAAAGACCATCTCTTTGATGATGACTCTCAGATCTCTATGTCCACACCTAGTCTCTCTCCAGAACTCCAACTCTGAATCTCCAGTTGCCTACAAGACCTCTCCACCTGGAGGTCCCATGGGCATCTCAGAGTAACCCAAACTGAGCTCTATATCATATCATACCAAAAATTCCTTTTTGGTGTTGAGAATATCATTATCAACCTCCCAGTCACTCAGGTTCACTTCATTTTCACTCATGCTCCCCAACATCTGATCATTTCCCAAATTCTGTTAAGTCTGCCTCTTACATCCTTCCTCTTTTCTTGATTCTCATAGTCATTACTCTTATTTTAGTCCTTGTAACCTTTTCCCTAGACAAGAAATTCTTAACCTAAGGTCCATGAATCCCCACACCCATGGGTAGATTTCAACAAGTCAATGAACTTGGATGGAAAAAAATTACATCTTTATTTTTTCTAAATTCTAACCGAAACCCAGCATTTTCTTCAATTGTTTAAAAGTACTTTTATGAGAAGGGGATCAGATGCTTCACTAGAGTGCCAAAGGAGTCCTTAAGACAAAAATAAACGTTAAGAACTCCTGCCTTAGACTCTTGTGGATCATTCTGATTGGTCCCTCTCCATCCAGTCTCTTCCCTTCCCAATCCAACCACCATACAACAAATCAACAGGAATGTATAACTCTCCTACTGTATACCAGGCATTGTACAAAGCACTGGGGATGCAAAGAAAGGCAAAAATAATATAAGCCTTCAAGGAGCTTACAATCTAACAGTGGAGACCAGTAAGGTCTCCTTATTCTGAGGCCGGCACTCTTTTTCCTATAGCCTTTCCTATAGCCTGTGGCTGATTGAGGATTCATTATAATTTAATTTTGGGGAAGAAACCAACTCTTGAGGTACCCATTGGACACTCAGCATGGTATAGTGGAAAATGAATGTGATTTGAAGACAGAGGACTAGAGTTGGAATTCTGTTTCTCCCAAGCAATCCCTTTGTGGCCTTGGGCTAGGGCTCAGTTTCCCCCTCTATAAAGTAGGAGGTTGGGTTAGATGGTGTATGAGGTTCCTTCCTCATTCCTGGTGGAATGAGCTGATAACAATAACTCATTGCATGTCCTTAAATTCCTTCATATGTAAAATGAGGGGATTGGAGTCAAAGGCCTCCAAGGAGTCTTCCAGCTTTGGGCGTCAGCTTCTTCATCTGCCACCAGAGTGAAGGGTTGGGCCACGAAGGCCTCTGAGGTCCCTCCCAGCTCCAGATCTATGATTCTAAATGACCCTTCCCCTTTCTGGGCCTCAGTTTACCTCTGTGTGACCTATACTACATGCACTGTACAGTCCTATGCTCCAAAGATCCTCTCTTCACTACCCCTCAGCTGGGACATAGGGTTAACACAGGCATGTTTCTCCCCCCAAGTCTGTTCTGTGGCCTGTTCTTGTAGCCTCTTGGCACTTGGAGGATTCTCATTCCTCCAGCATCTTTCATTTTTTTGATCCTCCCAATCCCACTGAGTTACCCTCCCCTCTCCTCAATCCCTCCAGTACTTTGGCACCAGCAGCCAAATGTCAAGAATGCTCCACCCATGTGTCTCCATAATTCCTGGTACTTTCTGGGGGTCTGCTTCATCTCTTCCCTTGGGCACTTGAGACCCCCAAAAGGGCAGAGCTAAGAAGCATCTGAGGTCCCTTCCAACTCTGAATTCAATGAGCTTCTACACCCCAACATGAGTGCTTATCTCCCAGCTTCTCTGCTTCCTTCCTCACTCTCACCCCCATTCCGTCCTTCTTGCTGAGATCGAGGGATGCCCATTCCCCGTCTTTTTCTGTAACTTCCTTGAGTTCTCTCAGAAACCTCCCTCCACCCAGAAAGAAGCTGTGTTCCAAAACAAGCCTCCAGACAGCATGAGCTCATCTTGACCTTGGCCTGCACATGCGCTCGGACATACTCTCCAAGGTAGACCAGGGCCACATCTGGAAACTCAAGTCAAATTTGGGCCTTGTGTTGCCTGGTTTGCCATTATATAAGAGAAGAATTTGAACAGGGTAAATATCCCAAAGGCATCCTGACCTAGTTTGGGGCAAAACTGGAGACTTATAGAATCAACCAAGTATACAGCAGTGACTCAAGCAGGGCCCCACAGGCCAAATACCAAAGTCCTAATTCTCAAGCTAATGTCTGACTGAAAGGCATTTATTCTCACACTTTCTGAGGATGAGAATTATGCTTTACAGACAATTTTATAGAGCATTTTAAAGTTGGGAGGGAATTTAGGGGACATCTAGACTCCACTAGGCAGTTAAGTCACCTAGTAGATAAAGCGATAGGCCTGGAGTCAGAAAGATACTGGAGGCCTGGAGTCAGACACTAGCTGTGTGACCCTGAGCAAGTCACTTAACCTCTGTCTGTCTCAATTTCCCCAACTGTAAAATGGGGATAATAATAGCACATACCTATCAGGGTTGTTGTGAGGATCAACTAAGATAATATTGTAAAGCACTTAGGGCAGTATCTGGCACATAGTAGGACCTTAATAGATACTGAATGTCCCCTTCCCTTCCCCCTTCTCTCCAACACCTAATACAAGAGCCCTAATAAAATATCCCTGATAAGCTAACTGGAAAACCTTTGATGTATTTCCATTTGTTTTCTCTTCAGTCCCTGAGTGATTCCTCATTAGAATGTAAGCTCCTTGAGGGTAAGAACTGTCTTTTTTTACCTTATATTTGTATTCCCAGTTGTTAGCATTGTGCCTGACACATTAAGCATTTAATTAGCATCTATCTCTTCATCTTGCTATTGATCTCTGTAATTAATCCCTCTCTGTTATCTCCATTTCTATCTCTATCAGCTATATCCATCCATTCATCTATCTACCAATCTATCTATCCACCCACCTATCTATCCATCATCTGTCTATCATCTGCCTCTCTATCTATCCATCCATCCATCCATCCATCTATCTAGCCATCTATCTAGCCATCATCTATCTATGATCTATCTATCTATCTATCTATCTATCTATCTACATATATCATCTGTCTGTCCATCTATTCATCTATCTGTCTATCTATCTGTCCATCTATCCATCTATTCATCTATCTATCCATCATCTATCTATGATCTATCTATCTATCTATCTATCTATCTATCTATCTATCTACATATATCATCTGTCTGTCCATCTATTCATCTATCTATCTATCTGTCCATCTATCCATCTATCCATCTATCTACCCATCATCTATGCATGATCTATCTCTCCATCTTTCTATCTATGTATCTATCATCTGTCTGTCCATCTATTCATCTATCTATCCATCATCTATCTATGATCTATCTATCTATCTACATATATCATCTGTCTGTCCATCTATTCATCTATTCATCTATCTATGTACCTACATATATCATCTGTCTGTCCATCTATTCATCTACCAGTCTATCCATCTATCCACTTATCTATCCATCTATCTGTCTATCTATCATCTATCATCTGTCTATCATCTGTCTATCCATTTATCCATATATCTCTCTATCAAACTATCTACCCATCTATCTATCTATCCATCATCTATCATCTGTCTGTCCATCTATCCATCTATCTATTTATCTATCTACCTATTTTTATATCTATCCATCCTCACCACCAATCCTGGAGGTGAGAAAGAGGAAGAGATAAGGTAAAGGAAGTGAGGCAAAGAAAGGTTTTAAACAGTTTATCCAAGCACACGGTGACTAAAGCAGGCCCCGCAGTCTAAATACCAAAGTTTTAATTCTCAAGCTAATATCTGACTGAAAGGCATCTATTTCCAGACTTTCTGAGGATGAGAATTATGCTTTATAGACAAGCATGCCAAGCAGTGAGCTAAGCGTAGATAATGGAATGTAGAATCTGGAAAAGATCCTTAGAACAAAGACTGTTAGAATGTAGAATATTAGAGATGAGAAGGACCTTAGAAGACAGAATGTCAGACCTAAAAGAAACCCTAGAACATTAGAATGTCAGAGCTGGAAGGAACCTGAGAATGTAGAATGTCAGTAAAGGAAGGGATGTAATAGATTGGAATGGATCATAAAGCATAGGTGGCCATAGCTGGATGGGACCTTAGAACACAAAATGTCAGAGCTGCAAAGGACCTCAGTACATAGTGTCAGAACATAAGACTATAGAACGTTAAAAAATCTCCTCCTTTCATATCTTGATTTCACAAGTGAAAAAATGATGGGCCAAAAAGATTAAAACCACAACATTGCAGACTTGTAACAAGACTCTAGCCCTCAACTAGGCTAACCCTTAGGGCTATAAGCCTCACTTATAAAGTGAGGAAAGTGAGGCCCAGGGAGGGGAAGTCACACCCCTGAGGTCACATGGCACTCATTGAAGCCAAGGCCCAAACCTAAGCCTCCTGATTTTTTAGTCAGTGCTCATTATACTATCCTACATCCCCTGGTTCCACCATCCCCTTCACTCCTTTGCTGCTTGACTCCCCTTTATCCCATTTCCAATGCTTGGCCTAAACACTTGGTTCTAAGGTGAAGTAGGCAGCAGACTGAGAGAGATTTGAAGAGGGAAAGGAGGTATGATTTACTGTTTTCTAGAAAGTTTTCTAGAAATAATTGTGGGTAGCAGCTGACATACTTTGCTTAGATGAAACACTAGCCAGAAGATCAGATAAGCAAGACAAAGAAAACTGTGCTGATAGAAATCTAGGAGGCAGTATAACATAGTGGAAAAGGCGTGAGACTGAGAGTAAGAAATCCTAGTTTCCCAGCCTTGAAGTGTCACTAGCTCACCATATGATCTTCAGTAATTGACTTCCTCTCTTTGGGTCCCCATTTCCTCATCTGTAAAATGAGGGTGTTGGGCTGAATGACTACTAAAGTCCCTTCTATAATTTTAGGAAACCTCTCATCTGAAAAAAGATCTTGGGTTTTAGACAGAATTGAAGACCAGTATAAGTCAGCCTGATAATGAAGGAAGTTAAAAAAAAAAAACACGTCATCTTTGGTTGCATTAAGAAAGGCATAGTTCCCAGGAGTAAGGAGGCAATCGTTCCTTCTGGATTCTTTCCTGATCATACAACATCTGGAGTGTCATGGTCAGTTCTGGCTGTCTCAGTTTTGGAGAGGCATTGATAAGCAAGAGGGCAATCTGGATGGCAAAGAGGCTCAAGGAGCAATTAAAGGAAGCTGGGACATTTGTTGAAGAAGACAAGACTGAAGGCACACATGAGAGCAGAGTATTTGAAGAAAGATTGGTCTTGTTCTGTCTGGCTTCAAAGGGAGAATCAGAAGCAATCAAGGGAAGTTACAAAGATGTAGATTTGGCCTTGATGTCAGGAAAGATGTCCTAATGTTGTTATTGTTCAGTCGTTTCAGTCCAGCTCTTCATGACCCCGTATAGCAAAGAGACTAGAGTGGTTTACCATTTCCTTCTCCAGCTCATTGGATGGATGAGGAAACTGAGGCAAACAGGGTAAAGTGACTTGCCCAGGGTCACACAGCTAGTAAATGTCTGAGGCAGGATTTGATCTTGGGTCTTCCTGACTCCTGGCCTGGCACTCTATCCACCGCACCACCTAGCTGCCCCAAATATTAGCAATATTAATTAAATATTAATATTAGAATCACTCCAAAGTGACAGGGGCTTCTTCTGTGTATAAGAGACTCCTCCCCTTTGGAGGTCTTTGAATGAAGGTTGGGAGACCGTGCATTGATACGTCGGTAGAAGGGATTCTTTGTGTAGGTAAGCTTGGACTAAATGAGGTCCCTTCTCATTCTGTTTCTCTACCTTCCTGAGCATCGCAAGTTCAATTTGCTAAGCAAATAAAATGGGGTTTCATTGTTTTGTTTGTTGAGTTTAGGTCAAGTTCAACGCACTTCCTATTTGCATGGGCAGAATCTTCTTTTAAAATAGCCTTGACTTCCAGTTGGTTTGTTATGGCCACTAAGTGATTTTTCGACATGAGTCAGCCTGGGTATAAGTTTCTTCCTTTTAGGCTCTCAGGCCTCTGCAAATTTTGTGCCGCCCTGGCTGTGGAATCAGAGGATATGAGTTTGAATCTTGGCTCTGAGCCTGAGTAGCATGTATGACTTCTTTGGCCTCAGTGTCCTTATCTGTAAACGAGGTGTTTGGACCAGATGACTCATACCTCTAGATTCCATGGTCTTATGACCCTTCTTCCCAGCCCAACATCCAAATAACATCACTACCAATGTTTCCCCACCACCACAGACCAGACTCGCCGTTCAGTCATTTTTCAGTTGTGTCTGACTCTTTGTGACCCCATTTGGGGCCTTCTTGGCAGAGACACTGGGACTGGTTTGCCGTTTCCTTCTCCGGCTCATTTTACAGATAAGGAAATTGAGGCAAACAGGATTAAGTGACTTGCCAAGGTCACACTGCTAGGAAGTGTCTAAGGCCAGATTTGAACTCATAAAGATGAGTCTTCCTAACTCCAGGCCATTTGCTCCATCCTGTGGGCCACCTAGCTTCCCATAAAGAGTCAGAGAACCTGTGTTCAAATTCTCCCTGTGCTACTCACTAGCAGTGTGGTTTGAATTAAGTGATTTCCCATCCCAGAGACTCAGTTTCTTAACTTTTAAAAAAAATGAGGATTGACTAAATGACCCTTTTAGCTCTATATCTTATGACCCTAATAATTACAGAAGTAATTTAATGTTTTTAAGTCAAATTGTATTTTATTTTCAGATCCTCATTTTTTCACTCTCAACCTCTTACCCCCTCCATTGGGAAACCAAGAAAAACAAAATTCATTACAAACATGCGTAGTCAAGGAAAACAAATTCCTACATTAGCCACGTCCACAAACATAATAGCAACAATACGGCCTTGAGACACGCTCTGAGTCCCTCACCTCCCAGTCTCGAGGTAGGCTCTGAGTCTCATCACGAGTGTCCTGAGATTGGGCTTGGTCCCTGGGATGATCGGAGTTCCCAAATCTTTCAGAGTTGCGAGTCCTTCTCGCACGGCTCTTAGTGTATTCATTGTTCTCTTTGCTTCTGCTCCCCTCCCTCTCCATCCATTCATCTGAGTCTTCCCAAGGCACAAAAATAATTTAATGAAGCAGCTCAATAACTTGCCAGTCCAGGATCAATATCTTGAGGCATCCTGAATGTGTTAGTCTGTCCAGATATTGTAGGTAACCCTGGATCTGATTAATCAGAACCCACCTCGGATACAGAGTCAGACTCACAGGCGTATCTCTGTCCCATGAAATAGCAGCCCCACCAGCAAGCAGCCAGGCATAGGAGCATAGTTTTAGAGAATCCAAGTCTAACTCCTCATTTTACAGATGAGGAAACTGAGGCACAGAAAGGTCTAGCGATTTGCTCAGGGTCACACAGCTGGCAAATATCTGAGGCAGGATATGACCCTGAGTCTTCCTGACTCCGAGCCCAGCACCCTATCCACTGTTCAAAGCTGCCTTTCCGCTTCTGTGGGCACCAGGGAAGTGGTAAGCCTCAGCTGGTGATATGTTATCATGGATTAGGGGTGAGATAGTGACAGTGAGAATCTCTGGGATCTGTATCAGGAGAGGGGTTTGGCCCACCTGTCCATCTTGCCCAGAACTATGAGATAAGGGCAGAGGATGAGACAGTGAAATGCCAGAATGGGCTGCTCCAGCTTCTCACCAAACTGACCCTGAATGGTAGAATTATTGTGAATCTGATCATTTGTGGGGAGACTTTCTTGACCTTCAGCCACCTCAAGGTGGTGTTTGCCCTCAGCCCCTCTGCAGCCAGCTTGAAGGTCTCTGTCCTTGTTGGTCAGTGTGCCTATCACACTGAACTTGAAGCAGGAGAAACTCAGATTCAGTGTGTGAATTGTAAAGGCTGTGCAACCTTGGAAAAGTCACTTAATCATTCCGAGCCTCAGTTTCCTCATCTACAAAATTGGCGTAAAAATAATTGTACTTCATCCTTCACAGATTCATTTCAACAAATATCTATGATATCTCCCATTCCTCACAGTTTTATAGGGGAAGCAGATAAAGACATAGATCGGATCAGAAATGGTGAGGAGAAGAAAGAATTGAATGGATAAATAATATTAGAAAACAATCTATTCAGCTCTTACACTATGCTAAGCTCGGTGGATCCAGATACAAAAGCAAAGATAGCCTTTGCCCTTTGAGGGACAACACACATGGGAGGGGTGGCCAAAGAGAGACACTTTAGACCTGAAAGTTACAGGGATGATATTTGGAGCCATAGAGGAGTAGATTGACACACCCCATCCAGGTGCAAAGGCAGAGCTGGTTGGACTGTGATTCTAGAACTGGGGGTAAAGGTGGGGAGCAGAATTGGAGAGAAGTTTACCCAAAATACATCCAAATGGTTGGCAAGGCCATCCAGGAAATAACCAAAAGTAAGGGGTAATAGGAAACATAGGTGGGGATTCCTGAAATAGTGAACCAGAAGAAGCAGTCACAAATTCTGACAGTAGGACCCCATCTCAGGAGTACCAGAGTTGAAGGGATTCAAACCTCTGGGACATGATCTCAAGTATGGGTGGAAAGGGGTTGATGAGGAGACAGCCAGGGTAGAGAAGAGGTCTAGACAAAGAGATCTAGAGCAGATCGGTGAAAGCTTCTCCAGAACATTGTGCCTGAGGCAAGCCTCCAGAGAAGAGAGGGATTCTGAGAGGGGACAATATGAAAGGTATGCATCCCAGCTGGGGATGAACAACTTGGGAGAATATATGGAGACCGGAGATGGCCTGCTGAGTGTAGAGAAGAGCTGGTCTAGTTTGACTTAGAAAGGAAAGTATGTGAAGGGAAATGATGTGAAATAAATCTGGAAAGGTAGGGGGAGGGAGAGGTTGGAATGAAGACAGAGGAATACACAAGTGGGTACATGTGTGTAACCGTATATGCACGTGTTTGTGTGTGCATATATGTGCACATATGTGTGTATGTGTGTGTGTATATATATATATATATATGCATAATTTATTATCCTAGAGCTATTTAAGCTTCTTGAGAGAGGAACGATGAGGTCTGTCCTGTAACGTTAAGTAGATCATATGGGCATCTAAGGGCAGGATTAGAACGGGGAGAGTTGAGGCAGGAAGATGAATCAGGTGGCTATTGCGGCAATCTGGGTGAGGGAGGAGAAGGCCCTGAACTGGGGTGTTTGCTGTGTGAGCAGAAGATGACCAGGGCATGAGAGATGACAGAGGTGGAATCTAGAGGACGGTCTGAATGGAGTGATGGGGAGGGCTGGAGGTGAGAGAGCGAGAAAGAACAAGGGGCATTAGGGGATTGCAATAAGTGGTCATTCAATAAACAATTATTTGCAAATTACTTAAGTGGCAAGCACTGCCGAAATAGACAAAGAATGAACTTTTCCCTCCTGGGGAGGAACAGACACTGCCAACCTGGGGCACCGGACAGAAATGGTGCCAACGGCAGGCACATGCCTGGAACGGCTCATTCGTGGGGAAGACAGTGAGCTCCAATGGGGACAATGACCCAAATGAGCTAATACACTTTACAAATCTCGAAGAGCCACATAAAGGTTAGCTGGAAATGTTGAGAACCAGCGTCCCTCACAGTCACGTCTCTCAGAGCGTATGTAGGCTTGAACATTATGTATGTGCGCATGCATGTATGTATATATCCATATATTGCACGTTTATATGTAGGCATATCTACATGCTTGTGCATATATATACACACATATGCATATACATGTGTTCATATATGTATCCTATGTACTTGTATAATTGCAAGTCACTACTGATTATGAAGTTCATTAAAAATCTGTGTTTTCTGTGCGTATTACATCTATTCTATATTTGTATGGGTGTAAATCAGGAGTTCTTCAACCGCTTTGTGTTCTGAACCTCTAGCAATCGGGTGAAGCCTGGGAGCCCTTCTGAGAATGTGTGTAAAGGCATAATATGGAATACACAGGATTACAAAGGAAACCCATTATATTAATACAATTGTCAATTTTTTAAAAGTTTAAATACCCCAGGTTCAAAACACAAAATATAAATATACATATGCAACATATATGTATTATATATACATGTTTGTGCATATATGTATGTCTCTCATTGTTTCTCTTTGTTGCTGTCTCTGTATTTATCTGTTTCTTTCTGTCTCTGTGTATGTATCTTGTCCTTTCTGTCTCTCTGTCTCTGTCTCTATCTCTGACTGTTAACTTCTGTCTCTGTCAGTCACTGTCTGTCTATTTCTCTCTCTTTCTGTCTCTCCCTCCCTCCCTCCCTCTCTGGATCTGTCTCTGTCTCTGTCTCTCTGTCTCTCTGTCTCTCTGTCTCTCTCTCTCTCTCTGTCTCTCTCTCTCTCTGTTTCTCTCTCCCTCCCTCTCTGTCTCTATCTCTGTCTGTCTCTCTGTCTCTCTCTTTTTCTCCACCCCGCCCCATATTTTTCTTCTGTAGCCAAAGGAGAAGGTGGTGCTCTGACTTGTAAACAGCAGCGTCTGCTTTGCTCTGAATCAAGTGTAAATGGTTTACCAGAACGGGCAACCACAGTTCCTGCTTCTCTGCTCCCTTTTCTGTAAGTCGTTTGCATGGTCCCCTCCCCATTCTGGTAACTGCAGGAAGCCCACGAGCTGGCAGACCGCAGGACTCTCATGCTCCCTGCTCTGCTGCACATTAGAGAGGTCTGGCTCGGCTTGGGGGCTTTCTCTCCTCTCTCCTATGTCTGGAGAGGGTAGTAAATCAAACCCACCTCCGGCTTTAAGTCCCCTGTGGCGTAGACCTCTGGCCTCCATCTGAAGAGGGGGCTAAAAAGGGACCTAAACACAAGAATTTTCTCGGGAGCTCAAAGAAACTCTACTCTTAAATGACCAAGCCATTCGGGACCCAGAGAGAGAACAGAAAATGTCACAGGGGAAGAATTCCCAAGTTAGAATTCTGGTCATGCCATCTCAAACCCTACCCCTCATTTCTTTCCCCCTAGAATAGCAGAATCCCCTGAACTTGGAGGGAGCTGAAGGCAATCTAGTGAGCACAATCCAGAGGGCATCATGTCCCATCTGCCACTAAAAGAAATATTGATCCTTTGGACAAATGGTTTCCCAGTCCCTACTGGTACCATGTGAGGGCTGGGGGGTTCCCTCATTTTACATGTGGGATAACAAAGACTTGGGGAAATTAATTAATAAGCTCATTGCTCTGGAGCTGGAAGGGACCTTAGATGTCCAACTCTTCATTTTAGAGATGAGGAAACTTTCCCAAAGAGATGGAATGACCTCCTTAGAACTGCTAGTTGCCACAGCAGAGCAAGAGACCCGAGTTCAAATGGTATGGTTCTCTGGTATGGTTCAAGGGGGTCTCTTAAGTTCTACCTGCTGCCTGTTACTCCACCTCTTATAGGTGGTCACTTAATCACCTGCTTCCTTATCTATAAAATGGTGGGGCAAAAATGGCCCCTATATAAATGTGAGCTGGAATGACTATTACTGTTAAGGTCTCACAAAGCTAGTCAGTGGTAAAGAGCAGGCCGCTTGGTTGCCTGAAGTACGGGGCTGACCCTGCTCACTAACCTGCAATGGCTCCATATTACCCATACAAGTTCCTCTGGTCTTTCAAAACCCTTCACCACTTGGTCCCAGTTTATCTTTCCAGGTTTTTTATCCCTCACTCCTCCTCAGGCATGCTACATTCCACTCAAACTGCCTTCTTTGTTTTTCCTTACAAGTAATATTCCATTTCTTACCTCCATGTCTTTTCCCAAGCTGTACACCATGACTAGAATATATTCTGTTCTTACCCCTACTCCTTAACATTCCCAGTTTCTTTCAAAGCTGAGCTCAAACACCTCTCTACATCCTCCCAGCTTCTAGTGCCTCCCTCACAAAATTGCCTTTTATTTATTTTGTACATAGTTCTGTGTGTATACATTGTCTCCCCAAAGAGAATCTAACCTCCATGAAGGCAGGGAGTATTCTGTTTTCAGGCTTTGAATCCCCAGTGCCTAGCACAGTGCTTGGCACATAGTAGGTAATTAATAAATATTTATTGATGGAAGGTCCTCAATAAATGCTTGTTGAAATGGCTGATCCATTGATTTATTTTATAATCCTTAATTAATCCTTTATAATCCATGTAATTCACAATGGATCACCATATTGGAAGGCAGTGAATTCCCTCTCACCTGGGGCTTTATGCACACTCTGAAAGATCATTTGTTGGTTGCATTGTGGAAGAGAATTCTGGTCATATCTAAGTTAAATCCATTGGCCCTTTCTACCTCTGCAATTCTATGCCCTTTATAACTATAACCTCCCTGAGGGCAAGAATTTTTTATTGTTCATGTTTCCCACAGAATCTTATATTTCACAAAGACTTTAGAGGCCATAGTGTTAAATCATACCTGACTGAGAAGCCCCTTAGTGGTATTAATTCAGTTTAATTCAATTAACATTTATTAAGTGCCTACTACATGCATAGTACTATATATATATATATATGTATATATATATATGTATATATGTATATATATGTATTACATAGTACATAGGGACTTGGTATACAAAGATGAAAAAGAGTCCCAGACTTCAGACTGAAAAAGAGAAACTCGGTGCCCCTGAGACGGCCGTTTCTACTCTGGGAAGTATTTTCTTATGTCAGTCCTTATTGCAGTGCTCCCAGTGAATCTGCAATCTCACCAGTGCATTTCTTCCAGTAATGCATTCACAACCCAACTACCCAGGGCAATTCTTGTCCCTACTAGGTACCTAATAAATGCTTTTTCAATTGAACTCAACTCTCTCTGAATCATCCCCACAACTCCCCAGTGCTGACGGCTTCATTCCTCTTCTTTCAGGCTCCCATATGTTCCCCCTGTCCCATAAATAGTTCGTCCCATTTCCAACCGTCACGGGAGAAATTTTGGTGAGATTCTTGCTCGCTTGTCACCTAGCAACTACCACCTACCTACTCGCCTGGCCCTGGCAGGAACCCTAAACCTGCTCACAAAAAGAGTTGAGCACCACCCAACCCAAGTGGTGCTGAAGAACATTCGGTCCTGGCTCACTGTCCCTGAGAGCTTCAGGAATCCAGGAAAACTTAGCCTTATGCATAAGCCAAGAAGGTCACTGACCATTTTGTGTATAATTTAAGAAAGTCCTCTCATTCGCCACTCTGACCATGTTTCTCTCCGACTCAAGTCATTAAGGACTCCTTACTGCTGACTTAAAAAAAATCCAAACTCTTTGGCATGGAGTTCAAATTCCCTCACAATCCAACACCCACCTACGTGTAGTGGGAGTAAGTCAGACTGCATCTGAGTTCACTTTCCTGAGGTGTGAGGGCATATGCTTCAGGCTGAGGTAAAGGAAGGAGCAGAGAAATGGTCAGTAGAAAGTGACATTTCTTATTTCCTGATATAGTGGTTATAAAGGTCAATGACAAATCCTATCTGACTGCTATTTGGAAGTATGAGTAGAAAAGATATGGTTAGAAAACAGTTTGGCTGAAGAAAATGTGAGGTTTTAGTAGACTGCAGTATCAGTCAACAGTGTGATATAAAAGCCAAAAATGTTGAGTCTTCTTGGACTTCATTGAGAGGCATCATTTTTAGGGTGAAGGAGATGACAGTCTCACTGTACTAAGCTCTGGTTAGACTCAATCCAGAGAATGGTGTTCACTTCAGAGGCCCATTTTAGAAAGATGTGGATAAGGTAAAGAGTTTTCAGAGGAGGGGAACTAAAGTGCATGGGTCAGAACTGGGATTGGAAGAGTCTCAAGTCCATTGACATAGAAGGGGTGAGGGGAGGAAGCAAAGAACCTAAGGAGGATGAGTAGCTTGGAGAAGGGGAATCAGAAAGAGAATGAGTACTTGTTACTGTTAGTGCTTACTATGTGCCAGGACTATGTTCAGCACTTTACAATATTATATCATTTGAGAAGCCTTATCTGAAGGTGTGATTAGTGCCTTCAGCCCCCTCAGAGGGCATGGCAATGAAGTGGAATGGAATTTGTTCTGCTCAGACCCAGAGTGGAAAAGTAGGAGCAGAGGGCAGAAGTTGTAAAAGGGTGGGTTTAAGCTCAATGTTGGAGGCTGAGGGGGAAGGACCTACTTTCAAAAAAAATGAACCAAGCTATTCAAAAACTGGAACAAGCTGCCTTTAGAGCAAGTGGAATCCCCCTCATTGGAGACATTCAAGAAAAGCCTGGCTGACCCCTTTTGAGGGTTCATGTTGTACTTGGGGTTCTGCTTTTGTTCATGCTTGGACTAAATGGACACTCGGGTCCCTCCCCTCTCTAAAAGTCCATGATTCTGTGGAGTGGTGGATTTCAGTGACTCACGAGGGAGTGATCTTCCTGTCACTGGAAGTGTTCAAACAGAAAACAAATGATCACCAATCTGGGACCTTGTGGACAGAATCCATTCATTGAATGGGAAATTCAATTAAATTCAAATGAGCAAATATTTGCTAAGTATCTGCTTTGTCCAGAGAAATCACGGACAGGTTCCAAATGTGTCTGGCACTGTGCTGTGTGCTGGGGATAGAAAGAAACAGGCTCTGCCCTCAAGGAGAGTAAAGTCTGTTAGGAGGATACAACATCTACATGTATTTACATTAATGCAAAGTAATCAAATTAGCTGGCAACTAGGTAGATGGGACCTGAAATCAAGATGACTCATCTTCCTGCTTTCAAATCTGGCCTCAAACACTTACTAGCTATGTGACCCTGCGCAAGTCACTTAACCCCGTTTGCCTTCGTTGCTCATCTGGAAAATGAGCTAGAGAAGGAAATGGCAAAAAATCCCACTATCTCTGCCAAGAAAAGCCCAAATGGGAGTCAGACACGACTGGAACAGCTCAGCAACAACAGCTACGCACACAGAATAATGTATTAGCAACTGAGGGGAACCAGGAAAGGCCTGAGCCAAGACAGGATATCTGAGCTTCAAGTGGAACTCAGCTGAACTTCTATGGGGAATGTTATAGAAGAGAAGCCTACTTCAAGAGAGACTTCCAGGAGAGGACCCTTCAGCTCCTAAGAGTTTGGGTTTCTCTCCAAGAGCCTTTTCTCCACAGCCCAACAGTCCACACTGGAGGAGCCTTGGCATTTGGGATGGATTCACAGTGGCCCACAGACAGGTGCACTGGACCATTGCTTCTTGATCCTTTCCATTAATTGGATGAAAATAAATGCAGGAAATTCCATTCAGCTTGCTCGGGAGAAATGGAAATACCTTTCAATTTATTTTTTTTGAGGGTGGTAGGCAAGGCAATTGGGGTTAAGTGACTTGCCCAAGGTCACACAGCTAGTAAGGGTGTCAAGTGTCTGAGGCTGGATTTGAACTCAGGTCCTCCAGACTCCAAGGACAGCGCTCTACTCACTGCGCCATCTAGCTGTCCCACCTTTCAATTTCCATGGTCACTTTCAGAGGACATTAACATGATGCCCATCAGTGAGTTCTGTGGACAGAAGTACAAGTCGAAAACCTATTTTATAATCAAAAGTTCCCCATGGCCATTAGTTGTGAATTTCTAAGCTCATTCCCAGGTTCTTGGTCAGACATGACCACGATGATTTCCAGTCACATAGCTTGAGAACTGAAAGGGACCTCAGCAGCCATCAACTTCTGTTTCTATTGACAATGAATCACCATAGTAACACACCCAGGAAGGGGAATGTCCAGTGATTGCATGAATCTCTCAGTTTCCTTCTAGACCATTAACCTTGAAGCCTGGTGAGCAGAGACATAGAAGCTCTCCCACCTACCAGGATCATGCCCTTAGACAAGTCACTCAAATCTATACCTTTCAATTCAGTTCAAAACAGTATCATGAAAGCTCACATAGTTTTTATACTTTGGAGTAAGCAGAGTATTGTCTTCAAAACAATCATGTGTCATATGGCATAGTTTTCTTTCATTAATTCTTGAAATAAGCTATTATTAAGAGCCTTTTTTATGCTAATCACTGTGCTTGGTGCTACAAATTCGGTGGCAAAATGAAACAGTCCCTACCTTCAAGAAGCTTATATTCTATCAGGGAAGACACGTATATTGATAAGTAAATAGAAAATGTAAATGAAGTAGTGCCATGGTGGGTGACTTGTCTCAATCACATGGTTAGAGGTCAGAATTGGCATGGGAATCTAGGTCTCCTGCAACACCATCTAATGAAAAGAGCACCAGATTTTGATTTCAGGAAACCTGGCTTCAAATCCTGCCCTGGCCAGAGACAGCTGGTGGGGGCCTGAGGAAAGTCACTGCCTCTTTAGGCCTCAGTCTTTACATCTTCATCAGATGCAGACCAAAGGAGATAGTGTCTGCGTTCCCTCCTAACTGTGATAGCCTGAAAACTCACTCAATTATGAGAGTCCAAAAAGTCAATCAATCAAATAATCAGTGAGTATTTATTCCATTGAATTCAATTTAACACTTATACTGTTTGTTTTATGGAAGGCACTGCCCTGAGAACATGAAAATGCAAAAAAAAAAAAAACATAGGTATATTTTATGTGTTTTAGCTATATTTATTTTACGTTGTATTACATATTGTATATATTTCTATATATTTTATATTACATGTATGCATGGTTATGTGTACTATGTACATGATATATATTTTATATAAGCATATTTTATATATTATATATATTCTATTTGTATGTTTTATATTATATTAATTGTATATTGTGTATGTATATTTTAAAAGATTCTATCTCCACCCTCAAATTGTACAACTGAATAGTGGGGATGACACACCCAAATAAATATGGGTCAAGGTAGAATACAATAGAGCAAAAGAAATGCTCTAGCAAATTTTGAGGGTGAACTTGGGTCTTCTGAGACTTACTTTCCTCATCTGTAAATTGAGGATAATAACAAATGCACCCAACAAGATTGTTTTAAGGGTCAAATGATAGTTTATATATAGTTCTATGCTTATAAAAATATCTACGGGCATATACACATATGTAGGTATGCATGTATGTACATGTGTGCATGTATGTGTATATGTGAACACCTGTGTATATACCTGTACAGACTTAGGCTATAGCTGTCTTCAGCAGCTTGACAGGGTGTCATGTGGTGGTAAAACTGAACTTGTTCTACTCACAATATTGAAATGCTTATTTTTATTAATTCTATAGTTTAGAACTGTGGTCAGCGTTCCCACTCCCAGCTCTGCCACTTGCTGTCTCTGGGACCTTGTCCAAGTCGCTTCTCTCTGGGTCTATTTCCTTAACTATAAAATTAGGCATTTCAACAAGATGAGCCCCAAAGCGCTTTTCTAACTTGCATCTTCTGTTTTGCCATGGCTTTTTCTTCCATATTGGCTATTTAAAGGCAGTCATCTATAGTTTCTTCAGCAGAACAAACCAATAGCTCAAGATATGCCCAGGGTTCGAATGTCTTCAGTTTGTTCTCCGGCGTTCCCGAGCCCCTCTTCTCCATACCCTACAATTGGGGTGGTAAAGTTAGATTATGCAAATGATCCTAATTAAACAATGATCAAGCACCTCCCACGTTCTAGGTTTTGTACTAGATGATGAGGATATGAAGAAGAAGAAGAGGAAGAAGAAGAAGAGGGAAAAAAGAAGAAGAAGAAGAAGAAGAAGAAGAAGAAGAAGAAGAAGAAGAAGAAGAAGAAGAAGAAGAAGAAGAAGAAGAAGAAGAGGAAGAGGAAGAGGAAGAGGAAGAGGAAGAGGAAGAGGAAGAGGAAGAAGAAGAAGAAGAAGAAGAAGAAGAAGAAGAAGAAGAAGAAGAAGAAGAAGAAGAAGAAGAAGGAGAAGAAGGAGAAGGAGAAGGAGAAGGAGAAGGAGAAGAAGAAATGAAAAAAAGAAAAAGAAACAGCCCCTGCCCTCAAGAGGATATTATTCTAATGGGAGGGAAGAAACAATGAGCTTAAGAAGATGCTATGAGAAGAGGACAAGTATTCACTGTATGGGAGACAGTTTTGCAAAGCCATGAAGAAGAGAGATGGGAAGGTCCAGGGCCAGGAATAGCAAATAGGCCAGTTTGGCTACAATGTTGAGTGCGAGAGGAGTCGTGATACGAAATCCACTTGGAAAGATGCTCTAAATAAAAATTGTGTGGTTTTTGCAGAATCCCCCCCTGCCAAGGGACTTTGTAACTGGATTCTGCTTCCTCTAGGATGCAGTGTTCCAGGGTCCTTGGTCCCATGCCCAAACCTCTGTCCAGGATGGTACCCTGCTCCCTATCCACAGCCACCTATTAGTCAGAGCATAGCTCTTCACATGCATCCAATCAGTGTGACTTTCCTACTTCCCGAAAAAGCTATAGACCAAATCTAATTTAGATGAAATACATTTGAGTATGTGTGCACTGCCTACCCAAGCAAAAACCGTGTAGCAGCCACTTAAAACGTAATTGATAAATGCATAAAATTATTACCACTCTGCCAGCAAACCAGCTCATCAGAGGCAAGGAGGGTTTAAGCATCTGATCTCATTAATGTGCCCAAATGCATACGTTTGGAGACCGTCCCAAGCCAGGCCTGGCAGGCCCAGCCCCTACCCAGACATTCTCAGGAGTGATAATGCATTTAGAAAGCACTCCCGGCTGAATGGGCATTAAACGATTCCCACCCTGAATAGATTTATTAGCACGGGCTTTTAGATCCTGGCATCCCAAAGGGAAGATTCCTGGGGTCCCGGCCTCCATTTTCTGAGTGCTATTTCCGGAAGCCAAAGAAAAAAAGGCAGCAAATGTATCACTCGGACACAGCCAGAAGGCTGCTCCGGTGGCCTGGCTCTCTGTGGAGTTCTGATGGAGGACGAAGCCCAATCGTCAGTAACAGCAACATCATTCACATCTCCCTCTTCCCTGTCCTCCTCCTCCTCATCGCCGCACAATAACGGAGTTAGAAGGGACCTCGGTGACCACCTAGTCCAGTGGATGCCTAAACAGGAATCTTCTCTAAGCTATCCCCAACGAGTGTCCGCTCACTCTTGGCTTGAATACCTCTAATGAGAAGGGATTCACTCTGGTGCCGGCTCTAATTTTTGGGTAGTGTTTTCTTTCCATAAACTCAAAGTCTGCAGCCCACCCTCCCACCTCCCAGCTCTGCCCTCTCTGGCCAAGCAGAAGTCTGCCCCTTCTTGACAACCCTTTACATACTTAAGACCGTTTTCAGTTTCTCCAGATTTTGCAGTTTCTACATCCACAACCTCTTTCTCGAATCCAACAACTTGTCTCTACTCATCTGACAGCTAGCTTGGTTCAGGCCTCTGTCACCTTTCCCTGGGCTAGGGTGCCAGCCTTCTCGGGGTACCAGCATCCTGCTGGACCTTCAGGCTCACAACTCAGGAGTCATCCTGGATTCCTCACTATCTCTCACCCCGCCCCCTGTGTCCGATCAGTCACTAATCCCTGTCGATTCCACCTCTGCAGCATCTCTCTGATATGACCCCTTTCTCTCCTTGGAACCCAGCTTAGTACAGACCCTCATCACCTCGGCCTTAATAATTGCAGTAGCTGCTGGTGGGTCTGTCTGCCTCAAGGGTCCTTCCGCTCAGAGATCAGGAAACACTACCCAACAATCAGAGCCGACACAAGAATGAATTGAGAGATGTTGTGTGGAGGGGAGGGAAGCTGTGAAGGGGAGGAGGAAGGGAGGGAGCAAGGGAAGGGAAGAGACCACCCTTTGAGAATAGCTTGCCTTTACACAGAGCTTTAATGCATGCAAAGCACTTTAAAAATATTATGGGCCTGCCTCTGTTTCCTCATCTGTAAAATGAGGGTTAATAATAGCCCCTTCGAGGGTTATTATGAGTGTTGGATGAGATAAGATTTGTAAAACACTCTGCAAATCTTAAAATGCTACATCAATGCTAGCCAGTATTATAATTACTAATTATCTTGATCATTAAAATCTCCCATCGCTATTGTGCCGGGCTTCCTTGCCAGGATTGTCATTTATTTTCTGAACACCTCATCTATTTGCTCTTACTGGCCATGTGGTGTATAGTATACCTAAGTGAAAAATTCATCCCCATTTCTGCTTCCATGGATTCCCACCCAGACTCCATCTGCCAAGTTTCCCTCCCTAGTTATACGCAGAAACCTGTGTTTTTAATTTTTAATCATTCTGCTTCTTTTGAATTAGGCATAGGCTTCCATGGTCATATTGAAGTTATGAGTCTTATCTCATTAAGCTTCAGATGCTTTGAGATTAAACTCACCTCCTTTAATTGGTCCCTCTAGCTCATTTGGCCTATTACCCGTAAGTCATATGTGTGAGTATTAGATATCTGAAGCCATGAATTATTTGGCTTCTTTCTTGGATTTTATCTCCTTTGAATTTCTGGGCATCCCTCCTGCAAATGCTTATTCCTATATTGTAGTCACTCTCTTTAGAGATGTAAGGGGAGGGGAGCGGGAGAGGGGAGGGACTAGACAAGGAGGGCCCAGTTTGGGAATCATGGATATACCTGCTGCCAACCCACATGGTGATGGTTGGGAGCAGGGGGAGGGAACCAACCTGCTAATACCTGTGTAATTTGGAAGAGCAGTTGAATCTCATTACATTGATTTACGTAAGTAGCCTTCTCCCTCCTCTCTCCTTTTAGGTTTCAATCAATGAAAATTTATTGTGTGCCAGGCACTGTGCTTAGTATGAGGGACATAAAAGGAGGCAAAAGGGAGTCCCTGCCTGTAAGAAGTTAATAATCTAATGGAGGAGAAAACAAGCAAACAGATATGTTTAAAGGAAGAGTAGAAAAATCATTCGATTTGAAGCCTGAGGACCTCGGTTCAAATAGTGCCTTTGTATCACGTGACCATGGAGAAGTCACTCAACAGCTCTGGGTCGCAGTTCTGGGGATTCTTTCATTGCTACATCTATGATCCTTTGATCAGATTTGCAAGACTCCAGGAACATGTACAAGGACTAGCCCTAATTAAATCTACTTCGTCCCTGGCCAAGAGCCTACCATTCCTGTGTCTTAAGCCATGGTCCAGAAATCCAAATCATGTTCTCAGATACGATCTTCTTATGCAACTGTTCACTTCCAGAAATTGCCTTTCCCTTCTGAAGCTCTGAACTTCATTTGGCAACAGGTTTGAAATTGCCTGTCACCCCAAAGTCTTCAGTTTCTTGTTCAAGACTTCATAATCCTTAGGAATGCTTTCTAAATTCCACTGGACAGATCATCTGTGACCATGGTGATTATGGTAATTACCAGAAATGGGCAGTAGTATTTAAGTTAACAATAATTAATCTGTTAAAATAATCTTACCCTCTTCTACCCCTTCTGGTTAATGATATCTCTTACCTCCATCTTCACACCCCTGGTCCAGTAGGAAAAACACCAGACTGAGACTTTATAATCCTTGGGTCTAAACCCACCTTTCACCATAACCCATGTGGTCTCCTTATGCAATTCAGTTCCTTTCTCCACACTTCAGCTTCATAATTTGTAAAACGAGAAGCTTGCACTAGATTTTTAAGACCTCTCTCAACTCTGACATTTTATGTTCTAAAGTATCTTACAGGTCTGACGTTTTCTGTTCTAAGACACCAGTCAGCTAGGATATCCTGTGGTCTATGCTCATACTCAATTCAGTTCAAATCATCTCGTGTTCTAAGATACTTTCCAGATAACATTCTGTTGCAGAATAAATGCCACATGACTCGTGATATCCATAGTACATGAAGTCAAGTGAGCAGTGTTTTCTGTGATCATAATAATTTACATTTGACTTGACCCCCCCCCAAATATATTGTTTATTGATAGATCCAGCAGGAAACACAAATTAAATAGGAAAGTATTTAGTTGGGACAGAATAGCAAAATAAACTGTTGAAAAACAGTCAGGCTGTCTCCAGAAATGAAGGGGCATATTCTCCCAGAAAAACTCCTGCCAGGGGGAAGAAATGCCCTCCACACAATCCATGTTCTCCAGCTACTTGCTAGTTATAGTGACTTACCTCTGTATCTCCCTTCCAGAGAGTCTCTCATCACTGGGGCTCCTCTGCAGTGATGAATTTCCATCCTCTCCTGTTGGTCTCTGGCTCCAAAGCTGTTGCTTGCTAGGTATCTTGATCCCTAGGTATCTTGATCATCTCCCGGAGATATCTTCTGTTCTTAGTTTTCCTTGGTGTTGGTGACCTGGGAGTATGACAAGTCTTTGATGAAAGCACACTGGGGTCAATATTTCTTTGTTACTATAAGCTCTACTATTAGAAAAGCCTTGTGAAACCCAGCTGACAAATCCAGAGGATGGATGACACACAGTTACAGCAGTTTTTGAGGACTTTTCTATACCAACCTCCCTTATAGGAAAGTCTCTAGTCCCTATTCTAAGCTAAGTCAAGAGTAATAAATCCCTCTCGCCTCATCCCCACTCAAGAGTACAGACTCTGTGTCCTGCCCTTCCCACCCCCATTCACCCCCATATCATCCATAACTCCTGCTTAGTCTTTCAGGAGATTACAAATAAATTCTCTCCCTTTCATGTGCTTTTTCAACTCCCTTCTGGTAGCTCAAGCACCTCTGGGACCTGCAGGTGCTCGTGAAGCTTCCATCCAGCTCAGCGAGGCATTTGCAACACTCAGTGGGGCTTGCTGTAGCCACAACCTGGGCTGTCCCTTCATTCATCACAGCTCCATTTCATAAGCCGTAAAATGATGGGGTTGGATTCATGCTAGAGTGCTAGTACTAGCTTTGTCAGGTACTAACCAGCCTTAAGAGCAAATGGCTTCCATCTGACCTGAATAGTGCCTCGCTATATGTTAGAGAGGACTTCCTAGGTTTCAAAAGCCCAGCTCCCAAGACACTCATTGGCCAATAGCACGAATGAATAGCATAACATCTGTTCAAGGCCCTCAGCAAGGACATGCCTCACATTCCTCTCATCAAAGCACCCAGCACCTCAGTTTCCACATCTACAAAAAGAATGGTACACTCTTCCGGCTCTGATACTCTCTACTGCTAGGAACAAAGCCACATTCACATATTCTCACAAAGATCTTAAAGGATCTTAAATCCCTTCATGGACTGCTCAGCAAACAGTCTGTTTGGTCTGAGACCTGCATAACTCATCTGCACAATTAACACGAAAGGTGAACTGTGCTCATTCCCTAGGGCAGCCGAGGACCATATAGTAGATGACCCCACAGGGGTCCTGGGCAGCATGCTTGGGCCTCAAGGGTTAACTGACCTCTCCTGGGTGAGGCGCCCAAGTCAGCAGGGCCTGTACTCAGCCTGGCATGGCCCAGGGCCAAGGCCGATCAATTTTACTTTGACGAGAAGAATGTAAGGCATGTACCGGCTGAGGGGCTTAAACAGATGTTGTGTTGTTCTTTCTGTGCAATCCATCAATAAGTGACTTATGCACTGGGGCCTTGAAGGCTGAACTGATCATGGACATAAAACCAGCCCTGGAAATGGGGAAGACAAAGTTGGATATGAATGGCAGGACAAGATGTGGTGCAAGGAGGGGCAGAAGGAAGCTCAGAACCTTGGAGCTCAGGGCCTCAGGGCACACTTGGGCCAGAACAAGCAGAGCCCACAAGGGGTTCAGGCTCTGCTTGGAGATGTCCAGGGAGGGAGGCCTCAGAGTCTCCCCAGGAAGCTCTTTCCACTCTGAGATAGCTAATTGTTAGCAAGTTTGTCTGTGTGTGTATGAGTATGTCTGTGTGTTTGTGTGGATGAGTGTGTGCTATGTATTTGTATGTATGAGTGTGTACTGTGTATGAATGTATGTCTGCGTGTTTGTGTGGTTGAGTGTGTCTGTGTGTTTCTGGACATCAAGTCTCACTCCCTCTCCCTTTTCACCTTCCCTCCATCGTTCCCAATTCTTGGCCCTTGAAGTCAAGAAGAACAGGCTGGTCCTCTTCCACAGGACAGCTCCTCAGACACTGTCCAGTGGCTCTTGTGTCCCCTCGGACACTTGTCTCCTACAGGTTTAAGAAGGACAGAATTCAGAGGGATGGCCAGGTGTCAGAGGAGCAGACGCCGGACCAGGAGTCTGAAAGCCAGCTCGAGGCCTAGCTCTGCCTCTGACTCAAGGTGCAACCTCAGCCAAGTTGGTTTCTCTCCTTTGGTCTCCATCCCCTCCTCTAGAAGGAAACAGGCAGCACTAGGTCATCTCTAAGTTTCTTTCCAGCTCTGACATTCCCTATTCTAAGCTTTCTCTCACCTCTAGCATCCCCTGTTCTAAGATCCCACCCAGGTCTGACATCCCTTGTTCTAAGCTCCTTCCCAGCTCTGACATTCCAGTTCCTTTGATCTCTGACATTCTATGTTTTAAGATTACTTCTGGCTTTAACATTTCTATGCTCGAAGGTCCCTCCCAGGTTTTATACTCTAGAATCCTAGCACCCACTATGTGTCATTCACTGTGCTAAGTACTGGGGAGTTAAAGAAAGGCAATAACATGCTCCCTGCCCTCAAAGAACTTACAATCCACGGAACTCTTGTTGGGTCACCCAGCCAGGAAATGTCAGACTAAGGAAGTCAATGAGGGCACAGGAGAGTCAGTATTCTAAGAATTCAGAGAGATCACAGAGGTCTAGAATCATCTGCCAAGAAGGCTTCATGGAGGAAGTGCTCCTAGAGTCCATAGGGAATCATTGGCACTCATGGAATAGCAGAGTGGACTGGGCTGGGCTGGATTTTGAAGTATGGGTCAGACTTAAATAAGGAGAGAGGAGGACATAGGGCATTTCACAAGCAAGGAAAAATAAAAACAAAACAAAACAAAAAAATAAATAAACAAGTAAATGAATTTTAAAAAACCCTAGATAAGCATAGGAAAGCAGGAATATATTTGATGTGTATGGAGATGATATGGATCCCAGTTTGGCTGTCATGGAGGATCAGTGTCAAAAATGCAAGTCTGAAAAAGTCATCAGGAACCCAATTGTGGCGACTGATCAAAACCCAAGACAGCTGATGTCCTGGAAGAGGAGGGCTAAATGACTCAGTTGGGAAGGTGACCATTCTTGAAGATGCAACAACAGTCTCTGACCCCAACAATACCAAACAAGTAGAACTGGTTCCGTGTGGAGAGTACACCTCAGCCTTGGCCGCGGCCCTCATCTGCCCTCTCAGGAAAAATGAACATTTTGAGAGGTTCGCACAGTTTCAAATACAAGTGGGAAAAGGAGAGGAAGACAGGACCATAGGGATTAAAGTAGAAATAGTTCTTATGGCTCATCTCATCCAACCCACTTATTTGTTACATGAGGAAACTGAGACTTAGGAAGGAAATAATTGAGCCCAATATCATAGACGTTGTAAGAAGAACAGCTGAGATTCGACTTAAAGTCCTTTGGCCCCTTTACATTGGATGCTAGGCTCCCTTCCAGCCTGACAAAGAAAAGAATGGGCTAGAGAAGGCAGACTCAGTGGTTGCTGGTGCCATCTTCATCTGAAATTTCTTTGTATTACTGTGCATAAATTTATGTTTAATGCTTATATGTCTACATATTTTATCTTCTCCACCCTACTCCCAAGAAAGTAGTTAGTTTGTCAGTCCACAAGCCTTCACCAAGTCCGCCAGGCACTGTGCTAAGCCCAGGCATACTAAGAAGGGTTAAAAAGGTCCATCCCTGCCCTCAAGGAGATCACATCCTAAAGGAGGAGACAGCATGCCAACACACAGGGACACAGTGTAAATGGAGGGTCCCCTTAGAGGAAAGGTAAAGCGGGGGGAGGGGTTTGGGGAGAGGAGAGTGAGAGAGAAGGGTTCCTGAAGAAGGTGGGATGTGATTGGAGTCTTGAGGGAGGCCAGAGTCAGGAGGGTTTTGTTGCTGTTTTCCCCACTGCAGCCCCTGGTGTGCATAGTGGGTACTTCAGAAATGCTGATTGAGTGGAAATGTATTGAGCAAAGCCTGACTTCCCAAAGGGCAACCCCAGGCACCCAGAATATGCCCCTCAGCTCCAGGACATGCTCCTTCCCTTCATCCCTGCCCTCTCTAGCTGCCCACTCGCTCCAGTAAGAGCTCTTGGGAAATAACCACTGGGAGTCCCGGCTCACTCAGACCTGGGGGAGTGCTCTTTCCAGGCAGTAACTTATTGGTCAGGAACTTTTAATCATTTACATTCTGTTGTTTTTCACTGAAACTTCTCAGGCTCCACACAAGAGTTGACAGATGGGGAGAGATTGGATTCTAGCACGATCCAGAGAGCAGTAACCTCCCAAGTAGAAGCCAATGGCAAAAGGGGAAGGGCCTTACCCCAAGGGGTGTGTGATCCAACAATTAGAACTGGGAAGATGAGTTGCACTCTCTCATTAACAGTCGATCATGAGGCTCTTCTCCATAATGACCACACCCACCCTCACCCCTGGACATTTTCCCACTCTGCCCCTTCCCTACCCTATCTCCCAACCTCCCTCTTTCTCAGCTGGGGTCGATCCTTCATGTAATGAAACTGTCCGCCAGGTACCCCCAGAGGAGCTACACTGAGAAATTTCTCCCCTCTCCCCAATGCCTATATTCTCCCCCTCCCCATATCACCAGGGAGCTGCAGCAGGCATTCCTTGGACATGGGGCTCTGCATTCTGCTTGGTGAGTGACCAAGAAGCAGGAGCCTCGCCCTCTCCCTTTCTCATTTTTGGTGGGGTAGAATGAGCCCAGTACACTTGGACTAGGCAGGAGTGTGCGGGTAAATGTTGAACAACCAGATCTCCATGGCGGGGAGCAAGGACCCCCGACACACTTTAACACTTTTGAGTTTAATCTCCGTTATTGACATTTTCTCCATCCATTTCTGAAGCCCAGGAAGCCAAAGAAACAGTTGTAACAGGTCTGAGCTAGCTCCAGCACACCCCTGTGATGAGGCGTGAATGGGTCATGACAGATGACAAATCTCGTTACCTGATTGTTCCCTTCAAATCGGCCCATGTTCTAAACATCTCTCTTATTGTGGAGGGTGCTAGCCTCCTAAGTCCTAACCTTAGGGGCTTCCTGCACTCTTCACTCTCACTCTCCTTACACAGAGAATCAGCGTTAATTTCTCCATCTCCCTGCATCTTCCTTCTTCTCCTAGGCATTCAGCCTCCATCCACGCTCCTTCATCCCTGGCTGGAATATTAAACTAGCTTTCTGATTAGTCTTCCCTCTGTCCAATGCACCTTCCTCAGAGCTGCCAAAGTATTTTGTTCCTAAAGTGTGTGTCCAACTATGTCAGTTAGAACCAGTGACAGCTTATTGGCTCCAGGATCAAATATTTTTTGTCATTAATTCATCTTTCCAAATTTTATTTTGTCTATTGGATATAGTAGTACTTGAATATAATTAAAAATAGGTACATATTGGGGGCATTTTCCTTCTCTGTGTCTCTTTGTCTCTGTCTTTGTATCTCTCCATTTGTCTGTCTCTGAACCTTTTTCTGTCTCTGTCTCTCTGTCTCTGTCTCTGTCTGTCTCTGTCTGTCTCTGTCTCCCTCTGTTTCTGTCTCTCTGTCTCTGTCTCTCTCAATCTCTCTCTCTCTCCATCTCTCTCTCTCTGACATAAGGTCCTTGATAGTTGGACTTTTTTTTAATGATTGTTAACTGACTGATCAAACAGTTGGAAAAGAGGGATCACTTTAAGGAGACTTGCATACCTGGAGAGAGAACAAGACACAATGAATTGATCCCTTCAATCCCTGCTTGTCTTCCCTGACCCAGGACCACGCCCTGGCTTACCAGTTCCCTTTGAATACCTCCCTGTTCCAACTCCAAAGCCAGTAAGAAGCACGTCTCCAAATCTCATGGTGAGCAGATCCAGCACAGAACAGCTCCAGGGCCTCCCAGTTGGGGAGCAGCCCACTTTGTCATGGCTTTCCAGAAGCAGACCCCCTCACCTGTTCCTTGTGGGTGATCACAACATCCCCCACCCTCACCCTGCCCTTCCTCTAACCTCCCTCATGGCAGCAGGAGAACGTATAATAAGCCTAAGGATATAAGAAAGGAGTCTAATCCCTCTTGTTAGAGGCCTGGCTCACCAGGATTGGAACCAGACTGGACCTCACATAAGCGTTCAGAGCAGATGGGCTTACAGCGCAAGGGCACAGGATCTTAGCTCTCTGCGCACAATGGCCATTTTTATTGTTAACTATACAATGAAGAAGGGGGATAATAGCACTACAAAGATCCCTACTACATACAATGCTTAAAGCCTCTTTCCAACTCTCATGGTCTATATACAGAAGACACTTCCAGCTCCAACCTTCGATGCTCTTCTCTAACTTTCTACTCCCTACCTCTAACTATGTTTCAAGATCTCTGCCAGCTCAAACATTATACGCCCTAAAATTCTGTCTTCTAAGGTCACTTCCAGCTCTCCATATTCTATTCTCGCTCCTTTCTTATATTCTGCCAGCCCCATGTTCTGGGCACTAGGTAAGACAGAAGGATGAATAGGATTTACTCAGTTCCAGAGGATTACAATCTAATTTGGAAGTTAAAACTTTTACACAAACAAATACATCACACGTGTGAAAGAAGAGGGTAAAGGGCTTTGGCATCAGATGAGAGAGAAGCAAGTTCTGGCTGGAGGGAATCTAGGCAGGTTTCCTGAATTTTGTATGCTGAATGTATGTTTCCTGAATACTGTATGCTAAGCCTCCTGATAGATCATGGTGGCACAGACGATACAGGCGCAGGACTGGAGTCAGGAAGACCTGAATTCAAATCCAGCTGTAGATAAGTATTAACTGCGGGACTCTGAGCAAGTCACTTAACCTGTGTCTCTGTATCCTCAGCTGTAAAATGAGGATAATAATACCTCCTACCTCCCACAATTGTGATGAGATATTTGTAAAATGTTAGGCATCTAGTAATAAATGCTTGTTCCTTGCCCTCTCCCACAAACAGGACAGAAGATTTGCTCTCTGACCTTAAGTAGCTTAACAATTAACTGGAAGAAACAACTAGAAAATCTATGTTGGAAAAAAAGAAAATCGATTTAAAAAAAGAAAATCAAAGTTCAAGATAAATCAGTACCTAAATGGTGACCCACAAAATGTAGGGCAATGAGCAATATGAAGGGAAGAACACTCTGGGAAAATTGCCTGGAGAAAGTGGACCTTGAGCAAGTGATGGACAGAGATTGGCAAGAAGAGGGGGAAAAGACAGAGAAAGTCCACCATGAGAGAAAAATGCATCAAACGATTAAGATAATTATCCTAATATACCAGTCTGGTTATTTTCAGCCTTTCCTTGATGAGGTCCAGCCAATGCTTTGACAGGCCCCTCCATCACCTTGATCCTTAGACAGAGCCATGATCTCTCCAACATGGCCTCTGCCTCCAGCTTCCCATCGATGCTTTGTGATCTGACATTGTTCTTCTATGTTTGTCTATAAATCCCCCATAAAGGAGCTCCCTAATATATGGGGGCTTCTTTCCTGCTCTTCAAAGTCTTCTTTGATACCAGTATAAGAGATAGCTGGGTGCTGCAATGATTACAGAGTTGGCTGGGAAGTCAGAAGGACCTGGGTTCAAAGCCCAGATACTGGCAATATGACACTGGGCATGTTCTTTAAACTCTGTACTCAGGGTAACTCTTTCAGACTGTGATCCACAGAGAAAAGGACAAGCTGCCCATTCCAATGAGATCATGGGTTAGGTCCTTCTCCATCTTTCTACATGAGAAAGATCCAGTCTGGCTCACCGCCGTCCGTCAAGACACAGACGCAAAGTTTCAGAGTTGAAAGAGGCATCAAGTCATGTCAACAAATATTTATTGAGCACCTACTATGTGCTAGGCACTGTGCTAAGTGCTGGGGATATAAAGAAAGATAAGAATAGCCCCTCCCCTTGAGGAGCGCACTTTCAAGGAGGGGAGACCACATTCAAACAACGGACAAGATGAATTGGAGGTAATTAACAGAAGGAAGGGGTTTGGGGAATGGGTGCCTCACCCAACCCATGCCATAAAAAGAGCCATTGAGATGTGGGGCTTCCAGTCTTTAAAGTAGCTCCCTAATAAATGGGAGCCCCACTTGGTGAGTCTGCCCATTCCACTTCGAGCTAGCTCTAGTTGTTAGATTCTTGGGGGGCTAGGGAGGGAGAGGGGTTCTCCTGACATCAGACCTAAGTTTACTTTTTCTGTTCCTTTCACTCATTGCTACTAGGTATGCCTTTTGGGTCCCACCAGAAGACCTCCACCCCACCCCAATCCCTCTGCTATGTGGCACAGTGGATAGAACACTGAGCCTAGAGTCAAGAGAATCTGGGTTCAAATCCAGCCTCAGACATTTCCTAGGTATATGATCCTGGGTAAGTCACTGACCCTGTTTGCCTCAGTTTCCTCATCTGTAAAATGGGGATAATAATACCATCTACCTTGCCGGATTACTGTAAGAATCAAACGAGATATTATTATTTGTGAAAAGCACCGAGCCCAGGGCATGGTACGTAGCTTATTTCCTTCCCCTTTTTCCTTCTGCCTGACAGCTTCTCATATGTTTTAACCCATTTTTCACAACCAGCCAGGTCAAGTGAGATTTGGCAGAGAGCTCCCTGAGGTAGAGCTACAATAAGTCTGTGAAAACTCCCTAGATCTCTTTCACATGAACAGATGTGATGCCAGTCTTCCCTAAATTTCTTTCAACAGAGTTAAGTTACTTGCCCAGGGTCACACAGCTAGTAAGTGTCTGAGGCAGGGTTTGAACTCAGGTTCTCCTAACCCCAGACCCAGTGCTCTATCTTCTGTGCCACCTGGATGCTTCTATACTTAACTGCCCAAATATAAATGGATATCCAAGGTTTTACAAATGTCTTAGTCCATTAGTCCAATGTCAACAGAGGAGTTTGGGAACCAGAAAATAGCAGTTCTCTAAATCAACACTTTCAAATAGAACCTGAATCACATTAAAATGTAATTGGAGAATATTTAACAAAATACCTAAAAATACAGTGAAACATGGATAATATTATATTTTAAAACTAAGCCAATACGCAACCTTCAGGGATCCATACGTACTGCTTAGTGGCCCCTGTTTCCTTTTGAACTTGACACCGCTGTTCTGAATCACACTTTCTAAAATGTGGCTTCTTCTGGGACAACTGGAAAGCAGTTTGACAGAAACGTGAGATAGAACAACATCTCACACTGTACAACAAGATAAGGTCAAAATGGGTACATGACTTAGACATAAAGGGTGATATCATAAGCAAATTAGGGAAACATGAAAGAGTTTACCTGTCAGATCTATGGATAAGGGAAGAGTTTACAACCAGGAAAGAAATAGAGGATCACAGGAAGTAAAGAGGATTATTTTGATTACATGAAGTTAAAAAGTTTTCTTCACAAACAAAACCAATGCAGCCAAAATTAGAAGGAAAACGGGAAACTGGGAAGGAGGCATTTATAGCAAATTTCTCTGATAAAGACTTCATTTCTCAAATATATAGGAAACTGAGTCAAATTTATAAAAAAAAAATAAGAGCCACTATCCAATTGGTAAATGGCCAAAGGTTACGAACAAACAATTTTCAGTAAAAATCAAAGCTATCAATAGCCACATGAAAAAAATGTAAATCACTATTGATTAGAGAAATGAAAATTAAAGCAACTCTGATATATCATCTTATACTTCTCAGATTGGCTAACATACATAAAAATAAAAAGACAAATGGTGGAGAGGATGTGGAAAAATTGGAACACTGATGCATTGTTGGTGGAGTTGTGAACTGGTCATTCCCCAATTGATAAATCATCAAAGGATAAGACCAGGCACTTTTTAGAAGAAGAAATCAAAGTTATCAATAGTCACAAGGGGCAAATGCTCTAAATCACTACTGACAAGAGAAATGCAAATTAAAACAATTCTGAGGTACCGCTTCAAATTTATCAGATTGGCTAATATGACAAAAAAAAGAAAATGATAAGTGGTGGAGGGGATGCAGAAAAATAGGGAAGCTAATGTACTGTTGGTGGAGTTGTGACTTAGTTCAAATATTCCGAAGAACAGTTTGGAACTATACCCAAAGGGCTATAAATCTGTACATACTCTTTGATCCAACAATACCACTACTAGGTCCATATCCCAAAGAGATCAAAGAAAAGGGAAAAGAACTTATTTGTGCAAAAATATTTATAGTGGTTCTTTTTGAGGTGGCAAAGAATTTGAAATTGAATGGATGCCCATCAGTTGGGGAATGGCTGGACAAGTTGTGGTCTATGCTTGTGATGGAATACTATTGTGCTTTAAGAGATTTCAGGGAAATCTGTGAAAACTTATATGAACTGATACAAAGCGAAGTGAGCAGACACAAAAGAACAGTGTACACAGTAACAGCAATACTGTAATGATGTTCAGAATTCTGATCACCCCAATGATCAGAGACAATTCTGAAAGACTCGTGATGAAAAATGCTATCCACCTAAAGAGAGAACTGATGAACTCTGAGTACAGATTGAAGGATACTTTTTTTCACTCTCTGTTTTCTTCTTTTCTTGTTTTTTTTTTTGTTTTGTTTTTGGGGGTTTTTTTGCAACATGGATAATATATTTTGTTTGACTTCATACGTATAATTGATTTCATATCGTATCATATGCCTTCTCACTCACTCAGGGGAGTGAAAGGGAAGGAGAGAATTTGGATTTTTTTAAAATGACTGTTTAAAAATAAATGAATAGATACTTACAAAAAAACTTTAAAAGCCAAATGTGATTCCTGGAATTAAACATGGTACTCCAGATGAGCTTTGACCAGAGCAGAGGATTTTCACCTCCCTAATCCTAGAAGATCTAACTTTTGGAATGCAGGAAAAGATCAGGGTAAATGATTTGGCTGCCATGTCACACCACTGATTCACACTAAGCTTGCTATCTGTTAAATCCCTCAATTATTTTTCATATGAACCGTTGTCTAGACACACCTCCACCCCCACCCCATCCTATACTTGGGAAGTCCATTTCTGAACCCAAGTAGATGTTAAATTTATCTCAGTTAAATTTCATCTTATTAGCTTCAGCCCAGTCCTCTAGCCTGTCAAGGTCCTTTTGGATCCTAACTCTGACTTTCTGTGTTTTAGCTACCCACACCAGCCCCCTTCCTTAGCTTTGTGCCACCTTCAGGTTTAATAAGAATGCCACTGATGTCACAGAGCCAAGCAGAATGCCTGGCAAATAGTGCCTAATAAAATCTTCTTAGTTGATTGATTTACAGAAATCATTGATTTAAAGAAATCTTAGCTGACAAACTCTGAATGTAGATTTAAGCATACTTTTCTCATTTACTTAATTTTTCTTACTTTTTTGCAACATAGCTAATGTGGAAATATAATAATTATTATTATACAATAATATATAATACAATAATAATACATTTTGCATGATTTCACATATATAATTGATAAATTTCTTGCTTTATCAATGGGCTGAAGGAGAGAAACTAAAAAGTTTTTAAATAAATGTTAAAATAAAGTATAATTTTTTTAAAATAAAATAAGGTAAAAGTATGCAGGACTTGACAAAGTACAGATCCCTTAAAGCAATGGTGTCAAACTGAAATAGAAACAGATGTCAATAAATCAGATAGAAGTATCCCTGTGAGCTGTATATTGACTTAGAATACCACATAGTAGTATTTTCTATATTTCGGTATGTTTTTATTTATTTTAACAAATGCTTCCCAATTACATTTTAACCTGGCTCTTGCCATGTGTTTGACACCTCTGTCTTAGAACATCTGAACTAGAAGGGACATAAAAGCCATCTAGTACAATCCTCTCTTTTTACAGATGGGGAAACTGAGCTCCAAGTATCTTAAATGACTTACTCCAAGTCACAAGGCAGGCCATCAGAAGAACTAGACTGGGACCCAGATTGATCAACCCTTCCTCTGGATCTTCTTCTCCCCCAGGACAATCCCAACAATTTCATTTTCCCATCACATTGTTTGGTTTTGCTTCAATAGCACCCGCATCTCCTTTCCCAGGTCATCAAGCGAAAACCTACCCGTTACAAATCCATCACAAATGTTCTCTTTCAGCTCCATTAGCTGACAGCTCTGAATCATTGGAAGCTAGGAGCCTGCCAGGAGACCCGAGTCCTGTCAAAGTACATCAGTGAGGAGACAGACTGTGATCGCCTCACAAATGGACAGACCTGCATGCTGATGGAGGGGTTTGGAGTCCTTTTCCTTCTCAGGGCCTCTTCAGGGAAGAATGAGTCAATGATGAATGGACATTGCTCCAGAAACTGGTTGATTTATGTCAGCAGATAATATATGACCCTGAGTGGAATTGAAATAGGCTTTTACAATTAACCCAAAGGGGACTGCAGTTGAGAAGTAGGGGAGAGAGGATGCTTCCCTCCTTCAAGGAGAAAGAAAATGGGCAATATCAGCCCTGGTGGGCTGCAACTTTGCCACTTTGCTACAGTCCAAAAAGGCTTTGTAGCCACTTCTGATCACTCATCAAACCCTTCACTCTCCTTTCTCATCAGGGCTTATGGATGGAGGGGTGGGGGGGAAGAAGAGAATTAGGATGAGAACACCAGATTTGGAATAGTACCTGGCTGTAAAATCTGGCTCTTACTCCTGTGTGACCTTGGACACATTATTAAATGTCTCTGGGCTTCATGTTCCTCACCTATAAAAGGAGAGGGATTGATTGCATGACCCCTAAGTCCCATTCCAGCTTCAGATTCTCGGAGTTTTATGGAGTGAGGAGCCAATCAATCAATCAACAAGTAAGCGTTTCTTCTCCAGGCTGTACAACAGGCCTCTTCTACCTCACCCCAGCTGTTCACTGGGAAGCCTCGCTCCAGCTCCGGAGCTCCCACCTCGGGAGGACTCTCTGCCCCTACAGCCTCACCCTCTCTGATAGGATGGCTCAGCCCAGAGCATCCATGTATGGAGGCCAGCCATGTTTCCTTCCTCTCCAGGCTGCACTCAGGCCCTCCTCTGCCAGGCCCCATCCTGGGTGCCCTTGTCTACTCCTCTCATCTCACTTTTACATCCTGTTTCCCCCCTGAGAATGTAAACTCCTTGAGGGCAAAGACTGTCTTCTTTTCTACTTGTATTCCGGTACTTGGCACAGTGCTTGGAACATAGTGAGCTCTTAATAAATGCTAGTTCACTGACTGACTTTTTACTGCATGTCAGGCCTTCAAAGGATGTGTCAGGATACAAAGACAAAAGAAAATAGTCTCTGCCCTCAAGGATCTTACATTCTAAAAGAGGAAACAACAAATAAATTAATGGGTATACGCAAGATACATACAAAGTGGATAAAAGATAATCTTAGCGGGAAAGGCAGTGGTAGCTGGAAGGACTGGAAATGCCCCCTGCAGAAGGTCAGATTTGGGAGGGAAGAATGCAGGAAAAGGGACAGCTAGGTGGTGCTGCTGTGAATAGAGAGCTGGGCCTGGAGGCAGGAAGGCTCATCTTCCTGAGTTCAAATCTGGCCTCAGACACTTACTAGCTGTGGGACCCTAGGCAAGTCAATTCACCCCACATGCCTCAGTTTCCTCACTTATAAAATAAGCTGGAAAGGAAATGGGAAACCATTCTAGTACCTCTGCCAAGAAAAGCCCAAATGGGGTCACAGATAGTAGGACATGACTGAAAAGGACTTAACAATGCAGAGAAAAGAATCAGCAAAGTCCAGGAGTGGACTTGGAGAGAGATTTCGTGAAGACACATACAAGAATTCCACGTTCCACATTCCATTCTTCAGTTGGGGAGGAAAAGTAATCTGATTATTTCTCCATTCAGCTGCAAGCAGGTGACTCAGTCATCACCTTCCTTTTGAAACCCCCTCCTGGCCCCCGCCAATTGTGGTCATCCAGTCTCATTATGAGTCAGTTCTGCCTCATCTCAGAAACACTCAGGCAAGGTGCTCCCATCACCTGGGCCATTCTGCTGAACCATCAGCACCCCTGACTTATTGTCAGCAAACTTTCTTATAGCTCTGATCTTTCCAATCAACATTCCTCCCTTCTTCTCTTTTCACAGAAATCTGAATGATTTCTGAGGCACGAAGGAAACCACATCACTTGCAGATCTTTCCAGTGGAGATCAATCCTTCTGTGGCTTTAGAGACAGCGCAATTTTCTTCTCAGATGAGACTCCACTCCACCCATACTCCAAGCATTTTCACTGACTCTCCTCCATTCCTTTCATTCTTCCTCCTCATCTCAGCCTCCTGGCTTTCCTGGCTTCCTTCAAGTCTCAGCTTAAACCCCACTTTCTGTAAGAAACCTTTCCCAGCCCTCCTGGATTTTAGAGTCTTCTTCCCTCAGAGATGACCTCCCAATTTATCCCATCAACATCTCATTTGTACAGAGTTATTTGCGTATTGTCTCTCCCAGTACACCATGAGCTCTTTAGAAGCAGGGACTGTTTTGTTTCTTATTCTTGATTTTTTTTTTTTGGTGTGGGGATGTCTTTCTTTGCATCATCAACATTTAGTACAATACTTGTCACGTAGTAGGTGCTTAATGAATGCTAGTAGGCTGCTTTTGACCCAAATGCAATTATCAAAGGAGATAATAATTGTAAAGCACTTAGCTAGTCCCTGGCACATAGTAGGTCTTGTATAAATGCTAGCCAGTGTTATCCAGCTCTCCTAGCCAACTGCTGCTCAGCATCCAGCATGGTACATCTTCATAAAGACAACAATGTTTGTTGAACAATGGATTGATATGTCCTAAACCTAGATCTAGTTCTCCTGAGTATGCAGGAGGGTCTACATCCCTCCTAGCCCTATGCCAGGAGAGCACAATGGTTAGTAGCCTTTTCCTGGGCATTTTTGGTCCACTGATCTTTGCAAGACACCAGGACACAGGATGGCCTCTCTGGGACTGGGTCCCATTCGGGCTTTGTCTCAAACTTCCCCAGTTATATCTCTAAGCATTCCCACAGAGGCCACACTGAATGTTCACATCCAGAGAAGCGCCCACTTCCACTTTGAAAACTCAGAGTCAGTTATACAGAGCACATCTCCCCATTAAAAATAAGGCTTCTTCCGCAGCTGGACAGAGCATATCTGGTCCCAGAGCATCACACATTGAAGGGTGCTAGACCATCCATCCCCTACCCCATCACAGTTGGAGAAGAGTGAACTCGCCAGGCTGAGGAAGTCAGAGATGCTCCTGAGCCCCAAAGTTAACAGTTTCCTGAATGCAGACTGGGTGGGAGAGAACCATGGCTGAAACATTGCCAACTTCTTGTGTCTCTGCCCCATTAGAGGCAGGGGGCTGGCCAATGTCAGTTTGTACAGCTGCATTCAGCTGCGGCCACTTTGCTCCGATTACACAGAAGCCTCCAACATTAGAGCTCACAGGGCCTTTAAAGATCATGTGATCCAAGAATCCCCACCATGGTGTGGTGGGAAGAGGGCTGGGATAGGAAATAGGAAGTCTGGGTTTAAGTCCTAACCGTGTTGTTAACTCATTGAGTGACCTTGAGCAAGTCCCCTAACCTCATTGGGTCTCAGTATCCATCCCTATAAAAATGAAGGAATAGGACTATCTATGGCTGGAGGTGCCTTATAGCACCAGTAACTCATAGAACTGAGATTCAGAGAAGTCATTTTCTTTTTGGGTTTTTTTTTTTTCAGTTCACAGGCATGCATTTTTCTCCCTCCCATTCCCCTTGAGAAATAAAAAGAAAGAAAGAAAAAAAAAAACCTTTACAACAAATATATATACATATATAATCTGGCAAAACAAATACCCCTAATGATCAAACCACAGATGTTTGTCTCCTTCAGCTGACTGAGGCCAAAACCTCTCTGTCAGGTGGCCGCCTTCATCATCAGTCCTTTGGCATGGTGGCTCATCCTCATTTTGCTGCTCAGAATACTCAGGTATTATTCATTTCTACAGTGTGGTTGTTATTGTGAAAATTGGGAGATGGCACTCCTAAGGCTGCCTGGTTGCTGAGCAGGAGAGGCAGGTCTAGATTCTCATTCCAGGGCTCCAAATTTAGAATTTAGAAATGAACACTCCTAAGGGCCATTAGAGCTTGCCAAATGCTTTATGTGCACCACTCATTGAACCCTCACAACAACTCGAGGAAGGAGGAACTACGAACATCCTCATTTTACAGATACGGAAACCGAGACTCAGGCCTAGCATCTAGGTAATGCGCACTAGGTCACCCAGCCAATCAGGCCCTGAGGCAGGATCATCTAGGTGGGGAAAGTATTGGATCTGAAGTCTGGAAGAGTCCAGTTCAAACCCCCTCTCTGCCAAGTACTGACTGTGACACCAGTCAAGTCACTCAGCCCATCTCAGGTTCACTTTCCTTATCTGTACAATGGGGATGATAATAAATTGCAGCTCCCTCACAGGGTTATTATGGGGATCAAGTGAGATAGGAAATGTAAAACACTTTACAAATGGAAGCTGCCATCACCATCAGCAGCAGCAGCAGCAGCAGCATGTACTATTTATTTACGTGTTTGTTTGTTTATTGTAAGTTTGAGGTCCAGCTCTGCTCCTTACTATCTATGTGATTTCAGCCAAGTCCCTTCGCCTCTCTGGGCCTCAGTTTCCTCATCTGTAAAGGGAAGACGTGGGACTAGACAACCTTAAAGATCTTTTTCAGCTTCAGATCCTATCACGCCAGGACTTCCAGCTTCCGAGGGGAGTCCTCTGGGCCAGCCCAGGCATTCAGGTAACATTCATCAAGCATCATTCTCAGCCCTGGTGGGAGGTACAATGTTTAGGTGAGACAAGGCCCCTGCCCTCATGGAGCAATTAGTAAAGTGATGAGACAAAAATGGGTACTACAATAAACATGTGTCACTATGTTGTTGTCACTGTGTGGTTCAGTCAGGTCCAACTCTATGATCCCGTTTGGAGTGTTCTTGGCAGAGATACTGGAGCAGTTTGCCATTTCCTTCTCCAGCTCATTTTACAGGTGAGGAAACTGAGGCAAACAGGGTTAAATGACTTGCCTAGAGTCACACAGCTAGTGAGTATCAGGCCGGATCTAAATTCAGAAAGATTAGCCTTCCTGACTCCAGATGCAGCGCTCCAACACCACACCACCTAGATGCCCTATATTAGGTCAGTGCATTAGAAAGGTACAAGACATAGGGCTAGGCATTGAGCTCACTACTAGATGGGAGGCAGAGGAAGGGTCAGGGATTCCTCTCTCTGCCTCAACATACTCGTCGATAAAATAGGATTAATAATGGCACCTACTCCCCAGTGTTGTTGTAAGGACAAAATGAGATACGGGCAAAGTGCTTTGCAAATCTCAAATAGTTCCATACATGCCAGCTATCATCATATAATTTATTATCATTATTAGTGTCCAAGAACCCCTTTGGCAGGCTAGTAAAGCCTATAGACCCCATTGCAAAATAATGCTTTAAAGTGCATCCAGTAAAATATGTGGGATTATAAAGGAAGTCAATATTTTGAAATACAGTCATCAAATAATCATTCTTTAGGAAAAATTCACAGACTTCTCACTTGAGAGCACCTTCTCTGGAGGCTGGCAGAGGCAGGAGGTGAAAGGTGATGCGATTTCAAGGGGCCCAGGAAAATCACAATAGCCAAAAACTTTTCCCTTTCTTCCGATGGCTGAGATTCGCTCTGTATTTCTAATTGTTAGTGACTTTCCCCTGATAGTGAGGTGATCTTTGCTTTTCTTTGACTTCCACCCATTGCCCCCAGTTCCATTCTCTGGGGCCAAGTCAAATATGGTCAATCCTTCATTCACCTGACAACCTTTCCAGTCTTCTAGAGGAAAACTTCCTACCAGCTTGAGCCATCTCCTTGTTACATGGGTTGCCTCAGGAGGTAGTGAACTCCCCATCCTTTGAAGTCTTCACAGGAAGTTAGCAGACTACATGTCCTAAGTAAGGTGCATGTTGGACCTTAGGCCTGAAGAAGAAATTATAAATGTCCCTCCCCTACACATACCTTTTCCTTCTTTACAGAGGTAGGGGACTTTAGATATCAGAGTTCATTGATATGATGCTTAGTTTTGATCAAGTGGGTATCTTTTTCTCTTTCTTTTTTAATTCTTTTTTACAAGAGATAGGGGGAAAAGAGAAAAAGGGATATATTTGGAAATTAAATCAACATAAAAACCAGGACAATAAGAAAAATCAGAATTCAGGTTTATTAGATAGCCTGTAAAATCACTTCCAACTATGAAGTTGCATGATTTCTAGAGATGCTGGCACATAGAACGTCAGAGCTGGAAGGGACTGTTGAGATTGTCTTGTCCAACCCCCTCATTTTATAGAGCAGAAAGCTTTCTAACATGAGGCCACTTTCCGAGTTAAATATCCTTATATTGTACCCCTAAGCTAACGCTGAAAGATTTTCAAATTTCCCCTTGGCAGCTGTTGCCATAGGAATGTAAGCGTCAGAAGCCCTTAAAATGCATTGGGTGGTCTCAGAGGTTAGGGCTCTCTAGCTTTGAAGGGCTCCCAGGGAAGTCAGGATGAGCATTCACAGAGTCCTCCAAAGAAAGGATTCTTGTTCAGGCCTGGGCCTCAGAGGTCCCTCCTAAGGCTGGGATTCAAGGATACAAGGATTTTATGGGCAAACACCATGCCATTCTGTCCCAGAGACTCCCCTGTGCCTGGAACGAAATGTTTCTGGAACAATTCAGCCCAAAGCAAGTTTGACATCAGCATTTTATAAACCTCAGACAGAAATACATAAAAAAGGCCATTGAAATGTGAAAATAATTAAAGAAGAAACTTTCCCAGGGAACAAACATGATCTTCATAGTACAGAGAGAAGAACAAACAAACTTTTCAAGGCTACAAGCGAAGTTGTAAAATCCTTGTTTGTTTCTGGAAAAAAAAAAATCTTTGGAGAAAAGCCACGAGTCCCCAGCACTAATTATGAAGGAGCAAAGGAGAATGATGGGAAGAATACAGTGATTGGATCCAGGAAAGCAGGTCTTGGCTCAGTCACTAACAAGCTGGGCAGAGCTTGGGAAGAGCCATTCCCCCTCACTGGGCCTCAGTTTCTCGGTAAAATTAGGGGATTAGCCTCTACCATCTTGAAGGTCCCTCCTGGCTGTGACATTCTTTGTTCCAACATCTTATGTTCAAAGGCCCCTAGTAGCTCTTATTTGCTTTGTTCTAAGGCTTCTTCGCCTCCCAAATTCTATATTCTAAGGTCACTCCCAGCTCTCACATTCTATGCTCTAATATTCTACATTCTAGGGACTCTTTCACCCTGAATATTTTCTGTCCTAAGTTCCCCTTACGGGTCATTCTGTGTTCTAAGGGCCTCCCTATATCTAACCTGCTGTGTTCTAATGTTCTGTTACAAAGTTCCTCCCAGCTCTGGCATTCTATGTTCTAAGAGTCTATGTTCTAAGGTCTGTTGCTTCCACTTCTAACATGTTGTATTCTAAGGTTCCAGGTCCATCATTGGGTTGGGAAGGAGGAGCAGGACAGATAGAAAGCATAAGAAATGAAACTAGTTAATACCACACTTATCCATCCTGATTCAGTGCCTTGGACTTATTCCCAAGAGCTGGCATCTTCATAGGAACTCAAGCATCCAAGATAATGTGACTGTCCCAGGGCTTTAGATTGGGAGGTCCTTGAGAGTAAGTACCCGGCCCTTCAAAAAGAGATGATTGACTAATCAGGGGATTTTTCTGACCAATTTACTCAGCTTACAAGGAAGTGAACCTTCATTTGGGACCGTGTTTACATTGCTGGGTTAAGGGTGTAACTTCTTCCTTTGACCCATTCTTGACTGAGTGTGAATTGATTTGAAATAAAATGGTTGGCTTAGACCATGGTAGTATGGATTATGGTAAAGCATCCACATCCTTTGTGGTGCTTCATAAAAAGGAGTCTTCCTTGTAGTATCAGACCTTTCATCTTTAAAAAAAAATACGGAGTAAAGATTAAGAGCCAAGAGTATGGCTAGAACTCAAGGTAGAGTCTATCATAGAAGAAAGGGTTGCCCCTCTTAGGAACCACTTATAACACAAGGGAAGTGAATGGACTCCTGTAATATTAATTAAGTTGGGACCTTTTTACTGTTTTAGAAGGATAAATTAATTAAGTATCTTTGATTGAGCCTGACTAGGTGCAAAGCCCCAGGCCCAAACCCCTGTCTACTAGGTGCTAAGCCTATGTGGGCATGAAGCCCTCAGGGTCCTAAGGCCAGAGCCAATAGTAGGAGCCTGAGTTCTGGTCCCTCAGATGATGTTTGATGACAGCTAAAGAGTGTATAAAAAGAGAGAACAGAACTATTTGCAGGGGCTCTCACTCCTGGAGGTGCAGGACTCTGGGCAGCCACTCTAAGAGCCTTCCAGCTCACCCAGATGTTGATGCCTTCTTGGTAATTATGAATTGTGTTTGATCTGTTTATAATGTATGTTTGTAATTTGTTTGTATTTGCTCTGAAGTTCAGGGTGCTGGCTTTTTCCCCTGAACTAAGTGAATGATATTTGTGTGCTCAATTAAAGTAAGATTGTTAACCCTTAGCATTACTTTCCTTAGCAAAGCAGATCAAAAAACCTGTGCTGGCAGCTTTCTTGCTGTTGGGCTTGTGTTGGTCTTTCACCCCGACAGCAGCTGCTAGCCGGATTGTTATGACAAGTCCTGGTTCCTGGAAAGGCAATGACAGACTAACATAGACCCCAGAGAGAGAACAACATCCTCCTAGGATGGGGAGAAGGGGAGTGATTGAGAAAAGGGAATCTCCCTCTTCAGGGCCAACCTCAGGATAGCCTTCCTGAAAACTGCATTTTGGGCTATTCTTGGGCTCAGACTTCAAGAGAAAAGAAGGGAATTGCTGAGAAGCAAGTTCTTCTCAGGGAGAACACTGTGTTTATGGAACCCCAAGTTGGAAGAGGAGAAAGGGACTTAGAGCCACAACACATGGAGCAAAATACCTTGACTTTTGCTTTTCATCGCCATGAGTTTCTCAGACGCTACAAGGCCAATAAGAAGGAAGTTGCCTTTCTAGGAGCTCCAAATGCCTTTTATTGCTGGGAGGAGTCCAACCCTGAGAATCGTATTAGATTGTTGATTGCCTTAATGACCTGTGAAATGAAAGTGAGACGCATTGGAACGGAGAGGGAGGAAGGTCTCCTTCTGAAAGACATCCAAAGCATTGTTAACCTGGGGGAGCATGCAGGATCCTGATGAAGGTGGGACTCACTGGAAAGAGGAGAATTGCTTATGGAATATTAAGAGTCCCTTACGATGGCTGCTGCTGCTGCTGCTGTCGATGATGATGATGATGGTGATGACGATGGTGATGATGATGACGATGGTGATGATGTTTTTCACATCATTCATAGGCTCCTACGAGTCTTTTTTTAATTTTCTATGAGGTGAAATGAACGAATACATGAATCAATGAAAAAACATTTATTAAGCTAAATTTGAAGAATTGTGTTATAATCTGTGTACTAAAGATTAACAGTGCTTGTCCTCAAGAAAGATTTCATTTAGCCAAGCTCTAAGAAGGCACAGCCAGAACGTGGCCTTTTAATGTGAGAGGAACCACAGGGCAGTCGCTTTGATGATGTCCTTTCCAAAAGAAATGGTGGTGTTGCTTTGATTATCACTCCCGGAGCAAAAGCTAGAAACCAGTCGGGGATGATGAGGGTGGGGAGATGCATGGTTGGGGTCTGGGGCTCGTTAGATATAATGGGTCACATTGAGACTCCAGCATTGGCACAGCATAGCCCCAGAGTGGGAAGTGAGAACTCCTCCAGGATAGGAGTCCTCATTAAGAGAGTGTACCAGTAGCAGAAATGCCAGTAACAGTGTTATGGTGGCAGAGCAGAAAGATAGAAAGGTAGAAACATGGTCAGGGTCTAGAGTCAGCTAGATATTGTGGGTTATATATGTAACGTTACCCTAAGCACTTAAATACTTACAGTACTTGGGGAACCATTTACCCAAATCTGGGGAGATTTAGACAAGAGCCATCTTTGTGCTAAATTCTGAGATTTCCCAGAGGCAACTTGGGGTAGGGAAAATGGGTCAAAGAGAGAGTTATTTCAGGGACTGTTCCCTAAATTGGACCTGGTCTGTGTAAGTCCAGAACTCGGGGTGCTCAATCTAGAATTGCTTAGAAATGGGAGTCGTCAGAACAGATGAAAATTTGATTAGGGTTCTTGTTTTAGAAATTAACTCGGGTTTCATTGATGGTGATTTGGGGAAAAAAAAAATCTAGTTCCTTTTTCTAAACTTAAACTTTTCACAGTGGCTTTAGCACTGAAGAAAAACCAAATCTGGGCCAGCCAACCATAGCAGGAGGAGACCCCTAAAGGAAATTCCCATACGAAATGAATAGTTTCAAAGGGGATATCCCCAAAGTTAGCTGTGTTGGTGCTTTGGGGAAAAACTTGTCTCTGAAAGGCCAGTTGCTATCAAAACAGGTTTGTCTTCACACACCAAAGCCTCAGACTCAGGAGATAGAGGCCATGTTGACCACTCACATCCTGTTGAAATGTGAGAGTCAATATGGATTTTGAATCTGAACCAAGGTACACACAGTCAGGAAAGGGGCCTTGTATGTTCACAGTCCACATCCAAATCTTGCCTTCTATCTCTACAATATCTCTTTTCTATGTCCCCTCTCTGCTAACACAGCCTAGTTCAGGCCTTTTGCTCAGCCATTTTCTGGGTTGTATCTGACTCTTCATGACCCCTTTAGGGGTTTTCTTGGCAGCGATACTGGAGTGGTTCACCATTTCCTTCTCTAGCTCATTTTACAGATGAGGAAACTGAGGTAAATAAGGTTAAGTGGCTTGCCCAGGGCATCATAGTTACTATGTATCTGAGGCTAGATTTGAACTCAGGTCTTCCTGACTCCAGGACAGCTGGATGGCACAATGGATAGTGCACTTGTCACAGCCGCCATAAAAGTCAGTTATAGTGCCACTGTTCTGACCTTGGCTTCTTTTTCTAAGAAAGTTATGGCTTTTGAAGTTCAGGTTTTTGTAGAGACCTGTGAGTGACACATCAAAAAAAAAGGCGGGGGGGGGGGGGGGGGGGGGGGGGATTCAGGAATGCCAAGGTTAATGGAGTTGGTACAGGACGGGGTAGTAGTCCCTAAACAAGAACCTTCTTTATAACACTGCCTTGTACGGAGATGAGCCGTGTGTGTGTGTGTGTGTGTGTGTGTGTGTGTGTGTGTGTGTGTGTGCTTGTTTGTTTTGAGTATAGAAGAACCTTCCACATATTTTCATGTTCAAGATAAGGAACTGGCAGATAATCCCAGTGCCTAACATAGTCAAAGCCTAAGAAATGCTTGCTGATTAATTGGTTGATAAAGAAGGGCCTTTGGAGACATTCAGACCCCACCCTCTACATTCCTGGCATACTAGCTTGGTAGCTGTTATCTCCCACCTCCATACTTTTGCACAGGTGTTTGCTGGAGTCTGGAATGCAGCCTTCCCTCTTGAACTATCACCTTCCTCAAATACATAGCCCAGGTGCCTCCTTGTCCTCCCTGATCTCCTCCTGGTCCCCAATTATCCGTGCTCTCCTCTTGAAATTACTTTGTAGTCTTTCCTATCCATTTTGTGTTTAATAATTTGTTAGTGTCCTACGTCCCGCCCCCCCCCCTCCCCAGGAGAATGTAAACTGCTTGAAGTCACAGATTCTTTCATGTCTTTGTATTCCAAATGCCTAGCACAGTAGCAGGCATATAGTAGGTACTCAATAAATGTGTGTTGTACCTAGTCCAATTGAACTGAATGACTAAAGAAATAAATGTTTGTTGCTGTTGTTCAGTAGAGTCCAACTCATTGTGACCCCATTTGGGGTTTTATTGGCAAAGATCCTAGACTGGTTTGCCCTTTCCTTCTCCAGATCATTTTACAGATGAGAAAACTGAGGCAATCAGGATAAAGTGACTTGCCCAGAGTCACTTAAGAAGAAATAAACACATAACATATTAAAGTTGGGAAGGATATCATCTAGTATAACCTGCTTCCAAACATGAATCCTCTCTGTGCCACAAGAAGGGAACAAGCATTTGTTAAACCCCTACTACGCGCTGGTCACTGTGCTAAGCGCTTTACAAATATTATCTCATTGGAGTTTCACACCTCTAGGAGGTAGGTGGCCTTGTTATCTCTGTTTGACAATTGAGGAAAGTGAAGCCAATAAAGGTTCGATGACTCTCCCAAGGTCACACAGCTACTAAGTGTCTGAGGCCAGATTTGAACTTGTCTTCCTGACTCTAGACCCAGCCTTGTCACCTAAGAGATTGCATAATCTCTGCCTAAAAATAGTGATGAGGAAGGAGCCCACCACCTCCCAAGAAAGTCCATGACACTCTTGGATGGCTCAAGTGGTTAGGAAACTTCCTTCCATGAAGATAACTCTGCTTCTTTACCACTCACCCATCGCCTCTAGTTCTGTCCTCATACCAGTGTAACTTCATCAAATTACATGGATATTCGGAGATATTTCTCTATTGCAGGAACCTCAGGCCCCAAAGCACTAGGTGGCACCATAGTGGTTAGAGCACCAGGCTGAGTCAGAAAGACCTAAGTTCAAATCCAGCCTCATACATTTTCTAGCTGTGTTAGCCTGGCCAAGTCACAGAACCGCTGCATACCTCAGTTTCCTCGTCTGTAAAAAGGAGTTGGACTCAGTGGCTCCTATGTTCCCTTCTAGCTTTAGTTCTATGACCCTTTTGTTATAATCTTCCTTCCCACAAGGCCTTTCGTGAAGCAGCTCTCCTGGTCCTTGTCAGTCTAAGCCCTCTCCAGGCTAAGCATTCCCACTTCTTTTAACTCAGAGGCTTTCGAGCTCTTTGGTCTCAGGGCCCCTTTACACTCAGACATTATGGAGGATACTCCCCCCACAAGATCTTTTGTTTAAATGGCTTTTATAGATAAAAATGTAATATTTACTGAGTTAGAAATTAAGATGAGTTAGGGTTATCATGAAAATACTTTTGATCGCACAGACGCTCCAAAAGGATCTTGGAGTTGAAAGATCTGAGGGCTAAAATTCCGACTCTGTTTCTTGGGCCTTGAGACCTCTTCTAACCTAGAATCTCAGAACCTCAGAATGAGGAGGAGTCTGGGAGGTGCCTCATCCACTCCATGCCCACCAAGAATCTCCTCCATTGTCCCTTCTCCCCAGGGCCATCCAGCCTTTGAGGGAAGATGGCCAGTGAGGTGGAACCCACTACATCAAAGGCAGACCATGCAGTCAAGTAGACAAGAGGACTGTATTCTTTACACTAATAAGCAAGATGATGTAGGAGATAGTCAACCACAGGACCAGGATGCCCCGAGTTCAAATCCTGGCTCCAACCCTGGACCAGTCACTTAAACTCTAAAGCTCCACCCATCTAAGACAATAAATGGCAAAGACAACATTGACCATACTGATGAAAGCATGGTCCCTGGTCCCACCACATTTTGTATAACAATCCTTAGGCCAACTGGCTGAGTGACCTTGAGGAAGTCATTCCACTCCTCTTGGCCTGTTTCCTCAACTCTAAAATTGAGAGTGGGTTGAACTGAACCACATCCAAGAGGCTTTCCAACCCTAAACACATGTTCCTAGGAATCGACAGCTCAGCTGGCCAATAACTGGTAGGGAAAGGCATGAGGCTGCATTGCTCTCTGTGGTGTGTGCCCCTTCCCTATAAAGAGTTGTATCTCTCAGTAAGAGGCCCTGCAGATGGTTCCAGAATTCATTTCCTCACCCCTTCACTTGTTCATATCCTTTAGGTACCTCCCAACCAAGGAGGCCATGGGAACTTGTCCCAGAGCCTAAGAAATGTTGAAATTTTCCTTTATGCATGAAAAGGGTGGGGAGGGCCTCCTTTCTTGGCTCCACCCCAAAGTTAACACCTCCTGTGAGTTGTAGCTAATTGGTTCACACACCAGCATGCCCCACCCTCCCCACAGCCAATATTTGGCATCCTCATCCAGTATTGACTGAGTGAGCCACTGGCACCAGCCTCTTTTGCTTGCTGGATGAAGCTCATGAGCAGGGAGTATCCAGTAAGCAGGACTCCTGGAAAAATTAGGAAGGAAGGAAGGAAGGAAGGAAGGAAGGAAGAAAGGAAGGAAGGAAGGAAGGGAGGGAGGGAGGAAGGAAGGAAGGAAGGAAGGGAGGGAGGGAGGGAGGAAGGGAGGAAGTGAGGGAGGAAGGGAGGAAGGAAGGAAGGAAGGGAGGAAAGAAGGAAGGAAAGGAGGGAGGGAGGGAGGAAGGAAGGAAGGAAGGAAGGAAGGGAGGAAGGAAGGAAGGAAGTAAGGAAGGGTAGGAGGGAAGGAAGGAAGGGAAGGAGGGAGGGAGGAAGGAAAGAAGGAAGGGAGGGAGGGAGGGAGGGAGGAAGGAAGGAAGGGAGGGAGGGAGGGAGGAAGGGAGGAAGTGAGGGAGGAAAGGAGGAAGGAAGGAAGGAAGGGAGGGAGGGGAGGGAGGAAAGAAGGAAGGAAAGGAGGGAGGGAGGGAGGGAGGGAGGAAGGAAGGAAGGAAGGGAGGAAGGAAGGAAGGAAGGAAGTAAGGAAGGGTAGGAGGGAAGGAAGGAAGGGAGGAGTAGGAAGGGTAGGAGGAAGGAAGGAAGGAGGGAGGAAGGAGGAAGGAAGAAGGAAGGAGGAGGAGGAGGCAGAAGGAAGGAAGGAGGGAGGGAGGGAGGGAGGAAGGAAAGGAGGGAGAGAGGGAGGAAGGAAGGAAGGAGAGGAAGGAAGGAAAGAAGGAAGGGAGGGAGGGAGGAGGGAGGGAGGGAGGGAAGATAAAACACTGATGTGCCAGACACTGCACTAAGCACTGAAGACACAAACAGGAGCACAGACAGCTCCTGCCCTCAGGAGCATAGACTCTGATGGGGAAAGAACCTGCAGGGGTGGTTTGGGAAGGATCTGAAATTATATAGAGGTTTGATCCTGACAAGATAAGGCCAAAGCTCACCTATCAGAGCACTGCATCTTAGGGTCAAAGTCCAGGTTATGAGGAGGGAGGGTTGAGAAGCTTGTGGAAGACAGGCATAGATGCCGTGGAGGTGGGGGGGGGGGGCAGAGCATGTCTGTGTGCCCATGAGAGACAGCCTGGCATAGTGAATGGAACGCTGGCCTTTTGAGTCAGGAAGAGCTGGGTTCAAATCTTGCCTCAGTTGCTTTCTAGCTGTGTGACTCTGGGCAAGTCCTTTAACCTCACTAAGCCTCAGTTTCCTCATCTGTAAAATGGCATACTACCAGAACCCACCTCTACAGAATTGTCATGAGGATCAAATGGAATAATGTTAATAGATAAAAGTGTAATAAAAATGCCAGTTATTATTACATACCCCCCTCTCCCCTTTTAATGATTCCTACCTCGAGCCAGAACTCCCATGATTAGGATTTACTTTCTTGAATGTTAAGAGCTAGAAGTAATCTCAGCACATAAAGTGGCAAAGTGCATAGAGCGTCAGAACATTAACTATCAAACCTACAGGGGACCTTGGAGGGAGGGAAGCTAAAGCAGGGAAGGGGCAGCAGGTGTGAAGTCGAAAGACACGGATTCTCACACTCCGAGGATTTCTTGCGTATTTTGTACAGACACACAGATCGAGAGAGAGATGGATAGAGAGGTATTATAAGGCCATAGATATAGATATAAATGTAGGTTTAGTTACAGATCGTGTAGGTGTGGGTACGAGTGTGGATATAGGCATAGGCAAACAGATGTATGGACATAGAGACAGATACCTGGAGAACACAGGCCACACGAGTGATGAGCCGAGTCCAGAGTTTCACAGGAGGAGGAAACGGGTCTCGTTGCTTTTGTGAAATGGCAAGGCTCTTCTCTCGACCCCCCGATTCCCATGAAAAGAAGGATCCACCTTTTTAATACAAATCTTTTACCACTGTGGTGGCACAACAGCTGTGGCAGTGTCTCCAAAGAATTAATGGTGATTTCCTAGGATGCTGATGGAAAGGACACTAGTGGGTGTGAACAAACTGCACCACGTCACTATCGAGGGACTCAGAAGAATGAGGGATGCCAGCCAAAGCGCCCCATCAGTACCACTGCAATGCCAGGAGAAATCCAGAGCATCAGGTGGGCCTCCTGTGGGGAACTTTTGGGAAGACACCAACAAGAGTCACACAGGATGGGCAGACGCCAATGGGCTGCTATCTGCCTCACTGAAGGGAATTCCCAACACCACCCAAATGAGTATCAGAATAAGAAAAGAACCTTCAAATCCTGGCTCCAATATTCACTAGCTGTGCCACCCAGGCAAGTGATTTCCTCTCTCTGGGTCCCAGTTCCCTTATTGGTTAACTGAGTCAGACAGATTCATTGTTAAGCTTCCATTATCCTTCCCGCCCCGGCTCCTATAATGTTTAAATGTTAATACTAGAAGGGATCCCATAACTGTTCCAAGTGAGGTTGGCAGGGAGCAATGCATTTATAGATGTGGGATTTGAGTCTGAGGGTAGAAAATGACTTACCCAGGACCACGCAGCTAGTGAACGGCAGGCTGAGCTGATGTTCAAACCTGGATCCCCAGAGTCCCAGCCCTAAGCTCATTCTGCTCCTCCCAGCTCTTGTACACATGTCGATCCCACACCACCTCCATCATCCTCTCCCCTCTTATTCCCCTCTCCCATTCCATGCTGACTGGTCCCTCCTCCCCAGAACTGGCAGCAATTCTTTTCTCAAGAAATACTGAGCAGGCTGTGAGAACACATCCCCTCCCAATAACTTGGATTCCCCAAGCTAGAGGCTCTGGAAAGAGAACCACTCTGGGCAGGGTGAAGTCATCTTCTAGAGGTGAGAACTTGGAGTGGATGCCAACCACAGCAAAATGCAGTAAATTAAAAAAGAAAGAAATGAACTCAATGAACATTTCATGGTGAACATGGAGTGTTCCCTTCCTGGTCCCAGCTGATTGAAAAAGCAGATTCGGACCCCTGGAAACAAAGGGGTTAACAAGTTTTGCTCTGAATACAGCGCAGATCTCATAGATATAGCCTGAAAGGGGCCTGAGAGACCATTCAATTTCCTTCTTTCATTTTACTGATGAAGAAACTGAGGCAGAGGTTAAGTGACTCACCCAGGGTCACACAGCTAGTAAGTATCTGAGTCAGGATTCAAACTCAGGTCTTTCTGCATCCACTCTAGTGTATGGATACACAGAACAGGCAGCTTGGGTGTCTCAATGGACAGGGCTGGACTTAAGGATCCTGCCTCAGATATCAGCTGTGTGACACTGGGCGAGTCACTTAACCTCTATCCGCCTCATTTTCTTCTCTCTGTAAAATGGGTAGGACCTACTTCTCAAGACTGCTGTGAGAACAGAATGAGATAATATCTGTGGAATGCTTCACAAACCTTAAAATGGATAAATGCTAACTACATTTGCTGCCGATCGGCATCCAGTTTGTGGCCTGGCAACCACTGGCTTTGCCATCTCTGCCTTCCTTCATCCTTCACAGGCATCAAATGCCTAGGGCGCTCTACGCTGTGTTCTCCTAGCAATAATGATAGAGTATATATGGTGCTTTACAATTTACGAAAGACCTTACAAATATCGTCTCATTTGGTTCTGACCAAAGCCCTGGGAGGCAGAGGTGCTCATATAACCCTCATTTTTCACATGAGGAAACTGAGTCAGGCAAAGGTGAAGTGGCAAGCCAGCAAGTGTCTGAGGCAGAATCTGAACAGACCTCTCCTCCATTCCATGGGATTCCATCATGTCCCTCCCCCACTCTTGATTTTCCTCTTCCTTTTATATATTGTCGTAAGGTCCTTGAGGGTAGAGACTGTCTTTCTTTTTCATATTTGAGTCTCCAGCTCTAAGCCACAGTCTGGCATACAGAATGCACTTAACCAATGCTGAAGGACTGACTGACTGGTTCCTAACCCAGAGTGGGAGATGGTTCCAGGATGCGCATCCCCGTTCTACAGATGAGGCTCAGAGAGATGTGAGTTGGCCCAATTGACGGAGCTTGGAAGCCTCGGTCTCGATCCTCCTCAAATGAAGCCCAAATGTTTTTTCTAAGACAGACTCACTCCACTCCACTCAGCTCCCTGACTCCTCTCCTTTACCCCAAGGGGCAGGGTCCTCCAGCCCTGCCTCTGGGCATCCTATACCCCAAGGGTGTCAAAATCAAGTGAAAAGAGGGCCACTAAACTGCACATAAGGATTCCTATGGACTACATATTGACTTAGAAAACCAAATATTAGCATTACCTGTGTCCTACTGTATTTTTATTTATTTTGTTAAATATTTCTCAATTACATTTTAATTTGGCTCAGGCCATCTTGGGAGTATTGGGCCTCATGGGCCCATCAACCAGTGCCATGTTTGACACCTCTGCTGTGCACGGTCAAATTCTTTTCTCTATGCAAAGTAGATAGTTAGTTAATGCTTAATATTGGCCAAATCAAGTAGTGTGTGGATCATCGTATCAGCAAGGAGTGAGGTGTCATTGAAAGAATCTTGGGCTTGGGGTCAGAAGGGACCCATATTCAAATCCTGCCCCTGACCCAGAAGCTGCATAGAGGCAGGAGGCTTGGACTCAGACATTTGCCATCTGTACAACCCTGGGCAAGTCACTGGACCTCTCTAAACCTCAGTTTACAGCTCTGTAAACTGGGGATAACGATAGCACCAACCTCACCAGTCAGTTGAGACGATGTACATGAGTGCTTTGTAAACCTTTAAGGGCTGTATGGATGTCAGCTGTCATCATTACCGTGGGACCCTAGGCAACTCAGCATCTCTCAGATCATGTGTCCTCATCTATAAAGTGATAATGCTGGCAGCATTGGGAGGGACCTCAGGAGCCACACAGTCCAATCTATAGCTGCCCAAAAATTCCTCCTTCAACAAAGGGTGAAGAGCAGCTAGGTGGCGCTATAGCGGATAAAGCACTGGCCCTGGAGTTGGGAGGACTTGAGTTCAAATTTGACCTCAGACACTTACTAGCTGTGTGAACCTGGGAAAGTCACTTAACCCTGATTACCTCAAACAAACAAACAAACAAAAAGTGTAACAAGCATAGTACAGGGTTTAGTAAGGAAGACCTAGCTTTGAATCCCAAGTCGACTGGCTGTGGATGGCTGTTTGGCCTCTGTAAACTTCCTTTTCTTCAGCTGCCAAATAAGGAGGCTAAAGCAGAAGGGTCCTGAGGTCCCTCCTCATCCAGATCCAGGACCCTGTGACCCAGTGACCCAGACCTGAACTTAGGCTCTTGCTTCCCTCCATCATGTTGGACAAGTGACTGTCTCTTAGACCTCAGTTTCCTCATCCAAAAATGGAATTGCAGTAAGCAGTAACACCCCTCTAATTTCAAGTCTATCTTCCCCTCATTTTACTGATAAGGGGGTCAAAGTTCACCCAAGGTCACACAGCGAGGCAAAGTTGGACCTCGAATCCGCATCTCCCACCCCACCCCCAACCCCAGCTTGTAAAATTCTGTGATTTTCATCATGGTCTCGGGGGTACTTTCCAGCCATAAATCTTATGAATGCTATAGGCATGACTTTTCAAAAATTCATCATGTAATCCCCCAACCTAAAGCTATGCACCTGTTAAAATATTTACACTACAAACCACCCCATGCCCGGGACAAAAGCCATCCATAAAACCTGTACTTAACCCAGCTCATGCAGCCCATATATGGAATGGGAAAATACAATAATCCTGCTCCCCCAGCCAAGGGAGGGCTTTCAGGAGTCCTAAGTTAAACAAATAGGAGACAGCATACCCCCTCCCATCCTGGTTCTTCCCTACCCAGCCTAAAAGGCATCCTAAATCAATTCCCAAAGGAAGCTCACTGCCTAAAGAGTTCAAGCTCTAAAACAGCCTCATGTCAAAGTCATGTAGGCTAAAGAGGGCAGCCCCCCAGAAAGATGGCACCCATGAAGGAAGTGAGAGTGAAACAGCCTTTTTTCCCACGGAATGGCACCAAGTACAAGGCATTTTACAGGCTTCTCTCTGAGCCCCATTTCTGTCTTGCACTCATATCCAAGGAGTTGCTGTCCAAAGCCAGATTCCAAAAGGACAGCTGTGTGGCCTTGGACAGGTCATTGCCCTTATGAGCCCAGTTTCCTTCTCTTTAAAGATAAGGGGGATGAAATGGGTGATACCTTGAGGTCCCTTCCAGCTCACGTGTTCTGTGTTGCTAGGCCATGAGAGATAATGAAGAGAGCCCTGGGTGTAGCATCAAATCCTGGCTCTGCCCCTGAGGAGCTGTGTGACTTGGCTAAGGTACTTCACTTCTCTGGTCAACAATTCCCTCATCTTTAAAATGTGTATAACGGTCATTCTGTCAAAGCTACACAGTAGGGTTGAAATGCTTTGAAGAACAAGTGGCATAGATGATGAAGTGTTCTAAGTCATTGGTGTAGGTCAGGGAAGACTTCCTGGAGAAGGCAGGCAGGCTAGGAAGGTCTTCCAAGTTGGGGGTTGGGGTGGGGGAGACTAAGTGGCCAGGAGCAGATCACTTTGGGTGGAGCAGAAAATGCTTTGAAAATCCTAAAGCCTGGACTATGATTATGGTTTGGTGATGGGACAATGAGAGTAGAGAATTGGTAGCATGGAAAGTGGCCCAGTGGATTGTTGGACTTGAAGTCAGGAAGACCTGAGTTCAAATCTGGCCTCAAACACTTTCTAGATGTGTGCCCTGGGCAAATTACTGAACCCTGTCTGCCTCAGTTTCCTCATCTGTAAAATGAGGATGATAATAGCGCCTACCTCACAGCGTTGTTGTGAGGATCATAATTGCAAAGTACTTAGCACAGTGCCTGGCACACAGTAGCTGCTCAATAAATGATTATTTCCTTCCTTCCTTCTTTCCCTCCCTCCTTTCTTTCTTTCCTACTTCCCCCCTTTCCATCTTTCTTTCCCTTTTTTTAGGTCTGGGATTATTTCATCTCTGCCTTTTTAGCCCCAATACCCAGCCCAATTCCTGACACATAGTAAGTCCTTAATAAATGCTTGTTGATTGATTGACAGCAATGGAAGGATAGGAGGTAAGCAGGAGGAATGAGAAATTAAGGTGGCTCCTGCCAAAGCCTAGACATAAACAAGAGAAATTAAGGAAAAGTTAAAAAAAAAATAAAATGAAATCCTAGAGTTATCAGGAGTTTTAGGTTCTAGGAAATCTCAGAAAAACCCAGACTGGGTTGATGCTGGAGAAAACATCCCAAATATTTCTTGCTATTTCCCTACAGGAAGCCTCTTTCTGCTCCAGGCAAAATGACCTGCTCCTGGCCACTCAGTTCCCTCGCCCAACTTGGAAGACTTTCTTATCCTGCCTACCTCCTCCAGGAAGTCTTCACTGACCTACATCAATGATTTAGAACACTTCTTCTTCCATGCCACTTATTTGTCACTTACCATAATTTGTGGATAGTTCCCATGTCCCTACTTAACTTTTATGGATGCATACTTCATCTGCCCAAAAGAATGGAAGCCTCAGGAGGACAATCAATCAGTGATTTCTCTGTCTAAGCTCCATCTCCCATCTCATGGCTGCTGCAATGGCATACCTGAAGTGCCTGAAATGTTCTTCCTTCTCATTTTCTTCTCTTATATATTAAAACTTACCTTCCCCATGAAGGTAATCTCCCCAGCTCCAGGGCTTTCCCCCCAAAATGACCTGGTACAATTTTTGCACATGTTGTTTGCATTCTGGACCATAGCAATAGAGACACGAACTGCATCTGCAATTTCTTTGGAATTGGGAGCTACCAAGTGTGGAAATTCTCTCTATCAGTCGAGATCAGGACTTTTTATGTGACACCTAGCCTGAGAGAGTTGCCAAAAGGACTGAGTGAGATCAAGATGGCAGAAGATTCTGACTGTGAGGCTTGTTGATTTATCCTCTAAGAGTACCTAGACCTGTGATGATGCTGACCCAGCCAAGTGAGGAGCCAACATGTCTAGGGGACCACTAGTAGGGGAGAAGAGGGGAGGGAGGGGAGGGGAGGGGAAAGAGAGAAGGGGAGAGGAAGGCAGGACAGGGCAGTGCAGGGCCATGCAGAGGAAGGGAAGGGAAGGGAAGGAAAGGGAAGGGAAGGGAAGGGAAGGGAAGGAAAGGGAAGGGGATGGAAGAGAGGAAATCAAAACAATAATTAGAAACTATTTTGCCCAGCTGTATGCCAGTAAATTTGACAATGTTAGCGAAATGGATGAATATTTACAAAAATATAAATTGCCCAGATTAACAGAGGAGGAAGTAAAATACTTAAATAACCCCATCTCAGAAAAAAAAATTGAACAAGCCATCAATGAACTCCCTAGGAAAAAATGTCCAGGGCTAGATGGATTTAAAAGCAAATTCTATCAAACATTTAAAAAACAATTAATTCCAATACTATGTAGACTATTTGGAAAAACTGGAGAAGAAGGAGTCTTACCAAATTCTTTTTATGATACAAATATGATACTGATACCTAAATCAGGAAGAGTCAAAACAGAGAAAGGAAATTATAGACTAATTTCCCTAATGAATATAGATGCAAAAATTTTAAATAAAATATTAACAAAAGGATTACTGGAACTTAGCATGAGAATAATATACTTTGATCAGGTAAGATTTATACCAGGAATGCAAGCCTGGTTCAATATTAGGAAAACTATCAACATAGTTGATCATATCAACAACAAAACTATCAGAAACTATATGATTATCTCAATAGATGCAGAAAAAGCTTTTGACAAAATACAACACCCATTCCCATTAAAAACACTAGATAGCATAGGAATAAATGGAGTCTTCCTTAAAATGATAAGTAACAGGTACCTAAAACCATCAGTAAGCATTATAAATTAAGGGGATAAGCTAGGTGCATTTCCAATAACATCGGGGGTGAAACAAGGATGTCCATTTTCACCACTGTTATTCAGTATGGTACTAGAAACATTAGCTTTAGCAATAAGAGAAGAAAAAGAAATTGAAGGAATTAGAATAGGCAAAAAGGAACTAAGTTATCACTCTTTGTGGATGATATGATGATATACTTAGGGAATGCTAGAGAATCAAGTAAAAAATTACTTGAAATAATATACAACTTCTAGCAAAGTGGCAAGATATAAAATAAACCCAGATAAATCATGGGCATTTCTGTATATTACTAACAAAGCCCAACAGCAAGAGAGAGAGAAATTCCACTTAAAATTACTGTAGACAGGGGCAGCAAGGTGGTTCAGTGAGTAGAGCACTGGTCCTGGAGTCAGGGAGGATCTGAGTTCAAATGTGGCCTCAAACACTTGACACATGTACTAGCTGTGTGACCTTGGGCAAGTCACTTAACCCCAATTGCCCTGCCAAAAAGCAAAAAAAAAAAGTTGCTGTAGACATTATAAAATATTTGGGAGTCTACCTGCCAAAACAAACCCAGGAACTATATGAACAAAATTACAAAACCCTTTTCACACAAATAAAGTCAGGTCTAAATAATTGGAAAAACATCAGTTGCTCATGGGTAGGCTGAGCTAATTAATAAAAATGACAATTCTACCTAAATTAATTCACTTATTCAATGCCATGCCAATCAAACTACCAAAAAATTATTTTTATAGAGCTAGAAAAAAGTAACAGAATTCATCTGGAATAACAAAATGTCCAGAATATCAAGGGAATGAATGAAAAAAAAATTCTAGGGAAGGTGGCCTAGCCATACCAGATCTTAAATTGTATTATAAAACAGCAATCATCAAAACTCCTTGGTATTGGCTAAGAAATAGAGGGGTAGATCGGTGGGATAGGTTAGGTACACAAGACACAGTAATCAATGACTATAATAATCTCCTGTTTGATAGACCCAAAGATCCTAACTTCTGGGATAAGAACTCACTATTTGACAAAAACTCCTGGGAAAACTGGAAAATAACATGGCAGAAACTGAGCACGAGCCAACATCTGACACCATATTCCAAAATAAAGTCCAAATGGGTATCCAATTTAGATATAAAGGATGATACTATAAACAAATTAGGGGAGCAAGGAATAGTTCATCTGTCAGATTTATGGAGAATGGAGGAATTTATGACCAAAAAAGGAATAGAGAACATTATGAAATGCAAAATGGATAATTTTTATTACATTAAATTGAAAAGTTTTTGCACAAACAAAGACAATGCAACCAAGATTAGGAGGGAAACAGAAAACTGAGGAAGATTTTTTTATAACCAGTGTCTCTGATAAAGACCTCATTTCTAAAATATAGAGAGAATTGAGTCAATTTTATAAGAACACAAGTCATTCCCCAGTTGATAAGTGGTCAAAAGTCAAAGTGGTCAAAAACAGGCAGTTTTCAGAGGAAGAAATTAAAGCTATCTAGTCATATGAAAAAATGCTCTAAATCACTATTGATTAGAGAAATGCAAATCAAAACAACTCAGAGGTAACCAATCACACCTATCAGATTGGTTAACATGTTGGAGAAGATGTGGGAAAATTGGAACACTAATTCATTGTTGGTGGAGTTATGAACTGATCCAATCATTCTGGAGAGCAATTTGGAACTATGCCCAAAGGGCTATAAAAATGAGTATACACTATGACTCTGCAATACCACTTCTAGGGCTGTATCCCAAAAAGATCATAAAAATGGGAAAAGGACCCACATACACAAAAATATTTATAGTGGCTCTTTTTGTGGTAGCCAAGAACTGGAAATTGAGGGGATGTCCATCAATTGGGGAATGGCTGAACAAGTTATAGTATGTGAATATAATGGAATACTATTGTGCTATAAGAAATGATGAACAAGCAGACCTCAGAAAAACCTGGAAATGTTAATATGAACTGATGCTGAGTGAAGTGAGCTGAACCAGGAGAACACTGTATATAGTAACAGCCATAGTGTGCAATAACTGACTTTGACAGACTTAGCTCTTCTCAGCAATGCAAGGACCTGAAACAATTCCAAAAGACTCATGATGAAAAATGCCATCCATATGCAGGAAAAGAAATATGGAGTCTGAATGCAGATCAAAACAGACCATTTTTTTGTTTCATTTTGTTTTGTTTAATGTTTTTCTTTCTCATAGTCACTCCCATTTGTTCTAATTCTTCTATACAACATGACTAATGTGAAAATATGTTTAATGGGAGTGTATATGTAGAGCCTATATCAGATTGCATGACGTATTGGGGAGGGGGGAAGGGAGGGAGGGAGAGAAAATTTAAAACTTACTGAAGTGAATGTTGATAACTAAAAATAAATTAACTTATTGTAAAAAAAGAAAGACAGATACCTTCATTATGCAAACTCCTAACTGAATTTCAATTTCCTTTTCTGTGAAATGGGGATGATAATACATGTAGTCCCTATCTGGCAACATAGTTGTAGAATTCAGTTGAAGGACTTTGCAAAATATAAAGGTCTATATCAGGGGTTCTTAACCTGAAGTCCATTAGCTTTAAATGTGTATGTATGTCTGTATATCAATACAAGTTTTTCTTTTTAATTTTGTTTGCTTGTTTTACACATTTGAGATTTTTATTCAGAGAAAAGGCCCTAGGCTTCACCAGACTGGAAAAGGGGTCAGCTAAGAATCCCTAGTGTATATAAAAGTCAGCTACTATTAGGATAAATTCCATTTACCCATCATTGAAACCTATAGTTTCAGAGGATCTAACTGTGGGTGGTGTTTTGGCTGGTGTAGCACTGTTGGGTAGTCACAGGCCAAGCAGGTGATCTTTGCCAAGTCCTTTGCCATTTCTCTTCTTTACACACTCACACAGATGTACCCACGCTTCTCTAGGAGAAGGATCTTGGCTCACCTGTGTTTTCTCTTTAGTCTGAAATCAGTTTAGAATGAACACCACCCTCTACCACCCACCCACCGCTTACTCTGAAAGTTTTGACTGTTCCTTTGCTTCCCACCCAGAGGAGATAGGGGCCAAATGAAAAGGTAGCGTTCCAGAGTGAGGAGGAAGCTCAGTGGAAATTACACAAGGCCTCAATCAATTCCTCTCTTTGATGGAGAGCTTTCTTGGATGGAGAGTCATAGCCTGAGCAGTGCTGAATGGAGGCCAGCATATGGAGTGACTGTTGGGGCTACAGTGTGGGAGGATTAGGCATGGAAGACAGAATCTCCTGAATGAAAAAGAAAGAATTTCAACTCTAATAAGCTTAGGTAACTTCCCCTCATCCCCACCATTTTGTTTTGTTTTTGCAATTAGATCTTTAAGAGATCAAAAAGAATTTTGTCCAGAAGGAAGTATAACAGGTGCCAAGAGGTTAGGAGGCTGGAGGCTTGGATTCTAGGCCATCCTTCTGCCACTGGATGACTTTGAGTAGGTTACTCTATCTCTCTAGTCCTTAGTTTACTCACCTACAAAATAAGGGGGTTAGACTTGTCTATCTAGAAGATGGTTTCTGACTCTAAATCTATGATTCTTCAATCTCTTGATTTTCCTTAGTTCCCTCATATTTGTGCATGAATTGGTTTGAGGAGATAATCTGTGAGAGCCTCTCAGCTCTGAAATTCTGAATCTCTTAATCTCTAAATCAGAAGGAAGGAAGGATCTGGCCAGATTCTCAACTTCTTCTTATCCTCACTGAACTAAAACTGCTCTCTCCAGACTTACCCATGATCTCTCGACAAATCAGTTTCCTTTCTCAATACTCATCCTTCTTGACCTCTTCAGCCTTTAACCCTTTTGCCTGCCTTGTCCTCTTGGATATTTACTCTTTCTTCTTTGAGTTTTGGTAACATTGCTCTCTCGGTTCCCTTCCTACCTGTCTGACTGTGCCTTCTCAAATTTCTTTCATTGACTCATCGCTCATGTCTTTCCCCCTCCCTACCTACAAACGGTCTCCCAGACTCTGTCCAGAGCACCCTTCTCTTCTCTCAATATTCTGTCTTAATTGATGACCTTATCAGCTCCCATAGTTTGCATTATCATATCTCTGAAAATGACTCAAATCTATTTATCTGTCATATGTATATTTGCCTATCTATATCTGCCTATTTATCTAGCTATATGTAATTATGTATAAGCATATATACATGTATGCATATTTAGTAAGTATGTTCCGGGTTAATTATCCCAGAGACAAGCAGCCACATCTCCACCTCAGGGTGCTAGAGATGGTCCTTCATTTTGAAAAAGACCAATGATATCATGGGGTAATGTCTTGATTCATGCATGAATTAGATTTAAGCAAGGCAGAGTTGCAGAAAGTTGTTAGCCTTGTTCCCTCTTCCAGAGACACTGAAGGCCAGTAGATATTACAAGAGAATATTAACGTCAAAAATATAGCAAGAACAAAAGAACAATCATTTCCTCCTAACATTTCAGGAGCATGCTCTCCCCTAGACTTCCTTGGTCTCTGAGAACAGAAGGTTCAATCTTCTCCATTGCATTTTTCTCACTAAGGTCAGGAACAATTTTAGTAGAAGGAGGTGGGGTGGCTAGGGCAGAAAATGACCAGAGAAAAGATGAAGACCATGGCTCTTGGGAATTTTCATCTCAGCTTCTCCAAAAGTCATTCTTGTGGTCATCAGTGCTGGGCTAACTAGAAAACCCACCATGAATTAGATTCCCAGAAACTCCAGACTCAGCACTGGGATTCTTGGCCAGCTTGCTCTTCTGACTTTTCAAAATTCACAAAGCCATAGCCTCCAACTTCACCTAAGCTGAAAGATCCCACCCTTAGGCAGTCACACAAAATCCCCATGTTGGCCTCAAAGGCAGAGAACTCAAGGCTTCTTCCTTGATAGCACTGTCTCTCCCCATATACAGTGAGTGAGAGTCAAACATACCAATCCCAACCCCTTCCCCCTAATATTCAGTGAACTCTGGAAGACCCTGGCATCCTAACTCTTTAACCCCACCACTTCCATAACCTATATTTTGTCTCTCAGTCACCAATAAGGAGGGTCACATCTTAGCTCTGACCATCAACCCTAAATGTGCTACCTTTGATCATAAACTCCTACACATGATTCCCAGACTCTACCTCACTCCTTCTGAGCCAATTCTTTGTCCTCATCATTACCTCCAGTCTCTCCACCCTTTCCTGTTCTTCTAGTCCATCATCCCTGCCCTTATTCACTTTCTTCCCTTCCCAGGCTTAATTCTGTCATTAACCGGTTCAGTTACACAAAACCATTGAACCTCTTCCCTCAAGCCTTGACCCTGGGTCACCCCCACTACCTCCTTCTCCCATGGACGTTATGAATGTAATACATACATGACTGAATAAATGAAAAAGCATTTATTACTACCTGTTCAGTAGGTGCCAGTATCTGGGGCAATCTGGGGCACCTGGGTAGTGTGATAGATAGAGTGCTGGGCCTGGAATCAGGAAGACATGAGTTCAAATCCAGCCTCAGACACTTACTAACTGTGTGACCCTGTGTAAGTTACCTCACCTGTTTGTCTCAGTTTCCTCATCTGTAAAATGAGCTGGAGAAGGAAATGGCAAAACCACTCCAGTACCTTTGTCAAGAAAGCCCCAGGTGGAGTTATAAAGAGTTGGACTGACTGAAACGACTAACCAACGATGTGCCAATAACTGGGTTATGGGCTGGTCATGCAGATATAAAATTGAAGGTAGCCCTGCTTTCAAGGAGCTTATATTCTATTAGGAGGTGACAGCACATAAAAGGGAGTGGAGACCATGGAGCAGTTATTTGGTTCGTAGAGGTATAGATATGGTGAATGGAGCCATGAAAAGTACATTGACACATCCATCCCTTCTCAGAGCAAGAGTAGCCTTGATTTAATTGTCATTCCAGAACTAGAATGGGGGAGGGGGTAGAAAACATGAGGATGCAAGCCAGCAGGCAAGAAGAGGGGAGGGGAGAAATGAATAGACGGAGTCAACCTAGTTATAGGGAAGGCATGAGAGGCACTGTCACCTGAAGGATGGACCAGGGTGAAGGGTCAATGCTGAATGGACTTAGTCTCCCTACCAGGCTCACAGTGGTTAGTGATAAGATGGCCCATGTAGTTAATCTATTGAATGCTATTGGAGAAAGTCAGCAACAGCCACAACGATGCTGGCTGAGTGCAGTACAAGTTTGCATTATCTAATCTCAACAGGGCTTTCCGTGTTTTCATTCTTTCCTAACATTCTGTCTGTCTGTCTGTCTGTCTGTCTCTCTCTCTCTCTCTGTCTCTCTCTGTCTTTTTCTTCTCTCTGTCTCTCTCTCTCTCTTCTGTCTCTCTGTCTCTGTCTCTGTGTCTGTCTCTCTCTGTCTCTGTCTCTCTGTCTCTCTATCTCTGTCTCTGTCTCTGTCTCTCTCTGTCTGTCTGTCTCTCTCTCTCTCCCTCCCTCTCTCATACCTTCTACATTACTCCCTTATCGGACCTCTCAGGTGTTACTCAGGGGTTGAATTCAGGAATTCAGGTATTACTGAGATTCACAGAATTGGAATTACAGAATTTGAGGGTTGAAAAGTACTTCAGAGCCTACATAGTCTAAAAAGAACCCCTCCAACATTTGCATCTTCCCCAAAAAATAGTCATCCAGTCATTACTTGGAGACCTCCAATGAGAGGGACCCACTTGGTCTCATTCCAATTTTGTGTATCGTTCAAAGTCCCATTGTGGATAAGCAGCAGAGCCCAGATTTGTGCCTGGGTATTACGGTTCCAAAACCAGGGCTCTTTTTATCACAGGAAGGCTACCTCTTAAAACAAACCAATCAATAAGTTCTAATTTAAGAGAAATTTGGATTCATGTGTCTAATTTAAAATTGCAAAATCCTCAGAGGCTTATTATATTTGCAAAGAAAATAAAATATCTAATCCATATCCAGAATAAACACACGCACATATATAAAGTCATGTGAAAACTGTATAATTATGGTATACTCCTCTGGGATGAGCCAGATTTTGATTGGATGTCCCAGAAGGATTACTATCTCCTTTCAAGGGAAACAACATAATTGTGCTGTTGGGGGAGGGAGGAGTTTGGAGCTTAGGGACTTATGTCAAAATGGGCACACCATGGCAATTCTCTGCACAGGACCAATGCGTTTAACAGCAACATTATCTCCCCAGTTTTCTTACTTCTATGCATCTGAAACAGGCTTCCATAGGCAAGTATCAGGGTCCATGGGGAAGGTAGTTATAGATTGGATCATCTGGGGACATGAGGAGAGAGGAGAGGAAAGAGGAGAGGGTTGTGCTTTGAGATTTGGACTCTGGAAACTCCAATATAAGACAAAGAATTTGTTCTCCATCTTTTCATTAGAAAGGTGACATTTGTCTAACCCTCAGTAATTCCAACAATATTGATATGCTCAGAAGCATTTCCTACCTCTAAGATTATGATAATAAGAATAGGGATGTAGTTGAAGACTTCCCTTGCCCTCTTCCTTTCTCCTCTTAGCCCATCCTCTGACCCTGGGCCAGTCATCCCATCTGGGCTGCCCTACTGCTCAGAGGGCTTGGCTGAAATTGGAGTCATCAACCATTCTACTTCTTGTAAGATGCCGAACCACCAGACTTTCCATCTGCCTTGTCTCTATGCCTTACAGACCCTGGGCATTGTCATATATCCTGCTTATATAACCTAAGGAACCCTGGGCCTTGACCTATTGAACTTGAAGGCTAATATGTCAAGTCCCTTCCAACTATACATTAATGATCCATTGACTTGATCATGCATATTTCTTAAGGTCCATTTGTTCACTTGGCAAATATTTTCTATAATTTCTACCTGTGTCACTTCAGCTTAAATCGCTTTTGAGGCTCTTTTACAGCCTGATCCATTGAGTCCCTATATTCTGAGTCTTCCTTCCTTTGGCTCTTAGGCCCTTGTGTGGATTTGGGAGGAGTATCAGACTCTTCTGGACCATGACGTGAAAGTTAGTATTCTTCATCTCCAGAACTTCCATCCTCCCTCCCTCTCCTGACTGCTGACTGCTCCCATCTAGCCTACCAGCTGTGCCTCCCTTGGTCCCAGCTGCATTTTGCTTCCCTCTTTTGTTCTTTGGCCATCTCACCAACCACTTTGCCACCAAGGGCATGCCCTTGCTTCCCCCTTATGGGATGTAGAACTAGAAAGGAACCTTAGAAATCATATAGTTCTGGGGTCCATGAATCCCTTGGGGCTCTGTGAATAGAATTCACAAAATGGTGAACTTGGATGGGGAAAATATATATATATATATATGTTTTTCATTCATCTTTAATTTAAATTTTTAATTTCCTTATGTTCTGAAAGTAGGCAACAAACCACAGTAGCATTAGCCATCAGCAGGCTTCCAAAGGGATCCATGACACAAAAAATTAACAATCCCTCACCATGTCCAACCCCCTCATTTTGTATGTGAAAAAAAGAAAACTGGAAACATTGAGAGAGAGCATGATTTACTCCAGTTCACCCAGGAGCAGAGGCCAGATTGGAACTCAGGTCTTTGCCTCCAAGTTCAGTGTTCTTTCCACTGCCCCAGGCTGCCTGCTCCAAGAGGACCAGACCCAGCCCATGAGCAACCAAAGGAAATAACAAATCAGTCAACAGTCTTGTCTTTATGTATTTTATGAGGTTCCCATGCAGATGAGGGGTCTCATCACTGGGAGAAGCGGCAGCCTATAAGCCAATTCCCATTCACCCCTCCTTGGGAACAACATCCCATCTAATTGGCTCAGTTATTACATATGGAAAATAGCTCATGCGGAGATCCTAGATACCTGTATTTGTGATGATGCTGACCTAGCCGGAGACCAGCACCCTCATGCCAATGCCATGGATCCTGTTTCTATAAACATCTGCCCTGTGAGAAGCTATTCAGGGTACATGCAGAGAGTTTATAGCCTGTTGTGTGCCAATGAAAATCAGCAGCGAGTGCCAGCTGGGTGAAATAATGTTGATCCCTAATGAACTAAGGTCAGTTAGCCTATGCAGGCTGAGCCTCCGTTTAAGTTGAGTTTCCCAACCAGTCACTGATTGGACAACTTTCTATTGGGGAGGACAACAATGGGGTTTCCCCAAACTTGAAGAAAATTGAAGATCATCTAATCCAACCCCCCCTATTTGACAGAAGAGGAAACTGAGGCCCAGAGAGACAAAGTCATAAGATCATAGAATCATAGAGCTCAAGATGGAAGAAGCCACAGGGACCATTCAGGCCAAACCTGCTGTTTTACTGAGAAGGAAATTGGGGCTCAGACAATCTGAGCGATTTGGCCAAGGACACATTGATAGAAAGGACCAGAGCCAAACTTTTAACACAGGTGTACTATTTCCTTATTGTTGTAATTATTCCCAATTATTTGGGCAGCCAAGTGGTGCAATGAATAGAGCACCAGGCCTGGAGTCAGGAAGACTCATCTCCCTGAGTTCAAATCTGGCTTCAGATACTTCCTAGCTGTGCGACCCTGAGGAAGTCACTTCACCCTGTTTGCCTCAGTTTCCTCATCTGTAAAATGATCTAGAGAAGGAAATGGCAAACCCCTCTAGTATCCTTGCCAAGAAAACTCCAAAGAGTGTTACAAAGAGTCAGACATGACCGAAATGACTCAAAAACAACAAACCATAGGTAAGTCACTTGTCCTCTCTCTGCTCCATTTCAAATGATTGCTCTACCCTATGGTGTCCCCATAGAAGCCCTTCCCTGAGGGCATGGACTTCCTGCTCCTATTTTCCATCTCTCAGGGTTTAAATGGAGGGAAGGTAGGATCGTACAGTGAAAGGAGCACTGTCCTGCAGTCAGAGATCCTGACTTTGACACTGTGATCTGGGGCGAGACGCTCAGTCTCTAGGTCTTTAATCCCATGCTTTGACGATGTTAGCTTTCTGGTCATTGGGTTCCTACATCTGTAAAAGGAGGGCGTTGGACTAGCCGGCCCCCACCTCTAACCCTAGGATCCTAATATTATGAATGACTCTGTCCTCCTCAAATGAAATGGCATGCACGAAGCACTTTGAAAACCCTGCTCTTACCCTTATCATTACTATTCTTCTTATCCAACTCGTCTCATTTTGTGCATGAAATTCAGGTAGAAATGGTCCTCAAACAAGTCACTATCCTGCTATTATCTTTTTATGTTTGATAGATTGTGGACATGCACAGAGGGAGAAAATAACAGCTTTTTTGTAATTAAAGGAAACTATTGGGATGTAAGTTCATTTTCTGTACATTCACCAGAGCCATCTTTGAAAATTTCAAGTAGCAGACGGGACAACGGGGATGACACGTGGTGTAGGCAGCTCCTACATTGTTGGTAGAACTGGGAGATGTTGAGTATTTGATGTAAAACATGTGAAAATGCCGTTCTTCATTTCTTGTGGATCAATGTTTTATTTGAGCAACAATGGGTGATGGTTTTTCCTATGATCATGGGTTGGTTCGGGTAGTTTATGTGTTGACTTTTCAAAGATTGTTTGTAAGAAATCTCTGGAGCCAAGGGATTCGTCGGCCACTAGTTTATGAAAGCGACCTTCTGTTTTCTAATTCAAGCTACCAGGTCAGGTCTTATGAAGAATCCAATAGGTGCTGAATGTATTATACAGTTTGGACAATTGCTTATATGTTGTTACCGTTGTCATTTCGGTTGTGTCTGACGCTTCATGACCCCATTTGGGGTTTTCTTGGTAAAGACACTGGAGTAGTTTGCTCCAACTCATTTCCCAGATGAGGAAACTGAGGCAAACAGGGTTAAGTGGCTGGCCCAGGGTCACAGGACTAGGAGGTGTCTGAAGCCAGATTTGAACTCAGGGAGATGAGCTTTCTTGACTCCAGCCTCAGCGCTCCATCCGCTGCACCACCCGGCTGTCTATTTCCCTCATAATCCACATTAATTTAATCATTAAGTCCAGGCTCATCGTAATGGCTGTAATTATTACTACTAGTATCTTATTTTACTTATCTTTTGGGTTGGGGATTCCTCTGATGATCAGTGGACAAATGTCATCGTCACTGTATTATTTCTGTAGCAACTATCTCTCCCCTAGTACTTTTCCCTGGCTGTTAAGGACATGGGGGCCACATACTCTATGATCCCCTTAGACTATTGTGCTCTACTTCACAAAGTCAAACAACACCGATAGACAATTGGCATGAGAGAAGCTTGGACTGATCAAAGGAGTTTTGCAATTTCCTGAAGATAAGCCAGCCCACCTTCCCCCTTCTGTTGAATTCTGACTTGTTTCATTTAATAGACAGAACTAAATTGAATTCTGGGCTTCTCTGATCTACCACTATCCTCTCTGTCTTCTCTCATTTCATCTTACCCCCAACACATATTCCGCTCTATCGAATTAAGACTGTTATTTTCCCCAAACCATGTCCTACCTTTTTCTGCCTCCATATTTTTACTCGTATCTCCTGTATTTGGAATACTCCCTAACCTTCCATCGCCACCTTTTGAAATAATATCTATTCTTCAAGATGTGAAGGCCACCTCATCCAGGAAACTTTCCTTGATTATCCACAAAAGGTGTTTACATGGGGGTATACTTTATCTCCCAATTCACCTACTCCTGGCTTCTGACACTTAGCTGTCACTGATATTAAAAGAGGAAGTCCTTTTTTAGCAGGAAATCAAGGGCATGACAGTGTCCAGCACCTCTGGATTCTGGTTAGCAACTGCCAACTCCCCGCTCGGGGATCAGGGCTCTGCACAGGAGAAGGCGGATCTGGATGTCAACCTAGTTTCAGAAAAGTCAAAAATAGCCCTGGCTTCTCCCCAAAGGTCAGACTTCAGATGCTATTTGAAAAGGGCAGTTTGAAGGGCCAGTTTCCTGAGGATGGGGATTTCTAAGATCCTCATGTCCTACCCTCTGGCTTGGAGCTCACTGTGACAATGTATTATCCAACTGAAAGGAGAGACTAGTAAGACCTGGAGTTTCAAGCAACGTAGACAAAGCTTTGAACTCTTTATTGAAACCTATATTCCCTATGTGGACATACTCTCACACAGACAGCCAGGGTACAAGGAGGCACTGGAGTATATTTAATTCACCTCGATGATGTCAGATGGCATTTCATCTAGCCCAGATATTTGCCTTTATCTAGTCCAGGGGTGGGGAACCTGAAGCCTCGAGGCCACATATAGGCCTCTAGGTCCTCCAGTGCAGCCCTTTGACTGAATCCAAACTTCACAGAACAAATCCCCTTCATAAAATAATTTCTTCTGTAAAACTTGGATTCAGTCAAAGGGCCACACTTGAGGACCTAGAGAGCCACATGTGGCCTCGAGGCTGCAGGTTCCTCACCCCTGATTCTAGTCAATCAATCTGAATTTGTTTACAATCTTACTATGCACTAGGAGATGGGGACACATGGACAAAGGATGGAATAATCCCTACTCACAATATGCTTTCATTCTAATAGGGAGGGAAGAAAAGAAACAAGCATTTGTGAGCACATAATATGTGCAGACATAGTGTTAAGTGCTTTACAAATATTATCTCCTTTGAACCTCACTATAAATCTGTGAGGTGAGTGCCATTATTATGCCCAGTTCACAGTTGAGGTAACTGAGACAGAGGTTAAGTGACTTAGCCAGGGTCACACAGATAGTGAGTGTCTAAGGTTGAATTTGAACTCAGGTCTACCCGCCTCCAGGCCCAGCTTTCTATCCAATGCCCCCACCAACTTCCTCGGCTTCCTTGAAGATAACAAGGAAATATGTAAGTGTATATATAGAATGAGCCAAAAAGTGTTTACTTTGCAAGTGCCTGGCGTTTGAGGGATTGGGGAGGCAGCAAGGAGAGGTCTGTCTTAGGAAGTGGCCTCTGAGCTGGACTCTGAAGGAAAAGGGAGGTTATAGAAGGTAGAAGGGAGGAGGGAGCGCATTCCAGGCATGGCAGGACACACCGGACAAAGGCAGGAGGAAGATGGGAGATGGAGTGAACTTTATGAGGAAGGACAAAGAGCTCGGTTTGGCTGGACCAGATGGTGCATCAAAAATAAGCACATGAAGTAAGCCCAGAAATGGAGAGTAGAAGGGGGCTACACAGGCACTGAATGCCAACCAAGGGAGTTTGTATTTGATCCTAGGGAAAAGAGGGAGCCACTGAAGGTCCTTGAGCCGAGGAGTAACGTGACTCCAGATATCACAATACACCCCAACAGACCATAGAACTGGGCTCTGTCTCACTGAGCTAGACCAAGGACTGGAGCATCTTACAAAAGCACCAACTGAAAATAGACTTGATGAGTCACACTCAAGGGTTGGTAGATTTTATTGGAGCTAGGACCTGGACTCGTAACCAGCCTACATCTGCCTGCAGTGGTCTAGTGCAAGGGCCCCGCAGCTTGGAGACAGAAAACTTTGGGTGCCCCTTATACCACCTACTGGGCAACCTTAGGCAAGTGCCCCACCCTCTCTAGTGTTTAGTAAACTCACCAATGAAACCAGGAGGTCCACAGAGATGATATCTATGGCCATTGTAGCACCAATATTCTAACTCCTTAAGATGTTTTCAGCTCCAATGTTTTGTGTTTCGCATACTACAAAGCCTTTCAAATCTAATAGTCTAGGTCCTTAAATCCCCAACAGCTTCGAAATTCTATGTTCTAAGGCCTTTTCTAAATACAACATTCTATCTCCCATGCTCTTTTTGCTGCTAATATCCTATGTTCCGAGGGCCCCCCCCCCAGCTCTGACATTCCCTGTTCTAAGTTCCCTTCCAATTCTGACGTTCCATATTCCAAGACCCCTCTCAGTGCTGACATTTTATGATTCAAATCAAGTCATCACAAAATAAAAACTTACAGGGCAAGGAAAGCAGAATTTTCTGGCACAACAATGAAGCATGTTTACAAAGAAGTCTTATTGTCAGTCACCCCTGCTGGTCATAGCTGAAAGCTCCTCAGCCCCCCTGGTTCTTGCTCTGCCCTGAGTCTCCTGAGCCCTGGCACAGAGGTTGGGGGATGGGAGGAGGGGCTGGCGAGGGTGGCTCCTGGGGCCACAGGTGCATGATGAAGACTGACAGAAATGACAAATGCCAAGACTCTCATCTGACATCTGAGAACAAGGTCCCAGGATGTAGAGCTGAGCCTTGATGTCATCTAGGCCACTCCCACCTTTTTACAGAATAGAATATAAGCCCCATGAGGACAAGCACTCTCTCTCTCTTTTTGGTCTTTGTGCTCCTAGCATAGTGCCCGGTATGTTTTCTTTCATCAGAGTAGGCAATTTCAGGTAAGGAAACTCCCTGTACCAGTTCAGATCAGCAGCTTCTATGATATTTCTGTGCATATAAGGGAGCTGTCTGGGTCACTAAGGTTATAGGACTTACACAGAGATTTCGGCAGAGATAGAATGAGATCTGGAAGGGGCTCTGGAGGGCTCCCCTTCATTTTGGATTCCAGGCCAACTTTAAATGACTTGCCAGGGGTCAGTCGGTCAACAAACATTTAAGCACCTACTATGTGTGCTGAGTTCTGGGGATACAACAAAGGGACAAAAACTGGGTCCCTGCCCACAAGATGCTCACAGTCTAAGGGGGAGACAACATGCAAACAACTAGGTAAAAACAAAATACCTTTGGTGTAATCAGGAGGTAATTTCAAAGGTTGGCCCAAGGAGTGGGAGAAGGGGAGAGGGATAAGTAAAGACCTCTTGGAGAGGGTGGGATTTAAGCCAAATAACACAGGGGTCTGATAAAGAATTCAAACCCATCTTCTTGACTGAATCCAGCATCAACCCACTGTTCTGCCTCACTGGGACTCAACTCACAGCCAGCATGTGTCAGGGATGGGAGTCAAACCAGGGTCTTCTTAAAGACCAGCTGTCTATCTACTATGTGACCATGTCTCTCATACAATTGGTGTTTAATAAATGCTTAAAGAAGGTGAGGAAACTGAAGTCCAAGGAATAAGACCTTCTACAAGTGGCCAAATCAGGATCTAAAGGAGAAGTACTAGGAAATATCCTTATTTGTACCAGGAAGATCCACATCTAACTGAAAGCTCCTTGAGCAATGCACTAGGAGAGGGAAAGAGGAGAAGAGGGACAGGAATCAGATAAAGAGAAATGGAAAAAAGTGATTGAAATTGCTAGAGTGGCACCAGTAGCCATCCCAGGGGTCATTTGAAGACAACAGTGCCAGAAATTATCAGTCCTTCCTTTACTCTTGTCTAGGTTGCCTGAGGAAGATCCCTTGAGGTCCCCTCATGGTCCTCCCTGATTTGGGGACTCCCTGACAGTTTCTGAATGGAATTAAAGAAAGAAGGGCTTGATGTTTTCAATATCTACGTGTGCCACTCAGCCACTGACCTCTACCCTGAGGGTGGGAAGGTGGGGGATGCCACAGAAGTGGGGGAAGAGACAAAGCAATGTGCCAGTAAAACAGGGAACTTTTCTGACCATTGGATCTCCCAAAGTTCAAAGGCTGGCTTCCATTCCCCATCCTACTGCCCAAGGAGCATGCTTATGTGAAGAGAAAAGAAGACTTAGGACAGGAAGGATGTTCACTGTCTCCAGGAATTTAAAGGTTGTCACATGGGTGAAGGATTCAATTTGCCCTGTCCCCCCCTCCCTCCCCCAGAGGGCAGAATAAGCAGCAAAGGGTAGAAATTGCGAAGAGGGTATTTAGACTTGACACCAAGAGAAAACTTCTTTACTGTTGGAGCTGCCCAAAGTTGGAATGGGCTGCATTGAGAGGGAGCGGATTACCTCTCATAGGAGATCTTCCAGCAGAAGGTGCATGGTCAATCAACCAGTCTTTATCGAGGACTTACTGAATCTTCATCATTATGGCTCCAATCACATTAGCTTTTAGACTCACTTATTGTGTTGTTTACTCCTCTTGAACATACAGCCCATTAACACACCAGATCTCTCTTTATTTTTTTTTTTAAATAGAAACGCCTCTCTAGGCATGGCTTGCCCATCTTGTATTGGTGGGATTTCATGGCGATTGTTCTTAGCACTGTTGTTGTTTTAATCCAATTAATTTAATCCCAATTAACTTCCTTCTTCCAAGATTCAATCCATCATTCTAATCTATTGAGATCTTTTGTATCCTGACCGTAATCTATGGTGTTAGCTATTCCTATTGGGTTCAGCCTTCTAGGCCTTAATCCAAGTCTATGATTAAAATAAATAACAACACAGCACCAAGGAGAGATCTTTGGTGTATTCCATTAATGACCTCTCTCCCAGTTGAAAGCGATCCATTAATGGTGATTCTTTAGGTGTGTCATTTAACCAGTTTTGAATTCACTAACACTACTGTTGTGCAGACCACAATTCTCTAGTTTGTCTATGAGACAGAGAAATAAACAAATGCTTTTCTGAAACCTAGGTGTACTTTATCTATGGTTTTACTCTAATTTAGCAATAGTTATTCAGACAAAAGAGCTAAGGGAGGTAGCTTGGCAAGGACTGGGTCAAAAAGAAACGCCTCTGATACATTAAATCAATCCCATACAGATGGACATGGGCAAGAGTTACATAGAATGAGAAAGTGTCAGTGGCTTGAGGTTCACAGTTGCAGTTGGAGATTGTTGGAATGTTTGTGAGATCGAAAGTTCATTAAAGCATTGAAGAAAGAAGTCTTATAATTGTCTTCAAAAATCAACTACTTTTAGGGAGCATGGAGTAGTAGTGGGAAAAGACAAAGATAAGAAAGAAAAGAAGGGAGAGAGGGAAGATGGGTGGGAGGGAAAAAGGGAGGGAGGGAGGAAGGAAGGAAGGAAGGAAGGGGAAAAGGGAGGGAGGGAGGATAATAAAGCTTTTTTAAAAGAAAGAAGAAAATGCTCAGAAGAGTATAAAACATCATAATATTTTTGTTTGCTGTAGTTAAATTTAATAAACACTTCAAACGTATGTAACATAATTTCATGGTTCTATATTCAGTCTTTGAATGAGCCCAGCTTAAACAGCCCCTTCAATCGAGTTTTGGATTTTGTCACTGTTCTTTTGACAGAGGAAAGAGAACTTTGGAATGTACACAACCGCCACTGGATAAAAGCCTCTGTGCCATCTGGACAGTCAGCTACCATTGGAAAAAGACATAAGGATTCTGACAGAATTTACAGACCCACACTTGGAAGATCATTTATGAGGAGGACTGAGACAGTGTTTTTGGGAAGACACTTTTTCCCAGACTGAAGCAGATGAACACGGAGACAGATACATTCATCAGAAGGGTGGCAGGAGCAGAGACAAGGCTGAACCAGCGGTTGACAGTTGACAATTATTACAGACATCCTATCAGCATCTTTTTCATTCCCTTGATTCCCCAGAGCCCAGGAGAAGCTCAGATTGTGATCGCTATCAAAGCCAATACACATTTAAATGTTTAATCTGTGTTTCTTTATAATTAGTTATCATTAATAAACCTCAAGGTCAGCTAAGTGGCATAGTGGATAGAGAACCAGTCCTAGAATCAAGAGGACAGGAGTTCAAATCCAGCCTCAAACACTTACTAGCTGTGTGACCCTGGGCAAGTCACTTAACCCTGTTTGCCTCCATTTTCTCATCTCTAAGATAAGCTGGAAAAGGAAATGGCCAACCACTCCAGGATTTTTGCCAAGAAAACCCCAAATGGGGTCACAGAGAGTCAGACATGACCGAACAATAACAATAAATCTCATAGTAACTAACAGCAATGTTTCACAAAAGGTCTAAATTTAAGTTTTGAGACTGGGAAGGAAAAGATAGCTCATGGGAGAAGAAATTTCCCTGGGTTTTTATTTACTTACTGAGGAAGACAGTGACAAGCTGATTGGAGAAATAAAGCTTTTTTTTTTTTATTTTAAGTTATTTCTGATATAATTGGAGAACCTGACCCTAGATTGCCTATCAAATGAAAGTCAAAGAATGAATAATATTAAATAATGTTACATAATAATAAATACATAAACAATAAAGCATATATAAAATAAACATACAAATAATAAAGTTGTATGTCTATATGTGTGTGCATATACATGTATATGTGTATATTTATATACGTATATATATACACACATACATAGTTTAAAACAAAACAGTAGCAGCCTGAGGGATGACGTGTGTTTGTCCTCAAGAGTACCTAAAATATATTGCTCACAATCTGGGTAAAAAAATCCACAACCCATAAGGATGACTACACGTAGACCAATACGCTGGAATGTTTGTGTGCATTGGTGATTGTTAAATTCGCAATAAAAAAGGGAAAGGAGGAAAGAGTCGGCGAGTACAGGATGGGAGGGACGTGACCAGAAAACAGTTCATGCGGAAAAGACCTGAGGGGGGTTAGAAATCGCAAGCTCAAAGTGAGTCAGCATCGGAGCTCGCAGCCAAAAATATTAATGCTATCTTCCCACTTCCGCGCTTCCTCAAAGATCCGTGAATTCCTCGGGGTGAGTGCCAGCGGAGGATGGCCAACAGTGCGAGGGGAGATGGGATCTGGGCAGAGAACTGGGGATATTCAACCTGGAGAAGAGAAGGGGGGGGGACCTGAGGGATGTCTTAAAGGGCTGTCGTGTCAATGAGAGCTTAGGCGTGTTCTTCTTGGCCCCAGAGGGCAGGGCTGAAAGGAATGAGCTAAAATTTTAGGAAAGGGGTTTGGGGCTCAGTAGGAAGGAAAAACCTCCTAACAATTTTGTTCAGTTGTATTTCAGTCACGTCCAACTCTTGACCTAGTTTGCCATTCCCTTCTCCAGCTCATTTTACAGATGAGGAAACTGAGGCAAACAGGGTTAAGTGACTTGTCCAGACAGCTAGTAAGTGACTAAGGCTAGATTTGAACTCAGGTCCTTCTGACTCCAGGGACCACACTGCGCCACCTAGCTGACCTAACAGTTAGAATCATCTAAACATTGAGAAGTAGTGAGTTCTCCGTTGCTGGAGGTGTGTGAATGGTTGACTGCTTGCCAGGGATGGTACGGAAAGGACAGACAATTTGGGTCAGTCGGTCAATCATCCGACATTTATGAAGTGCCTTCTGTGTGCCGGGCACTGAGCTGAGCTGTGGGTAGACGTCTTCTGAGATTCTGCTCCGTTCCCGCATACAATGACAGGGGCGTCGTTACGTGACCTCTAACACTCTGCCTCGCCTTAAATCTATATGTGATGCTGTGACTCTAGAACGTGGTCTTCCAGTTGTCATATTTTGGCCCCACTGACCAGATCCCACTCAGACTCATCGCCTGCTTCTCAGGATGCTCCTTTCTGCCCGGGAAACCATGAGCAGCTTACCCCCATGCAACGATAAGCTCTTTGCCCCACTTCCTCCTAGCAAAGGACAATGTACCTGGATTCATGTGTCTAGTGTCGTCAGATCAATGAATCGACATGCATTTATTACAAGCCTACCGTGCACCAGGCACATAGGTGCCTCGTAGTAGGGTGCTGGGTGCTAGGGATACAGGGTCAAAAGGAGCTGAGCCCTCCCTCTGGGAGCTTCCATTCTCTCCAGTTACAGGATACATACAAAGTAAATAATGAGATGAAGACTAGCCAACATTTACATGGCGCTCTAAGGTTTACAAAACACACAGAAGATCTCATCTGATGCTTACAGGAACCCTACAAACTAGGGGCTGCCATCATTCCCATTTTATTATGGGTGAGGAAGCTGAGGCTGAGAGAGGTTAATCATGTGCCAGGGTGGCCAGTTAGGAAGTGTCTGAGCTCAGGTATTCCTAACTCCAAATCCAGCACTGTCCAGTCTAAATGCAGAGGTCCACGGTCATTTTAAGGGGAAATGGGAGGCACTGGCCCATGATGGTAGCAAGAAAGGCTTCTCCCTGAGGTCTGGGAGCCCGTGTCTTCAAGCCAGGGGCTCCATGAGCATATCTGAGGTCAGCCAGCTTCGGGTAAAGATACCTTCTCTTTGTTCTGGGAGAAAACAACATTGACTACTCTTTCCCTGGAGTTTCATTCTTCTGAACTTCACTCAAGAAAAGAAAATACCCATACGACGCCCCCAGACCACTCCTGCTCCTTTCCCTAGGTCAGAGGCTGAGTTACATTGCTTTCTATGGGCTGGCATTCTTCTGAGCATTTCTCGGCCTGTGCCAAATGAGTCTGGGACGTGATTTTGCTAAAAGATTTAATGAACTTTGGGATGAAAACACTCAGGCTGCCCACAACTCATAGTATCATAGGATTTAGAAGCAGGAGAGACCTTAGACAACACAGAGTTGAACTACTTAATCTTATAGGTGAGGAACCTGAGACAGAAAGAAGGCAAATGACTTTAAGAGAATTCAGCGATCATTTATTAAGCACCAACTGTGTTCTAGGCACTGTGCTAGGCCTTGAAGAGACAGAATCAAAAACAAAACCATATCTTCCTTCAAGTGCCTTTCATTCTGGGAGGAAGAGGGAGAGAACAACATGGCACAGATAGTAAACACAGTTTATATTTACAAAATAAAAGCAAAGTCATTTGAGGAAGAAGAGAACTCTGAACAGCTCCTCTCTGAGGCTGGCTTCCTTGGCCTTTCCTGGGTCACCTTAATACTACTGCCTTCTCTCTGAGATTACTTCCAACTGATTCTGTGTCGAGCTTGCACATGCGTAGTTGTTTGGGTGTTGTCTCCACCGTTAGATGAAAGCTCCTTAAAGGCACTCTATTGCCCACCACCAAGATTTTGTTCACTCTCTCTCCCCTTTTTAGATTGCTCTACCTTCTCATTTCTACCTCTTAGACTTCCTAGGTTTCTTTAGGGCTCAACTCATGTTCCACTTCATGTAGGAGGTCTTTCCTAGTTAACAAGTATTTATTAAGCATCTAATAGATACCAGACACTGTGCTAAGTACTGAGGATAGAAAGAAAGGCAAAAATAGTCCTGCCTTCAAGGAGTGTCCCTCTTGGGGCCAAGCTTCAAACACAGCTCTTCCAACTCCAAATCTGGTGTTCTTCTTCCCCCACCCCCACCCCAGGAACTCTAGATTTCAGCTGAGCTCTGAGCAGGCGTCCCAAAGGCTTCTGTCCAAGATAACGCTATTGGGACTTAGCAAGATGCATACTCAATGTCTTCAGAGAAGCAGTGGGGTGCAGTGGCTGGTGCCCCAGACTTCAAGAATACTAGGTCTGAAAGGCAGATCTGTTGATTTCCTCTAACCCCAAACTCTCATTTTCCAGAGGACACATGTACTGGGTGAGATCGAGTGGCTTTCCTAAGGTAACATAGTGAGTAAGAGGCAGAAACTGGGTTAGAACCAAGGTCTCCATTTTTTTTACTCCTTCCCTTAAGAATCAATCATTAAACATTTTATCAGCACTCTCCTATACCAGGTGCTGCTCATTGGACACATAGATTCTGCTGCTGACTCTGCTGCTTAATAGCTCCATGAACTTGGACCCCTTATCTAGCATCTCTGAGCCTCTGTTTGCCCATCTGAAAAATGGGGTAATAACGATTGAACTCTTTGTCAGCCACAGGATTTCCATAGGCTCAAATGTTTGTGAAAATTATTTTTGGACCTAACGTAAGTGTACGCATTCAAGCTTTTATCGTGCTTCTAGTCCCCTTCATCATTGTATTGTTGTTATTAGGAGCAGATTTCAAAGTTCAGAGCGAGGCCACTGAAACTACTCATTCTTCTGAGTTGTAGGATTTTTTTTAAGTGTGCCTTTTTTATTCTGCTGAATGAGATTTAAATTTAGCACCTCCTTTAAGGAGGAAATTCTGTCCACTTCCTCTTTACAAGCTATTTCTGACAACGTGTCCTTTCTCAACATCTGGGCTGCCAAACACTGCTCCCCGACCATACCCTGCCCACCTAAAAACACACAGGGCTTGTGGCGTAGAAAACAACGGCATTTCACTGATCTCCGAAGTTCCTCAGAAATCGGGGAGCTGCTCCCGGCGGAGCAGGTCCTGGCTTGGGGCATCTCGCCCCCACCCCCATTTCCAGGGACACCATGAGATCTTGCTGATGCCTTAGGTGACCTCCAGCCTTTCTCTTCTCGCCGTTTTCCAGATTTTTCAACCCAACAGGGACATGCTTTAGGGACTTTGCAAGAGTGGTCCTGGTCATAGGATCATGGGATTCAGAGTCAGAAGGGACCGAATGGGTTATCTCATCTAACCTCCACATCTTAAAGAGGAAGGAAAGAAGCTTAGGGAGAGGAAGTCACTAGGCTATGGTCACAAAGGTTACGGAAAGGAAGGAAGGAAACAAGCATTTATTAAGCACCTACTGCGTGCCAGTCACGGTACATTTTCTCATTTGATCCTCACAATAACCCTGGGAGGGAGGTGTTATTATTATCTTCATTCCATAGTTGAGGAAAGTGGGGCAGGCAAAAGTTAAGTGACTCGCCCAAGATCATACTGCTATTAAGTGTCTGAGGCTAAATTAGAACTCAGGTCTTTCTGACTCTAAGCTCCGAATTTGAGGTCATAGGAAATCAAAGATCCGGCCCCACTACAATGCAGTCTGTGTCTAGTTCTGAGGACTCCGTTTTAGGGAAGGCACGAAAAGCCGGAGAGCCTCCACAGAAGGGCAAACCAAGATGGTGCAGCCCTTTGAGATCATACCGGGTGAAGGGAAGGGTGATGCTTAGGCTAGAGAGGGCAAGGTCCAGGTGAGGGCATGAAAGGACATCGCTTGTTGTGTGGACCCCAGAAAACAGAATGACCAGTTGTGAGTGAAAGTGGCAGAGAGGCAGGTTCAGACTCGATGTCGGAAAAAAGCTCCCTCCCATTTGAACTGTGCGGGCGTAGCAGAGTCATCTGCAATTTGGAATCAGAGGACCTGGTTCCAATTCTAGACCTTTGATTTTCTACAATTCAGAGTTCCGCCTTGGGGCATCTAGGTGGTGCCATAGGGAATAGAGCACTGAGCCTGGAGTCAGGAAGACTCATCTTCCTGAGTTCAAATCCTACCTCAGTTACATTTACTAGATGTGTGACCCTGGCAAGTCACTTAACTTTGTTTACCTCAGTTTCCTCACCTGGAAAAATGAGTTAGAGAAGGAAATGACAAACCGCTGCAGTATCTTTCTCAAGAGAGCCCCAAAATGGGGTCCCAAAGAGTCTGAAATGACTGAAAAATGATTAAACAAATCTCCAGCACCTGGCAAAGCGCTGATTGGTTCGTTGGTTTCTTGTTGATTCCAAAGTTGATTAAAAGCCAAGATCCTATATAAGATCAGTCAATGTAAATGACTGTCGAGAACACCGGGGCAGGAAGACCGCAGAAGCAGAGGGAAAGGAAGTGGGGAGATGGGAGCAGACAAGTAGACGTAATCTTATAACTGATGTGGTTTTCACCAGAAGACAACCCTTCCCCAATGAAGGAAGAGCATCCCATCTATGCCCTGACACTGATGGTCTGATTCTACCCATGAAACAAAGTGTCCACCCGAGAAAATGGCAACGTTGAGGAGAGAATGTCTTGGGTTCGAATTCACCTTGAGGCAATGAGAAGAAACTGAGCCAGTCTGCGAGGGCGGACTACCACCAATGAGCCTTTGTCTCAGGCTGAACTAACTAGGTTCTTACCTGAGACGGGTTAGGGTTAGGGCTGCCCTTTCTGTTCTCTTGAGACATCCAGAGAGATCTTATAATCCTCTTGGATCCCGAAGAGTCTAAGCCTCAGTTTTGTTTTTTGTTTGTTTGTTTGTTTGTTTCATTTGTAAACACACCAGTAATTTGTGTTTTTTTGTCATCATGGGGAACTCGTTTCAGGAAGGCAGATTCATAACTGTCCTATACCTTATTAGTAAAACCCTAGAGAGTTGCCTAAGGCACAGAGAGATTAAGTGATTACCAAATATCAGAGTAAATAAGTGTGATATATGGGATTCAAGCCTTGACTCCATGCCTAGTAGGCTAGCCACTATGGCATGTTGCCTTTCATCTGTAAAATGGAGTAACAAATATTTACACTACCTATTTCAGAGGGTAGTGGAGAGCAAGTAAAACAGTATATGCAAAGCGTGATGGGCCCCCAAATTAGTGTTATCTCTTGCTCTTAGTAAATCCATTGTATTTCAGCAAAGGGAACAAAAGAGGCCTCTCTAACTAAAAGAACCATCTTGTAGGATGATTTCAAATGTAGCTCCACCGAGACCCGAGCCAAATCCCAAGAATACAAACAGTTTCCAAACCAAAACAGAACTTATCTTAAATCCCATAGCCTTACTTTGGTATAACAACAGAATCTCTGACTAAGACTTGAAGAAAACAGTCTTAAAAGGAAGACAAATATTTAGAGTTTGCAAGACTCAGCCTACAAATTAGGAAGAACAGGGAACTGGTGCATCAGCTGCCTTACTTTGTTCTCCCTAATTTAAAGCAGATTGTGCTTTCTGGTACATGATAGAGGGAAATAATCCTGCCTCCTCCATAAGATTCTAGAAACCACTTCTGACGAGGCCATGTTTCATGTTTTGGACGACCACATTTAATAAGGTAGCTGAGAAAGTGAAGTCGACGTTGCACTATCGGAAAATCAAAGAAAACGTCGCCTGGGTTTGATTGAAGTTGTTCCAGGCTTGAGGAGGCAGAGGAAGGGGGTGAGGGGTGAGGGATGTGAAATTGTCCATCTCCCCTGCCCTGGCCCTGAATAGAGGGATTCTGAAACTGGAGGGCTTGATCAGCAAAAATTCCACAGCCTCGTACTTTCCTTCCAACTCACTGGCCACACAGTTGACAATTACCCAGAAATTAAAATTTTAGAAGGAATCAGAGCTGTAGTCCAAATACCCGGAAGACAGTCTCTGACCGAAGACAAAGGGACCGATGGCTGGACAGGACCTAAGAGAACACCAAATCGATCTTCTCTCCCTATCCCCGCCCCCCCCACACACACACAGGAAACTGAGACCCAGAAAGGAGAAACAATTTAGTAACAAAGACAAGACTTTATTTAACCCGGTCTCTTAACTCTTAATCCATTGCAAGAGTGAAACATCCTGACCTTGAGATCTAGAAGCTGGGAAGGCAGAATTCTCTTGATCCTCAATTCTTAAGAGAGAGTCCTGGGGGATAAATAGAAATCCATCCTAATAGGAGATATTTTCCCATTACGTTGCAAAGGCTTCATTTCATACTCAGTGAAACCACAGTACAAGAGAATGGATCCATGTGCCCAAACTCAAGATGCAGGAAATCACACATTTCCTCAACTTTTTCAACTGGACTTTAGCTGAGTGTGAGATATTTCTTTAGAGGATTCCCATGTGTTCCATTCATCTGTGGTCTTATCCTGACTCTGCCACTAACTGGACATGTGACCTTAGACAAGTTATTGAAACCATACTTAGTTTCCCTCTCCACATCAGTCAAATTAGGGGACTAGATGAATGCTTAGGTTCATTTCAGTTCTATGTAACATCCAATGTTCTGGGGTCCGATTCTGGTTCCAGTGTTCTTTGTTCTGATGATGTACATTCTGTGATTGTTCCAAGGTGCCTAAATATTCAATATGTAAGTATGGGGAAATTGAATGGGGATAATATAAAGTCCTAGACTTAGGTTCAAAAGATCACCATTACAAGTGAGGGAAGTATTTTATCTGAAAAAGAGCTGGGAGTTTTAGTGGACTTCAAGCCTAAGATGACTTCCAAGAAACCCAGTGTGACCATAAGTGAATATAAAGTGAATATGAAGGACGTGGTCCTGCTGTACTCTGCCCTCGTAGTATTGTATGTGTCATTGTGGATGCTACATTTTAGGAAGGACTGGGATGTGTCTAGAGGAGAATGACCAGGATGGAGAAGGGCCTTGAGTTCAGGTCATAAAAAATATGAGAAGAAAGAACTTTAGCCTGGAAAAGGCCAGGAATGATAGCTGACTTCAAAATTGTGAAGGAAGAGGGGTTGGGCTTACTTTGCCTGGCCCCTGGGGGCTGAACCCAAAGCAATGGAGGGAAGCCACAAAGAGGCCAATTTAGTCTAGACGGCAGAAAAAAGTTCCTGACTAGTGGTGCTACCCCAGGGTGGAAGAGAATTCTTTGGAGGTAGCAATCTCCCCTCCCCACGCCCCATCCCACATAGACTCACTGGAGGCCTTCCAGCAGGGCTTAGATGACCCCTTGTCAGGCACGTTGTAATGCATGCTCTTGATTTTGACAAGATGTCCCTTCTGACTCAGTTTCTATGATTCTATGATTGATAGTAGGAAGCCATCCATGGTTGACCTTAGACCTTCCAATGACACCATGCATTCAGGTGGGAAGCCTCCTATTCAATCCAGGGAACACCACCTTCTGGCCCAGTGGGAAGCAGCCCCCAAGAATGAATTGAAGTCACACTGAGGTCTTGTTGTTGGTTGCTTAGGGCCAGGCAAAGGGAAACTTGGCTAAACCAAGGCCTGAGAGTGAAACTTCCCACCCACTCCTCACCATCTGGTTTCCCCCAGGGTATATTTCCGGGGAAGTCCCATTCTTAGAGAAGCCCTTGTTTGGCTGCTAATCACTAGCTCCCCCGGGGCTGCCCTTTCTCTCACTGGATTGTCCTCCCCTTCAAAGCTCAGCATCCACCTCCTCTCCTAAGCCCGAGCAAACCTCTTCAGAGCCCTCTGCTCTCTTCTTTTCCTATAATCCTATAGCCCTTACCCAGCTGTCTCTGCAAAGTAATCATCATGGCTACCATCATCATAATTCCCATTTCATTTCAACCTACTCAGCATTTATTAAGCTCCTACTGCATGCCAGGTACTTGGTTAGACAATAAGGGTAAACATATTTAAACAACAGACTTGTTCAGGTTTTGAAACTTCTTTGCTCACAACCCCCCTATACATTAAGAATTATTGTAATATTATTAGACTGATTTTACAGATGAGTAAACAGAGAGATTAAGGTAGATAGGGAAAGGATTATCTCAAATCATAGGATTAAGACCTGCACCTACAATACTAATAACTAATATTGATTACAGTTATCATAGTATATTCTCAAAAAGAGTCATTCGCCAAGGATTTATTATGTGAAAGGCTCTGTTCTGAGCACCAAGGCACAAAGAAAAGTAAAAACTGTCCCTCCACTAAAGGAGCTTGCATTCAAATATGCAAACAACTAGTCATATGCAAAATATGTACAGTGGACATTAAAGACAGTACCATAGGAAAGCCTGCTGCCACTGGGGGACCTGGGAAGGGACTCTTGCAGAAAGCGAGACTGGGGAGAATCCTAAAGAACAAAGGGAAGCCAGGAGACATGAAGAGCTGGGTTCATATCCGAGTATGTCACCAATGCGCAGGGTTCTAGGCCGAAAGTGTCAAACACAAGCCTGGCATCTATAACATTCCTGAGTGCATCCTGAAACACATTAAAATGTAATTGGGAAATATTTAACAAAATAAATAAAAATACAGCAAAACATAGATAACATCACATTTTAAAACTAAATCAATATGTGGCCCGTAGGGGTCATTATGCACATTTAAAGGGCCCCTATTTCTCTCTGAGTTTGATGCTACTGCTCTAGACGACTCCTTCAAATGCAATCGATCCAAATGGCAAAATTGACCAAAAAAGGAAAACAATAAATGTTGGAGAGGTTTTGGGAAAGCAGGTACATTAATGCACATTGGGTAGAGCTGTGAACTGGTCCAAGCACTCTGGAAAGCAATCTGGAACTTGCCCCAAAAGTTACTAAACTTTGCCTACCCCTTTGATCCAGGGAGGTCACTACTAGGTCTTTACCCCAAAAAGATCAAAGAAAGAGGATACGGCCCCATGTGTACAAACATGTTTGTAACATTTCTCTCTACAGTGGCAAATAACTAGAAACTGGGAGGGGGTATCCATCAGTTGAGGAACTGCTAAGCTTGTGTTGTATAAATGTAATGGAATATTATTGTCTGATACAGATTGAAGTAAGCAGAACCAGAAAGATTTATACAACAACCATCACATTGTAAGGACAAATCATTTTAAAAGACTTGAGAATTTTGATCAATGTAATTGATCAACCATGATTCCAGAGGACCAATGATTAAGAATGTCCTCCCCGCCTCCTGTTTGGAGCCTTTCTATTATCTCCAGCATGTAGCACGGTGTCTGGCCCATAGTAGGGACTTGAAAAATGCTTGCTGACTACTCGACAGAGAAGCAATAGATTCAAGGTGACAATGAGATACATTTTTGGACATGGCTAACATGGGGATTTGTTTTGTTTGAACATGGTTGTTTCTTACAAGGTTGCTGGTTTTGCTTTTGGGTTTTTTTTTCTAATGGCAGGGGAGGAGGGTAAGAAAATAACTGTTTGTTAACTGGAAAAATAAAATAAAAAGACTTTAAGGTGCTGTCCTTGAAAATGGTGATTTCCTTAGTGGGGAGTTCCCATACCAGTGAAATTACAGGACCCATTCCTACCCTATCCTAATACTGACATTTAAGACTTGCAAAGTTTATTTCAGTGGAGCTTCACGGGTACCCTACAATTATTATCCCCCTTTTACAGATGAAGAAACTAAGGCTGAGAGGCTAAATTACTTTCTTAGGGTCCCACAGCTAGTAAGTCTCTGAGATAGGATTCAACCTAAGGTTTTCCTGACTCTGTGTCCAATGCACCAACCTATACCACCTATGTGCTAGGCTCTGCACTAGGTGCTGGTGATCCAAATGAAACAGTCCCTGCCCTCGAGGAGCTCACATTTTATCAGGGATGTACACATGCACCTAAAAGTGCATATAAAACATGCTCCAATATTGATTCTATCCATCAGTACATCCAGCGAGGCAGATCACGACTCACCCCTGCCTGCCCATCCTGGGCCACTGGACCTTGGCCTAAGTTTTACCACAAGGAGTCTATCCAATGTGCTGACCACCTTTCTTTCTTTCTCCTGCTGTCCCAAGGGTACCAGGGCAGCCCTCTGGCTGTGCCCCATTCTCCATCATTTTTGCCATGGCAACAAAGAAAAATCCTCCAGACTGTCTCCTTACAGGGAGGCAGACCCTTGTCTCTGATGCCACCTTTTCTCCATCATTAAGCACAGTGCATCATGTAGCTGACATCCTCCTTCGTGTTTGTTGAATGCCTTTTTCCTTGAAATATTACTCATCTTTCTCTGTTCTGCCTCTTCCACTAACTTGTTGACTTTGGGCAAATTAACTCCCCTCTCGGCCTTCTCTGTCAGATGGAAGATTGGGCTACATGAAGTTTAAGGGCCTCATATGGCTAAAAGTCTCAGATTCTATGTATGTGGGTCTTAGTTCAGCTAGGCGACACATGAGACAGATGGCTAGATCTGGATCCAGGAAGAACTGAGTTCAAATCCAGCCTTATTAGCACTTCCTAGCAACAGCACCCCCTGATATCATCGGTCCTCTTTGAAACAAAGGAAGAACAACACGTACACACCTCTAGACAAAGCATTTCACTTCCATGTTACTCAGTTTCCTCATTTGCAAAATAAGGTTAATGATAAGACCTGGGGATAAAATGACCAAATATTTGTAAAAGCACTTTGCAAACCCTAATGCACTGTACAACTGCCTGGAGGAGAAGGAGTGGTAATTCTCCAAATACACCACAAGATTCTTGTGGACAAGGCCCATGCCTCATTCATCTCTGTGTCCTCCACAAAACCTAGGTCTTTGCCAATACTACATGCTTGATAACTTTCATAGAGCGGGCCTGACCGTTGAGCTAATGGTATAAAGAGAATATGGTTAAGTGGATAGAGCCTTACCTTAGGAGTCGAAAGTTGTAGGTTCAAATCCCGACTTTGGTTCTTACTTATCTATGTGACCTTGGACGAGGTAATAGAGTATTAGAAGAGAAGTCAGGAAGACCTGAGTTCGAATGTTGCCTCAGATACTAGCTATGTGTCCCTGGACAGGCCATCTAACTTCTCTCAGCCTCTGTTTCCTTATCTCTAAAATAGTGACAATAAGCATTTATCTCTCAGAGTTACTGTGAGGTTCAAATGGGATAACATATAAAGTATTTTATAAACCTTAAAGCATGATGTAAATGTTTACTTCATCGTCATCCTTGTATCATTTCTATCCCCAGCACCTTGGTTTCCCTTTCTGTCCAATGACAAGGGGACTGAATGAAATCCACTTTCTTGCTTTAGAAGCTACATTCCTATTTTCAGAAGTGAGGAACCCTTACCTTCCAACCAGCTTAGCCAAAAAGAAGCCAGCTGAGGCCTGTCTGAGTTTCCACCACCCTAGTTTTAAAATTCACTGTGGCTTTAAAAAAAGTGTGAGTTATTATTAGATTCCTCCAAGGGCGATCATACTCCCCAAGTCACGAGACTTGGGCCGGAAGAGGCTTTTAAGGTTTAAGCAATAGCCTGGAAGGTTGGTGCAATGTTTGGTTCAAGAGTGATTTCATAAGCCCCATGGCAGTCAGGTGACATTCACTTTTTCAGTTTGATAGAAATGCTTCTGCCTCCCCTGGCCTGCTTCAGCTGCCCTTTGGGGGCCCAAGACAGGAGAGCTGATGAACTCTGGGGCCCAGAGCCCTTGGTCCTGCTGCCCAGGACATCAAGAGTGCTTCCCACTCATTCCCCCTTTAGGGATAATGGTTCATTCTGATCAGATTTGGTGTCTCCCCCAGTTTCAGCAAAGGGTGGGGGAAGCCGGAGGACCAGGAGAACAGATTTTGATGATGGATGCAGACCTGCAAGGGTGAACTCAACTGCATCTGGACAGCAGTTTTCTCTTCTGTATATATTGGACTAGGTCCCTACCAACTCTCACATTTTTTGTTCTATGGTCTGATCCCTCCCTGGTCTGACAGTCTATGTCTAAGGACCTTCCCATCTCTGGCATTCTCTGTCCTATGATCCCTCCTGGATTAGCTCTGAGATTCTATTTTATCAGCTCCCTCCCAGGTCTGACACTTTATGTCCTAAGGCCCCTTCCTGCCCTCAAATGAAATAAAATTTGTAAAGCACTTAGCACGGTGCCTAGTGTATAGTAGGTGTTTAATAAATGCCTCTTCCTTTCCACCCTTCCCTCTGACATTCCACACCTATGAAGTCCTTCCAGTTATTACATACCAGAATCATTGAACTGGAATGAAAAAGGACCTTAGGGACCATCTCATGCAATCTCTATATTTTACCAATGAGGAAGCAAGCCCAGAGAGGTTGTGGCTTGTCTAAGGTCACACAGGTAGTAACTGTGAGAGAGATTTTAACTCAGTTCCTCTAGTTCGAAAGTCCCGTTGGGTTTTCATTTTCTATGTTCATTGTTCTGACATTCTATAGCCTAAGGTTCACTTCCAGAACTAACACTCTGTCTTCAAATATTCTCTATAAAGTCCCAATTCTCACATATTCAGATGGTTCTGGGATCTCCATTGATTTTGCTGCCACCTTCACTGAGGCAGAACATAAGCTGTCTATGGCTGCCTTTCCCTCTGCTCATCTCAGAAAACGCTCCATCTCCTGACTCCCTGTCTTTGCCCTGGTGATGCCCTATGTCTAGAGTGCCTTCTTTCCTCATTTCTGTCTCTTTCAGCAATTTGTACCATTCAAAACTCAGCTTAAGTACCATTTTCTATTTGATGCCTTTCTTTAATCCACTGCTTCCTCCCCTGCCCTCACCAGCAGCCACCAAATTGTATAGTTTTTGCATTTATTTTTATACATTTATATCTATAAATGTTGTCTCTATTGATAGAGGACAAGCTCCCTGAAGGCAAGAACTGTTTCTCCCTTTTGTCTTTGCATTTTTTTGTTGTTCAGTCATTTCAGTCATGTCTGACTCTCCATGACCCTATTTGGAGTTTTCTTGGCAAAGATACTGGACTTCTTTGCCATTTCCTTCTCCAGCTCATTTTACAGAGGAAGAAACTGAGGCAAACAGGAGTAAGTGACTTGCCTAAAGTCACACAGCTAGGAAGTGTCCGAGGCAAGATTTGAACTCAGGTCTTCCTGACTCCCGACCTGACACTGCAGCACCACCTAGCTGCTCATTTCTATTCTTTCCCTATTAGAATGTGATCTTCTCCAAGGCATGGACTGTCTTCCTTTTTGTTTCCCCAGTACTTAGTATGGGGCCTGGTACATACAGGAGCTTGATAAATGCTTTTTGATTCATCGATTTTGTGCTTGTCTTTCCTTAAGTTCTTTGATTCTACAGTGTGTCCCAAAAGCTTTAATAGCAGCCTTAGACTGATTTAACAGTGGAGACCTTTGGGACACCCAGTGTAATGATAGATGATCTTCTTAATTCTTAAATGGCTCAATGACCTTAGATTCTTGAAGGAGTGCCCCATAGCCCTTCAACTCTGGGATCTGCAAAATGCTCAAATGACTTAGAAAGTCAGTCAGCATGGTGCTAAGGAAAGAATACCAAGCTAAGCTATCGGAAGTCCTAGGATGTAGTCCCAGCTTGGTTCACTGGATGACTTTGGGCAAGTCACCTGCCCTTTCTAGGTCTCGATTTTGTCACTTGTAAAGTAAGAGCATTGAACTAGATGAATTGTAAGGTCCCTCCTCAATCTAATAATCCACTTATTCTTTTAAAACATATTCTGATTTTTAATGGGAAAACAACCATTTTTCTCTCTTATCATGGATTATCCCAGATCCAAATGCCCCTCACCCGCCGCCTCTGTCTTATATACAGTGTCTCCTCTGCTAGAATTTAGGCTTCCTGAGGGGGTCAACCATTTCGATATTCCCACCAGTTAGTACAGTCGTTGTCACGTGCTGAGCTCTATCGTGTCCAGCCATGGATTCATTCTTCAAGCCATAGTTCAGGAAGGACATTGACAAGCCACGTTCACTCAGAGGAAGGCGATCAGTATGACAACAAGCTCTGAGCTGGTGACATATGAGGAGTGGTGGGAGAAAAGGGAGATGTTCAGCCTGGGGAAGATAAGGCTTCTAATTTAGAAGAGTTAGACCTGATTGCTATCTTCAAGGGCTGATACGCAGAAAACGCTTCAGACTTGTTTGGTTTTGCCTCAGAGGGCAAAATTGGGAGCAGTGGGTAGGAGTTTGAGAAAGACAGGTTTAGGCTTGAGGTAAAGAAAAACTTCCTGACAATTAGAGCGATCCAAGGGTGGAATGAGCTGGCTCAGGAGGAAGTAAGCTTCCTCACTTACGGCTCTGACTGTGTCACTCCCCTACTCAAGAATCTTCAGTAGCTTCCTGTTGCCACCAGTATAAAAGGTAAACTTCTCAGCTGGGTTTTTAAGGGGGAAAAAAGAAGCATTTATTAAGCACCTACTATGTGCTGGGCGTTGTGCTTTATAAATATCCATGAGATCCTCATAACAACCCTGGTAAGTAAGTATTGTTATTATCCCCTTCTTACAAGTGAGGAAATGGAAGCAGAAGGCAGTTCAGTGACTTGCCCAGGGTCACACAGCTAGCAAGTGTCTGAGGTTGAATTTGAACTCAAATATTCTTGATTCTAGAACCAGCACCTCATCCAGAATTATTTCCCATTATTCTCCTTTATTTACACTATGTTCCAGTCAAACTGGCTTACTCGCCATTCCCTCAGCTCGTGTTTCCATCTCCCCTTTCTGTGCCCTTGCTCAGGTGCTCCCCCATGCCTGGAATGTACTTTCTCCTCATCTTCATTCTTCAGAATCCTTCACTGCCTTCAAGGCCACCTTCCCCTTTCCTATGGGAAGCCTTTCACGAGTCCCTGAGTCGTTAACGCTTTCTCCCTCTTCAAATTCTTTTGTACTCTCCAGCCGGTATAAATGGGCCATCCCCCAGCAGAATTGGAAATCCATTGCCGACAGGGACTCCTAGGCTTCATTTTTGTCTTTGTATGCTCAGTACAAAGCAATCTGCCTCAAGTAGATTAGGTCCTTTAAAAATGTTTATTGGGCAGGATTAAAAGCGAACTAAATTGAGTTGCATGGAATAGTATGGCCCTCCTTCCTCTTCAGACACACTCACATACACACACACACTCACACACACACACTCATACACACACAGATGCACATACATACACACACACACACTCATACACACTCACATATACACACATAGATGCACATACATACACACACACACACACACACACACACACACACATACCCCTTGTCTGGAATGTTATTTCTGGTCAGCTACAGATTGGGATCCATGCCTTCTGACTTCCCTTCCAACACGGAGACCATGTGAGTAAGCTCAATGTGTGATGTACATTGCACCATTTGGACTGAAGAAAACAAGTCAGACATAACCCCCAGCCTTCATGGAGAATTACAGAGCAATGGGCTCTTGCTCTCTCCCCTTGACAGACAAACTTGGGGCATGATCTCCTGTTGGAGAGTCCTGGACAACTTGTGCAGACAAACTCCCCTCCCCAATCTCTCTCTCTCTCTCTCAAAAAGAAATGAATTCCTAGAACAGGGAAAACCAACTCCCATGTTGTGCATTTCACTGGCTTCGTGGAGACGTCAAAAGGCAATAAGGAGGGAACCCTGGCAGGACTTCCTTGTGGTGGACTTATAAGAAGACGTAGCCAAGAGTAGAAGAGGATAGTGGAGCCATGGGTAGGTCGTGATCTGCGGAATACATCAACAAACAACCATGATGATGACAATAACAACGGCTGGCATCTACATTTCACTTTCAGGTTTGCAAAGTGCTTTACAGGTATTATCTCATTCATTCCTCACCAAAAATCGATGCTCTTTTTATTCCCACTTTACAGGCAAGGAAACTGAGGCAGACAGTGATCAAGCGATTTAGCAAATGCCTAAGGTAGAATTCGAACCCAAGTCCTCCTAACTCCAAGTCCAGTTTTCTATCCACCAGGGAAGATCCGCATCAGAGAGAGAACAGATCAGTTTCAGTGTCTGGGTACACAGCAAAAAGATGCAGCTAGATGCCAAAGATGAGATAGGAGAAAGCGCCTCTGGCTGCTTACCTGCAGAGGTGAGGCGCTACAGGTGTGGGATGCTGTATGTAATGTCACCCTTTTTCACTATGTTGATTCATTTTACTGAATTCTTCTTTCTTCTTTTTTATTCTTTGTTCTTTTTTTAAATGATGGTTCTTTGGGAGGAAGAAGGGGAATGATATAGGGGAAAATGTAGATGATGTAAAAATAAAATATGTCTTATTGTCAGCAAGAATTTATTGAGTGCTTACCATATGCCAAGCATTGCCCTAAGTGTGAGGGATGCAAAGAAGGGCGACACAACCCTCCCCTCCCACAAGGAGTCCAGCGTCTAATGGGGGTGATTATGCAAACAACTACGTACAAATAGGATATATCCAGCAGAGAGGGAGTCTAGCTCGGGGGGAGGAACTGGCAATGGGAGGGAGCAGGAAAGGCTTCGTTCAGATGGTGTGGTTTGAGATGAGTCTTAAAGGAGGACAGGCAAGACGGCGGGCAGAGGGGAAGAGGGAGAAAGTTCCAGGCCTGGGGAAAGGCCAGTGACAAGCCTTGGAGTTGGAGATGCACTATTGCGTCGGAAGAATAATAGAGACGCACAGATTGAAGAAGCTGGAAAGCTCGAAGGGGACCAAGGTGTGAAAATGCGGCCTATGTTTCTAACAATGCTCCACCCAGCCTTGCCCGATGCAGTTGGCACTTCTGCTAATGATCTGGAGTCAGCCAACAAGTATTTATTAAGCACTAACTGTGTGCCAGGGACACAAGGTGAGGAAGGCGGGAAATCCACAAGAGAATCAATATGTCATGAATGAACACATGCTGGACTTGTTTGGGAATGAAAAGGAGCCTCATTTCTTCTACTGCATTTTGTCCCAAAATTCCTCTCGCCCCCATCTATTGTGGCCTTCTTCCGTACTTCCAGCTCTCCCAGCTTTGTATTTCATGGGATCATAGAGCGAGAGATGGAAGAGACCGTGGAGGTCCTCTAGTCCATTATTTTATAGATGAGGAAAACTGAGTCACGGTCACAAAAGGGTGACATTCAGAACCAAGATTTGAAACCAGATCTCTCCTGAGTTCTCCCATCATTAGACCACAAAGCTTTGTGTGTTCTCTTCATTTAGCTCAATCCCCAAAGTGTTCTAATATTAAATTAGCTTAGGAAAAATAATCTAGTTCAAAATGGGCCTGCTGTACTTTACAGATGAGAAAACTGAGGTACAGAGCCATGAAGTAAACTGTTCAATGCTGTGCATTTCAGTAGAAAGTCAGGGCTCACACTGCAGTCTCTTGTGTCTCTCACCTACATTCTTGTCCACACACAATGGATTTTTTCCAAGTTTGTCTCTTATTGAAGCATTGAATTTTGTTCCACTCTTCCCTTCCTGGGTCAACTTTTAACTGGATTGAGATGCAGGCATGGCTAGATGCCAAGTTTCGTTTTGTTTTTTCGTGTGTGTGTGTGTGTGTGTGTGTGTGTGTGTGTGTGTGTGTGTTAATCACAGCCAAAACAAAACCATGAGACTTTCTGAAATCTTCCATCAGCTGTGGCTGTCATGCCTCATGTCACCTGCTTGCCTTCCTTGTATCATGTGTGATTAATAAATGTTCCAAGATAATAGAGAATAGGGGAGAGATCACTGGCTTTCTTTAAGAGTCATAACAAAGAAAATATTAGAAAAGCCCACCCAACCTGGTGAGAATCTCAATAAAAAATCCAGTCCAACCCCTACCCACTTCCCCCCACAGTCCCTAGGTATCTTCTGCCAGAAGAAAAAAGAATGTAAGAGCTATTTTCTGACCTGCTGACATTAACCAGGAGTGCTAAAGAGCCCTGAAATAAAAAGAAAAAACTGAGTGGTCTGTGCTTTCATATGCACCAAGGAAAGAGTCCCAAACCAATGGGCTTTGGGACAGGAGTTTCATGTGGAGGCTGAGTAGGTGGGAAGGGCCAGGTTTTGAAGGGGCTTTAAGAGCCAAACAGAGGACTTCATATTTGATTTTGGAGGTAATAGAGAGACATTCCTCCCAACAGAACTATGATGTATGAAACTCAAATGTTATGACCCCAATTTAAGAGTTGAGAACTGAAGCTCAGAGAAGGAAGTAATCTCCACAGGATCACAGAGCTAGTACAAGTCAGAACCAGGACTTGAACTCAGATCTTTTAATTTCAAGATAAGTGTCCCTGACTCATTTGTTTGGCTGCTTGTTTTGCAGGAGGAGAAGAAAAATGAGATGAATTCGGGGGTAGCAATTCCGGCAAACAAGGGAGAAAGAAACCAGTTAATAAAGTAGGAATGATTAGAACCTTGGGAGAAAGTGACTACTGACTTCCTTAGCATCTTGCTAGGAAAGAAGAGGAAAGCCGGATGTAATGTGATAGAAATTCTAAACGTAGGAGAGCACATTTCCAAAGGTTCTGAGTAAGAATTGATAGGAATCTTGTGGATTCTATAGAGGAAGTCAGCCTCAGTGCAGAGGGAAACTCTCAATAATGAAATACTTTTTATTTCTTTTTTTGTAGCATTTATTTCTTTGTTTTCAAAAAAAATCTAATGACAAAGAGAAACAATTCTGATAAGAACGAAAAGTGGAGTGTTAACTAAAGTCACTGGTGTGGATGTGCAGGGATCAGTTTAGAGTTTTGAAAGCTATGTAAAGAAGATGGAAGGATAGGCAAGGAAAGATATATTGGTGTGTGTGTCATGGTTCTGCAAGGGAAGGGTCAGGAGTCCTGAAGCTCTAGACGAGGAAAGCTAAGGTCAATAAAAAAAAAGTCCATATAGCTACAAGACAGCTAGGATGCTCTGTGGATGGAGTGCTTGGCCTGGAGTCAGGAAGAACTAAGTTCAAATCAAACCTTAATTATGTGTCCGGGGAGGGGGGGGAGAGACAGGTCACTTCATCTTGGTCTCTCTCAGTTGTCTCAGCTGAAAATGGGGATAATAACAGTACCCGCCTCCCAAGGTTGTTGTGTGGCTCAAATGAGATCTGGACTCTAGGAGATGCTAAACGAATGCCTTCTCCCTTCCCTTCTACCTCCCCCCAATAATGGGGGGAAAGAAGAAGCCTAACAAGAACAGACAGGATTGCTGTTCAGGAAGAATGGGTTGATAACAATGGATGATGAAGGTAGAGCCAGTCAACTCTTCTCTTGCTTTGATTCTCTCTGTTAAGGAGAATAATCTTTGGATTGTAGAGGACAGGACAAAAATAGCTAATAGAATAATGAATCTGGCAGTTTAAGGGAGATCGCCAAGCTTCCCTTGTTGAATTCAAGTCCCCAGGTCCAAACAAAATGCCTTTCAGAGGAAAGAGGCCAGGACCAAGACCAGATTCTGGGGCCTCTCCATGTGGCACTGCTTTCAAAGGTGATGGGAAGTGTTCAGGGCTACTCCTCCCTGTACTCTGATCTAGGCCACTTCTCTGGAGCTTTTCTAAAAGAAAAAGAAATAGATAGATAGATAGATAGATAGATAGATAGATAGATAGATAGATGGACAGAAAGACAGATAGATAGATAGATAGATAGATAGATAGATAGATAGATAGATAGATAGATAGATGGACAGAAAGACAGATAGATAGATAGATAGATAGATAGATAGATAGATAGATAGATAGATAGATAGATAGATAATTGAAACAGACAGACAGAGATTTAAAATGAGCATCTGGAACACTGCAGGCATTTGGCAAATGTTTGTTGAATTTAATTGCTGAGCACTGTCCTAGGTTCTGGGGGCGGGATTTAAACTTTAGATGAGGCCACCCTTACAGACCTTATAGCTTAGTAGGGCACAAAAATAAAAACTTGCAAGAGGACACACACACATGCACACAAACACAAACAACAATCCTCTATTTCTGACTCCGTATGTCAGTGCTGTACTGGGAAGCTCTGTGTGGGTGTGTACCGAAGCAGTTGGAGGCACAATTCCAGGACCAGAAAGGGAAATAGAGGTAATCACTCAAGTCCCACTCCTTACCTCCCGAGCTGATGTTAGGCAATTAGTATAGAATGTGCATTTGGTAAATAATATCTGGAGAACTGAATTACAGAGCACTGTCCTAGGTGCTGAGGGACAGGGGGTCCCAGTTGGTGCTCTGGGCCAGATAGATACAGGCTCCTCCCCAGCTTCTCCCTCAGTGCCGTCTCTCCCCCAACAAGACTGATCTTACTGAATATAAACAGGGGAGGGGAAGTACCCACACCCTTAGTGATTTACCTATCAAGGAGTCCATAGAAACACTCCTCCCACCTTGGTTTAGGGAAACACATACTGCAATGGAATTTATTTGTAGATGCCTTGAATCCATCAACATTGATTAAGCACTTGATGTGTGTTGAGCATCTACCATGTGCTTTATGTGAGGGGGAAAGGGGGGGAGATGTAAGCTAAACAAAGTGCTCTGCACATAATAGGTATTTAATATTTGATTCATTTATTATCTGTTATTCAGTAACTTAATAAATTATTGTAGATTATCTATTAAAAAAAGGAATCACTAAATCTCAGAGTTGAAAAAAGCCTCTCTGGCCATTGAGTCCAACCCCTACCTGAATAAGAACCTTCTTTACATCTTCAGGTAGAAGGCCACCATCAGTATCCTCATTCCATCCTAAGGGCCTAACTAGATACAGGGCACCTTCAGATTATTGCCTTGTTTTCTGCCTCAACACAAAATCTGTCCTCTCATTAGGCAACTATCTTTCCATGAGCTAAATTAGAAGAATTTATACAATTTATACAAAAATAAAAACTACAACAATAAAAACAAACAACTTGGAAAGACCTGAGAATTCTGATCAATGCAATAACCAACCCTCATTCCAGAGAACAGATGGTAAGGCTTAACGCTGCCCATCTCCGGACATGTAGGTGAAAGACTAAAGATGCAGAATGAGACTTTTTCACAAGGTCAGTGAGGGAATTTGTTTAGCCTACCCAGGCATATTTGTTACAAAGGTTTTCTTCTTTTAACGGGAGATGGATTTTAGAGAGAGAAAACAGATTTTTGTTCGTTGAAAAAAGATTAATTTTTAAAAGAAGTCATCTTTCCCTTCCTGTGACCCTAGTCTCACAAATTCCATTCACTGTTCTGCCTGACTTCCTGGTTGTAGTACTATCAGGAGATTTTATAACAAAAAATCAAAGCCAATAATACCTCAAGAAACAAGTTAGGGAAAGTTCTGGGTTTGGAGTTCAAGGCTTGAGTTCAAATCTCAGTCCTATTCAATGCTTGAGTAATATCAGGTAAATCATAATTTCTCAAAGCCTCAATTTCCTCATTAATAAGCAGTAGGCCCTCAAGGTTTCAGACACACACCCCAACAGGCCTTATAGGTTTACAGTTTTGGTACCAAAGCTATTCACAGGCTACAGCTTGTTTGGGGGGGGTCTCTGCTCCTAAAACTATAGGTTACAAGGTCCCACCAATGAGCTTACCTTTAATAATGTGAACATACGCAATTAGTTCAAGGAAAATGCATTTTCTAACATGTGTAATACATTGTAAAAATATTCCCCCCTTTTGGATCTGGACAATTTTACTGGTAAAAAGGGGAAGAAAACCAGAGACAATTGTGAGAGTATCCCTCAGAGAAAAGTATGTGGGGAGAAATATAGATAGTCCTGAGAGGACCTGAGAAAAAGTAACCCTCAAAGAAAAGTTGTTTATGAAAGAAAAATGGTCAAATATTTTGTTTCCCAGTAAGTCATCTACATATGACTATTACGAGGTTTTTCAGGTTGATGGCTGGGAAACTCTGATAACTAGAACTTTTTGGTGACTTTGGAACTGCTGTATTCTACCTGTTTGTGTCAGAGCTGATAGAAATAGGAATTTTCATTTCTCACTCTAAGGTAGAGGTGAGTCACTTCATACAAGATTGACCCTGCTTTGAGACAAGAAGGTAGTAGGGGCTTACAGGGACCAAAGAGGCAGAGCAGAAACATAAGCAGAGGAAAAAGGCAGAAGTAGAGTGAAGGCTGTCCCCTGCTTCCTGAAAAAAACCCAGCCCAGATGAGTATAGAAAATCAGCTGAATCAAGAACTGAGAAAAGAGCTTAGAGCTTACATTTTCTCCCTTCCCTATTACCTCATGAGTCCAATGAACTTGGGAGATAAAGATGGGCTTTGCATCTGTTTCTAGGAATAGAGCTGATTGAAGGAGAAAAGACTTTTGTTGCTAGGAGCTGATTGGAGAAAGATGAATCCTTTGCTACTAGCAGATGGCTTGAAAAAGGAGAGGCTTGTCTACCTTGCCATTTGCTGTCACCTGTGACTTGAGGGGAAGGAAAACCCTTCAGAACCCAGACAAGAGAGCAGACTTGAATGTTTTGTTATTAAAAGATTGTACTACTACATTAGGGCCCAGCCAAGGAGTTTTACTAGATAAGAAGTCCCACTCAACAAATGACTTTTGATGCAGACTAACTTTGTTTCCCTAAGGAGATCAAGTACATAAACTTACAGTCCAGAGACTTGAGTTTCCCAGGACATGTGGGTTTCCATACTTCTGTACATCCCTGCCAGATTTCTGTATCTATAAAGAATTCAAATCACTGATAAGAGAAGTGCAAATAAATCCAGCTCTGAGGTTTCACCTCACCCCTATTCAATGTTAGAAGGATTGTGGAAAGTTAAACAATGGATTATTGATGGATCTGTTCATCAATACCACCATTTTGGAAAGCAATTTAAAATTATGCAAAGAAAGTGAGGAAAATATTTATACCATTTGAACCAAACAAATCATTGCCAGGAGTCTGTACACTATCCCAAAAAAGGCCATTGAAAAAAATCCCCACCTATACCAAAATATTTATAGTAGAAGTTTGGAAACAAAGTAGATGCTCATCCCTTGAAGAATGGCTTAAAAAATATAGTACGTGAAAGTAATGGAATATTGGTGTATGCTAGGAAATGATGAATCCAATAAATAGAGAAGCATGGAAAAATCTACAAGAACTGATGCAGACTGAAGTAAGCAGAACCAAGAAAACAATATGCACAGTAACTATAACAATGTAAATGGGAAAAAATAAAAAGCAAAAGCAAATGTTGCAATATTACAAAGAACAAGAATAGCTCAAAAGAAGATTTAAAAGAAGACCCACCCCACCTAGAGCTTTTACAGAAGCCGGAAGTCCCCCATGTGCTACAATGCCCATATCTTCAGACTTCTTTGATGTATTGATCATTTGTGTTGATTTTTTCCTTCTCTTTCTTGCTTTTCTTTTTTATTAAAATATGTTATTTTTCATATGGAATGACCTTCTGAAGAGGAGGAGTGGGACACTGAATGAAATGATGATGATGATCAATAAAATGTATTTTAATGAAATGAAAGACACCAGGGGTATGACTAATCTTTGTCCAGCCGATGCCAAGGTCCTCTTCCAATTCAATTAGAAAAACTCTTTCACACTTCCTAATGAGATAACTGAGCTAGGCTCTTTGCATTTCCTTAGCTTGTTGCCTGTTATCCAACTGAACTGGAGGTGAGGGGGCACATAAACTTGGTAGGTGGGACTAAATGACATTCATAGTCCCTTCCAATTGAAATTATTCTTACTTCAAGAATCCGGTTTTGTCAGCTTTTGCACAAATTCACATGTATATGATACTTTACAGTTTATACCACTTAATATACACACGCATCCTCACATTGACTCTAGGAAGCTTGATTTAGATTGAGATGGAACCTCAGGGGTCATCTAATCCAATGCCTCCATTTTCCAGATGAAGAAAGTCAGATCCTGAAGGAAAACCGCCATAAAGTACATAGTTCAGCCATAGGTAGGGCCTGAAGAATTAGGGGAATGATGATGATGATGATGATGATGACGATGGTGGTGGTGCTGGTGAAGATGATGATGATGGTGGTGGTGCTGGTGAAGATGATGGTGATAATGATGGTGATAATGATAATTATGATGACGAAGATGATGATGATGATGGTGGTGGTGGTGGTGGTGGTGATGACAATTGCATTTATATGACACTTTAAGTTTTGCAAAGCACTTTACATACATCTTCTCATGCAATCCTCCCGACAACTCTATGAAGTAGGTGCTCTTATTATCTCCGTTTACAGACGAGGAAACTAAGGCTGAGAGAGGTTAAGTGACTTGCTTAGGGTCGTACAGCTAATAAGTACCTGATGCAGGATCTGTCCTCTGGCTCTTCTGACTCCAAGTCCACCACTCTTACCCAACGTAACACCTAAAAGAGATGTTTCCTTCGCACCCCAAATTAGCCTACATTTCCAGGTTTCCTTCTAATTCTGAGGGCCCGTGATTCTATTATTACCCTTGACAGTACAGATGAAGAAAACTAAGACTCAGTGAGAGAAAGGGGCATGTCCAAAGTCCCAGAGAGAGAAGTGGTGCCACTGGAGTCTTCCCCTTCCACGGCCAAGCAGAGGCAGACTGGATGACTGCCTGTCAGGTATTTGGGAAGGGGAATTCCCATACGCAGAGGGGATTGGACGGGATGCTGGGCTTAATCCAGCTCCAGCTCTCAAGGAAAAGAAAAACAGTTTCATGCTCCTTAAAGCTAACAATAGGATTTACTGATAACTTACCACCAAGCAGCAGTGGTACAAACAAAAAGGCACACAATCCAAGTCTACTCAACAAACCTTTGTGAAGCATCTAGCATGCATCATGCTAGATGCATGTCTGTGCCAGGCACTGAGGATTCAAGGACAAAAGATGAAAGCAGTCTCTGCCTTCAGAGAGCTTCTATTCTAATGTGGGGATACATGACACATGAAAACAGTCAATAAACATTTATTAAGTACCGACTTTGTACCAAGCACTGTGTTAAGTACTGAAGATGGAAAGGAAGTCTAAGGTTAGTGCCTGCCCTCAAGGAGTCCAAAATCTAACAGGGGAGGCAACACATAAATAACTAAGTACATACAAGACACATATGGGATGACTTGGAGATAATCAAGGAGAGTGGGCTCTAGCATTAAGGGGGATTGGGAAAGGCTTTCTGTAGAAGGGAGGATTAGTGGTGGCGGTAATACTGGTCCTGCAATGGCATCATGGGCGTGATGCCTTGACTTGTGCATGAATCGGATTTGAGTGAGGCAGAGCTCCAAAAAGTTGTCGATCTCATTCTCTCCTCCAGAGTCATCAGAATCCAGTGGCAAGACAAAGGTCAGGATGACTGGCTCAAGGCGGGATTGGCTCAAGAAGGAAGGATTATAGTTGGGACTTGAAGGAAGTCATAAAAGGCAAGAGGTAAAGATGAGGAAGGAGAGCATTCCAGGCATGGGGGACAGTCAGTGAAAATGTCCAGAGCTGAGAGACAGAATATCTTACTGACAGATAGACAAAATAAATAGAAAATAATTTCAGGGGCATGAAGTGATGACATCAAGGACCTAAAGTCTGCTGGATATCCAGTAGCCTTCTTAAATTCAATATATCCAAAACAGAATTCATTCTCCTCCCCCTCTCCAACCTTCCTTGTTACTGTAAAGGGCAACAAAGACCCTCAGACTCCAAACTTAGGAGTCATCCTAGACTCACTCTCCCTCATCCCCTCAAATCCAATCTGGTTCCAAGGCATATTGGTTTCACCTTGGCAGCACCTCTCGAATACCCCCCCTTCTCTCCTCTGACATGACCCACACCTGGTACGGACTCTTGTCATCTCATGATTCAATTATTGAAACAGGCCAGGGGGCGGGGCGGTGCATCTGCCTGCTTCAAATCTCTTCCAAATCTGGTCCATCCTACTCAAGGTAACACAGTCAGTATGTACCAAAAGAAACCCTGAAGCCCAGGATTTTAGTGTTCTGAGCCCAGCTCCCCAGCTAGTGTACCACACTATCATTCCAGCTGTTAAACTCACAGTAATGTCCATTTCTAGGGGGCTTTCCTCATAAGGACCCTCTGCAGTAGAGAATGAAGAATTCTATATATGAGAAAAGAGGCCAAGAGAGGTGGGGAAGCTCACTGGCCCCCTGGCCGGGCAGCTAAGAAATGCCAGGGATGGAGCCTGAATTCGGGTCTGCTTATTCTATACCTGGAAGACTTGAGTCTTCTAGACTGTAGGACCATCTACACAGGGTTGGAGAGAACCTTAGGAGGATCATCTAACCCAGCTCCCTCATTTTACAGATAAGGAAGCTGAGACCCCAAAAGTTGAGTTGACTTACTCACTCATGGTCATCCAAGCAGGTAATGGGTAGCAGAGGCAGGATCCAAACTCAGGTCCTGTGACCCCCATGTTCAGCCTTCCTCCCACAACACCATGCTGCCTCCCATTATTTTTGTTCTTATGGAAGGGAAGATTATCCCCTGTTAAGATTTCAGACAATATCAAAAAAGTGGCTTCTTAGCAATGACTTGGGTTGCTTCATTCCTATTTACGGCCTGGAAATGGACTCTGCTGATGAAAAATTTTATTTAATTGATGAAGTGGCTTTCAGAGCAGGTAGAAACCTCCTTCTTCGCTCTAATCTGCTGAAGTGACCGTCTAAGTCATTTCCTTATTTCTCTTTTTTAAAGTCTAAGAAAATGGAACAGAGAATATCAGAGCTGAGAGAGGCCTTTGGACACAGAATCTTAGAACACTGAACAAAATGTCAGAGATACAAGACTAAAAAACTAGAATTTTAATGCTTAAAAGAATCTTAGAACAGAATGGTAAAATTAGGGATAGGGTTAAGGTTAGAGTCTACTAGGGATATAAGAAAGCTTCATTTACTGACTCTGACCATTTCACTTTACAAATGAAGACCGTAGAGGTCTGGAGATATTCCTCAACTTGCCTAATGCCACACAGCTAGATCATGACCTCATATGAACTTGAACTCAGGTCCAGAAACTCAAAGCCAAGAGGATAAAGGGAAAGGAGCCCATACCTGGATTGTGGCTGATTTCAATAAAAGCAGTTCTGTGGGCAGTGACGAGACTTCAAGGCAATTCGACCGTGCCCTCAGGGCAGTGCCAGGAACTCTGATGGTATCAAGAACCACAGGGGAAATCAGAGGAGATGGTGAGATGGGGAAGTGCACAGTGGCAGGAGAGAGGAGAGAGGAGGGAGGAGGGAGCAGCTGCTAAGTGAGTCATGCTGGGGCAGGCCTCCTCCTGGCCCCAGCTTTATGTGTCCCCCACCCCCATACACTCCTCCTTTGCCACCTAGCCAGGGTATGAGGAATAGAGATGCCCACACACACTCTTACTTCCCATTGCCTCCCATACACGTAGTCCCTCCACTCTTGCTATCCTGTGCACTTTCCAACAGGCCCCTAACCCCACCTGGGGCATTTATGAGCCTATGGGCAGAAAAAAGACCCATGGGTTACAAGGTACAAAAAGACAAATCTGACCTTGACCATAAGTAAGAAATTTCAGAATATACCATGGTGGAAGTGGCTTCCCTCAGAGCTCCTGGGAGGATTGTGGGGAGGGCATGGACAAAGGGAATGGGCAGAGAGTATGGACAGAGGGCATGAGCAGTGGGCATGAACAGCAGACAATGGACAGAGGGCATGGACAAGCTGGAGGTGGAACACAAGCAGGCAAGGGTGCCTGGTGTCCAAGTTACTCCACAGTATGTATGGCCCCATCCTGCCATTTGAACTTTAGAATCATAGGAACAGGGGTTCAAAGTAGAGGCCAACCAGTTTAACCCTTCATTTTACAGAGGAAACTGAGGACCAGAGAGTTTGGAAAGCTCCCAGCTAATTAGTGACAGAGGGGCTCAACTTCCCTAACACAAAATCCAGTGTTCCTCAACGCACCCATGTTTCTTCACCTACTATCCCTGCGTATGGGCTCTACCCTCTAGCCAAACCGGAAAAGTTCCTGCACATCATGCCCATCCCAAGCAATAAACCTTTATTAAGCACCTACTATGTGCCAGGAACTGTGCTGCGTACTGGGGATACAAAGAGGCCAAAGTCAGGTCCTGCCCTGGAGCGGCTTACAATTTAACAATGCACTTCAATATTGCGGGATTGCACTTTTATACATTTTGCTTGCTCTGCAGGGACTGTCCTCTCTGCACATGTTGAATTTAATTTAAAGCCTGCTTCAAATACCACCTTTTCCAAGAAGTCTTCTTTGAATCTCCATCAATGATGATTTCCTCCTTCAGACATAACACGAAATTGGGTTTTCTACCTCTCTACTATTGTATTATGCCCAGTAATACTGCAAGCTTTCCACCCTGCATCAGTATCTTCCACGAGGGCAGTGAAGACATCTCTGGCTAAACTTCTAATCACTTCCAGCTCTTGCCCAGGATGCACACAGCAGGTGCTTAATAAATGTATGTTGGTGTCTAGAGGGCATTCTGGCTCAGGCTTATGTCAGACTAGATGACCTTCCAATGTCCCTTCCAACTCTGAGATCCTTAATTTGGAATGTGACTGGCCCCAACCGTGAGCTCACAGTAAGCTATGAAGTTCCATTCCATTCAATTCACCAAGCGCTTACTAAGCACCTACTATGTGCCTGTCCATGTAATAGTTCCTACATGCTGGCTCACTTGATCTCTCCGAGTCTCTTTTTCCTCATCTGTAAACTAGTATGGCTGACTTAGGAAATGAGCGCTTAGAGATCTGTGGATTGACATGAGCACCGGAGAAAACATAATCATGACTTTTTGGTTTGTACCTGGATATAAGTGCTTAGAAGCAATGTGTAATTCGTATAGTGGGAAGGCGGGGGGGGGGGGGGGGGGGGGGGGGACTTGGAGTTGGAAAACCTGGATTCGAGTCCTGTCTCTGACACACAATCCCTCTGGAACTCTGGGGAAAGATTCAGCCAATAAGCCCAGATAATTCTCTGAGACTATGAACTGGTACAAATCTGTATTACTAAAGGGAATTTCCACACCTGGAGTTCCCAAGAGCAATGAAATCACAGCTCTGGGCCATCTACCCAGAAGATGCTATTGTCATCATCATCACCATCACTTTCTGTGTCCATGCTTCCATGGCAGCTCTGTCCTGGGTCTGGCACTAACACAGCACAGTCAGCTCCTTCCCAGCATGTGGTGGTAGAACAGGCAGCTCACTTAACCTCTCATCTGTAAATAAAGAGGGTTGGAGATAAGGCTTCCCCAAGATTTCAAATGCAGTGATTCAATAACTCTAAGCATAAGAAATCAGCAAATCCTTTAGGAGCACACAGGACGTGGCACTATTGGACTGGGTGAGTAAGACAGAGACGTACAAAGCAGCCTCCCCTGTTGTCAATGAATCTACAACTCCAGACATGCCATGAGGTGACTCAGGGAGCAAGGCCACACCAAATGTGTGGTCCAGGAAGCAAACAGGGCAGGAGATGAGGGCAGACAGATAGCCATGGGCCCCGGAAGGCTCTGGAAGGGAGATGATGTTTGAGCTGGATCTTGGACCAGGCAGCATTCTGCCTGATGGAGAGGACATGGAAGTTCTGTCCTCAGGGAGCTTACACTGTATGTATTTAGCACTTACCTAGTGAATTGATCTACGCCTTCGACAACTTGCTTAATTTCTCTGGGCTTTTCTTTTTTTTTTTTGAGATTAAGAGAGTTAGTCTAAATTCCAAATGATAGGGTCAATCCAAGTGCTTTTCCAACTCTAAATCTATAGTGATCATTTAACCAATCAAGATGCATTTATTAAGTGCCTACTGTGTTCCGGTACCACAGAGATTGAAGCAATCCTTACTCAAAAGAAGCTTACCTTATAGTGGATACAAGTATATATGTAAGTACACTTTGATCCAGTGGTTTCAAACCAATAGAAACAGCTTCCTGTGGGTCTCATATTGACTTAGAAAACCACAGATTGAGATTTTCTATGATGTATTGTATTTTTTATGTATTTTGTTGAACATTTCCCAATTACATTTTCACTTGGTTCTGAGGCACTCTGAGAGATGCTACTTTGATCTCTGATAAATAGCATTAGGAACTGGACCGTTCAATAAGTCAGTTAATCAATCAGTAAACATTTATTAATCACCTACTGTATGCCAGACTTTGTGTTAAGTGTTGGGGACACCAAAAAAGGCAAAAAATAGTCCTTGTTCTCAAGAAGTTCACAGGGGAGACAACATGCAAACAACCTTGGAGAAACAAGTTATAGACAGGCTAAAGTTGGAGATATTTAACGGAAGAAAGGCACTAAGAGTAAAGGAATCAGGAAAAGACCTGATTCCCTCAGTGTAGTCAGTCCACAAGCATTTATTAAGCACCTACTATGTACCAGGCACTATGCTAAGCACTAGGAATACAAAGACAGGAAAAAATATAGCCCCTCTGTTCAAGCTCATGGTTCAGTAAGAAGCAACATACAACCATGTGCCTACCAAGGAAACTATCACCAAGGCAGTTCAGTACCTCCTCTGCTACTTAAAAGCTTAGAGACATTCCTAGGACACTGAGCCATATGCATCTGGCCCAGCACTGAGCGGCCAGTGTGGAAACATTTATCAGCTTTCTTATCAATGGCCCCAAAGTGGAATGGGCAGAGAATCCCTAATCACTAAAAGTCTTCCAGCCACAGGGTGAGGAAGCTGGGCCAGCTCCAATTGCCTGGAGCCAAAGGGCATAGAATTTACAGAGCTGGGGCAAGAGAAGTAAAATGACTTGCCAGATATCACACCCAGCTGCCCTTAAATTCAGTTTCCTGACTCCCGAGCCAATGGCCTTCCCATTTTCACCCTTTTGCTTGGGTTGGTCTCTCCTTGCTTGCCAAGCTGGCCCCGTGACACCAACAGGGATGAACTCAGCTCTTGACTTTCGAGAGTTCGAGGATGGCTCAGCTAATCACTTCCTGTATGATACTGAGGGTTACAAGGGCTTACTTCCCTTCTCTGAGCCTCATCTGTGGGTAGACCAAATGAATTCGAAGGTCCCTTCATGTTCAGGCATTCAGGACAGTATGGTGTAGGTGGAAAGACTTTGGAATGGGAAGATCTAACTTCAGCATCTAATTTCTCTGATACTTGTGTAACGTGGCTGCTCTGGCCACTCTCTCTCAGGGCCAGCTTCTTACATTTTGCCACCCCCGGGGTTCTCTGATACCCTGAAAGGGTTAAGATTTCTTCTCTCTGTCATTGGCTCAAGTCCCCAAATCCAAAGGCAACAATTGTGGCTAAAGAGTCAGTAGAGAAAGGGCTTCTCCCAGCTTTGTGGTAGGCATCCATGCTCCAATCCTCCAGCATCCTCAAAGCAGTCCCCTTGCATCTTCCAGATGAGTGACTCCATCTTAAACATGGATGTTTAATGGTCCAGAACCCCCGCTACATTTACTACCTCTATTATCTTGAGCAAGTCGGTTACCACTCTGCATCTCAAGTTCCCTAATTGTCAAATGAGAAGGGGAAAGGTTGGACCAAATGAGTTCTGATGCCTGCCAGCTCTGATATCCAAGGCAGCCTGGTGCAGTGAGAAAAGGCTTTGGAGTCAGAAGCTCTGGGTTTGATTCAGTACTCCCCCCTGTACGACCTTGAGGAAGTCACAACCTGTCCAAGGCTCAGTTTCCTCATCTGTAAAACGGGCAGCAGCTGGACCCAGTGACCTCCAATGTCCCTTTTAGTTCTCAATCTTTGGATTCAAGGTCAATGAATCCGAGGTCCTTTTAAATAGGAGCCCAGTAGAGTTTTTATTTGCTCAGTCACTCATGGGATGTTGGATTTAGAGCTGGAAGGAACCTCACAGATTGGCCTTCAAGGAGGCTTTGCTAAGTGCCAAAACCTTTGGGCCTTGGGCCTCAGCCTGGCTTAGTTGCTATGAGGAGAAACAAAGGGTTTCTAGCTGTCAACCTCCAAGCAGATGGGGAGAGTTTCCATTGGCCTGTGGGCCTCCCTGGCCTTTGGCTAACCCGACCCAGGGACGTTAGCTCACTGATGCCTATCACACACAGGCAGCCCCAGGCAAGAGTTTCCAGGAGGAAACTTAAACCTACTGGACTAGACACCCCTTTTCCCTCTTGGTGTCTCAGCCTGCCTCCCCCCACCCCTTCCTTCTGCTTTTTCCGTCCCCCTCACCTCTTATTAAAAGGCAGCGCTGGGGGGTGCAAGGAGATGGGTTTGGAGCTGCGCCTGCACCACGTCAGGCAATTCAGTTCTTTGACCCTCAATTTCCCTCCCTGTGAAATGAGTGGGTGATGCTGGACAATGATAAGTAAGGACCCTTCCAGCTCTAAGACCTGTGATCCCAATAGTACAGTGGGAGGAGCGATGGTCAGAGGATGTGTATTCAAATCCTGCCCCTATCACTTACTACTTGTGTGACCTTGGACAAATAGGCCCCCTCCTCATCTCATTTTCTCATCAAAATGGTATCTTCCACCTCTAAAAATCTAGTCTGATTATAACCACTTTTTCCCATGGACGCCCTCAGATAAGCAGCACAGGGATCCTGGCTGTGTGGGTTTCTGGGAGATGTCATCCTAGATAGAGAACACTGTTTCTGCCTATCCTTTCAAGAACTGAGTGCATTTTGAGGACTAAGCCAGGGAGAGGAGACCTCGGTGGGGCCTCAGGAGCAAGGGGAGCTCCTGTTTCAAACAGGAAGATGAAAGGGCAGCTGTAGTTCTTGTTTGTTTGCCTTTTGTTCTGGAAAGAGGACCATGATATCAGGAAGGTGATGTCATGACTTGTGGTGAATTGGATTTAAGTGAGGCAGAGGTGTGCAAAGTCACCAGCCTCACTCTCTCCTCTGGAGGCATCTGGGTCCAGTGGCAAGACGTAGATGGCCCCGGCTGTAGCTCTAGGGGCACTATAAAGAGAGCCAAGATTCCAGGGCAAAGCTCAGTGGACTCATTCCCTGGCTCAGGTAGCTTTAGGCTCATCTCTTAGAGAAAGTCCCAGGCCCTGGAGCTGCCCCCACTTTCCATTGCTAGAATGAGCTGGCAATTACTGATTTTCCATTATGGAGTATTAGTACCAAGCTATACATTGCTACTTCCTTCCCCTCCCTCTCTACCCAAGCAGGAAAGACACTCATTCCAGGACTTACTTTGTTCTGAAAAGTTACTTTTCAAATTTTTGTTAAGATAGCTAGAATTTCTTTTTCTAGCTAGATTTAATCCACTATCTCACAACTGTTCATCTGTTGCTTTATTTGTGAAGGGGGAAAGGGAAGGAGGACATGAAGGCCCAATGTTCGGGCATTGGTCTCCAAAGGTATAGAAAAGAATAAGACTATACCAAAGGTATAGAATAATAATAAGACTCCCAGCTAGGTGCTCAGTCAAAATAAGGGAAAATCCTATTACTTCTTAGTACTAATTAATTTGGAAATTAGGAATTCCTAAGAAATTAGGAAGAGGATTCCTTTTTTTTTATAGGGACTAGACTTGTGATTTTGCTGGTGTAAGGGCCTCCCAGGTGAAGAAGTCCCTCTAGATTGGTTAATTGACTGATTGATTCCACCAGTGTGGGTCGCTACCTTTTCTGTAATTCATAGTCTTAGAAATGGTGACTTGCCTAGGATCACACATAGTTATGTATCTGGAGAATATGTTGCTTATCCTTCATTTCTGAAGAGGACCAATGACATCACCCAAGATGGGGCTTAAACCCAAATCTACTTGGATTCATGCTTCATTCTCTGTCTCCAGCTACATCAATTCCACATACTTGGTATGAAGAAAACCATTTCCTTCTCTCTCTCTCCCTGTCTCCCTCCCTCTCTCTCCCTCTCCCTCTCCCTCTCCCTCTCCATCCGTGATCTACATACATAAGAAATCAGACTGAGAAAAGTGAATCTTCACAAACGCCAGGGAGCCAATCACTGGGTCACTAATATCTTTAGTCCCTAGAGGTGAGGTGTTCCCAACCCCAACACTATTTCCCAAGTAAATCTACTTTAGACCAGTAATTTTAAAAGTTAAATAAAAAACAACTCCCCAAAAGGCAGAACTAAGCTAGATCTGGGGTTTTCCTTCCTTCGCCCTAGGCTAACTATGAGTCAGAGGACCATTTTGCTTTCTGGGCCAAGGCTGGGCTATTTGGACATGTGGCCTCACTCCATCCTTCCCCCTCCCAGCAACCCCTACTCCACCCCACCCCCCATGCATGAACAGAAACAGCTCTGTGCAGGGCTGGAGTGGAGGGCAGGGACTAAGGAGTGGTATGGGCCGGTATGGCTGGCCTTGGAAAGCAATGCCCACATTCCAAAGGCAGAAACCAGAGGAGGGGAGGAGTCCTCCTCCTGATGACCTTCCCTCTCCAAGTCTCCCTTCACCTTTCCCCTTCAAACCCATACCCAGAAAGGCAGAGAAAAGCCAACCAAGGGTCTTAAATAACAAAGCCAGGATTCAAACTCAGAGCATCCAACTCCAAAGTCAGCATTCTTCCTCTTCAAAAAAGGCTCCCTGGCTTCTCCTCCTACCAACCCACTTTCCTTGTAGTTCCTCTCTCCTCTATCCTCAGAATCACAAAATCACGGAGTTGGGAGGGACCTCAGAGGTGGTCTAGTCCAGCCCATAGCTGAATAAACCCTCTTTATAGCACCTCTGACAAGATGGCACCTGGCCTATATGTGAAGACCACTAGTTAGGGGAATGGCCTATTGGACAGAGCTGGGGGTTTGGAAGCAAGAAGACCTGAGTTTGAATCCTACTCCAGTTACTTCCTAGCTCTGTGACCTTGGGCAAATCACTTAACCTGTTTCTTCATCTGGAAAATGGGCATGATAATGGCCTGAATTTCACAGGGTTGTTGGGAGGATTGAATGAGATTGTATACATAGTGCTTTGCAAAGCCCAACACTCCATCTAAATTAGGAAGCTTTCTCTCTGTCTGGGAAAACGTTTCCCTTTCCCTTCCTATGACTATTCTTTCCAGGTGTCAGAGTCCCCCAGTCCATATGAATGTGACCCTGTTCTACCTCAAGCACTGCCTGGGGGCTTTGTAAAGAGCTGATTTCTAAAGAGGTAACCCACTTTTTGAGGTATGTGGGGCACCAAGGGCAGAATTTAATGACAGTCTGAATTTAGCGGCACCCTGTGCCCTGCCTGAAAACATGCCCCTCCCCCCTTTCCCTTAAAGCTAAAATTAAATTAAGTTTAGAGCGATCACTTGGAAGCACCACTCCTTATAAGAGGCCCATTCTTTCCTTCTCTACCCTAAAAATTACTTGGCATTTACTATTGTTGAAAGCCTCATCTGCCAGTCCCTCTTGAAAGGTAATTGAGTGGCAGAGGGCCTCTAAAACTCTGGACTTGACATCAAAAAGATCTGAGTTCAAACCCTGCCTCAGGAATAACTTAGCTATGTAGTCCTAAACAAGTCCCTTACCCACTGTCTGCCTCAGTTTCCTCTTCTATAAAATGAGACTAATAATAGAACCTAATTCACAAGGTGGTTATGAGGATTACATGAGATGCCCTCTGCGAAGTGATCTACCAACCTTAAGGTAGCAGAGAAATCCTGGACATTGCCAGCTCATGGGTTTTCCTCCAAAAGATTGATGGCCAGTTTCTTGAAGGCAGAAAGTCTCTGTGGAGTGTGTGTGTGTGTGTGTGTGTGTGTGTGTGTGTGCGCGCGCGCGCGCGCGCGTGCGCATGTGTGTGTGCACGTGTGAGTGTGTGTATGAGTGCATCTATGTGTGTGTGTGCATGCATGTGCAATGTGAGTGTGTGTGTGTGTGTAAGAGTATGTGTGTGTTTCCTTGGAATCCTCAGTATCTGACAGTGTGTGTGTGTAAAAGTGTGTAAGATTTGAGTGTGTGGGTAAGTGTGGGTGAGTGTGGATGTGTGTAAGAGTGTGTGTGTGAGTTGTGTAAGAGAGTGTATGTGTGCCCATGTGAGTGTGTATGTGTGTGTGCATGTGTGTGTGTATGTGTGTACAAGTGTGTGTGCATGAGTGTGTTTGCATGTGTGTGTGTTGTGAGTGTGTGTGAGTGTGTTTGCATGTGTGTGTGTTGTGAGTGTGTGTGAGTGTGTTTGTGTAAGAGTATGTGTGTGTGTGTGTGTGTGTGTGTATGTGTGTGTTTCCTTGGAATCCTCAGTATCTGACAGAGTGCCAGGTATATCATAGGTGCTTAATAAATGCATTGAATCCATGAACATAAAGGTGTCCCTGACTCAAGATCAAACAAAACTTGACCAACAAACATCTCACAGGGTCCAGGCTCATTGATGAAGTGTGTGGACTTCCTTCTGTATTTCTTAAGTTAATGACTCTATGTTGACCAGAGCCCCTCCTGCTCAATTGTCTGCATAATCATGAGGAAGTCAATTCTCTCTGGGACTCAGTTTCTCCCCCTGTAAAATGAGAGGCTCAGGGCAAATGGGAGGGAGGTGATATTCCCACCTTACTCTTCTTTGATCCGATCATATTAGAGTCAGACACAGAATTAGGGTTAGACGGAGCATGTCTCGGAATCCTTAGAAGAGGAACAAGGGAAGAAACCCAGAAAATGTTCACCCTGGGGGCCAGGGATTGCTATCTAACTTCAGAAAGAAGAGGAACCAGAGGAGAAGAGACTAGAGTGTGGGGAGAACCAAGAAAGCATGGAATCTTCAAAGCCAGAGCATGCAAAAGGAAGAATTGGGGATTGAACATGGAACACTAGAGCTGCAAGGGAATTTAAAACTCATCTAGTTCAACCTCTTGATCTTTCAAATGAGGAAACTGAGGCCTAGAAGTGACTTACTAACCATCGAGCAGCTGGTAAGGTGGAGAATCAAAATTTGAACCCAAGGCTCCTTGACAAAGTATTGGGCTTCTTCCTCATGCCATAAATGGTTCTGGGCTTTCTTTATGTCAGTTAGACAATATGGCAGACGGTCCCATGAATTCCAAGCTCAGTGCCCACTAAATGTTTACTGATACTTAAAACAACTAAGGGTTTACAGCTATGGAGTCAGGGCTATAGAACTTCAGGGTAGGAAGAGACCTCAGTGGCCCTTCTAGACCAAACCTGGACAAGAATCCCATCTACAACATGCCAGACCAGGAGCCATCCAGCCTGTGCTTTAAGGCTTCCTGTGAAAGGAAGCCCACCACCACCAAGGCCACCCATTCCAAGAGCACTGTGCTATTTAGCTCCAGAAAACAGAGCTGGTAGAAGCTGGGAGAAGTTATAGGAGCAAATTTAGACTTGACTAAAGGAAAAACTTCCAAGCAATTAGGGCTACTCAGAAGTATAATGGATTATTGCTCTGGGGTGTGGTGGCTTCCCTCTCCCTTCAATCTTTACACATAAACTGTATGACTAACAATGACAGCGAGCCCCTACTATACACCTACTAAGACTGAGCACCTACTGTGCGCCTTCTTTGTGGTGCCAGGATATGAAAACAAAAAAGAAACAGTCACAGCTCTCCAAGGGCTGATGCTCTACCCTTTGGGGAGATGGCACGGGAATTCTCCATCAGAAACAGGTTAAACTAGTGAGCTTTCGAGGTCCCTTGGAACTCTGAGATTCTGTGAGTTTTTTTTAAATCAGGACCTTTTTTAGGAAAATACAAAGAAACATGGTTTCTGAAGTGTGCCACAATATCAGAGCTGGACCTTAAGTCACTTTAAGTCACTTCTGGGTCTCAGTTTCCTCATTTGTAAGATGATGAGATTGGACTAGATGAGTTCAATTAATCCAATCATCATATATTACATCCCACATTACAAGAGAGGACAGGCCCACACAGCGTTGGAGCCACAGCATGAACCTGGATGTTTGGACTTGAGGACCAGGGTTCTTCCCACCGAACCACAACAACCGAAGTTTGGGGGGCTTGGGGCACAGAGGGGCATGTGCCCCTCTTTATTTACTCTGTTAAAATAAAGAACAGCCCGTTATCAGAGAATCTCCTCAGAGTCCTGCCAGAGAACCTCAGAAACACATTTTCTGCTAAAATCCCTTTTCTGAACTTGGGCAAGCGAAGCTTTTCAGAAGATTTGGCATTTCCTTATTATAGTCAGTAGTGTTTTAATGCCAAATGGGAAAAGTCAAAAAGATCTGTGAGTCGGCAGCTGCCTGTGTACCAATCATTGGGCATCTTGACCACATTGTAGAACACAAAGAAAGTTGGTCCCTGGATTTTGTTTTTGAGGCCTTTGGGGCTAAGTGACTTGCCCAGAGTCATACAGATAGTAAGTGTCTAAGGTAACATTTGAACTCAGGTCCTCCTGACTCCAGGGTTGGGGCTGTATCCATCAGATCAGATCATTTCTTCTTTAAGTGGGGGTCACAGGTCCAAAACTTTTCATTCTGCGCCTATTTGATTCTTAACAATCTGTGTACACGTTGCCTCACGCCCTGATTAGAAAGTAAGCTTAGCCAGGGCAGGGCCTTCGCTGTTTTCCTAATCCCAGGGCCTAGCGCAAAGTAAATACTTTCATAACTGCTTGTTTAAGTGAATTGAATTAAAATGCATTGAATGGAGTTGAATGGAAACCACCCTATTTCTCCAACAACAGAACCACAAGTTTTACTCAGCGGAGTCTGATGGTTCTCTCCCTCCTGCGATGAGACCTTGAGTTTTGGCACAGACAGCCATGGTTCCAGACTACCCTTCCCCAATGCCCAGAGAAGCATCTGCTGAATGATAAGGCCTCTGAGGACAAAGACCTATTACGTAAGTTTAAACTATGGACCCTCTCTCCCTTTTCTGTCAGGATGGCATAGTGGACAAGACCTGAATTCCGGATCAGAGGACCTGAGTTTGAATTCTGACTCTTTCTGTGTGACCTTGGGCAAGGGAATCATCATGGTTCCGTAGAAAGAACAACGGTTCTGGAATGAGAAGATCTAGGTTCTACTCCCTCCAACCAATGAAGGTAAAAGCTCCTTAGACTGATGTTCAAGGCCCACCACTCTGGCTGCAATTTACCTCTCTGGTCTTATCTCACAATGTTTCCATATTGCCACTCTAGACAAAATGATCAGGGAGGTAGCATCTGACCTGGTTTTAAAGGAATAGAGAGATTTTAAATAGAGGGAAGGAAAGGATGGAAATACACTCTGGGCATAAATAATAGAGTGAATAAAGGACAGAAACCAGAGAGGGCAGACCCAAGTCAGGGATGAGGTGGGCAAGAAAAGGTCAGAAATTGAGAAGAAGGAGAGATCAGTGGGGACTGGAGCAGTCAGGGTGGGCTTCCTGTAGGAGGTGACCCTGAGCTTTTGTCATGGGCTCATCTCCTGAAGCTCCCACTTGTCAACTGCCTTCAGCAGCTTCACCTCATCCTTTGGAAGACCCGATGAGTAAGCCCCTACCCACCTCCCCCAATGTGGGATGAGCACAGAGAAAGTCCCTTCCTCATCAAAGGCCCAGGTGGCAAACACTTAAACACTTGACATCTGGAGGGCTTTGGCTCTGCTCCCCTGACACCACAGTGACATTTAAAACTTGCTTTCCTCACTCAGAGCCCCTCACACAGGGAGGAAACACCCACGTGTTCCAGCATTAAACAGAAACTGAAAACAAACGCTGGCCAGCTGGGAAACAGAAACCACCTTCAACCCTCAACGTGTCAGAGGTGGAAGGAACCTAGAAAGTTAGATGTGGAAGGGACCTTAGAGCACAGAATGTCAGAGCTGGGAGCATCCTGAGAACTGAGGATGTCAGGGCATGGGGGACAGGGAGCTTAGAACAGAGAACGTCAGGAACCAAAGGTCCCTTAGAACAACATATCACAAATGGGAGCAACCTTAGCAAAGAGAATGTCAGCGTTGAGAGATAAATCGAGCCCAAAGCTCTCCTTTAGGTCTAGACTGCATCACCTACCTCAACATCTGGAATTAGACGTTCCCCAGGGATCTCTAATTCAACAACACCCAAAACTGAACTCAGCATCTCCCCCCTAAAACCCTCCCCTCTTCCTAACTGTCCTCTTAATTCCAGGGCTCCCCCACACTCTCCACTTTGTGGACACGCTGGACTCCTCACTCACACTCACTTCCCAGTAACCAGCCTGCTGCTACTCCTATCAATTCTGCCTTCACTACACTCTTACACGCATCCCTTTCTCTTCTCCAACACTAAGGGAACGAGTAAGCCTACTCTGTGCCAGACGCTGTGCTGAGTGTTTTTACATCTGATCCTCACATCCACCCTGAGAGGTAGGTGCCACTATTATCCCCATGTCATAGATAAAGAAACTGAGGCAAATGGAACTGCTGACTTGCTCAGAGTCACACACACTAATTAGTGTCTGTGGTCAGATTTGAACTCAGAGCTTCCTGACTCCAGGCCAAGACTACGCTTCACAGCTACCTCTGGCCCTCATCACGCCAGGCCTGAGCTGCTGCATGCAGTAGCCTGTTGGGTTGGTCCCCCTGCCTCAGGTTTCTGCCTCCTCCAGCCCATCTTCCCCCTGACTGTATCCAACTGATCTTTCTTAAGTTCAGGCTAAACATGTCACACACACACACACACACACACACACACACACACACACCCCTCCAGTGTTCCCTATGACCTCAGGACAAAATTAGAAATCCACTATTTAGCCTCCAAAGGTGTTCACAGATTAACTCTCTCCAATCTTCTTCTCACACTCTACTCCCCTCCACATACTCTGACCCGGCTTTCCCCCAAGTCCCTGGTAAAATCTCACCTCCTTCAGGAGGCCTTTCCCCACCTCACCCCCATCGCCTTCTCACTCTTCGATGACCTATGGGCCTAGTTATTTGTGAGTTGTCTATCCCACTAAACAGTAAGCTTTTGGGGGGCAGAGTCCATGTTTTTGCCTTTCTTTGTATTCTCGGTGCTTGACCTGGTACCTGGCACCCAGCCAACACTTAATAACGCTTGTTGACTGACTGTTTGACTGAAGAGAGGGACCTTAGAACACAAGGATGCCTGAGCTGGGAGGGACCTTGTACTCTAGAATGTTTGCCCTGGTATAGAACATCAGATGCAGAAGCAACTCTAGATATCAGCTCATTTAACAACCCCCTAAACCTCAGCTTCAGAGATGAGGAAACTGCAGGAAGAGGTTATCGGCTTCTCTAAATTCACAAAATCAGTCAGTGGCAGAGCCTGGGTCAGGAAGCTGGGCTCTTTATTTCCTTGTAGTTACATCAGAGGAAGCACACAGTCAAGCCAAATGTTCCCCAGCTCCTTCCCCAGAGCAGATCCTGCCGGGGGTGGGGGCATCCCTGAGCCAACATTCTCCTCTTGGAATGATGCTGGCTGGGCAGACCTTCATCCCAGACTTTACCTTTGCCTAGACTTGGTCAATGTGGGAGAGATTTTCATTTGGGTCAAAGGGTGACCTCATTTCTAAAAAAAAATAGGCCACTTAAGTCAGCCCTGCTTTGAAGACACCAAATTGGGAGAGCCTTCCAGGAATGTCACTGGTATTTTTTTCTAGATGAAAACTGGGAGTTGAGGGATAGGGGAAGGAAGGTGTTCTTGCAGGAAATAGGGGGCTGATGGCTTGTTGATCTCAATGTCTCAGAAGATTTAAGTTCAGCTTAGAAACAGCCTAATTGGAACAGATCTTCAGGTCTCTGGGCACCATCTTCCTCAATGGTAAATTCAAGTTGAGGAGTTGAGAAGAAAGTACTTCATGGACTATTAATATAGGTGTGAGCTATTATTTATCAATTGTAGTAGATGCAATCAAAGGAGGAAAATGAGCATCCAGGTCATTGTCAAAAAGACAAGATAAAAATAACCCCTGTCCTCAAGGAATTTACAGTCTCTTAAGGGAGACATATTTATACGGATAAAAACAACACAGGTTCTCCATCTCCCACCTAGGCACCCAGGGCTCCAGATTGATGAGAGTTCAACACACCTAGCCCTCCATCTCCCACCTAGGTACCCAGGGCTCCAGAATGGTGAGACTTTAACACATTGATCCCTACCCAAACCTGGCACACTGCTCTCCAAACACCTCCATGCCATGCCCCAGTTTCTGCCTGGAATCTTTCATTTTTCTCTCATCAACCTACCAGACAAGAATTCCTTCCATGACTTTTTCTAAGTCATTGATAAAACTCTAAAGCAGCATAGGCTTGAGCAGAAAGGCCAAGCACACACTCCATTGGATTCCCCCTCCCAGGATCCCATTGAATAATTAAAGACTCTTTGGATCTAGAGATTCCAACATTCCCAAGTCACCTAGTTGTCCTCTTATCCAGTCTCCATTTATTGACCTTGTCCTCCACAATGGCAGATTGCATGACCTCATGAAATGGCTTGCTAAAATATCAATAGAATAACACTTTGAGACTCCTAATAATATTATTAATTAATCACATGATTAATAACAATGACAGTATTTACCTAGTACTTCTAGGCTTACAGAGCACTTTCTAAATATTTCATTGAGTCCTTACAACAAACCTGGAAAATAGGTGTTTTATTATCCCCGTTTTACAGATGAGGAAACAGATATAAAAGTGACTTTCACAGGGACACAGCTAATAAATGTCTAAAGCTGGATTTGAACCCAGGACTTTCTGACTCCAAGTCAGAAACTTTATCCACTGTGCCAATATGTAAAAAACAAAACCCAAAACCATTAGCTGTCAAACCTGTTTGACACTGGTTAAAAAAAAAAAACAGAGAAGTAGATCACGAAACTCAGCAGCTCAAGTTTTAATAAACCAAAGAATTTAACTACTTAGGGAAGGCTCCTTGTATGACAAAAACTTCTGGGAAATCCGGAAAGCAGTTTCTCATACCCTCCTCTCTAGAATGGCATCTTATACCATATGCCAAAATAATACGCAAATGGATATGAAACATAAATATCGAAGGACACATTATTAAAAAGAAAAAATTACAGAAGACTGAAGGAGATACCCTTTACAACAGTGGCTAGGAAGATTGTCAATCATGAAGCAAGGGATGGGGGAAATGTTAAAGGAAAAAAATAGAAAATTCAGACTGTATCAAATTTTAAAGCTTTTGAATCAACAAAATCAATGCAACTTGGATAATAAGGGAGACTTTCAATTGGAAAAAAATCTTTACATCAAATTTCTCTGATAAAAGTCTGATTTCCCGCATATAAAGGATAATCAATGTACATAACTGTGAGAACCATTTCCCCAATAGATATGCAGTTGAAGGAGATGAACAAAGTGTTCAAAAAGAATTGCAAACTTTCAATTGTCATATGAAAGGCTGAACTAAATCACTAACTATAATCAAAATGCAAATTAGAATAACTCTGAGGTTTCACTTTTTACCCAACAGATTGGCAAAGTAGCAAAAGATGGAAATAGTCAGTGTTGAAGAGGTTGTAAGAAGACAGGCATGCTAATACGTTGTTGGCGCAACTGTTAATTGATCCAAACATTATAGAAAACAATTTGTAATAATGTAAGAATTCACAAAGTTTTTCATACCCAGAAACTCCACTGCTGTATAGAAACTAGAGAATTCAAATACCGAAAGAATGGTTACATAGAGAAAAATTTCTGGAACAACACTTTTTGTGGTAGCCAAAAACTGAAAATAAAGCGAGTGTCCATCTGTTGGGGAATGGATGATCATATTGTGCCACATGTAGGCAAGGGAATATTGTTGTATAGTAAGAAATGACAAATATCAGAAAATTGAAGGAATATGGGAAGATTTAGATGAACGGATGCATAATGAGGTAAGCAGAACCACAGAATACAATATACATAATTGCTACCAGAACATGACCAAAAAGAACTCTAAAACAAAATTAAATCATGAGGAAGTGAAGTAAGTAAACATTTATTCAGCATTTACTATGTACCAGACACTGTGCCAAGCCTTGGAATGCACAGAAAAGCAAAAACTGAGTCCCTGCTCTCAAAGAGTTCACAGTCTAATTGGGGAGAGAGCATGCAAAAAACTATGTACAAACAATATATTTTGGTTTTCAGTCGTGTTTGATTCTTCATGATCCCATTTGGGATTTTCTTGGCTGATGCTGGAGTGGTTGCCATTTCCTTCTCCAACTCATTTTAGAGATGATGAAACTGAAGCAAACAGGGTTAAGTGACTCTCCCAGGGTCACACAGCTGAGACAATATTCTGAGACACTATATAAGCAGGCTAAATCAGAGACCATCAACTGAATGAAGGCGCTAGCATTAAGGAGGATCAGGAAAGACAGAAGGTGGGATTTTAGGGGGGATTTGAAGGAAGCCAGAGAAGCCAGAAGGTGGAAAGGAGGAGTGAGGGAGTTCCATGCTGACAGATAGTCAAAGAAAATGCCCAGTGGGGAAAGGTAATGTCCTATGTGAGGAGCAGCAAGAAGGCCGGGGTAGCTGGACTACATATTATATGGAGTGGAGTGGGTGAAAGGAGACCAGAAGAATAGGAAAGGGACCACTTGTGAAGAAGCTGAAAAGCCAGTAGAGGATTATATTGGTTATTATTGTTAGATATCATTACTATATAGTATAATCATAGTGCCAAAGTGAGGGTCTGACCACATGATTCCTCCTACCCCATAAATCCCAAAGGCTCTCTATGAACAGCAACATGAAAAGCTAGCATTTATGGACCATTTTAAGGTGTCCAATAAATGTCTCATTTTCTCCCTGCAACTCTGGGAGGTAGAAGCTGCTATTTTTCCCATCTTACACATGAAGAAACTGAGTCAGACAGAAGTTGTGACTTTCCCAGGACCTCATCACTAGTATCTGAGGCAGGATTTGAACTCAAGTCTTTCTGACTCCAGGTCCCATTCTTTACTTAGCAGCCTCAGGATGTAGGGGTTTTTTTTGTTTATTTTGGTTTTGTTTTGTTTTTATCCTAAGGGAAACTTATGGGAGGTGGGAGAAGAGGGGAAGTATCCAAAAAATGGCTAAGAGTTAAAAGTAAAAGGCAACTTAAGTTAGGTGACTTGAACTCATCACCAGCAGCTAGGTGCTAGGAGTGCAGTGAGACAGGCACTAGCTTGGGAATGAGAGGAGCTGGGTTCCAATCCTCCCTCAGATGCTAACCCCCTGTATGACTTCGTACAAATCATTTCTCCACCCTGAGCCTCAGTTTGCTCATCTTTAGAATGAAGGGGCAAAGCCTATGGTCTTCCTTCCATCTCTATTGCTTATTCATCTTGAGTATCACCTCCTCCTGATCAACTGATTTTGTTCCAGTCTCCTCAGTCCAAGGATCAGAGAAAACAGACAAAATAAGAGTTAACCCTTCCTGTCTTCTCCTTGGCATCCATTATTGCCCTATCTACCCTCAGCAGTCTTCTGTTATTTGCCTGTAATTCTCAATTCTTTTCTAGTTCCGTCCTCCTGGCACAGCATCCCAGCTGTGGCTGGACCAGGGCAGAGGACAACGCCTTCTCTCCTGACCTGAATATTGTGCTTCTGTTCATACAACCTGAGATCACATTAGCCTTTCTGACTTCATGTCTAATGATTCTCCAAGTTTCTACATTCTCACAAATCAGGTACCGATAGTAATGCACAATCGGGCCATGCTGCAAACTGCCTGAGGTCTTAGGCACCATATTCATTGGCAATGAGGAAAAGAACATCTTACCACAGACTGTTACTCTATTCTTAATTATTAAAGTCAATCCTTAACTCAGGTTGATGTTGCCAGTGGCTGGAGAAGGCAGAAGGTCTTCTAACAGAGGAGGGACCTAGTTGGTAGGCAGATTGTAGGTGGAAACAAGAAAGACACGGCAAATGAAAAGTCTTTGCCTTTCTCCCCACTGGGCTCCTTCACCACTGCTAGCTAGGGCTCTGGGACCTCTGATATAGACATCCCCAAGAGAGGACAGGAACAATGCCAAAGGAGTTCTCATCGCCACCAGTTACAACCTTGGAACAGTTTCCATCCCTCAGCCCTCCACTGCATTCTGCCTAAGATTTAGGCAGCTGACAGCCCAGCGCAACAGATAAGACTTTCTCCAGGATACATACAATAAAAAGGAAACCAAAGAGAGAACTAATATAACCACCACCAACCACCCCTTTCGGTGCTAGCACGCTACTCAAGAAGAGGTCTCATCTGATTTTCTTGTTCTTCCTCATACCAATGCATCCAGTTCTGCAGATATGTAAATAGGGACCAATTTAGAGAAGAGCCACCCCCAAGTCTGTACCCTCTCTACTTTTATCTCTAGTCTACAGCAGTGATGTCAAATCCAAATAGAAACAGGGCCTGCTAAATCTTACGTGAGGATCTCTTCTAGCCGCATATTGTCTTAAAGAAACAAATATTAACATTATTAGGTTTATCATATTTTTATTTATTTTGTCAAATATTTCCCAGTTACGCTTTAATGTGGTTCAGGCCGCACATGTCAGTGTCACTGGTGCATTTTGGACACCCAGTGTGTTTCGCAATCTGGTTTATAGGCACCTTCAGAATGAGAGACAGACCAGTGCCCTAAGGGTTAAGGAGAGCAGTAACAGCTGCTGCTATGCCTCTCTCAGTTTAATTTGCCTCCCTGACTATTGTAACTTTCCCTCTAAGACAGGTTAAACGTCCTTGGTCCTTTGGCACTCTGATGAAGCCTACAGACCCATTCTCAGAATCATACTTTTAAATGTATGACATAAAATGCATAGGATTGCAAAGGAAATCAAAAGTCAGTGAAAGTAATGGTGGATTGTTTTTCCCATCCAAGTTCACAGCCCACCTAAACCTATCAGCAGAACCCTCTGGGGTCTGTGGACCCCAGGTGAAGAACCCCTCATCTCACATTCAGATTGGGCATGCTCACCCTCAGTCAAAACTCTTTATTCCTGATCACTATCATCACACCTTGGAGGCTGACCTTGGCTCTGCTTGGCCATCATAAGGGTGAGGTGCTTAGATCCCAGGGACAGGCCAGGCCACAGTCCTCAGAATGCTGGTTTCATTACAGCTGGTAACATGATCTAGGCTCTTAGGAAAGTTGGAAGGAGGTTTCATATTAATCCTCAGGAAAGAGGAAAAGCATGAGAAAAATCCACACCCATGCTTAATTAAAGACATGGTTCCTGGACAGGAGCCAGGTGTGTATGACCTGCCTAGAGTTCTGGGCAGCACACTGGTATAAGGGCTTCCTTAACTTCTTGGTACTGGGAGACCCTGAGCCAGTCACTTGTCCCCTCTGAACTTCAGGATAATATCTGCCCTGCTTATGTCACTTTTTTTCTTAGAACCGATGAAATCATGGATTTGACCATAAAATGCCCTACAACAGCCTATTTTATGCTGTGGAGCCCTTGGGCAGGCAGGCTAGTAAAGCCAATGAACCTCTTCTCAGAATTATGTTTGTAAATGCATAAAATACTATACAATACAATACCAAAGAAACCAATTAGATTGAAATAAAATTGGCAATTTTTTTTCCAAATTAGTTCACAAACCCCTAGCAAGGTAAAAACAAAAAACAAAAACTAAAAAAAAACACATTTATTAAGGGCTTACTATGTGCCAGGAGCTGGATTAAGTGCTGGGAGTACAAATAGAGGCAAAAAAGAGGACAGCCCCTGACTTCAAGAAGTTTACATTCTAATGAAGGAAGACAACCCGGAAAAGGGGAAAGGAGATGCTTTTAAAATGGAGCAGAGCTGGGAAGGGAGAGAAGGTCATGTGACTGAGGCCCTCCACAAAATGGGAAGAATTCACCAGTGGAAGAAGAGGGACTAGCTAGTAGAGGAATATTCCAGGGTGAGAACGGTTAAGAACACTAGCTCTACAAAAATGTAAAAAGGCTTTTAAAAAATTATGAATAAGCAAATCATGTATTTATTATTTACTAAATTATTTGAAATTACAAATAAGTGAATTATTTATTATTATTTATTAAAATACTTTTAAAATTATGAATAAATAAACCATGTATTTATTATTCATTAAATTATTTGAATTACAAATAAGTGGATTGTTTGTCATTATTTATTAAATTACTTTTAAAATTATGAATAAGTAAATTAATTCATAGTCTCCCTCAAGCAGCTTATAAAATAATGACTGACGTTTGGGATTCAATTCAAGCGTTTACTAAGAGTTCCAGTATTCAAAGACAATGAAAACAGTCCCTGCACTCAAAGATTTGTGGTCTATTAGACTTATAATCTATTGAGAATGGGCATACCAATAAATATTTGCTTTGTAAATATTTTATATGCACTTCTCTCTGTGAATGTTGATTCTGCCTTGGAATGCCATGTTCTTGAGGACAAGGAATGTTTCCTTTTGTCTCCTAGTACAGTGTCTGGCACATAATTGTCATTTAATCAGTGTTTGTTGATTGGTTTATTGGTAGAAACAAAATATAGACCCAGTAAATACTGAGTGATCTCAAACAGATGGGGGTAGGGAACACTGAGTCAGATGTGGCTTTGTGACCAAGGCAGTCCTTGTGCTAGGGGCAAGAGGCAAGAGGCAAAGGTGAGGAGGCAAGGCATTCCAGTCGTGATAAAAGTCTGGACAAAGGCCTCAAGGCCAAAGATGGAATGTTGAGTATGAGGAACCTGAGGTAAGCCAATTTGACTGGAATGTAAAGTATATGAGGGGAATTAATATGAAATCGGTCTTTAGACAGCAGACAATTTTTTAAAATAATATTTTATTTTTCCCAATTACATGTAAAGACAATTTTTAATATTCAATTTTTTTTAAATTTTGAGTTCCAAATTTTTCCCTCCCTCCCTCACTTTCCCCCTCCCTAAGATGGTAAGCAATTTTATAAAAGTTACATATGTGCAATCATATAAAACATTTCTATATTAGTATATATTCTATATTAGAACAGACCAAAACAAAAGAAAAAAAAGAAAGAATGTGAAAAAATAATATACTTCAATCTGCATTCAGAGTCCTATAGATCTTTCTCTGGAGGTAGTCAGCTTTTTCATCATGAGTCCTTTGGAATTTTCTTGTATCATTGTATTGCTGAGAAGAGCTAAACCATTCACAGTCGATCATCATACAATGTTGCTGTTACTGTGTACAATGTTGTCCTGGTTCTGCTCACATCACTTTGAATCAACTCTCGTAAGTCTCTCCAGGTTCTTTCTGAAATCACCCTGCTATAGGAAATCATTTTTTATAGCACAATAGTAATCCATTCTTATCATATACCACAACTTGTTCAGCCATTCCCCAACTGATGGGCAACCCCTTAATTTCCAATTCTTTGCCACCTTAAAAAAGCTGCTATAAATATTTTTATACAAATAGTGTCCCCCTTTTTTATCCTTTGGGATACAGACCTAGTAATGGTATTGCTGGATCAAAAGGTGTATGCACAGTTTGACCTTTGGGCATAGTTCTAAATTGCTCTCCAGAACGGTTGGGTCATTTCAGAACTCCACCAACAGTGATCAGGTGATTTTAAAGAGCTTTCAATATTTGTTTTGCCTTCAGCTTTGCCTGACCATTTCCTAGCCCCAGACTCCTCTTGTGTGGATTACTGTATCAGCCTTCTTTTTTGTCTCCTTTCTTGTAGCCTCAAGAAGCTTAATGGGCTCCCTAGTGCCCCACCCCAAAAAATAAACATTTAAAGCTCTCTAAAAGCAGCTAAAGGATCACTACATGAGACTGACAGGACAAGACAGAGTATGGGCTCACCTGGCTTCACAACACCAAGCCACTGGAAAATGCCTACTCCACCGAACCGGAAACCTATTAGAGCTGCTGTTATTCTAATGTAATATAGGGTACAGGGAACTGGTATCAGATTTTATATAGAAAGACAGAGCAAAACAAGGAGTCTCTCTCTGTTTCTACCATAATGCCACTACTGTCTGACCCTAGGCTGGCAGATTATATGAAACACCAACTTTGGCCAGGTGACTAACCTCTGAGATAATCTAAAGAGGGGGTAGCTAGGTGGTGTGGTGGCTAGAGCACAGCCTTGGAGTCCGGAGGACCTGAATTCAGTTCTGGCCTCAGGCACTTACTAGTTTTGTGATCCTGAACAAGTCACTTAACCCAATTGCCTATAATAATGATAATAATCTAAATACCCACAGTGACTCTGTAGGCTGCCTAAAGGGAACCACCCTAATTAGGCTCTTTGAAGCCTCTCTCCAGATCCACCTCTCTTTGTGAGGACTTGGTGTGGTTTCTCGAGGTCTCTCCTGGGGCTTCTTGTTTCTGTAGGGTGGTTTTAGTCCAGACGCTCCCAAGATTCGATCCTAGGCCCTCTGGAAGCAAGGGAAGGCAGAGGCGACAAACTTAGGGAGCCAAGAGGGATGAAGTGATGAGGGTTTCAGTGAGGATTGTTCAAGAAGAGTGAGGCACAGAGAAAGACAGTCAACATCCGTGAGTGAAGGTAAGCTTGTGAGTATAACTGCCCCTGCGGTGAGGGTGGAATGAAAGCTCAAGTTACAGGAGCTGAGATGATGAACCAGGGTGCTTTAAGTGGGCACTGACCTGTAGATTAAAGCCCCCAAAGGGGAGTGGGGTCATGAAGAGGACAGTAACCCAGGTGGTGAATTTGTTGAGAAAGGAAGGAGAAAGACTTCTCAAGGCTCTTCTACCAGGCCTAAGATTGGATCATAGGATGTCAATTAAAATTAGAAGGACCCTCAGAAGCCATTCAGTCCAGCCCTTTCATTTGGCAGAGGAGGAAAATGAGGCACAGAACAGCTAAATATTCAGGCTCATGCAGCTAGTATCTGAGGTCAAACTCGAATCTAGGGCTTCCTGATCCCAAGCACAGTGTCCTGTCTATGATAGCATATTGCTTCCTTAATGATAGGTCAACCTCCAAGACAAGCGGGGAGATGGCAGGGAGGTTATTGAGAAATGGGAGCAGAGGAACCTCTGAAAAGGAATGAGAAAAGGCTAAATGCACATCCCATTACGAATGTGCAGTGAGGGAAGTAGGAACCATCAGGGAGAGGTTTGAGTGTTCGGAGGGTCGAGGGCTGGCTCCATCAAACCGGATGGTTCCACAAAGTCAGTCTTTTGGGACATGTTTTCCTGTGAAGCAAATAGAAAGGTGCCCTGTCAGCACATTGCAAGGAGACATAGGCAGTGCCCACCATCCATCCTGCCACAAGCCTGGAGTTCACTTCTGGAATTCCCCCCAGGACTGGCAAGAATGAATCATCTCATGTTGGACACATAGTATCGGAAAATGCACAATGTGTAACATACAATGCTGGTAAGCAGAAGACCCAGCTTTGCCACTGAGTGGGTGAGTGACCTTCAGCAAATCACTATCTCTGGGCCCCCATTTCTTCATCTGTAAAAGAGGCTGTGGCAAGCACTGGAATTTCACTGACACCTCCAACATGCCCCATTCCCCTCCAGCTCTGGCATCCTAGGTTCTAAACCCCTTTCAATTCTAACTTTCAATTTTCTTTTTCTCCCATGTTTAAAAATTGACGTGTATCCAAAGCTTTTGTTTTTACACGGTCTAGATCTCCTCCTGTGTCTCTTCCCCTCTCCCTTCCCAGAGAGCCAGCTCATGTGACAAAGGTTGTTTTGGTTTTTTTAAGGAAAGAAAAGGAAGCAAAAAGAAGAGCAAAAATTGACAAAATTCATCAACACACCAAAAAAAATCTGACATAATGCAATATTGCACATTCACGATCTCCCCTCCAACACACACACACAGAGGAAGGAGGGGAGGTGTCCTCTCCTATCTCTTTTTGGAAACCAATCTTATTCTTGTAATATTCATTTTCAAACACTTGGTAGTTGCTTTCCATTTACATTCTTTAACTCATTGTGTGTATTTTTTTCCTGGCTCTGCTTCTTTCGCATAAGTCTTCTCATGCTTCTCTCTTCTTACAAAATGTAATATTATCTATATTTTATTGTATTTTAATTATTTTATTAAATGTTGCCCAATTGCATTTTAATCTGGTTTGGGAAACACTCAGGAGTGTTATGGGCCCATGGGTTACATGTTTGACACCTCTGTGTTACAGGACAGTGATATCCCATTCATTCCATTGTATCCATGCAGTTCAGCCTTTCCTTAGTTGATGGGCATCTACTTCTTTACAATTTTTTTCTAACACAAAAAGAGTTGCCATAAATATTGTGGGGTGTACGTGTGTATGTGTGAGTGTGTGTGGGGGGATGACCTTTCTTTTTATCAGTGACCATCCTGGGACATGTGCCTATCAGTAGATCCAAGAGGATGACTTTATTTGTTTAATTCCAACTTGCTTTCCAATTGTACTAATTTACAGCTTCACAGGTAATGCATTATTGTGCCTATCTTTCCACAATCTCTCCAGCATTGAGTATTTGCACCAGTGAATGTCTTTATGCATTTTCTAGGTTTCATATAAAACTTCAGAGCTGTTCTGATCTAAATTTCTCTTATTAGTGATTTTAGAGCATTGTTTTATAGGGCTGTTAATAGTTGCAATTTTCCTTTTGAGAGCTGTTTGTTCATATCTTTTGACTATTCATCCAGTATTTGGTCTTATATATATTTTATTAGTTGTCTAATATATTTTGAATACCAAACCATTATCTAAGATATTCAATATAAAGGTTTTTCTCCCCAGTCTATCACTTTCTTTCTTATCTTAGATGAATTAGTTTTGTTTATACAAAAACCTTTCAATTTTATGCAATGAAAATTATCTATTTTATCTTTTGTAATTGCCTCCATCCCTTGCTTGGCTAAGAATTCATCATCTGCCCATAAATTTCTATTTTCTAATGTCTCTCCCTGATATGACCTTATGTGTTCTAACATTGTGTTCTAAAGTCCCTCCTAGCTCTTGCATTCTGTGTTCTAAAGTCCATCTCAGTTCTGACGTGGTGAATTCTAAGGTCCCTCCCAGCCCTACCTTTGTTTTAAATTCTAATTCATTTCTTGTTTAGAGTTGGGGATGGGAGGAAGACGTCAGAAGGCAGCAAAGATTATTCTCTCTACAAGCAGTTTCTAACATCCAAGGTTTTAAAAACTTAAGGCCTTCAAATGGGATTCCAGCTTCATCCTTCTTTCCCTCATTCCTAGAGGAGCCCTGAGTCCACAAGGATATCTTGCCTTTGAGGGAAGGCTGAATAGCCCCTTAAACTCACCCCAGCTTGTGGCAAGGGCTAATGACGATCATCAGGCTAGCCAATTAGTCTCATTAGCCTTTCTAATTTGGTACCAGCTGCGTTCTTTCTGGACAAAGAACCTTTCATAAAATGTTATAAGTACGGGGGAAAAAAGGCTAGATGTTTTAGGGTTATTAGGTCATAAACATAGGATACTGATGTCAAAAGTAATTGAGTAGAACTCTGTATTCTAAAGGAAGGATCATTAGTAAATTAATGAATTACCCTTCTGTTTGCACTAACATTCTGAGAATTAATTGTGGTTATAAATATACCTCCATTTCTTGATCAGAGGTGTTGGCATGTAAAAAATATGGAGCTGATCTTGGCTTTGAGAGCTCTAAAGGAACTTAGCAATCATCTAATAAAGCACATTAAAAAAAAGTGGGCTGACTAACCAATCTAGTCCAGTCCTCTTATTTTACAGGTGAGAGAACTGAGGCCCAGGCAGGCAAAGTGATTTTCCAGAGGTCACACCACTAGCTAGCAACAGAGCCATGACTGAAATTCCAGATAGGCAGATCCCTGATCCTGGACTCTTCCCACAATTTACCTGCTTCTTGGCTGTTGACTTTGGTATAATTCAAAGTCCTTGGACCTGGAGTCGGAAAATGTGGCTTGGAATCCTCACTTTACCTATTAATAGCCTAAGTAGAACATAAGCCCCCTGGGGGTGAGGACTGTTGGGTTATTTTTTGTTTGGTTGGTTTTTTTGCTCTTATATCCCTAATGCCTAGCACTTTGTACATGGTAGACCCATAGTTAATACTTTTAAATTGAGTTGAGTTAAATCAAGGAGCTGAAGGTGTTTATCAGGATCAGGATATGAGATTTGTTTTCAAATATTTAAAGCGTCACATGGCAGTCTTCTTTTGCTTGGACCCAAAGGACATTGGAGCAATGGAGGGTGGAGATGGCAAGAAGCAAATGTGGTCTCCATGCAAGGAAGAATTCACAACAATAAGAGATATCCAAAGGGGAAACGGGTTGCCTCTGAGATTGACAAGGTCCTTATCACTGGGGATCTTCCAAGGAAGGCTAGATGACTATCTGCTTGAGAATGCCATACTGGGTATTCTTGTTCATGTAATGACCTGTATGGTCCCTTTCATCGGAGATTCTGTGATTCCTTGAATCAAACAAAAACATTCCTTTGGGGAACTGAATGGGCTTTCAGGTAATGGAAAATACCCAATGGGTCTAGGAATCTTAACTTGTATTTTTTTGTGGAGAAAATGATATCCCCATAAGGTCTAATTTGTCCAGCAGCACTGTGAAATAGAGAATGCCCATATTCCTACCCTGTTTCTCAGATAAGCAAAATGAGGGACAGTGAGCTTAAGTAACTCTCCCCAGGTCACAGCAGATTTGAAATTGGCACTACAATGAATTTGTAGAATCCCAAGAGCTTGAAAGGACCTCAAAGTTCATTGAGTTCAAATCTCCCTCCCTTACCAAATAAAGTTCAACACACTTCTTTAGCACCTTTTATGAGCAAGACACTGAAAACACAGAGACAAAAAGGAAACAGCCCCTGCCCTCAAGGAGGTTCCATTCTACTGGAAGATTACAAGGTGTACACAGATAATAACAATAACATTTTACCAGACTAGTATAGAAAGCTCTCAATGAGAAAACGCCTTCTACCACTACAGATCCATAAGCACTTTTCAATTTATATTGTTAGAGAGTCATTGCCTAGGACCCTGGTGACACAGCCAATATGTGTCAGCGGTTGGACTTGAACCCAGGTTTTCCTTCCTCTGGGGTAATCTCAATATTGCCATGCACACTGCTTGTCATTTGAGTTTTTCCAGGTCACTCACATACATGATTTCATTAGGTCCTCACAGCTACTTGTGTGGAAGGTGTTAATATTTTCCCAATCTTACAGATAAGGAAACGATGCCTCAGAAAGTTTAAGTGACTTGCTCATGGTGATAGAGCCAGTAAGTATCTAAGGAAGCATCTTTGAACCCAGCTCTTTCTGATTGTCCAGTTCAGAGTCTAATCTCTATTAAATTAGAAGGTGAACTACAAAATATATTCAAAGGAAATCCAAGGTAATTGAATTCCAAAGAAGGGAAGGAACCATAATAATGGGGCTGGATGAATAAGTATGAACCTTTGCCAAGCCAGCAAAGAGTCATTCAGCTTCTCCTTAAATACCTCCAGAGACAGGCAACTCATTATTTCTTCCTTTCCTAAAGAGCATGCCTAAGGGTTTTGCCTACCTGTCCCTACCTATCTGCATTTTCTAGAGGAGACATGAAAATGAAATTAAAACACTGAACAGTCCAGATATTGTTGTCTCTCTCCACAGCACTAAAGGCAGAAGACAGCACCCCGGTAGCTGCCTGGGAACCGAGAGCTCGATTCTTTGGTAGCTTATGTAACAAACCATATGGACCTTGAAGCTCTTATGTAATACAGAAGAGATAACAAGAGGCAGTTTAACAACAACCCAAAAACACAAAGCACTTTCACAACAGACCACCATATGTTCTAGTGTTCCCTGACAGAGACCATCCCAACTCCTACTCCCTCGCCCACGTGGATCTTCACCACAAAAACAATTTTATTACCAAGCACTTTTTTTTCAAATGGTGACAACTTTAAAAAACAAAGAAAGACCATCTGAGCTCCTCTGTGAAGAAACCCAAGTCCCAGCTACAGCCCTGGAAAAACTAGGACATTGAGGTAAGAGGCAAAGCCCCTGGGTCCAAATCGACATTGTGGGTAGGGGGCCAGACCTGCAATCAGGAAGATCAGGGTTCAGATCAGCCTTCTGTAACTAGCTGTGCAACCACAGGCAAATCACTTAACTGTCTTGTGCCTCAGTTTCTTCATTTGTAAAACAGAGAAAATAATACCTTCAGTCTGTACTTCACAGGATTGTTTGGTGGGTCCAATGAGTTAATGTATATAAAGTGCTTTGCAATCTTTAAAGAGCTATTGGAATAGCATCTATAACTCAAAAACTCAAGCAGATAATCTTTGGAACCTGGATCTTATAATATATGAGGGCCAGGAGCCAGGATAATGTTTCTAGATGGTCCCAAAGCTAGATGATTTGGAGCCTCCTTCTGATCCCTTTTGTACCATATTGTCACTGTCACCATCCCTGAAGAAGTAGATGAGGGCTGGGCCCACACAGGACTAAAGAACTCTTAGCATGTTGCTATATGGCAGTAAAGCTTGGCACACCATAGTCTGTGAAGAACTAAAGATGAATATCACATGGAGGGCAATGGAAATGAAGGTGGTGGGTGAGAGCAGGCTGCAACATATAACCAGTAAAGAACTCCAAAGAAGAGTGGATTTGAGTTTGAATCCTGCCTCCAGTACTAGCTGTGTGACCCTGGGTAGGTCATTTAACCTCTCTGTGCCTCAGTTTTCTCATCTGCAAAATGGAGATAATGAGAGCCCATACCACCGAGGATTATTGTGAGGAGTAAATGAGGTCGTATGTGTCAAGCAAGCCATTATAAGAATGGCTTCTTCCAGTCTCAAGGGAAGTCACAAAGAACCATATGACACAAAGAGAAGATAGGCTTTTCATATGTCAAGAGCAAAGGATGGCAGGTGGTTATATGGCCAGAGTGTCCCACTAGTATACTTTATGTTATAGTAGCTAGGGAAAAACTCTGGCACTTTGGGTTTACCATCCCACCCCTCCGTTGTAAACTTTGGGTTGTCAGACTATAAGAGCAGGCATGGATGGGATGCAATCTCTATCCTTGCAGGGACCTCTTCAGTCGCTGAGATCATGGACACATCGACAATTCTGAGTTACTGTGCATTGTCGTGCCTAAAGAATTGATCACAAAGCATCCAGACTTAGAGCTGAGGTTCTCATCAGCTAAGCTGGCTCTCACAAGGCAGATGCAGTTGTTTAAGGGACCACACTTGGAAACTTTCCTGGTATGATGGAGTTGAACATACCAGGCTTGGGCTGTGTTGGCAAAGCCTTGGAGAGTCTAGGATCCAACACACACACACACACACACACACACACACACACACACACACACACACCCCTCTGTAATGAGCCATCTTAATAGAACTTCACCAGTGATGATTAATGTTGAAATCGGGAGGCAGTGAAGTACAGTGCAAGGAGTGGTGAATTTGGAGTCTGATAACCTGAGTTCAAATCCTGCATTTATCTCCTGCATGACCTTGATCAAATCACAACATCTCTGGGCCTCAGTTTCCTTAATCATGTAGTTGAAGTTTGATTAGAAGACCTCAAATGGCCCTTCCATCAATAGATCTAAAAAAGATGGGGTTAAACTAGGTAATATGAAAGTTACTTCCAGATCAAATCCAATAATTCTATGATCCTACTTGGAGACTGACACGCCTTCCAACTCCCTTTTTTACTCTTCACCTTCCTTGCCTTCCAATTTTGACCCGGTTGGCTAGCCCCTTCTTCCTGAGATTCACTTCTCCCTTGTCTCCACGATGCCACACTCTCCCAGGTGTCCTCTAAATCTCTGTTTGTCCCTTTGGTACGATGCCATGGCCCCGCCTTCTCCTACCCTACAAATTTTTGGATTGCCCAACGTTCTGACTTCAGTCCTTTCTTCTCCTCCTCTATGTCCTCTCCCTCAGCTATCCCTTTCCCATACATCACTTCGATGCTCGCCTCTGCTATGATGACTTCCACACCTGGGCACCTCCTCCTGAATTTATCACCATCATCCCAAACACCAAAAACATCCATCAGCTGTTCCCCCATACTCTCCTCCCTGCTGACGTCCTTGCTGTTGATGGCTCCACCATCCTCTTGGTGTTATATCAGCTATTACACAAACACTATGACTTCCCTGGGCCCCTCCCCCCACCTCACAGAGTCAGCTGTTCAATGTTTCTTCACAGTATGATCCTCCTGAACTCTGCCTTCCTTTCCATTTTCTCTGCCACAGTCCTCATTCATTCACTCCTGCACAGTTCTAATAGTCTTCTCATCAGTCTCGCCGCCTCTGGTTTCCTCCCCTTTCCAATTATTCTCCACACAGGTGAAATCAATCTATCAAGCATTTAGTAAACACAGCACTAAGTAAAGGAGAAACAAATAAAAAGCAAAAACAGCCCCTGCCCTCAAGGAGTTTACATTCTAATAAAAGAGACAACACACAAAACTGGGGATGAACAGATACATACAGGGTAAACAGAAGATAATCCCAAAGGGAAAGGCAGATGCTGGGGGAACCAGGAAAGTCTTCCTGCAGAAGGTGGACTCTGGCTTGAGTTTTGAAGGAACACAGGGGTTCTAAGATGTGGAGGAGGAGGATCACAACCCAGGCATAAGGGACAACCCATGCAAAGGGAGATGAGGCATCTTGTTCAAGGAGACTGTTCATACTCCAGAATGCTTAGCAAGTCCCCACTGCCTCTGGAATAAAGTCCAACTTCCTTAGCCTGGCCTTCAAAACCCTCCACCTCCTTCCCACTGTTGTCTCCTATTGTCTTACATGAACCCTCTGCTCCAAATGAGCCCACTCATCATATTCAGTTTATAGCCTGCTCTTTCCTGCCTCAACTCCTCGGCTAAAGTCTTTCCTCCACCTGTATTTCCCCTACCCAATGGCTCCCCACCAACTTGTGCATCCAGAAACTAAGCCTACTTCAAGATGAACCTACTATGTGCTCCAGGAAATCCTCACTGACCAGTTCAGCCAAAAAAGCAGAGTCTCCTTCCTTTGAACATCTATAAGATCTTCCGTTTTACTGTCCCCAGCCCCTTAACATAACCTGCCTCAAGTCAGAGCTCTCTGGTTGTGCCTGGCAGCTTATGATGGTCTTTCTTCATGGGGGTGCAGGGGAATGATATGAGGAACACCAAGGTTGTCATATCCACTGAGAAAAGCAGAAAATGAGGCTTGATGCTTTCTATCCAGTGTACCACCTCTCTAGGGAAATTCTAAGAGAAGGGATAGGGAGAAGAGAACATAAAACCTTAGATTTCAAGGCCTCTTTGAAGGTCATTTAGTCCAGCCATACATACAAAAACATATTTTACACACACTCAGCCATGGCAGTCACACAGGATGGTAACAGAGTTTCATATCCAGGCCCTCTCGTGCCAAATCCAAGAAATACAGAACACTAAGAGCCTGAACTCCGAGTTTCAGTCTCGTTTGGTTTCTAAAATCACTTTCTTTCTCTTCTGTTTTTTTTTTCTCTTTCAACAGCAGAAGAACTCGTGATCTCTCCATCTTCACAACACACTGCAACAAGCTGCTTGCCAGTATGACTAAAACTACCCACCAGGAAGCTTTGTAAAGTCCAAACAGGAAAAAAAAAAAAAGGATATCTAGGAATCTTGGAACACGGGGAAGCGCCTGGTGAAAGTGGGACCTGTAATGAGAAGTTCAATACCCGGGGTTCATGTCTGACTCACTATATCCTTTGTTGTTGTTCGTCCTCCTTCTCGAAGAGAACCAATGACGTCAGGAGGGTGATGTCTGGACTTGCGCGAGAAATGGATTTAAGTGAGGCAGAGCTGGGCAAAGTTGTCAGCCTCACTCTCTCCTCCAGAGTCATTGCAGTCCAGTGGCAGGACAAAAGTCAAGATGGCACATCCTCTGAAGAGCTGACCCTGAAGTCAAGCTGGCCAGAGCCTCTCGAAACCTAGGAACTGGGAGAAAATCGACTCATCAGGCAATGTTGGAAACCTTGAGCCAGTCATGACCCTCAGGTGGTTCTAGAGCCCTGAACGATACCCTCATTGGCCCCCTTAATTCTGTGGCAAGCTTAAAGGAGTTCAAACTTTTAAAAAAATTTTAATGCCTTTTCCTCCTGCATATCTTGGGGGACCCCAGTCCTTCCATCACTTATTTTGGATGTCCCTCCTTCTGTCCCCTTTGTATCTTCTCTCTGTCTTTCTCTAACTCTTTATCTCTACCTCTTTGCCTCTGTCTCTCTCTCTCTCTGTCAGTCTCTTGGTCTCTGTCTCTGTATCTTTCTGTGTCTGTCTCTCTGCATCTGTGTCTCTGTGTCTCTGTGTGTCTGTGTGTGTGTGTGTATATCTCTCTCTCTCTCTCCCCACCCCCCTCACCCCCTCCCTCCCTCCCTCTCTCCCTCTCCCTTCTCTCTGTTTCTATCTCTCTGGGTCTCTTTGTATGTGTGTCTCCATGTTTCTGTCTCTTTCTCTGTTTCTGTCTATCTATTATCTGTTTCTGTCTCTGTCTGTCTCTGTCTCTCTGTCTCTCTCTCTCTCTGTTTCTCTCTCTCTCTCTCTCTCTCTCTCTCATAAAACACACACACACACACACACACACACACACACACACACACATGCACACATGCACACCCTTCACATCAGGTTGTGCTGCGAACTACCTAAAGTCTAACGCACAGAATATACCGAAAATCTGGACAATGAGCTCTGTGTCACAAGACCAGCAATTATGAATTGGACCACTGACTCTATAGTCCTGGGTTCAAATCCTGCCATTGATACTTATTTCTTGTGACCTTGGGGATATCACTTAAATCTCTGAGTGTCAGTTTCCTTATCTATAAAATGGAGGGGGGTGGGGTTCCTTTCAAAGCTAGATATGACATTTATTATTCTATGATCCCATGACTCTTTAAAGAGATGCCTACCAAAGTCCCGATGGCAATGCTGGGACTCACTTAACATCTTTTGGTCCCTTCCCCATTCTCTTGGGTGTACCTATATCAAAAGCTGAGAAAGAACAGCAATCAGTGGTCTCTGGACCTGGACACTTTCCTTTGCATGTTTTTCTCCTTCCTTCCCCAGTCCTTCCCTCTCATTTTCTCCCTCTCATTTTTCCCTCTTTCTTTCTCTTTCCCTTAATGGCAAATAGAGTGAATATGCCCATGTTGTGTCTCACTAATATGAATGATCATTATTATTATTTTTGGTTAGCAGAAATGTTTTTTTTTAAATCAATAAGCTTCCATGCATTTCCTGAAACAGAGAGAAAGAATTTTCCAATATATTGACTAGGCTTTTAGATTGGAGGCATATGGTTTTCAGATCTGCTTTTAAAAAGTCAGGTACCAAAACTTAATAAATTAATATGGTACTTTCTAGTCCTTCTAAAGGAAAAACTATCCCCCAAACACATATAAGAAAAAGGAGTGACCATCTAAAAAAAACCCAGCACATAGAATGTCCCAAAATCTAGGTTCTTTCTTCATCTTCACAATCACAGGTCGTAGCTTGCAGTGCTCGCAGAAGGTGGTAGCTAGATTGGAACCATACAATGCCCAAGCTGGAAAGGACCTGAGAACATAGGATGTCAGAGCTTAAAGAGGATGCTCCTACTGGAAGGACCCTTGGAGCACAGGGTGGTAGAACATGAAACAAAGACTATCAGAGGGAAAAAGCTGCTCTGAAATGTGAATGTTCAAAGCAGAAAGGGCCTGGAATGTCTGAGATGGAATAGAGCATAGAACAAAAGATTGTTACAGCTGAGAGACTTTTAGAACACAATGTCAGAGCTGGGAAGGAACTTAGATCAGAGAATGTCATGGGGGGAAGGAAGGAAGGAGGGAGAGAAGGAAGGAAGGAAGGAAGGAAGGAAGGAAGGATGGATGGAAGGAAGGAAGGAAGGAAAGAGGGAGAAAGAGAAGGAGAGGAGAAGAGAGGGAAAAAGGAAGGAAGGCGAGAAAGAGGGAAAAACAAATGATAGGAAGGAGGGAAGGAAGAGGAAAGAAGGAACAGAAAATAAGTAAGAGAGACAAGAAAAGAGGGAAGCAAGAAAAGAAGGAAGGAAGGAAGGATGGAAGGAAGGATGGAAGGAAGGAAAGAACGAAGGAAGGAAGGAAGGAAGGAAGGAAGGAATTTGGCATTTATTAAGTGCCTCCTATGTGTTGGGCACTATTGTGAGAGTCTTACAAACCTCATGATAACCCTGAGACATATATGCTCTTAATATCCCCATTTTACAGTTGAGGATACAGAGGCAGGCAGAGGTTAAGTACCTTACACAGGGTCACTCAGCTAGTAAGTCTCTGAGACTAGATTTGAACTCAGATCTTCCTGACTCCAAGCCAAGCATTCGGGGCAGTCTGGTGCCCTCTAACTGTCAGATAACCTTCCAGCTCTAAATCTCTATTCCTGTGCCCTAATCCTTCCTTCTTCGGACAATGTTTCAGAGGTGTGAAGGCTGCCATTGTGCCCTACCCACATTTTCCCTTCTGCTAGTTCAGCACCTGCAGGTCCTCGTCACAATTCTAGCTGCCCTCTCCCAGACATGCCCCAGCTGGCCAATGTCCTTCCTAACATGTGAAGTACAAAACAGAAGCCAGTACTCTACACAGAGTCTGACCAAGACAGAGACAAGCGCCTCGGTCCTAGGACCACCTCCCCGCCCCCCTAAATGAAACCCAAGATAGTATTAACTATTTTAATTGCCGTTTCATTCTATTTACAGTTGCTAAGCTTGTGGTCCATTAAAACCCACAGATCTTTTTCACGATAGGACCTGAGGCCCAGATGGGTTGTGACTTCTCCAAGGATCTCAGAGGTCATTGAAAAGCATCAGAGACTGGGGACAGGCTTAATGTCTATAGCCTTTAAAATCACCAGAACAGTCAATTTGCCCTTGTTCAATCTGAGCTACTTAATGGTTAAGAAAGACACTTACTGATAAACCCAACAAAGAATCCTATAAGGTAAAGTAAATTGCCCAAGGTTACGTCAAAAGAGAAAATAATGATGATGCTGGTGAGGTTTATGATGACATATTTTTATGTTTACAAGGCAGTTCACATCGATACTCATAACAACTCTGTGACGTAGACGCCATAGACACGATTTTCTTCATTTTAAATGTTGGCGTACCAAAGCTAAAAGAAATCGAGAGATTGACACTGAATCACCGAGTTTGAAGTATCTAGGATGGAATTTGACCCCAACTCTTCCTAAGGCCAACATTCTAACAAACCTTCTGTCTCCAAATTAAGCCTTCTGTCCATACCCCCCAGTTTTTGAGCTGGTTGAAGGCTAGCAAGGCCCCTGAGAAAGGCTGGGATTTGTACAAAGTTCCAAAGACAAATAAAATGAAACTAGGGAGAAGAAATAGGGTCTTATCACTTCTCATTGGCTTGAGGTTTTTCCCTGTTATTCTAACCACTCCACTGCCACCAATTGGTTGAATGATCTGGTCAAGTCACTAAATCTATGTATCTTCTTAAAAACCATCCTTAAAATGGAGATATCACATTCCCCACTAACCTTACAATGCTGTTGGGTCTATAATAAATAGTCCCATATTAAAGCATTTTGAAAAGTTCAAGGTACCGTACAGATAAAAGAATCTGGCCAGGGCTAAGGATTTGCACATTCAACATACCTTGGGGGTTGGGCAGTTGCTAAGTTGAAGACCAAGGCTGGTAGAGACTACAGAGGGGCCATTTGTTAGTCCGATCAATGCAGTTTTGTCTCTAGTTACTGAAGAATAATGACCAATAACATCTGAATGAACATTTTCTTCAAATCCTTTCCAGTCCTGACAAGACAGTACCACAGTCCATTTGTTTGGGGTTCACAGCAGTAAACAGTTGATTCTTTAGCCCTAAATCACCATCACCAATGGGTGGGTTCCTTCTAGATTATGGTCTCTCTGCTGACTCTAGAGTTGCTGACCCAACAATGAGAGTTCTCTATTTACAAAAGAATGAATCAGAAAATGTTAAGACTCCAAGGGACATTACAACACAGAACAAAGGATATAAGTTACAGGGAGCTTTCAAAAGAAAATATTAGAACATACAATGTTAGAGCTATAGGGAACCTGAGAACATGGAATGTGAGAACATAGGTTATGAAATGCCAGAGCTAAAAGAGGTTCCCAGAATACAGAACCTTAGGGCATAGAATGTCCTATGAGGGGGACATTAAAACATAGAAAATTAGAACATATGGTATCAGTGAACATAGAATACGAGAGGTGGAAGGAACATGAGAACACAAAATGTTAGAACATAGAACATGTCAAAGCTAGAAAGAGACTTGAAACAGAGAATACTAAGACAAAGATGATAAAAGCAGGAAGGTAACATAAAATAAAACATCTGATCTGGATGGTCCTTGAGAACACAGAAAGTTAGAACTGGGAGGAACCCAAGAACACAGATAAGAACATAGGATGTTTGAACCAGAAGACACCTTGGAGAGCGCCTATTTCAACCTCTTAATTTTAATAAAGAAGAAACTGAATCCTGGAGAAGTGACTTTCCAAAGGTCTCCTGATTTCCTGTACAGGACTCTTTACTGCATAAAGAGTCTTATGTTTAATTTGACACCATAGGACCATAGATTAAACAGTCATCATGGCTTTAAGTGCCTACTATGTGCTTGGCACTGTGCTGACAAACAAATAGGTACCAAAAATATATGTAGGATAAATAGAATATAATTAAAAGAGGGAAGGCACTAGAATGAAGAGGGGGTGGGGAAGCCTTCCTGTGGAAGATGAGATTTTAGTTGGGACTTAAAGAAAAACAGGGAGGTCAGTAGTTGGAGTGGAGGAGGGAGACCATTCCATACAGGGGGAACACAAGTGCCAGGAGGACAGAAATGAGAGATCCTGTTCATTGAACAGCCAGGAGGTGAGTGTCACTGGCAATGCACAACTAATCACCAACCATGGTTTTTAATAGACATGTGTAGATCACACAAGCAAGAGCAGGAATAGATAAGGCTGATGGGATGGCCCTATGATAACAGGGTCAGAATTAGCTGAGGATGTCAATGTAATACTTCAAGTACCAATGATTTTATTTGTGTGTATATTCCCTTCACTGGTGTAGATTGCAACTCTCCACATTCTAGTAGATTATATTTAAGGGTTGCTGAGGCAGAAAAAATCTTCACCTAGTGGGTCCAATGTCAGGTAGAATGCTTTTCAGAAAATAGATATAAAACTTGTATCTGTCCATCCTCAGAATTTTCCCATCTTGGTGGGATCAATAAGGTTTTGCGCTCTGTTGGCATAGCCATTGAGAAGGCTCACCCCAGTCTCATATCCTGCAACCTTTCCCTCTGATTTCCTCATTCTTCCAAAAATCTCCATTTTAAGGAAAGCACTTTGGCTATGGATGTCTCTCCAGATTCCGCTTTTTCTCTCTTGCTACCTTCCTCCTTCTGCAATGTTTCCCCTACTTTTCAGTTCCCAGTTCCCTTTTGGGTGTGCTCTTCTCTCATTAGAATCTAAGCTCATTGAGGGCAGGGACTGCTTTTCTTTTTGCTTGTATTTGGATCCCTAGCTGCTTAGCACAGCATCTAGTACATAGTAGGTGCTTAATAAATGTTTGTTGATTTGACCGATACTTCACAAGTATTTCCTTCAAGAAAAGAATTGGAAGATGCTGGCCCTGGTGAGCACTAGTAATACAATTTTAAAAATGAAATTGACTATATTTTAACAGTCAGGAAATGACTCATCAATGATGTGGGAGTCATTTCTGTGTCAGCTGCTGTGTACAGTCAGACCCCCAACTTGGTAGAGCAATGATCAAAAGAAATATAAAGCTGGAAGAAAGAATAAAAATGGGGGGGGGAGCAACGTGCAACTGAACTCAAACCTGATCATTATAAAGTATTCATTGGGCTTGGGAAAGTGGGATATGGACCAATCCAAGGACGAAATCACTCAGTACAATTATTTCAGGCTGAATTTAGAGTGCTAAGGACTGGCCCTGTGATTTTATTTGTATAGGGAACTGTCTAGTGAGAAAACTCCTTCCATCAATGAAGATGACCACCTTCTCTTCCATTTATAATTTTAGAAAGTTGCCTGAAGCACTGAGAGGTGAAGTCAGTTTCCCACGGCCACACAGCCAAACTTGAAGTCAAGTCTTCTTGCTACAAAGTTGGCTCTGTCTACACTGCCATTTTGCTAAATGGATTTAACCAAATCAAATCAATTTTGAAAATGAGGACACCAAAACACTATAAAAACCACCATGGTCAGCAAACACTTGGCTTCTTGGCCCAGAAGAGAGATATGGCAGCCAATGGCAACACCACTTTGTACTACAGGCTTATTTGTGCTCATATGCTTAAAGCCACTGGGAAAAGGGCCGTTAGGAGTAGCTTCAAAAAACAAAGAGAAATAGTGGAGGGTAAAGCAGGTTTAAAGAGTCTCCTAAGCCAATTTATCCCAAGGACATTTAAGGATGAAGAATAAAGAAAAGACAAAAGACTGAAAAGCTCTGCGAGGATTTTTAGAACAAACTTCTTTTTTCTTTCCAAGGACAATGGAACCTCAACACTGGGACTCTTGTATCACTGTTCCTCATGTGCTTAGAGAAGAAACATAAATGGCACTCAAGAGAACCAAAATGTGAATATATTAGCAAAGCAGAGAAACATGCTGGAGGTGACCCAGATGTGAGGGTATTGGATGGAGGAGGTGATGGTCAAAGTATTTGAAGTATGGGAGAATATCAAAATCCTGGGAAAATCTTGAGCTCTATTCCTCCCTACCCTCAAAGACAAGCAAGAGAGCATCAATAGCTATCAACCTTCATATTTACTTTCCCATTTATATAAATTATTTATGAGAATAATCTAGAGAAATAGATGATATAGATAGCTATGTAGACAGACAGACAGAAAGACAGATAAGATAGGCAGGTAGGTGGATGGGTGGGTAGATAGATAGGTAGATAGATGGATAGATAGACAGATAGGTAGACAGACAGACAGACAGACAGACAGATAAGATAGGTAGGTAGGTAGGTGGATGGGTGAGTAGATAGATAGGTAGATAGATGGATAGACAGACAGACAAATGGACAGATAGACAGACAGAATAGATGATGGATTTATGGATGGAAGGAGCATTTATTAAGTACTTATTATGTGCCAAACACATGAAAACGCTGAAGACACAAAGATTAGTCTAGGATTTAGTACATGATAGACCATGTCTTTAACATCATGTAACTGACTGAAAGAGGTAGAGAATACAAGACCCCATTGTTCAGTGCTCAAATGGATCTGTGACCTTACCAGTTTTAGAAATTCTCTCCCATAATGTTGATTACCATCCATCACTGCCTGCTCATCCTGTGGGACTCTCATCAATGTCTTCCCAAACATTTGCCAGAGGCTGGAGGCTTTCCTTACTTTCTCCCAACACCTCCACAAAGGTGCCAGTGGAGCCCTCTGAGCATCCACCAGCTGGTCATCCCTTGCTCACTCCAACTGACCAGTTCATCTTCTCTTTCTATCATAGAATTGTCCAATGACATCCTTAACTCCTCTTCTTTGGAGTTCCTTTTGGATCACATGTTGTAGCTTGCTCCTTCTCACCATGCACCATTCCATTGTCTTCTATGTGCTGTTCATCTCGAGCTTTTCAAAAGCATCAGTGTTCAAGATCTCAATGTCATTCAGCAATGCTAGTGAAATATTTGTAATAAAAAGATAAACCTTTGTTTTCCTGGGAAACTTAAGGTCAATAAAAGGTCTTTGAGTTGCAGACTTCTCTTCCCCCTTTTCAAGTTGGGCCCTGGCTCATAGTCCATCTGCATCTAAGATGCCATCATATTTATTATTTTTTTACAGTTAAAAACACACACATTTGATTCAATAGAATAAGACACCGCCTTAAACGTGTACTTTCATTAAGATGGCCCATGTGTATATCACAGTTATTTAAGATTTCTCAAAAGATACATGAGAGATAACTGTTTAAAGATCATTAATGTCAGGCGACACATAAAACAGGGATATGAATGGAATGCTCACTAAAGGCGTGTTTACCACTGTCATGGAAGAAATTCCAACTGAAGAGGGAATCCCCGTAGTTGGTGCAGTTCTAGTCCCTCTTGGTCTAGGTGGCTCAGTGGATAAAGTGCCAGGCCGGGAGTCAGGAGAACTCATCTTCTTGAGTTCAAACTTGGTCTCAGATACTTACTAGCTGTGTGACCCTGGGAAAGTCATTTCACTCTGTTTGCCTTGGTTTCCTCATCTATCAAATAAGCTGGAGAAGGAAATGGCAAACCACTCCAGTATCTTTGCCTAGAAAACTCCAAATCAGGTCACAAAGAGACATGACTGACAAACAACTGAATGAGCCACTCTTGACAGCAGACAGCCTTGTGCTGATGGCAGCAAGCCCCAGAATGAGATCTATAACCACCCCAAAGAGTTTGGTCTAACTATCCACCCAGGAAAAATGAAACGAATGAAGAACACCTATTGCTGAGAGCAGGATATGCCAGTGGGCAGATGTTTGTCAAGCTCATCCAGCAGTGATTAGATGATGGAGAAACACTATAACATAGGCAAGTTGGGCCTGGTTGGACAAGAAAAAGGGAGCAGTCTTTAGGAAACAACAGTTTCTTTTAATGACCCCAAGTTTCTTCCTGGAAAGAAAAGGTCCATCTTTTGTAATACCAATATCCTTTCCATGTTGTTTTAAGACTTCCAGACATGGAACTTTTCAGTCTGCAAAGGATTGAAAATTGGTATTGTCCAGAGAGGCAATAAAGAGGCACATGGCAGGCAAGAGCAGGCTCTGACCCACTGAAATCAGGGGGAAGTGGAATACAGTTTGTCATCAAAGAAATAAGTGAAAAACAAAATGGGCCGGTTACATAGGAAAAATGAAAGATAACAGGTTTAGAGTCAAAGTGTTCCTGGATGTTAAATGTCAAGAGAAACTGAGGAAGACACCAAAGTTGGGTGAGCCCCTGGGGGCAAATTTATGGGAGAACATGGGCATGAATGGGTAGAAATCCGCATGAATTCAGATGGACCATATCAATGACAGCAGAGACCATAAGACCAGAGATCTAGAGCTGGAAGGAATCTTGTAGGTCATTTAGTCCAACCCCCTTATTCAGATGAGGAAACTGAGGCTTAGAGAGGTTAAGTGACTAGACTAGGGTCACACAGCCTGGATTTGAACCCAGGCCTTCCAACTCCAAATCCAGCGTTTTTTCCACTTTGTTGCTGTTCAGTAGTTTCCGTCATTTCCGTCATGACTGCAATTGGGATTTTCTTGGTAAAGACACTGGAGCGGTTTTTCAGTTCCTTCTTCAGCTTATTTTACAGAAGAGGAAACTGAGGCAAATGGGGGTAAGTGATTTGCCCAGGGTTACACAGCTAGTGTCTGAGGCTGGATTTGAACTCAGGTCTTCCTGACTCCAGGCCCAGCACCCTATCCACTGCACTACAGAATGTATGTATATGTATATGTCCATGTATATGTATACAAATATATGTGACATATATACATATATCATTTTTAGATCTCTGTGTACCTATTTCATTCCCTCGCCCAAACAGACCCCCCAAAAAACCAGTAGGATGTCAGCTCCTTGAGGGCAGGGTGGAATTAAATTGACTGACATTGAATAGTCCTCGATTTGTCCCCCAAGCTTCTCCCTGTTCCCTGGATCAGAAGCCACCTGGGATAATAAAACTTTAAGCTCCCAGAGGATGGCCCCTCGAGAAAAGGGCCAGGTTGGCCGACCAGGAGAGAACAGACATCCCATTAAATAGGCGCGAGTCCCAAGGCCTGGCTGTGGACCCTCCTCACATTCAGGTCTTCTTTCCTGCCCTGACACAGCCCAACCTCACCCACTTATCAGACGCAGAATCAGCTCTCCACCCACAACCTGTCTCCTCTATCAATTGTGGGCTCACCTGAACTGGTAAGGAGCTAGTCCCAGCCTCCATTTGCCCTGAACTTGACCCTTCCCCTCCCTTTTCTTGGCCCAGAACAACTTGACATCCAGACAGCCCTTCCTGTGTCATGGCCCACCCTAGTCTGGCAAGACTCACACACAAAAATCCTCCTCATCAGGTAGTGAGCTCCCTGTCACCCCAGGAAACCAAACAGGGGGCTGGACGACCACTGAGAGGGAATTTCTTAGGGGGAGGGGGAGGGGGAGGGGAAACGGACCTAAACCAGATGACCTCGAAGGGCCTGTCCAGCCAGGCATCTTGTGGCCCCACCTTTCTGCTGCCCCCCAGAACTGAAATCTCTAGCCCCCACTGGGGGGCCCTACTCCCCAGCCACTTGGCCCAGCAGGCTCACTCGACACCCACCCACCATGCTCCCCAGGGATAATCCCTTATCTTCACCCAGTTCAATCCACACACAAGCTTTCCTTCACTTCAGTTCAATTCAACTAAACATTTACTACAGGCCTGTTCCCTGTAAGGCCTCACGCTGGGCCCTGAAGGTACAATGATAATAAGGAAACAATTCCTGCCTTCACAGAGATTGTTTAATACCCATCCTGAGCTGTACCAGGATTACATGGAGGAGGAGGAGGGAGGAGGAGGAGGAGGAGGAGGGAGGAGGAGGAGGAAGAGAAGAAGAGGAAGAAGAGAAAGAAGAGGAAGAAGAGGAAGAAGAAGAAGAGGAGGAAGAGGAGGAGGAGGAGGGGGAGGGAGGAGGAGGAAGAGAAGAAGAGGAAGAAGAGGAAGAAGAAGAAGAGGAGGAAGAGGAGGAGGAGGAGGGGGAGGGAGGAGGAGGAGGAAGAGAAGAAGAGGAAGAAGAGGAAGAAGAAGAAGAGGAGGAGGAGGAGGAGGAGGGAGGAGGAGGAGGAAGAGAAGAAGAGGAAGAAGAGAAGAAGAGGAAGAAGAGGAAGAAGAAGAAGAGGAGGAAGAGGAGGAGGAGGAGGGGGAGGGAGGAGGAGGAGGAAGAGAAGAAGAGGAAGAAGAGGAAGAAGAAGAAGAGGAGGAGGAGGAGGAGGAGGGAGGAGGAGGAGGAAGAGAAGAAGAGGAAGAAGAGAAGAAGAGGAAGAAGAGGAAGAAGAAGAAGAGGAGGAAGAGGAGGAGGAGGAGGGGGAGGGAGGAGGAGGAGGAAGAGAAGAAGAGGAAGAAGAGAAAGAAGAGGAAGAAGAGGAAGAAGAAGAAGAGGAGGAAGAGGAGGAGGAGGAGGGGGAGGAGGAGGAGGAGGAGGAGGAGGAGGAGGGGGAGGAGGAAGAGAAGAAGAGGAAGAAGAGGAAGAAGAAGAAGAGGAGGAAGAGGAGGAGGAGGAGGAGGGGAAAGAAGAAAAGAGGAAGAGAAAGGGGGAGGAGGAGAAGAAAGATAAGAGGAGGAAAGGGAGGAAGAAGAGGAAGGGGAGGAGGAAGAAGAGGAGAAAGAAGAAGAGGAGAAAGGGGAGGAGAAGAAAGGGGAGGAGGAGAAAGGGGAAGAGGAGAAAAGGGAAGAGGAAGAGGAGTAAGTATGGGAAGAGGAAGAAGAGAAGAAAGAAGAAAAAGAGGAGAAAGGGGAGGAGGAGAAAGGGGAAGATGAAGAGGAGGAAGGGTGAGGAGGAAGAAGAAGAGAGGAGGAGAAAAGGGGGGAGGAGAAAGGAGAAGAGGAGGGAAGCTGAGGAGAAGGAAGTGGAAGGAGAAGGGGAGTAGGAGAGGAGGGGGAAGGAGGAGTAAAGGGGCAGAAGGAACAGCTGGGAGCCCACTTTGACTAAAATAGAGAGTACACAAAGGGCAAGAATATGAAATTAAGACTAGAAAGGCAAGTGGAAGCCACACAGTGAAGTAATCTAAGTGCCAGGGTAGAGATGCAGCTAGGTGGCATCATAGATAGACAGGTTTGGAATCAGGATGACCTGAGTTCCAAATCTGCCTCCAGTACTCATTAGCTGATGCTGGGCAAGTCCTTTAATCTTTCCTCCTCAGTTTCTTTATCTATAAAATGGAGAAAATTGTTCTAGTTAATCTCCGGAATTTTTGAGGAGGGGACCGACTTGGGGGCCTCATGCCTAGACTCTCTGTGAATTCCTCTTGTCCACTACGTTGATCAATGACTTCCTCCTTGGGTCCCCAGCCCTGGTTCTACCAGCTCACACCTGGATTCTGCTTCCAAACTGCTCCTCCTTCTACCTCTCTCTGGGCCAGCCCCATTTCTCTGTCCTCTTCCTCTGTCACTCCCTGAGGGCATTCATGGAGCATAGTAGGCACCCGGTAACCAATCAATCTATCTATCTATCTATATACCTAGCTACTTCTGCATTTTAGAAACATCTGGTTAGCAGCTACGTGGGTGATGGGTTGGAGAGAGCTCAGAATGGGAGCGTCATTAGGAAGCCATGGCCATTGAGTCCCAGCAGAGGTGATGGAGGCCTGAACAAGGCTGGTCACAGGGCTCAGGTCTTCACCTCAGCACGGGGGCTATCTGTGTTCAGGCACTGGAGGTTATCTCTAGACTGTGGCCATGATGCAATGGGAAGAGTGCTGGACTTGGAGTCTGAGGATCTGGGGTTGAGATGCAGCTCTACCATTTAGCACATATGACCTTGGACAAGTCACTTCTCCTGGGGCCTCTGTTTCCAACTGAGGGTTGTACTAGCTGACCTCTGGGCCCAGTGGTCTCATGACCTCTGGACAACTAGATCAATTTAGATCCTTGATCAACGGGGCTGCTCCCACTCATCTTCTACCCCACCAACAATCTAGGCAACTTGATGAAGGCTTTCCTCAGACCTCTCAATGTTTCACCGATGCAAATATTCATACTATGAATCTGTTGTCTCCCAACCTCAATGTATGAATGACCAGCTACTTTTCCCCCCTAGTTATACATGTAGATTCATAATTTGTGGAATCTTAGCTGGAATGGACCTTATTATGATCTAATCCAACCCTTTTATATTGCAGATCAGAGGTGAAGTGAGTACAGAGATGGTCTTAAAGTCTGAAAGACCTGAGTTCAAGTCCCACCTTGGACACATACTGGCTTGTGAACCTCAGTGCTCCGTGCAATTCCCAAGGACTATAAATAGCCAAGAATGCTGCCGTGTGTGGACAGAGGGAGTGTCCTCATTGGGAGCTCCCTGAATCAATTAAATCACAGGTCTAGACCTATCCCCACTTCCCCCAAAATAAAATAATCTAGATTTAAAAAGTCTGTAGTACATATAGGATCGTATGGGGATCAGATTGCTGATGAACAGGAAGCAATCTGCAATCCTTTAAGCCTTAAATGTCAGATATTATTGTGAGGAAACAGAAACCCAAAGACAGGAAGTGACTTGTCTAAGATCACTGAGCTAGTAAGCAACAAAATCAGGATCGCAGATAGTCACAGAGTTGGGAATGGACCTAGCAATCATTGATTTCACTCCTTTTATGTTGAGATATAAAGGAAAAGTAACTTCCCCAACGTCACACGGTAGTCAGGGTAGAAGCAAATGTAGGCTTTGAGGAAAAGCAATCCCTAAAATAGTGCTGGCAGGACTGGGATAAATTAGCCACCATCAATTAAATAACAAGCATTTATTAATCACCTATTATATACTAGACTCTGTACTGGCATGGGAAGAAGGTCTTAACACCTGGTGATCTCTCCTTCTCTCTTCTCCCTTCTCTCTTCTCTCTCTCCTCCCCCACATACATACCTCTCATACTCTAAGGACAGCCCTCAACTCCTCACAACCCCTGTGGACACAGCTGGACCTCTCATACCTCCTAAAAGGCAGCCTTGGTCCCTGCCATCATACCCCATAGGACAGTCCTGATTCCTATGCTCCCTCTAGACATCCTTAGACTCTTAAATTCCCCTGGTGGCATCCCTGAGCCTCTCATATCTCTTAGGTTCAGCCCTGCCATGCCATAAGCTAAGAACTGGACCCTTCGCCGCCCTCGAGGACATAGAGCCACACTTAGGTCAGTGTTTAAATACTGGGACTAATTGCAGCTCAGGAGGGTTTTGTTGTTATTTTCTGAGGGGGCAACCCAGTCCCCCAGTTCTCCCTACATCTTGTTTCTCCCATCCCCAGCGCTGGGGCTGCCTGTTCATGACCATTTTCCCTGATAAGCAAATGACCCGGGAACAGTGGGGAGCTGGCCCCCCCTCAGGACTTTACCCCACCCCGCCCCCACCTCCATCCTGCCCTGGGGTAGAGAGGATGGGATTTTCAGGGCAGGCTTCTTTCCCAGCGTGGGTGGGTGGGTGAGTGGGCGGCACACACTAGGGAGTTGCCCTGCTATCTGTTGGGACAGCTTCCAGAGCACTCCCTTCTGCCTGCGTTTGTCCTGCTCCGGGCTGCTGCAGACTCTGAAACCAGTTCGACTCCAGCCTCAAGGAACAATTCAGCAGGAAGTGGAGGCAGCCCTTACCATATATGGGTCGAAAGAGAAGGGGCGGTTGGCTGGTCCCCGCCTTCCTCCGTGGCTCTCTGCCCACATCCCACCCAGGACTGCCCTATGGCCAAGTAGCCAAGTAGGGCTCAGCAGAAAGGGAGGGTCCCTGAGTCTGGGGCTTATCAGGAAAGTGTCTGGAAATCAGAGGCAAAGTCCCCATATGTAGTGTGCTTTGAGTGATGACAGAAAAGAGTTTGTTAGGGCTGGAATAAACCTTAGAGCATAGAATGTTGGAATTAAAAGGGACCTAAATATCAGAGCTAGAAGGAAGTTTAGAGCATTGAATATTAGAACTAAAGAGAACCTTAGAGCAGATCTCTAGAACTCAGAACAAAGAATGGTAGGGCTGAAAATGAACTTGGAACACAGAACATTAGAACTGTAAGGGAGCTTAGATCATAAGAATATCAGCTAGAAGCTGAACTCAGAATAGAGTAGGTCCTCAAAAAAAGCAGGGGAAAGGAGGACCTATTTGTACAAAAATATTTATAGGCACTCTTTTCGTGGTGGCAAAAAAAATTGAAAGTTGAGATGCCCATCAATTGGAGAACGGCTGAACAAGTTGTGGTGTATGATAATAATGGAATACTATTGTGCCATAAAAAAATGACAAACAGGATGATTTCAAAAAAAAAAACCCTCCAAAGACTTACATGAACTGATGCAAAGTGAAACAAGCAGAACCAGGAGAACATGGTACATAGTAACAGCGATACTATTCAATGAAGAATTGTGAATGATTTATCTATTCAACGATCCAAGAAAATCCCAAAGGACTAATGATGAAGCATACTATTTGCCTCCAGGGAGAGAACCGATATTATCTGAATACAGACTGAAGCATATTTTTCTTTCTTTCTTTCTTCTTTCCTTCCTTCCTTTCTTTTCAAGTTTTCTTAAACAAAATGACTAATATGGAAATGTTTCACATGATTGTACATGTAAAACCTATATTGGATTGCATACCAAGGAGCGGGGAGGGTAGTGAAGATGGGAGAGATAGAATTTGGAACTCAGAACTTTTTTTAAAATGTTAAAAAATGTTTTAACATGTAATTGAAGGAACTTTTTTTTAAAGTCCTACTTAGAAATAGTAATTTGACATTTAAATGGTAAATCAGTTTATTTTTGTGTATTTTAAAACCCAAATAAACATTTTCAAGTAATACTTCAGATTTAAAGGAAAAAAAAATAGAGCATGTCTGAGATGGAAGGGACTTTAGAATTAAGAATGTTAGAACTGGAAAGGATATTAGAACATATAATGTTAGGACACAGACTTACAGGAAGGAAGTTGTTAGTGTGGGCACCTAGCAGACACTCAGGAAGTATTTGTAGGGCTGACTTCAATCGGAGCCTCCCAAGAACCCCCTGAGACAGACAGGAGGGGTTTGGTCATTCTCACTGTATCTTTGCTTGTCTGTTTGTCTGGACCTGTGATTTCATGGGTGTCAGGAACTCCCTCCTTGATACAGGTTGGCACCTGCTCTGTGGAACTAACTCACAGTCTTCAGGAGTTACCTGGGCTGTTGAAAGGCTAAGTGAACCTTCAGGAAAAGTGAACCCAGCAAGGTTTCCTCAGGTTTACCCAGGCAGCTAATAGCCCAAGTAGGGCTTTATTCCAGGTCCCAGGATCATCATATCCCAAAATCTGAAGATTAGGAGGGACCTCAGAGGCCAACTGATAATATACCCAATCCAGTGCTCTTTCTAAATAGTAATAATTCAAATGTAGATTGTGTTTAGGCTTTGCAAAGCAATTTTCACATTTTATCTCATTTGATTATCTCACTGGGCTTGCAGGTAATATGCAGCTCTTACTTATGGAAAGGCCAGGGTTGTTGGGAAGAGAAAGTAATGAAAGTTTATTTTTAACTGACAGTGATTAGAGGGGAAATTGGAGAGCCCAGGAAACAGGAGGAGGAGAGAGAGGAGAAAGGGAAGACAACAAGAAGGATGCCCAGTCCCCCACCTACTAACCTGGTGGCTTTCCCTGCCTGGGTTGCTCCTTCTACAGAGGTCAGTAGGGTGTATGATATGAGCACTGAATTTGATATGGTGAAAGAGATGGCTTCAAATCTCAGCTCCTGTGCTTGTTAAACTGTGTGACCTTACTGCAATCACTTCTCTCTGGCGCTAAGTTTTCCCATCTATAAAATGGGGTAAGTCATATTTACTTTTCACACAGACTTGCTTTAAGAATAGACTAAGATACATGCACCATGGCATGCTAAACACAAATTAGTTCTAATTATAGCTCTCAGAGACAACTTGGTACAGTGGAGTTGGATTTCGAGTCCAAGGATATGAGTTCAAAACCCTACTCTGCCACTTCAATGAATTGGGGCAAATCATGTAACTTCTCTGGGCTTTGGAATCCCCATCTGCTTAAAAAATAATGATAATGCGGTTGAACTAGATTACTAGGTTATCTTCTAAGGTTCTTCCCATCTCTAAGTCTGTGAGTCAGTCAACAAGCATTTATTAAGTGCTTATTGTGTTCTAGGCACAGTAAACTAGGTATTATAGACTGGTAATAGGTTAGTTCAGTGGCTTTTCCAGTAGCAAAAAAAAAAAAAAAAAGCCAGGGGTGGGGGGTGGATTTCAAGGAAGATGACAGGGCTTCAGGCAAAGAAATAAAACTCTACTGGCCAAATCCCAAGCACCCAAATAACCAAGCTACAAACTGTGTGTAGGGATGGGGAGTCCCAGGCGTTAGAGAGTCTTCACATGCGTCCACTCACCTTGTAGAAGGCAGAATGCTGCACTGAAGAGTCTGGAGTTTGGAGTCATAAGGCCTGGGTTCAAATCTCAGTTCTCCTGGGTAGTAGCTGTGTGACAGTAGGGAAGCTGCATCATCTCTTTGTCACCTTTTTTTTAAGAAGGAGGAGGAAGTCCTATGATTAATCTAAGGTTTTGTGATCTCTAAAGGTCCTTCTATCCCACCTTCACCTCTTTAAGCCTCAATTTCTTAAGAATTCCACCTCAAGCATTTACTGGTCTATGTGACATTCATTGGGTGAGTGACTTAGCCACTTTAGCCTCAGTTTCTTCATCTGTAAAGTTGGTAAGCAGCCTCCATGGCCTCTGAGATCTCTTCCAAGACTAAATGACCAACTGGAGATAGCCATCCCTGCCCCATAGCTGTTGTGAGGCCTGAATGAGATCATGGATGTTACAGTACTTTGTGAACCTATAGAACCCTAGGAACATAAAGACAGCATGGGAGAGGACCTAAGAGGCCATTAAGCTAATTTTACAGAGGAGGGAAGTGGGAACCAGAGAGGCTGTAACCTGTCCACGGTCTCATGGCTCAGGCAGAATTTGAACCCAGGGCCCCTCATTCCCAAGGCAGAACTCATTTCAGTGCTCTCCTCCCTCCCCAATGAAAGCTATCATCCCTTAGGAGCACCAGGGAGGAGGAGGGGGAGGGGAGCCAGCAGAACCCACTGGCTGCATCCCACTGTGTCAACAGGACTTAGCAACACCTCCCCTTTCCTTAGTGGGTGGAAGAATTTTGGCCCCCTGGACTTCCTCTGGGAACTGGAGATCCCGGTGTTTTGCAGCCAGTATGAAGCCATATTTTCTTAAAGGAACACTACTTATCTGCCCAGAGCCCAGCTCCTCAAAGGCCAAACTCTGCCCTTGGTGGCTGAGCTAGCTTGACGCCTGAGCTGTGACAGACTTGCCAGGGCATTGCTCACTGTGGAGTGAAAGAGGAATTATAGGTCGCCAAGCCAGAAGGGGCTGTGGCACACTTGGGAGTCCAGCCCCCTGATGGAACCCAGGAGAGAATGGAGCTCAGAGAGGGCTGGGGACTCCTCCGAAGGCACACAGGGAATTCACACCAGACAAAGGCCCAGAGCCGACGGCTCCTGGGTCCTCGGCCCGCTGTTTTTCCATTGCATCATGCTAATGGCTAATCAATTGATGCTGTTTGGAACACTGGGGAATGTCCCCCGATCTGAGGAATTCACAATTGCAAGGAACTTCAGAGGCCACCCAGCCTAGCCCAGTCCTGAACACGAAGCCCCTTCTGGGACAGCATCGCCAATCCATTATCCAGTTTCTGCTTAGGAGTCTCCAGTGAAGGGGAACAGCAAGAAACAATCCCCCAAATGGAATTAACATGAAAGTCCCTGTTTATAAATCATGGTGTTTTTTAAAGCATCGTCCTCATGTCTTCTGTAGGGGCGCTAATAGTAGGCCAGTGTAAACCCAAACTACTGTTTCCATGAGGATAATAACAGTGATCAGATGTATTTTAAAGCAAATTGGCCAATTAATAAAGACGAAATCGTCTGGCAATAATTGTGTTTCCTGGTGTTTACATGAAATCTAAAATACTCATTTTGTGCCATACTCAAGCTGGTGGCATGTGTTACATTCCTGGTTCTCAGAGCCGGGAGAGACCTAGGTCCGAGTCGTGAAGGCAGCAACACGTTGGTTTGAATATCAACTCTGCCTCGAGTTACCTTTGGGACCTACTACAAATCTCTTAACCCTTTTCCATCTGCCTTGTCTGCTCCAAGGTCTCTTACAACTCTTGTGTTCAACCTATCTTTTTGGTCTGTTTATTTTTAACGAACACCTGGGGAAATCTCAGCCTCTCCATCTATAAGATGGGCATACTCATCCCATTCTTTTTACCATCTCTCTCACAGGGTCATTGAAAGGAAAATAGTTCAAGATTCGAAACACTAGAGAAATGTGAGAACAATGATTCATTGGCTCAAAGCCGGGCTCCAGAATCTCCTTTCTGAATGGGACATTCTGAAGGCCTTAGATTTCTTATTGTAGGTGAATTACACGGCAACCGTTTGTCCACTCTTGTTGGTGAGAGAGCAGAGAGGAGGACCCTGTCCTCTCCACCCTAAAACTGCTACTAAGACTGAAGAGCAGTAGGGGGAAAATTCCAAAATAAAGTCAAATTCTTCATAAAGTAGAAGAGGCTCTCCAAGTGAGATCCATGCCTGTAACTGACAGGAAAAGAGATGTTGCTATTAACAGTCTGGAGGACTCAGTCCAGTTAGAAGACCCGAGTTCAACCGCACATCCACTCCCTACGACCTATGTCTTCACAAACAAGTCACTTCAGCTTTCTAGGTAGGCCTCAGTTTCTGCATCTGTTAAAATCAGGGAATGGGCCTAAACCAAGGGTTCCTCCCCTTCCCTGGGTCACAGATCCCTTTGGCAGTCGGTTGAAGCCTGCAGAGCCCATCCTCAGAACTGTGTTTGTTACCTGCATTCATAATTGAAGGAAATGCCCAATTTGAGTTAAGAGGTTAGTGAAAACAAAGGTGTGTCTTTTTCCCATCCAAGTTCCTGAACTCCCTTGAAATCTATCCACAGATCCCGAGGTTAGGAACCCTGGACTAGATGAACTAAGGCCCCTTCCAGTTCTGGCATCCAGTGGTCTCTGTCCTCCCAGGCCACAGTCTAACATTCTCTATTCTAAGGCTGTTTCCAGCCTTAGCATCACATACCATATGTCCTAACATCCTATGCTGTACCCTCCAGGAGTCACTGTTCAAAGTACCTTGCTAACGCTAGTAGTCTTTCACATTCCATCATTCCAATGATCTGAAGCTCTTTCCAACCCTAACTTTCTATATCTTAATATTCTATGTTCTAAGCTACCTTCCAGTCCGGAATCGTATAATCCTTGGCCTGGTGGGAAAAGGAAAAAAATAATGGTAAATGCCCTAGAAAGTTCCGGCCATCATCATATGCCTTTTGAATTCTATTTACAGACCCAGTTGGTCAGCCAAAGGAAGAAGGTGGGGGAGGGGGGTGTAGCCCTTCATAAACACAGAAGATAAGGTTTATACCAGGTGGCCACTAACTGGCCCAGCCAACTGAAATGTCAAGGTTTTTCCTCTACTCCCCTTCTCCTTCCTCCGCCTGTGACCTGGCTCATGTTTACTTAAAAGATATCCCTGGGATGCAAAGGGAGCGCCAGCAGCCCAGACATGAATAGATGGTTATTCAAGGCTGGCAGCCTGCCAGTCCGATAAGGGGAGGCAGCCTGCTCAGGGGCTTGAAGCCTTGGCATGAGCAGGAGAGTAGGATAGGGCAAAGAGCTGCCAGGCTTGGCTGTTGATACACTTAGCTTGGCCAGAAGCTGTTAAAAAAAAAAAAAAGATTTGTTGCCGTCTAAATTTGACCCAACCTATAAAATCTCACCAGGAGGTTAAGAAACGTAGAGGGGGGCGGGGTGGAATAGGTGGACAGATTTGAGCCAGCTTCCCAGCTCCCTCCTCCCTGAACAGATCACAATGAAATACTCTGATTCGGATGAAGATTAGTTCGTCAAGACTGGCCATAGAACCATCAAACGTTAGAACTCAAAGGGGCCCCAGAAATCTTAAGAAGTGCAGTCAGTACACATTTTTAAAGTGCCTACTGTGAACCAGGCATTTTACTAAATACGGGCAAGACAAAGAAAGGCAAACAGTCTCCGTGCTCAAGGGACTCCCACTCTAAGAGGGGAGACAACAAGCAAACAGCTAATGGACAAACAAGATAAAGACAGGCTAGATAAGAGGCAGTCAGAACGGGGCCTGGGAAAGGCTTCCCCCCCAGAAAGTGGGGCTTGAGCTGGGGGGCTTGAAGGAAGCCAGGGAGCTGGGAGGCAGAGATGAGGAGGGAGAGGGCTCCAGACCTGGGTTAGAGTCTCCAAGGTAGAAGGGGTCCTAAGACAATCCAGTCCAACACAAGATCCACGGATGTGTTATTGGGTTTGTTTGGTTTGGTTTGGGGGAGTGGCCTCCGGACTTGGTAACTAGGCGGTACAGTCTATTGAGTGTTGGACAAGGAGTCAGGAAGCCCTGAGTTCAAACCCAGCCTCAGACACTCACTAGCTGTGCTACCTTGCGCAAGTCCCTTAAATGCTGTCTGCCTCAGTTTCTTCATCTGTGAAATAAGGATCGTTGTAGCACTTATCTCTCATGGTCAGTGGCACAGTGGAGAGAGTGCCAGACCTAGAGACTTCCTGAGTTCAAATCTGGCCTCAGACACTTACTAGCTGTGTACGTCATCACATTTGCCTCAGTTTCCTCATCTGTAAAATGAACTGCAGAAGGAAATGGCAAACCACTCCAACATCTCTGCCAAGAAAATCCCAAATGGGGTAGGACACTACTGAAATGACTAAAATAAAAAAAAAAAACATCTCTCAGGGTTGTTGTGAGGATAAAATAATATTTGTAAAACATTTGCAAACCTAAAAGCTCTATGGAAATGTTAGCTATTGGGGGGTGGGGAGGTCCCCTTTATTTCAGTATAACTAGTTTTCTTTACAATCCCATGTAGTGGAGTTTATTTATTTGAAAACATGACTATGAAAAAGGTGCATAGCCTTCACCAGACTGCCAAAGGAGTCCAGGACAAACAAAAAAGTTAAGAATTCCTGATCTAATCTAACCTCCCATTTTACAGATGGGAAAAGTAAGGACTAGAGTAATAAAACTGTTCGGTCCAGCGACAGTAGTTAGGCAGTGTCGGAGCCAGTACTTGGGTCCAAGTCTTCTGGCTCCTGGTTAAGTGCCCTTTCCCACCTAGCTCTGCCATGGAAGATGGAAGAAGCTGACTGCTAAGTCACTTTGGGTGCCACCTTGGGTAAGTCAGTTCCTGCCCCCGTCAAGGGGAAATTGTTTCCCTTACGTAGCTTTTTCAAATGAAAAGTTTGGACTTGACCAATGGTAAGCTTTTGTTTAGCTCAGAAATCGCATCTTTTCTTCTCTTCGGTCACAACCTCTCTGGTCCTTCCTTTTCTCAGCTGTAAAGGAGGGCAGTTGGTTGGGTACTTCCTAAGGTCCCTTCCAAGTCTGAAAGCTGGATCATGCACATCACGAATTCCCCGAGATTTTGCTATTGTTGGGTCATTTCAGCCACATCTAACTCTTCATGTCCCCAACCCTGTGGCTATGCTTGCTCCCCGTCTTCTAGGTCACAGAGAGAAGCGCATACAATGAGAAGCTCCAGAAAGGACTCTGCTCAGATCTCAGCCCTTCTGCTCATAACCTGAGAGACTCCCCTCCCAACCCCACCTGTCTAGCCATCTCATTTCCCTGAGACTTAGTTTCCTCATGTGCAAAATGGGTATTAGTAACACGAGGTTATTGTAGAGAAAAAAAAGGCTATTATAATATATGATTGTGGTTAGGAACCAAATCAGATGATGGCTGTAAACTACTGCATAATTATCAGCTATAAGAAAGTGTGTTGTTAAACCCACTTACACTAAGGTGTTATTAGCTGATAACAGTTTACTGAGCTCTCTTTCCAGAAGCATTTGTTTGCCTCTTAAAAGATGCCAAAATGCAGATTCTAACGCTGTGGCCAAAGGCATAGCACTCTTTGAATTCCCTCCCAGAGGGTGAGCACCTTGAAAACATCACCCCCTTCTTCCTTACGTCCAGCGGCAACACGTCCTGATGCTGAAGCGGTGTGGATATAGAGCAGAAAGCAACTGAACTTGTGTTCTGGAGAGATGTGAGTTTGAATCCTAATTGATACACTGATTAGCTCTGGGACCGCAGACAAGTGAGCCTGGGCTCACCAAACCCTGAGCCTCAACGTCCTTCTCCGTGAAATGGATTGAATAATGACTCTACTACCTACCCTAGAGGGTGATGACAAGGTCAATTGAGACAATGCCTCCGAAGTGCTTTGCAAACACTAAAAACTCCTATAAAGGTCAGGTATCATCCTGTTGGGTTCTTCACTTTGTTTGTGCATTGGACTGTTTTGACAGGCAGGAGAAGCCGAAGGACTCCTGCTCAGAACCACGTTTTTAAAAGCATAAAATAAAATCCATAGGACCCCAAAGGGAAGCAATTCTACTGAATTGCTATGGGAATATTTTAAAAACAATTTATTAGACCTCAGGTTAATTACTCCTGATAATTTGGGCTAATCTCCCCAGATGGTCCCTCTTTGTGGCCATTCATGCAAGGTTAACAAGGAATAAAGTCCCATCATAAAATCCCAGAATCTCAAAGTTGGAAGGACCTTCCATGGTCATCTAGTCCAACCCAGAGGCAAAAGGTATCCTTTCTACAGTAGAGGTGGCAAGACCTCCACCCTGCTCCACGACATCACCTCCTCTGTCAAATGAGACATATAAACTAGATCCTCTCTGTGGTACCTCGAAGTGCTGACTTCCCATAGTCTAAGGTCCTTCTCAGCTCTGACATTTTCTGTTTAAAGGTCTTTCCCATTAAGCCATGTCCTGAGGTCCCTCCCAGATAAGCATTCTAGATTGAAGGCACCTCCCAAGTTATATTACTCTATGTTCTTAGGACCCTCCCAGATAGTCTAAGTGCTAAGGACCCTCCTAGTTCTGGCCCTCTCTGTTCTAAGCTCCCTCCCAGCTCTGACATTCTGTCTCTCAACTGGTCATGTCCTCACTTCCCTCCAGGCTCTGAATCTTGACTCTTTCATGGGGGGCTATCTGCCTAGGGTGCTCAGTACAATGCAATGACCTCTGGGCTCCTTCGAGACAAGCAGATCTATAAACTTCCAAATTCCAGGCCAAGCCCCCCACCCCCTACTTGATTGAGCTTGGGACAATACTCTCCTTACACAGGAAATGGCCTTCTGAAATAACTTTCTTTCCATCCTTCTTGTATTTCCAGAAGGGGAGAGAGGCCATTGTTCTGCCGGAGCCTGGGATGGAACAGTTAACCCCTGGCAGGAGACAGGGGCATAGGATTGCCCTGTCTGAGGTCTGGTGTATTTTTAGACTTGAATTGTTTACTATTCATCTTCTCTCCAAAGTCTCTCTTTCCCAACAGACCCAGCTCTCCCCGTGGGCCCGCCCTCGGCATCCTGTCCTCCCTCCTGGGGAGTGTTCCTTTCACACTGGGCCCCTCACACTATGTACACTGCAATTAGACTGCTTACTGTGCAGTTGGGTAAAAGCAGCCAGCTGCAGCGGGGGCTGCTCATTGCAGCAAGAGGCTGAGAGCCTGCGGGGAAGAAACCCCCAATTTTGCAAAACTTACAGCAGCTAGACAACTGTGAAATATTATCAATAATACCAGCAATGGCGATAGAACGATGCCTTTGGTGAGCCTCCAGAAGGTGAGCTGACATCGGAGCACTTGGATTCAACTACAGAGAGCAAATGTATCTGCCTGAGCAAGAGTCTGCACAACATTGAATCTAAAAGAATATTTTCTATCCTTTTATGGCAGCTTGTCTTAGATTGTCTCTATCTGAGCCCCATCCAAGTCAAGTCAACTAAAATTTGTTACATGTCTAATGTGTGCCAGGCATTGTGCTAAGCTCTGGGGTTACAAACAAAGGCAAAAAACAATCCCTACTCCCAGGGAGGTCTCAGTCAAACGAGTGAGACAAAATACAAATAACTATATGCAAACAAGAGATGGGTGGATTTATATATATATGCACATATATATAATTGGAGGTAATTAACAGAGGGAAAGTGCTAACATTGAGGGAGATTAGGAAAGTGTTCTCTTGTAGAAGGTGAAACTTTAACTGAGAAGTGATGGAAACCAGGAGGGACAGACAAGGAGCAATGGAGATCCAGGCATGAGGGACAACCAATGAAAATGCTTGGAATCAAGACATGGAGAATCTTGTTGAAGGAAGAGCCAGGAGGTCAGTTATCATTGGATACCAGAGTACACGGAGGGGGGTGAGGTGTAAGAAGACTGGAAAGGAAAAAGGGACCAGGATATGAAGGGCTCTAAAAGGCAAATAGAAGATTTTATATTTTATTTTGAGAGTAATGTGGAGTAATTAAAATTAATTGAATGGAGAGGGAAGTAATATGGTCAGACCTATGCTTTAGAAGTGCAGCTGGGTAGCACAGCAGATAGAAGACCAGGTGTGGAGTCAGGAAGGCCTTAGTTCAAATGTACCTTCACATCCTTACTAGCTGTGTGACCCTGGGCAAGTCACTTAACTCTGTTTGCCTCAGTTTCCTCATCTGTAAAACAAGCTGGAGAAGGAAATGGCAAATCACTCCTGTATCTTTGCCAAGAAAACTCCAAATGGAGTCACAAAGCGTCAATGACAATAAACACTTCACAACAATGCTGAACAACAGTGACAAATGCTTTACAAAGGTCACTTTGACAGCTAAGTGGAAGAAGGACTGGAACGAGGAGAGAAATGAGGTAGGGAAGCCAACCAGCAGGCATTGCAATAGTGCAGCTGTGAAGTGATGAGAGGCTGTACCATCAGTTTCAGAGGAGAGCAGAAGGTGCCCACAAGAGAGATGATGAAGGTAAAAAAAAAAAAACCAGGATTTGGCACTGATCGGATATGAAGTAGGGAAGACAGTGAGGAAAAGAGGATGGAACATGGGCTGTGAGCCTCAATGACTAGGAAGAAGGTGGCACCTTCAACAGTACAAGTGAAATTAGGAAGAGAACAGAATTGGGGCAGAGGGAGGATAACAAGTTCATTTCTGAGCATGCTCAGTTTGAGATGTCTATGGGATGTCCGGTCCAAGATGGCTACTTGGAGGGTGGAGATGTAAGGCCAAAGACAGGGAGATCAGTTGGACTGGACAAGTAAACCTAAGAATCATCATAGTAATTGAAACTATGAAAGTTAATGAGATCACCAAGTAAAATAGTATAAAAGGAGAAAAGAAGAGGGCCAAGGAAAGAGCCTTGGGGAACCCCAATGTTTAGGAAGCATGATATGGATGAACAGTCAAGCTGAGAAGGAGAACCAAGAGAGAACACAAAACCTTGGAGTACTTGGGATTAGAGGGCAATTGAGAGGATCCAAGGCTGCAAAGAGGTCAAGAAGGATGAGGGCTGAAAAGGGGCACAATCAGTTTGGCAATTAAGAGATTGTTGGAGAAAGTAGCTTTGGGTGAATGTTGAGTCTGGAAGCCAGATTGCAAGGATCTAAGAAGAGAGTAAGAGGGGAAAAAGAAGAGCGTAAGAGGAATGGAAATGGAGGCACCCATTGCAGGCAGCCTCCCAAGGAGTTTAATCACAAAAGAGTGGAGAGAGATGGGACGATAGTTCTTGGGGATGGATGGATCAGATGAGGGGTTTTGGAGGAGACAAGCCAGAAGACAGGTATCCTTCCCACCCAGCAAGTTAACAGTGGTCTGTAGGTGTGTCTGTCTGTCTGTCTTCCTCTTCCTCTCTCCCTTTCTCCCTCTTCCCCTCCCTTCTCTCCCTCTCTACACTTGCTCTAAATAACCATGTAAAGGCTCACATTTACTTGAAGCTTCAAGTCTCCAAACGCCTTATATAGTATCTTATCTGATCCTCTCAACAACCCTACACCATTCATAGGCTCAAAAGGTCATAGATTAGAGCTAAAAGGGCCCCCCTCCTATATCGGAGAGAAGATTCTCATACAGGAACAGGTTGGACTAAATGCTCACAGAGTTTTTGTCTAACTCTGAGACTCTAAACAAACCTTAAGTACCTACTGTGTGCCAGAAATTGTGCTAAATGCTTTATCAATATTCTCTCATTGATCCCCACAACAACCCTGGGAAGGAGATGCCCTTATTATCCCCATTTTACCATTTAGGAAACTGAAGCAAACAGAATGACTTGTCCAGAGTCACACAGCCAGAATGTCACAGATGGGACTTGGACTCAGGTCTTCCAGACAGAGAAGCCATCTCTCCACCTTCTCTACGATGTTGCTCCTCAGATTTATGACAGGGTTTAACGCTAGTTCTTTGCAAGAAATAAAACACACAAAAATGTAGCAAGTTCCATCCATGATGCTCCCATGGCATTCATGCACCCATAGATGTACATTCAACACCTGAAATTTTTGCCCGTGCTGAAAGCAGAGCATGACTCGGGTTTGAAGCATCAGTCAGGGAGGATGTGGATACTCTAGGAACTATGGGAGGTGGGGTGTGAAGTGTTCTCTTTCATTTGCATACTGTACTCCAAATGTCTTATGGAGAAAAGACTGAGGAGCAATTCTGGGGCAGGAAGGTGGATTGGGGAGGCGGTGTGGGCAGGTGCCATCGAATCATGGAAAGGACATCCAGACTTGTTCTTGGGGAAATTGAAAGGACAAATGGGATGGCTAGTACAAGGAACGGGCCACCTTAACTTAGCAGGGAGGGAGTCACCATGACTCTCCTACATCTCAAGCGGTTCATTAAGACACAAGAGTTACGGGATGTGTTTTTCATCATGAAAACAGGGGAGAATCTGTTTTTCTATTCTGTTTTGTCCTGTGCAGGGCCAACACATTCTCAGAGAATAATTCCTGTAGGAGAATTCAAAGAATTCCAGGGTTGAGGGCAGGGACCCTAGTGGTTACCCATCCCGAACTGAACCCCCAAAAAAGAAATTACTGAAAATTACTGGAAACCCTTTCCTTGAAACCTCCCTGGGAGGGAAGCCATGCAAGTAATACAACCCCATTTGACAGATGAGGAAACAGAACATAGGGAGGAAGTAACTTAGAATCATGGATGCAGAGCTGGAAAAGACCTGAGAGCCTTAGATCTAGAGTCAGAACAGACATCGGGGCCAGCTAGCCTAACCAGTCACCTCATTTTACAGATGAGGAAAGTGAGGGGCTGTAATGAGCTGGGTCCACCTCCAAAGGAGAAGGGGGCAATCCTCTAAACCTCTGGTACCTTGGCCAAAAGGCAAACATTTTTCTGTGAAAGCTTTGGTGGTTCAGTGGACAGAGCACTGCTCCTGGAATCAGGAAGACCTGAGTTCAAATCCTGCCTTAGATACTAACTGGGTGACCCTTGGCAAGTCACTTAACCTCTATCTTCCTCAGTTTTCTTAAATGTAAAATGAAAATAAATAATAGCCCCTAGCTCCAAGGGTGGTTGTGAGAATCCTATGACAAAATTCGTAAAGTGCTTGGCACAGTGCCTGGCAAATAGGAGTGCTAGATAAATGCTTACTTCTCTCGAGGTAGAACAGAAAGAAGCCCGGATTTGGAACAAGTGGATTTCAGTCCCACTCACCGTTCTGCTCCTTCCTAATCTGGGTGACCTTGGCTGCCCTCTGACCAATCCAAGCTGCCCTTTGCTCACCTGTTCAATGAGGGGTTGAAGCAGATAGTTTCTGAAGCTCCTTCGAGCGCTAACTTTTACCCCTTCAACCTCAGTTTCTCATTTGGAAAATGAGTGGATTAGAAGGATGATTCCTTCTGGCTCCAAATCTATGATCCTAGACAGCAAGTGACCAGACTTCTAGAAGCCACGAGGGCATCAGTGAGGAAGTGGCCACACCAAGGAAGGGAATGAGGTGGCAGGTTCTGACATCGTGAGGATCAGAGATCATGTCTCTACACTACTTTAAGATTTGCAAAACCTTTTATAATCATTTTCTCATTTGAGCTGTACAATAAGTCTGGGGAAAATAGCACAGAATTTCAGAGATTGAAAAGGACTGCAGAAACCACCTACTCCTACTTCCTTGTATCATATTTATAGAAACTGAAGCCCAGGGGCAGAGCCAAGATGGCAACTGGAAAGCAGGGACTTGCCTAAAGTTCTCCCCCAGGACCCTCCAAACAGCTATTAAAAATGGCTCTGAACAAATTCTAGAACTGCAGAACCCACGAAATAGCAGAGGGAAGCAGGGCTCCAGCCCAGGACAGCCTGGATGGTCACTGGGTAAGGTCTATCGCACGGAGCTGGGAGCAGAGCAGAGCCCAGCGTGGGCTGCACCTGGACCAACCAGATTGAGAGCTGGGCAGAACAGGTGGTAGCACCTTGAATCAGTGAGCTATGGCAGTTACCAGACTTCTTAACCCACAAACACCAAAGACAACAGAGGTTAGTGGAAAAAACTGCGGGGGACAGAGTGAAAGGAGTTCACAGTTCTTCCACTGCCTCAGGGGCAGCAGAGGTGGTGCAGCTACAGAACTACAGCTGCAGTTGCTTTCAGCCCCAGGCCCACCTGGTGGGAGGAATTAAGTGGCGGATCCCAGCGGGAGTGCAGAGCCTGCTTAGATCTGAGAGCTGGTCTGGGTTGATGGTTCTTGGGGGAGGAGGAGCGCTAGTGTGGCAGAGCTTGCTGTGCAGAAATAGCTCTGAAAACAACAGCACAGCCCCTCAAGTTTGGGACAAAGTACTCTATACTCTACAAGCAGTCATAACCCAACAAAAAATTCAAGGGTCAAGCAGTTGGCTGGGAACGTGAACAGGCAGTGAAAACGGTCTCAGATTCAGATTCGGACTTTGGAATCTTTCTTTGGTGACAAAGAAGACATAGAGCCAGAAAAAGTCAACAAAGTCAAAGAGCCTACATCAAAAGCCTCCAAGAAAAACATGAACTGGTCTTAGGCCACAGAAGAGCTCAAAAAGGATTTGGAAAAGCAAGTTAGAGAAGTAGAGGAAAAATTGGGAAGAGAAATGAGAGTGATTCAAAAAAACCAAGAAAAACAAGTCAATGACTTTCTAAAGGAGACCCAAAAAAATACTGAAGAAAATAACACTTTAAAAAATGGACTAACTCAAATGGGGAGAGGGCTCCAAAAAGCCAATGAGGAAAAGAATGCCTTGAAAGGCAGAATTAGCCAAATGGAAAAGGAGGCCCAAAAGACCACTGAAGAAAATACTACCTTAAAAGTTAGATTGGAGCAAGTGGAAGCTAGTGACTTTATGAGAAATCAAGATATTATAAAACAGAACCAAAGGAAGGAAAAAATGGAAGACAATGTGAAATATCTCATTGGAAAAGCCACCGACCTAGGAAAATAGATCCAGGAGAGATGATTTAAAAATTATTGGACTACCAGAAAGCCATGATCAAAAAAAAGAGCCTAGATATCATCTTTCAAGAAATTATCAAGGAGAATTGCCCTGATATTCTAGAGCCAGAGAGTAAAATAGAAATTGAAAGAATCCATCAATCACCTCCTGAAAAAGATCCCAAAAAGAAAACTCCTAGGAATATTGTTGCCAAATTCCAGAGCTCCCAGATCAAGGAGAAAATACTGCAAGCAGCCAGAAAGAAACAGTTTGAGTATTGTGGAAACATAATCAGGATAATACAAGATCTAACGGCTTCTACATTAAGGGACTGAAGGGCTTGGAATATGGTATTTCAGAGGTCAATAGAGCTAGAATTAAAACCAAGAATCACCTACCCAGCAAAACTGAGTATCATGCTCCAAGGAAAAATATGGATTTTCAATAAAATAGAGGACTTTCAAGCTTTCTCAGTGAAAAGACCAGAGCTGAATAGAAAATTTGACTTTCAAACACAAGAATCAAGAGAAACATGAAAAGGTAAACAAGAAAGAGAAGTCATAAGGGACTTACTAAAGTTGAACTGTTTTGTTTACATTCCTACATGGAAAGATGATGTGTATAACTCATGATACCTCAGTATTAGGGTAGCTGAAGGGAATATACATACATACATACATACATATAGATAGATATATAGATATAGATATATATTATAGACAGAGGGCACAGGGTGAGTTGAATATGAATGGATGATATCTAAAAAAATAAAATCAAATTAAGGGAGAGATAGAATGGGGTAAATTATCTTGCATAAAAGTGGCAAGAAAAAGCAGTTCTATAGGAAGGGAAGAGGGGGCAGGTGAGGGGGAATGAGTGAGTCTTGCTCTCATCGGATTTGACCTGAGGAGGGAATAACATACACATTCAATTGGGTATCTTACCCCACAGGAAAGAAGGAGGAAGGAGATAAAAAAGAGGGGACAATAGAAGGGAGAGCAGATAGGAGGAGGAGGTAATCAAAAGCAAACACTTTTGAAAAGGGACAGGGTCAAGGGAGAAAACTGAATAAAGGGGGATAGGATAGGAAGGAGCAAAATATAGTTAGTCTTTCACAACATGAGTATTGTGGAAGGGGTTTATATAATGATACACATGCTTGCCTTCTCAGGGAGGGTTGGTGGGGAGGGAAGAGGGGAGAGAACTTGGAACTCAAATTCTTAAAAGCAAATGTTAAAAAAAAACGTTTTTGCATGCAACTAGAAAATAAGATATAAAGGCAATGAGGTATAGAATTCTATCTTGCCCTACAAGAAAGTAAGGGAAAAGGGGACAGAGGGTTAGTGGGGTGACAGAAGGGAGGGCTGACTGGGGAACAGGGCAATCAGAATATATGCCATCTTGGAGTGGGGGGGGAGGGTAGAAATGGGGAGAAAATTTGTAATTCAAACTCTTTTAAAAATCAATGCTGAAAACTAAAAATACTAAAAAAAATAAATAAATTTAAAAAAAAGAAACTGAAGCCCAGAGAAGGCAAGCAATTTGCCCAAGGTCATACAGCTGGGGTTGGGAGAAGAGAAGAAGACAAGAAGAAGGATGAGTAGAAGAAGGAAGAGGAGGAAGAGGAAGAGAAGGAGGAGAAAGGAGAAGAAAGGAGGAAGAGGAGGGAGGAAAAGGAACAAGAAGAAGAAGAAAATGATGAAGAAGAAGAGGAGGAGGAGAGGGAGGAGGAAGAAGAAGAGGAGGAAGAGGAGGAGGAAGAAGAAGAAGAAAAGTGGGCTTATGGTTCCACAGCCAGTACGTGTGTAAGAAGTGCAACTAGATCATCCCTTGAGTAGTTCGCCATATTGCTGCTCCTATAGAAGAGGAACAAAGTTTCTATAAACCATTTAAGGGAAAATATATATTGAAACAATGTCCAATGTCCTGCAGTCAGCAAGGCAGCCCAGGGAGATGAATAAAAACCCTTGGGTTTGTGGTCAGAAGGAAGAATCACTGAGAGAACATCAGCATTGGGAGGGCCCCCTAGTCCAACTGGCCCTAGAGTCAGAGGATCCAGATTCCAATGCTACTTCTGACATTTATTACCAGTATGTGACTTTGAGCAACTCAGTAAGCCTCTCTGGGCCTCAGTTTCCTCATCTGGAAAATGAAGCAGTTGGACTAGATGGTCACTTTACCCCTTTTCTATTATGGGATGCCTCTGGCAATTCCGTGAAGTCCAAGGACCTTCCCTGAAGAACATAACCAAACAACTGAAGGATATTCTAAATTTCAGTTAGAGGTTGGTGAAAAAAGATGTAATGTTTTCCCCACACAATTTCACAGAACCCCTGAAATCCATTCACATACTTCAGCCATGGACCCCAGGTCAAAACACCCTGCTCAGGATCTGTGATTCTTTGAACTTATATTCCAAAAATCCCAGATATGGTCACTGAGCCTTCCCTTTTAGCACCCCAGTGAGGGGGACCTCACTACCTCCTGATGAAACCCATACCACTTTAGAGACATTCTCACTGCTGAAAAGTTTTCTTTTATTTCAAGCCAAAATTTTCCCTTCCACAAGATCCCCAATGCCTAGCTTGGGACCGGGCACTTTGGAAGGACTTAATTAATGTTTATTATTGCGTGCTTCACAGACACATGCTGGGGACCTTTAACCTGCCAGTGCCTCCATTTTGAATGTCCTTTGAACTCCCATACCAATGGGCGATGACTAACTCTTCTTTTTTTAAATTTTTATTTTATGTATTTTATTTTTATTATTTATTCTATTCTATTATTTATTTATATTTTTATTTTTAATATGTCTTTTCAATTTATTTTAAACAGAATTGTACTCAATGTGTATATAAGTATTATATATATTGGACTTAATCTCCCAATTCTAGAGGCACTGGAAGGCTGAGTCCCCAAAATGCAGCTTCCACATCCCTTCAGTGCTGTAGGGTTAACCCTGAGGAACTGGGGATTGTTTCTCATCCTACAGTTTTTAAATAAATTTATTTTTTATTTTTAGTTTACAACATTTAGTTCCACAAGTTTTGGGGTTCCAAATTTTCTCTCCCTCTCCTCCCCACTTACCCCCCAAGATGGTTTGTAATGACTAACTGTTCTGACTAGGCCTGAATCTGGCTGCCCCAGGCATGCATGGCCTGCCCCTTGCCACACAATAGATGAAGGGAAGAGTTAAGAAGAGCACCTTCAAATCTGAACTATGGGCCCTGACTCCCTGAAGAGTTCAGGCGACCCACCCTGCCCACTGAGCGGGATCGGATTTCATTAGAAAAGCAAAGCAAAGCAGCCAAGGCTTATTGAGCACCCACTATGGCCAAACATGGGGCTGGGCTCTGGAGGGTTCCTTCCCTCCAACCCCTTCATTGCCCAAATGAGAAAAATGACACACAGAGGAGGGAGAATGACTAGTCCAAGGTCACATGACATACACGTGGATGAATGAAGCCTTTCTTAAGTGCTTATCAAGTGCCAAGCTCCGTGCTAAGGCCCTGGGCATACAAATAGAAGTCAGCTCATCCCCAATTTCCTGAAGCAAACAATCTAATGGGGGAGGCAGCACCCATGCTAGGCTTCAGCTGCAAGTCAGAGGGAAGGTCCCGTGGGCTAAGCAGTCACTTCTCCAGATGATGGCTCTGACCAATGGAAGCAGGAACAGAAGCAGTGTTTTGTTGCAGCTTGGGGACTCTGTGGACCAGCTTACCTTGGAGTTAGGAAGACCTCAGTCCACATCCTGCCTCGGACACTCACCCAGCCTCAGTTTCTGCATCTGCAAAAGGGGATAATGATAGCTCCTATCATTCAGGCTCGAAGGACTGAATGAGAAAATATATTTAAATGCTGACTGGGGTTATTATTAATTATGCTAGTTGTCCAAAAGCAGAGAGTGCTGAGTCTGAGCCTGGTTGGTTATAGTTAAAACTCCCTAATTAAATTTGTATAAAGAACTTTGCAAACACAAAGCCCTTCGTGAACGTGAGCCGATAGGATTCTCGTTTAGGGATTCGTTGGAGCAGATGGCCACAGATTCAGTTCGGGGTTGTTGTTGTTGCTGGGGTTTTTTTTAAGACTATAAACCAAAGGATTATAGTATTTACCTAGATCAGTTGAGATAATTTATGTAAAGCACTTTATAAACCTTAAAGCTCTGTACAAATGCTTTAATATAAATATTGTTATTCTTAATCGATCAGGAAAAGATCTTAGAGGTTACCTAATCTAACGCTCTTGTTACAAAGGAGGCCCAGAGATGTTAGGTTACTTGCTCAGGGTCACGCAGGTGATAAGTACGAGAGTTAGGATTCGAATCCAGGTCCTCAGACTCCAGATGCTGTGCTCTTCCCATGAGACTGGGACCCAAGGCTCTTTGCTTTTTTGCAGACTAATCAAGCCTTCTCTAAGCCTCTGTTGCTATCAGCTTTTTGTACATACAGGTCCTGGAGTGTCTCCCCCATGACCTAGAATTCCCAAATCCTGGAATCTCTGAGTTTGAAGGACCACAGAGACCATCTAGTCCAGCCTGTACTTAAAAACACCATTCCCCCTAAAGCATCACATCCCCGGCCTCAGCCAGCAACCCCCCACTTCCATCCTTCTGCTGGAGAGAGGCTAAGGGAGGTCGCATGTCCTTCTCCAGCCCCAGCAGGATGTTTACAGCTCCCTCCCACCAAGCCCGCCGGCCCTTCAGCCTCACAGAGATGCGTCCCCCAAGCTGTCTGCTTATTCTTCCAGAGGCATCTTCCTTCCCACATGTGTATCCTCCTCCTCACCGCAGCTGTGTTTGTGGCACAAGGAGCAGCCCCGACACTCTTTCCCAGCTGCTGGGGAAAAAAAAGGAAAAGGGCCTATACAATGGGAGTGCGTGGGGGGGGGGGGGGGGCGCTGGGGATTCCGCTTTCCTTTCCTTTCATAGTCTCGGGCAGTGGAAAGAGGACCAGAGGGACCGGTAGAATGGAAGCCCCTGGAGGGAAGGAACTGTTTCTCCCATTTTTCTTTGTATCCTTAGCGCATAGTAGGCACTTAATCAAATGCTTTTTAGATTGGGCCTGAGCTGGGATGTTGGCATACAAGTTGTGTGACCCTGAACAATTCACTGAACTCTTAAGAGCCTCATTTTCTCCATCTGGAAAACAGGAATAATAATGTTTTCTGCCCCCTCGAAAATGGTTTGTCAGCATGGAAGAGCAAAAGAAATGAGATTATTCTCCCGGGCCCCTTCCCCATGCCGCATGCCCAGAAGGTCTTTACCTTGGACCAGAGGATTCCCTGTGGAGCCAGAAGGGTCCTCCGAGGTCACCTGGTCCCACCCACTTATTTTAGAGGTGAAGAAACAAGCTCAGCGAAATGACTTAGGCCAATAAACTGCAGATGAGGAAATGGACACTTGCCCAAGGTCACAACAGTGGCAAGAGAGAAAGGCGAGATTTGAACTCCCAACACTCATTCCTCTACATGAGCTGCTTGTGCAGCATGGTCCCATGGAACTTCCCAAGGCCTCCTCTAGTCATATTGTATATTAAAGTTATCTAGACTGAACCTAATCCTCTACTATGCTCAAGCTTCAAGATGTCTTATCCAAGTTTTGTTTCTCCCTCAGAAGAAAACATTGTACTCTGCATGCAGTAGGCACCTACTGTATGTTTACTGTTTTATGTAGCTATTCTGTTTTTGTGTTTTGCCCTATCAGGGCTGTATTGCATTGCATTGTGTTATGTTTAGAGGAGGCTCAGTGGACAGAGCGAGAGACCTGGAGTCTGGAAGACCTGAGTTCAAATTCAGTCTCAGTCACTTCCCAGCAGTGTGTACCTAGACAAGTCACTTAAACTCCATCTGCCTTAGTCTCCTCCTCTATAAAATGGGATAATAATAATAATAATAATAATAGAGCCCCCCCTCCCAGATTTATTGTAGAGATCGAATGAGATATTTACAAAGCACTTAGCACAGTACCTGGCACACAGTAGGTTCTCTATAAATGCATGTTTGTGGGTCACTAGTGCCCATTGAGGTGCCCAGCCATCTGTTCCTGAACTCCAGAGGCCTCTAAAGGATTCTCCAATCTGCTTTCCTTCCCCCTGACTTGCGAGGACCCCACTGGGATCGGCTGCCACACCTGCCACTCTCCAAGGGGAAATCCTCACTGGAAAACATTGCTGAGCTGGCCTCCATCCCAGGGCATGAGCCTCCTTGGAGCCTGGGTCCCTCTCTTCCCACTTCCTCTGCTTACTGCCAGCCTCACCATTGCTGGCTCCTAAAACAGACAGGGAGTTCTCTCCTGACTAATCCAGCCGCCCTTCAGTGATGTCCTGCATCGGCTCTCTCGGCAGGAGAGCCTGCTATGCCTCCTTCGGAGGGTGGAGGCTGACATAAGGGCCTGGAAAAGGTCACAAGAACCAGCCTCTCCCACAGGCAGCCCTAGAAGGTGGTGACTGTGAGAGGGAAGGGAGACGACGGCCAGCAGGCTCCCGAGGTTTTCCTTTCACCCATCCATTCGTTTGAGACAACCATCATTAAACAACAAATTGTCCCACCTGGCCTCTGAGGTCCCTTCCAGCTCCTCTGATGGTATGGCAGGAGATAAAAAGCTAGCCTCACAATCAGGAGAACCTGGGTTCAAGTCTTGGAACCAATCCATACTGGCTGGATGCCCCTTGGTAAGCCATTTAACCTCCCAGGGACCGTGGAGAGGAGGTGGCTTTAGAAACCTATCAAATTGTAGATTCCACTAGGACAGCCAGATGGAGGTCACAAGATCTTGGTCTGGAAGGGATCTTAGAGATCATCTTAAGCTACCTACCTTATTTTACAGATGAGAAAACTGAGGACAGGAGAGGCTAAGTCACTTGACTTGCCAAAGTTGGCCTAGGTAGTAAGTAGAAGAGCAGGGATTGAACCCCAGGTTGTATTTCTAAAAAAGTCAGTAGAGCATTTGACCACCACAACACCCTGCCCTGGGGCAGCCAGAAATTAACCTTCTAAACAGAGGGTCCATATGGGCCTTGAGTCAGGGAGGCATCAACAGCATAGAGGAGATAATTGAAACCATAGGAGGAGACAAGATCACCAAAGGAAAAAGTATAGAAAGGAGAGGGCTGAAGACAGATCCCCAAGAGACACCAACACTCAGGGCAAGAAGGAGGAAGACAAAGGGGTTAGAGGAGGAGTGGTCAGACAGGTCAGAGGAAGGCCAGGAAGGGGCACAGTCACCAAACCCCAAAGAGGAGAGAGTAGCAAGGAGGGGGTGATCCACAGGCTGCAAAGCTGCAGAGACATCAGAGGACTAAGAAAAAGCTATGGGAGCTGGCCATGAAGAGACCACTGGTGACCTTCGAGAAGGCATCCTGGTGGGGACAAGAGGAAGGAAGTCTGATTACAGAGGGCTGAGAAATGAGTGAGCAGAGAAGAAGTAAAGGCAACAAAATGAAGGTTTGCCTTCTAAGGGATGGCAGTGAAGGGGAATGAGATAGGCAAGGTCTTATGGGGATAACAGAGTTTAAATAAACATTTGTCATTTCTGAGGGTAGATGGGGAAGGCAGGGAAATGGGGAGGGGCTGCTTTTGTGGGGAGAGAGAGAAATAGAGATGGGGAGAAAAAGACATACACAGAGACAGAGACCAAAAGACACACAAAGAACCATCAGTGAAGCCAATGATAATAAATATTATCTCATTCAATCCTCTCAACAACCCTGGGAGGGGGGATTTCAATGTCCATGATGCATTTTCCTCAAAGACCCCATGAAGGAGGCACTATGTTATCCACAATTTACAGAGGAAGATAGATGCTAATAGAAATCAAGTGTCCACACATCATTTTTGGATGTAGGATTTGAACCCAGCTCTCTTAACACCAAGTCTAGTATTTTTTTTCTGTTGTGACAGGCCACTTCTCATTAGGAAGAAGGCAAAAGTAGAGGAATTACCCTTGAACAGGAGAATGGCCAACTCTTCTTCAGAGGAGGGATGGTTTAAACCCAAGTCATCCAATGCCAAATCCACCACACTGCCCATCAGTAGCTGGTAGGTTGAATACCAGAATAGGATTATGGTATTTCACATTAGAAGGGATGAAATATAAAGGGGGAGACAAGGGAGCACACAAATGGTGGCCTCAGCTTTCTCAGTAAAGTAGGAGGTGAGATCATCTGCATCAATGTTTTGTGAAATTGATTTTTTGAACCCAAGCATACGACTTTACTGTAACCCTGTTAAATTCCATTATATTCGGTTCAGCCCAACGTCCTATTCCTACCGAAATCTTTTCAGGTCCTGACTCTGTCATCCAATGTGTCAGCAATTTCTTGGAGTTTTTGTTTTGTTTTGCTTTTATCAAATTTGATAAGCAAGCTGTCTATGCCTTTATCCAAGTCATTGATAAAGTTAAAAAATACAAAACAGGGCCAAGCACAGGTCTCTAGGATACTCCTATGCAGACACCCTTCCAAAGAGACAGCAAGCCATTAATTTGGGTCTGAACATTCAATTCAATAAACATATATTTGTTAGTCAGTCATTTTTCGGTCCTATCTGACTCTTTGTGGCCTCATTTGGGGTTTTCATAACAAAGATACTGAGGTGGTTTACCATTTCTTTTTACAGTTCATTTTACAGATAAGGAACTGAGGCAAAAGGGTTAAGTGACTTGCCCAGGGTCACAGAGGTAGTCTCTGAGGCTGGGTTTGAACTCAGGTCTTCCTGACTCCAGGCCCATATGCTCTATCCATTCAGCCACCCAGCTGTCCCTAGATTTATTAAATACATACTGTGTTCTGGGATTAGACCTCAGTGACTCTAAAGAAGAGAGTGAGAATGGCAACTTTGGCGGTTCTGCCTCACTTAAATCCAATTCAAATAAGTCAAGACTTCACTCTCGTGATGCCATTGGTGCTCTTCAAGAATAAAGGACGAACAACAACACCTACTATGTGTCAGTCCCTGTGCTAAGATCTGGGGACACAAATAAGAAAACAAAAGGGAATCCCTCCCCTTAAGGAGTTTACAATCTAATAGGAAAAGACAGCACCCAAAACAAGGAAAGGGGAAAATCAGAGGGGCACCTGATGCAGGGGCACAATTCTCCATGGCACCGAAACCAAGCAGATATGCTGACGGAAGATGGAGTAACCTGGAAGGTTCTGATCTAAGCCCTCTGCGAAGGAAAGCTTTGGGAGGAATTTATTTCCTCTCTCTGACCTCCAATCAGGAAGGAGAGGCACCTGAGGGGGAGGAGAAGGTGTTGAGTACCAAAGATTGAGTCAATCAGGGAGGCGATGAGATTTCAGGTGATCCAGCTTATCCCAAGTGATGCTGATAGAAAACAGAGTTATCCAACCAGATCCAAATCTAACTAATTTTATTATTTAATTTTTATATTTTATTTTTTTAATTTATTAATTGATTTTATTAATTATTTTAATTTATTAATATTTTATTTTATCATTTATTGTTTTACATAAAGAGTGCCATGAGAGACTTTGTCTCTTTGTCGAGTGCTTTGGAATCACCCAGTCTGACCCTGCCTCCGCTCTGTAAAGAAGTTTGGGGGATTTTTGGGGGGGGAGGCAGGAAAAGGGAAATGAGAGCTCAAGCATGATGGCCTCACTCCCAAGAAAGCAAGACAAAATATCATGAAAACAAGGATGGTGAGGGAGGTCAAGCTGGGAGTTTGGGGAGAGGGGAAGTTTAGAACAGCTGTTTAAGGGGAATGTGGTTGGGAGTCAATTAGAGATGAAGAAAAGGTATGTATTGATAATAATGGTAGTCATCATCACCATTGACATTTCTATAGTGCTTTGACATGTTGTGGTTTGAAAAGCGCTTTACTGACTTCAAATCCAGCCTCAGATACTTAGATGCGTGACCCTGGGTAAGTCATTCGACTCCGTTTGCCCCAGTTCCTCATCTTTAAAATGATCTGGAAAAGGAAATGGCAAATCACTCTAGTTACCTTTGCCAAGAAAAACCCATATTGGGTCACAGAGCCATCTACTGAAAGGACTGAATGACAATTACTTGTCTGAGTCAGGATTTGAACACAGATCTTCCTAACTCCAAATCCAACAGTGTATTTACTCTGCCATGCTGCCTCAAATGAATTTAGAGTGAAACTCGGTGGGTGTGATCCTGTACCAGAATGGGAGCAAAGAAGGTGTATTGGTGTGATGGACTCAAAGGTCCCGTTTCCAAAGTTCATCTGTAATCGGCCATTGTGGGATCAGGAACTCCCTCCTTCTTTCTGCCTGTGCTGAGGGGGCCAGTCTTCCCCAGCCTTGGCTTCATGTCACACTTCCTTATTCTGCCTTGCTTTGAAGGGTCACCTTCATATACCTGACTGGAAAGGACAAACCCTGTTATCAGTACAATAGAACAGGCATGTCTCCCTCCATCTGAGACAGCTGGAGAAAGAGGTAGATACGAGAGATTTGTCCCAAATTTCCTGTGGAGTATAGAAGCATTCTCTGTCCAAGGAAAAGACACAGGGCCCTAGCCCTAGCATGGAGACAAGGTGGAGTGGCGATTCCACTCCTTCCTAAAACTTTAGAATGGCAAAAGTGGGGGGATCATCCCGCTTAAACACAACTGGAGGAAGGACTGAGCAAGCGAGTGGTGGAGCGGGTCCTGACACTGACCCCTCCTGCTAGGCTTGGATTTTAATTTAAATCATACTTCCTCACAACCAGTTGTCTATAAATGAGTGGATGAATGAATGAATTTATTTATTGCCTGATATATGCCAGCACTGTACTATGTACTGTGAATATAAAGAAAAAATGAAAGACCCTGCCCTGGAGGAGTTCATAATCTAGAGAGAAAACATGTATAAGTAGCACCCTTTCTGGGGTACTCACTTCATCTTGCATTCCCACGTTGAGACCCCAGGGGGTTGACCACTCTCTATGGCATTATACATCTGAAATTACTGTCCACAAGCCCCAACCGGTGTGCTTACCATTAACAATCAACCAGTAGAATAAATTATGTCTTAGCAAAGGCATTTGCTTAAATGGCACAGCAAAAATAATAGTGACAAAACACTTCCTCCACGTACCTTAGGCGTGCTCTCCCAGAAATATATACAGCATCCATAGGAAGAGAAGGATTGAATGAAGAGTACAATGACATCAAGACACATATGCAGGATGAATGCATGGCAAAGGCTGCACAATCTGGAAGTACTTTCTCTCTCTGTTGAGTCTTCACACAATTCCCAGGGTTTGGTTCTCTCCTCAACTTGACTCTTAATTTCCAGAGGTCCCGCTCTTTGGTGCTTCCTCCTTGAGTGACAATCTATCTAGAATGTGTGTCATACTTCCCACTGGATGCTATGTCTCCTATTGGTCCAATGGCTCCCTTTGAAAGCTATATGGATGATAGAGAGGAGGAGAGGGGGAAGAAAGAAGAAAAAAATCTTCCTCCCCCTCTCCTTCTCCTGTGATCTCTCCTCCAGGGGGCCCCTTAAACACACTATCTCCCATTTTCAGGATCAAACTGCTGGATTTCACCTAGGGCTTAGCTGTGTAAAGCCCCCAAAGCATGCATGGCTAGCTTATTTGCTCAGCTAACCATGCTGTTCTCTTCTTGACCCAACCAGAGAGGCATTCACACCTCATAAATGGATCTAGGCATGGATTCATCCTTTACAGTTAGTTTAACACCTAATTAATATCTTGTAATAACATTCTGCCATTCTGTGACTAAATCACTGAGCTAAGGAAAGGGAGTCACTTCCCCCTCCCTTATACACACATAAGTATATGCAAAATATTCTCAAAGTAATTTTGTTGGTGCTGGGGAAAGAAGAAGGACTAGCACCTGGAGGGATGAGGAAAAGCCTCCTCTAAGAAGTGTGGTTTGGGCTGAGGGTTGATGGTAATGAGAGAGTCTGAGTAAGAGATAAAAGTGAAGGGGAAGAAAATTTCAAGTATTGAGTACAACCCACGCTGATGGAAGGAGATTGGAGATAGAGCATCCTAGGTATAAAACAGCAGAAAGCTAGTTTGTCTAGGCTGTAGAGTGGGGAGTTACATAAAATAAACCAGAAAGAGTAGGTCATTGGTATTGTTATAGGAGTTTGAATTGGACCACTGTTGAGGCACATTCCAAGAGTGAGATTGCAAGACTCTTGACTTTTTCTCAGCCCAGGCTCCTTTAAGAAGGGATGGAAACACAAAGATGCCAAAACCATAGGTCTAGAGCTGGAAGGAGACCATGTTCTGGTAGTACAACCCTCTCATTTTACAGATAAGGAAACTGAGACCCAGGGAACCCATGACTTTTCTAAGGCCATACAGGTAGCGTCAGGGGACAGAATTTTAGCCCAGATTCTTTGACACAGGATCAGTGTTCTTTCCACTGTACTGTCCTGTTGTCCCCTAATTCAGAGATGATCTTCAAGATTTTCCTTGGCCAGAAATCTCATAATCTGTGGCCAACTTGGAGATGAGTTTCTTTGAGTATATTTCAACTAACCTTGGGACAAGAGATGCTTCATCCATCATTGGGTCCATACTTCAAGTTTGGTACAATCTGGCAGAGCTTGAACTTGGTGATATTGGGAAGCAGTGTGGCTCAGTGGGAGGAAGGCTAAATGTCGAAAGGAAGGCTCTGAGATTGAATCCCAGCTCTAACACTTGCTATTTGCTTGACCTTGGAAAAGTCATGTGATCTCTCTCTGGGCCTCAGTTTCCTCACCTATTAAATGAGTGGGTTGGACTAAATGACCACCTAAGGGCCTTCCTATTCTAAGTCTATGATTCTGTGAACCCAGAGTCATCTCTGGACATCAATGAAACCGATAAGGAGAAATTTATTTTATCATATTTTAAATATATTTTTAAATTGCCAAGCATTTATTTTTCTCCTTCCTCCTACCTCCCCCCACCCACTGAAAAAAAGAAAGAAATATAGAACCTTGTATTATATAAGCATAGTCAAGCAAAACAAATTCCCAGATTGATTAACTATATGTGCCCTAAATAAAGGCAACAGGGCCCAGGGTGAGCTGCCCTAGAATGAGGATGAACCGGGTTCCGATCTCATCTCTGTTAACACACTGGCTCTGTGACACCGGCTGAGTCACCTGACCTCTTAATGCTCTGGACAACTCTCTAAGATCACGAGTTGCAGAGAAAGTGCAATCTGCCTTGGTAGAGGGAGTGTCCTCATATGGGAGTACTCTGGTCAGTGAAATCACATGTCACAGGTCTCATCCCTATCTCATCCCTATTAAGCCATAAAAAGAGACTAAGAACACAAGCCCATAGTCCATTCTACCTTGTGACATCCTTATGGGTGTATGTATATGCTGTCTCCCCCTCTGGAATATAAGGCACCAGAGGGCAGAAACTCTGTTGTTTTTTTTTTTCTTATGATGGTAAAGAACTGGCCTTGGGCTAGTCTAGACTTGAGTTCCCTCTGCCATAAAATAAAAGGTTCTCAGCTTTTCATCAGTCTGGTAAAGCTTAGGGACCTCTTCTCAGAATCATCTTTTGTTTTCAATTCATTTTTAAAGGAAAGGCTAAATTTCAGGTGAAGATTGTTGAAACTAAGGCTGCAATTTTTTCCAAGTTCATGAACCCCCTGAAATTAATCTCAGATCCACTGGAGGACCACAAACCCCAGGTTAAGAGCCCCCAAACTAGACATTCCCTTATACTTCTCAGCTAGCTCGAGTAGGAGACAGGTAGGTGGCACTGCAGCTGATAAAGCACTGGGCTTGGAATCAGGACAACTCATTTTCCTGAGTTCAAATCCAGCCTCAGACACTTACTAGCTGTATGACCCTGGACAAGTCACTCAACCCTGTTTGCCTCAGTTTTCTCATCTGTAAAATGAGTTGGAGAAGGAAATGACAAACCGTTCCAGTATCTCTGCCAAGAAAATCCCAAATGGGGTCATGACGAATCGGACACGACTGAAGAACAACACCACACTGAAGAGATTTTTCTATATGATACATGGGGAGGCTTTCCTACTCTGTCCTTTTAATATTTAGTCAGTCACATACTGAGCCAGGCCTAGACACTGATCCTCCTCACTCCTATCCCAGTGCCCTTTCTACTAGATTATACAACCTCCCAGCCTTTGGCTCCAGTAAGGCGGTGAGGCCACCTGTCCCAGGAGTGACTCACTATTTCCTATGGCTCCAAGAAGGTGCCCAAGATATTGATTGAAATAACATTTAGTCACTTAGGCTGAAGGTGAGCCCCTGCCCTATGGAGGGACCATCACCAGCAAGTTAGGCTATACTCTGGAGGGATTCATCCAATCATAAGATCACAATTCTAAATCTGGAAGGAGCCTCAGAGGCTACACATTAATAACCAATACCATTTATACAACCCTTTAAAGTTTGCAAAACATTTAAAATGCTATCTGGTTGGGTCAACATGCCCAGCAAGGATGTGAAATACTGGAAAGGATTCGATTCAAAACCAGGGGGTCTCAGATCCAATTCCTACTTATTTGTGGTATGACTTTGGGCAAATCATTTGATTAGCCTCCCCCCTTGCCTCAGTTTCTCCATCCGAGAAATGAAAGATGATCTCTAAGCTGGATTTTGGCTCCAAGTCTATGATCCTCAATGCTCTGATTCTCAACCAGCATTTATTAAGCACCCACCTTGTACCCGGCACTGTGCTAGTCTTTGCCTGAAGACCACTGGTGAGGGGTCATAGATGAGATCATAGATGTAGAATTTAAAAGGACATCAGAAATCATTTAGTCCCAATTTTACAGAAAAAAAAAAATGGAGGCCAAGGAAGTCAAGTGACTTGGTCTGGGCTTTAAAAGGCACACTGAGATTTTGAACCAAGGTTTTCTGATTCCTGAAACAATACATTTTCCACTGAGCCACTCAGATTTTATTGTAGGGGGATTGGGGGTGGGGAATTCCTATTTTAGAGTGCTTTGGGTGGACATTTCCCCTCATATAAAGCTTAAATGGAGCCTTCTTTGTAACTTTCCTCCACTGGTGCTGGTTCTTCTCTCTGGGGCCAATCAGAACAAAGCTGATCCCTCTTCTCCACGACAGCCCTTCAGATCCCCAAAGCTAGTCAGCGTGTCCCCTATTGTCTGCTTTTCTCCAAAGGCTGTACCTCTACCAGCCCCTTCAGCTAAGCCTTGGATGGCAAGGCCCTGAGTCTTTTCACCAGACTGGTTGCCCTCCTCTGGCCTCTCTCCCACTTAACCATGCCCTCCCTAAATTGGAGACTAGGACTGAACACAGCACTTGGGAGGGGCTCTGACCAGGAAAGAGGATTGTGAGGATTTGACCACCCTAAAATAAAGGGCTTGAGGGACTCCCAGGGGACTTTCAGCACTCAGGGTGAAACAGATGCTGGAAAACATGACATTCCTGTCTGTATTCCTTTGAGGCCCTGAGGACAGAAATGGGGAGAAATGCCCTCAGAAAGGAATGTGATGGGTAGAAAGCTTTACATGTTTGGCTCAGCAAAGCAATGCCTCCTTCTATCTTTAACTGAGCTGGTGATTTGGAAATGCCTTGTCAAATTTCCAAAATGTCACAGGGACATTAGAACGGGAAGGGAATTTGATAAACAAGAAGGGCACCTCCAATGGCTCATTAAACCCGGATTTCTCAATCCCTGAGAGGAGTCCAGCGGCAGCTTCACAGGGAGAGTTTAGTTTCAGTCTCTCTAATGAAAACAGACTTTTCAGTACCTGTGGGAGCTTGGGAAATCACTTTACCACTCTGCCTCGGTTTCCTCATCTGGGAAATGGGGGCATTGAATGAGCCAAGTTCCAAGGTCCCTTCTAGCTCTTGATCTGTGATCCCACAGCCTTGATGCTATTGGTTCTGAAAAGGAAAACTGAGGGCCCTGACCGTGAGCTGTGGTAACTTGGCTGCTAAGTGTTCTCTCCCCTGAGCAAGATCATTTAGAAAGATCTTACTGAGCACAGCTCCCATGAGACAAAATGCTGGGCGTGAAGAGCTTGGGTCCCAGGACTGTCATATACTAGCTGTGTGACCCTGGGGAAGCCATCTCAGTTTCCCCATTTATATAACTACAATAGTAGTACTTGTACTGCCCACCTTCAAGGACAGCTAGGTGACACCATAGTGAGCAGAGCCCCGGGCCTGGAGTTAGGAAGACTCACCTTCCTGGGTTCAAATCCAGCCGCAGACACTTACTAGTTGTGTGACCCTGGGCAAGTCACTTAACCTTGTTTGCCTCAGTTTCCTCATCTGTAAAATGAGCTGGAGAAGGAAATGGCAAACTGTTCCAGTATCTCTGCCAAGAAAACCCCAGATGGGGTTGGGAAGAGTAAGACACAATTGAAATGACTGACCAACAATGAAACTGTCATCCTGGCACTATGCTAGATGGAGAAGATAAAAAAAAAACAAAAGCGAAGCCTCCTCGGCGCTTTCCAGAGCTTTCTTTCTATTGAGGGTGACACAGATAAGGATATCTAGAGTAGCAACAAAAGGAAGCCATGGTCGGTTAGGAAAGGATAGCTTCTGGGAGGAAGGGATCAAGAGCAGTTCCATGAACGTGACGGAGCTAGAGCTGAGCTTTGAAGGTCATCTGGAATTCTATGACAAAAAGAGAAGAGGCAGAAGGTTCCCGGAGCCGGAGGTGACTGGCGCAAAGACGCAGAGAGAATCCTTCTCCTGCTTCCTCTTCTGTGAACGGGCTGCCCCCGTGTCTGGGATGGAATGCTGCCACCATCTCCCTTCAGAGCACGGCTCAGCTGTCTATCCTAGGCTTTTCCTGATTAACAGCCTCCACCCCCGCCCCGCCCCCATATCTTGACATCATTTGATGTAACATAATGATTTGTGTGCATATTGTCTCCCAACCCCAGTACTATGGAAGTTCCTTGAAGGCTAGAACTGTTCCATTGCTGCCTTTCTATGTACCACAGGGTTTGGCTCATCCCTAGATCATCTAAGATGGTGACATTCCCATGGGGGATGCCAGGAACCTCCTTCTGGGATCTAAACCGACTAGATCAGGCATACATAGCTTTGGCTTACCATGAGGTCGGGAGCAGTCTCTGCCTCCATCTTCAAAATGGCCTCACTGGGCATGGTCACTTTTTCCCCTACATTTGGGGTGGGGAGAAGGGACCTATTCACTGACAGCAAGCAACAGCATGCAATGTCCACTGATAACGGCCACTTCTGCCTGTACCTATGTGGTGTCTTCTTCGCACACAGGTACCTCCATCTTAGGTGATCTGGGCATGTGCCATATGCCCAGCATCCGCCACAATGCCTGGCACATAGTCATTTAATTTAACATTCAAGTTGACAAATCAAATGTGGTCCCAGCTTATACCGCCCCACCCCCACAATTAGATTTGAAGCTCCATCAGGGAAGGATCCGTACCTTATTTGTTACTGTATCTCCCTAAGCACTTAGTACAAGGGTGATTTTTTTTTTCTTTCACAAAGTGATATTTACTTTGAAGACATCCTAAGAACAGAAATACAAATATTTCTCCCCATCACCTGCTGTGGGTACATCCTCTCGTAAACTACCTCTGTTCCTCAGGAGAATAGACTCAGACTTGATGCAATTTCTACTTACCATTGGTCCCACCAATTTGCCACTCAATGATGAGTCCAGATTTCAGCTACCTCCAATCTGGACTGGTTCCTGAAGGTCATTTTTCAGAGCCTGCATGCTGCACTGGCCAGCCACAAAACTCAGCATGGACCATAATCCTAGAACTCACATTACTCTCTCCTGACCTTTCTAAGCTGATCTGGTCATCCCTATCTCCAATCTCCTTTACCTAGAAGCCAGAAAGAATGGATACAACAGAAACAGAAGCAACAGTAGGACCATGCCAGCCCTGGCTTAGAGAGGGCCAGAAGCCCCTCCTCCACCTGGAGGTTTTCTGCAACTCATTCTCCCTCTCCCACGCCAGCAAATCAGGAAAGATGCAAGGGTGCTTCGTAAAAAAGGCACCATTACATTCATTAAGCACCTACTGTCTACCAGGCCCTAGATCTAGAGCAAGGGTGACTGTGTGTGTATGTATATGTGTATATACATATATATGTGTGTGTGTGTGTGTGTGTGTATACATATGTATGTGCCCCTAAGCAACCCTCTAAGAATATAAACTGTATAATGTGGTGAAAATATGATTCAGGATTAAGAAATGAAAGAGGGGGGCAGCTAGGTGGCACAGTGAGTATAGCACTGGCCCTGGAGTCAGGAGGACCTGAGTTCAAATGTGACCTCAGATACTTGACACATTTACTACCTGTGTGACCTTGGGCAAGTCGCTTAACCCAATTGCCTTGTCTTCCCCACTCCAAAAAAAAAAAAAAGAAATGAAAGAGGGTTAACAAACAGGAGGAGGAGGGGGAAAGTTTATGGGAGTAGGGTTACTTTAAAGGAGATTAAACAAACCTAATCATATAGGCAATGTACTGTCATAAAAAGAGGAAGAAGAACCAAAAATTGTTAATTCAGGAAAAAATACTAGTGACATAAATGAAAGAAAATAGAAACCTCTCCTAACTTTAAGGAAACAGAATCAGAGCTGGCGTTAAGTATTTATTAAGTATTTAATGTATCAGGCGCTGTACTAAGCACCTCACAAATTCTATATCATTTGATTCTCACAACAACCCTGGGAAATGGGGTCTATTGTTACCTCCACTTTACAGAAGAAAAAACTGAGGCAAGCAGAGGTTCAATGACTTATCCAGGGTCACTCAGCTAGTAAGTCCCTGAGGCTGAATTTAAATTGAGGTCTTCCTGACCCCAGGCCCAATACTCTATCCACTGTACCACCTCACTGCCTCTAAATGACACTTTCAATGTGAATGGATTAAACTATCCAATAAAATGAAAGAAAATGAGAGACCGGCTAAGAAAATGGAAATGAAAAAGGCTGATGTCTTCTTATAGACGGCTGAAATTACTCACTCCTCTAGGTTTTGACTACTCTCCTCAAGAAAAAAAATTGGAAGGAGTTAGTTAGACATGGCAAGTACTGAATAAGATCACAAAAAATTAAACTGGCCATGTTAGAACAGGTAGAAAATGACTTCTTGAATCAGCAGTTAGTAGGCAGTCAGACTATTGAGTCATTAGAACAAAGGCCAAAATTAACGACTGATTAGAAGAAAGGATAAAGGTAAAATGAGTAGATTGTGTGCAAGTACAACAGCTCTAATCAAAACTAATTCAATGAAGTATTAATGCTGTGAACTGGGAAACAGGTAAAACTGATGCAGTTGGTTTTATCACCATTTCTCAGCAATCTTTAGCATGTGTACAGATTACAGCTACTGTGGCAGGGGTAGTCAGGAAAGCTCCCCTCCTCCCCACCTGCCGGGTCTGATGTGTTGGGGGTGATCACATGCATCGTGGATAAGAAGAGTTTGTTCACGGGGATCTTCTAAAGGATGAGGAGAAACAGTTTTAAGATATTTCCTCCAAGAATTCTCTTTATGGTGGCAATTAGATTAGCCATAGACAATGCAAGAAAGCCTTTTCCTTTCCCCTTGTCAGTGGAGGTCTTCAAACAGAAAACCACTCCTTGAGTACATTATAATAAGGATTTCTTTTAATGCATAGCTTGTACTAGGTCCTTTGAACTCTTCAATTCTGCAATTCTGAGACCATCCCTGATCTTAAGGAACTTAGCCACTACTGAAAGGGAGCAGGGAGGGACAACCTTTTCACACACATACACACACACACACACACACACACACACACACACACTCACTCAAGCAAGTGAGAGAGAGAGTGTAAATGTCAAGTAATTTCAGGTTAGCACTAACAGCTGATGGGAAGGGTCAAAAAATACTTATGCCCTATGTCTTAAAGGGAATTAGGATTTTCTTTAAAGATTTTTATTATAAATTAATAATCATTAACAAATAAGTACATTTCAATATACAATGAAGACCAAAAGGGGCAAGGTATTAGAGAGCTTTACTTTCAGATACTTGGAGAGTTTGGGTTTTTTTTCCTTTTATATTAAATTTAACAAGGTAACAAATTATCCATATGCCTGTGTTGCCTTACGAATTTATTTCATTTCCTTCTGTATATTCTTTTAATGACTCAGAGATGCTCAGAGTGGTCTGGGGGAAGAGTCAACAAGTCTATTCAATAAATATTTGTTAAGAACTACCATGTGCCAAGCATTGTGCTAAGTACACACCCCTTCTAATGGGGGAGAAAGCCTGCAAACCAGCTGGGCCCAGATGCTATATATACAGGAGAAATTGGAGAGCATCTGAGAAGGAAGACACTAATATTGAGGGGCATTGGGAAAGGCTTCCTGAGGTAAAGTTGAATTTTAGCTGAGACTTGAAGGAAGCCAGGAGATGGTCCATTTCAAAAATCACCCTCACTTATGCTCTCCCATTTAACACTCATAACAGCTCTGTGAGGTGAATAGAAGGGGCAGTCATCCCCATTTGACAGACAATGAAACTGAGGCCCAGAAACCATGAGTAAATAAACATAATGAATTCTTTAAGGACATGGAAGATTTTTTTTTTTTGGTTTCTGTCTTTGTGTCCATAGCCACAGGCACAGTGCCTAACACACAGTAGGTGCTTATAAATGCTTATTGAGTGATATAGTCATAGGATCATAGAATTAGAGATGAAAAGCTAGAAGGGACCTCAGGACCATCTAGTCCAATCCCCTCATTTTATGGAAAAGGAAACTGAGGCCCAAGGAGATTGGGATTTGCCCTTGGTCTTCCAACTAGTAAGTGCCTGGGGCAGGATTTGAACCTGGGTCTTCCTGACTCCAAGTCCATTTGAATTGTCTGCAGCTGGCTCACCCATGATCACTCCACTAGCTAGGAGAGAAGCGGAAAGACCCAGTCTCTCGATTCCTAGTCCAGGCCTCATTCCACCAAGTGCCCTGAGAATTTCCATCCAACATTGGCTTTGCCCATAATTAATCATCTACTTGCTTGGCTCTGGCCGCAGAGTCCGGGTGCATGGAGGGCTAGGCGTGTCTATTCCATTACATAATCATCATAAAATTACAGTTGTCAAAAAAAAGTTACCCACTTCCCCTCTCTATCATTCTGTTTCATATTTTAGTTTAGTTTGGCTGGAAGGAAGAGGGGAGAGAGGAGAAGAAATAAAACCAATCAAAACAGCTGAGAGATGCCAAGAAAAAGGCACTGGCATTTTAATGGTTAAGTCGAGATTCAGTTGTAAGGGAGATGAAGGAAGGCCAGGGCAAACAATGCCTCTTTGCTGGCCCTGAAGGCCACACCTGTTACAGAAGTCAGACTGCCTCCCATCCCCCTCCAACAGACAGGTAGACAGATGGGAACCAGGAGGCCAAATTAAAGAGGCGATAAATGCACATATCGGGTTCTTAGGCAGATAAAAACAGTGCCCACCCAAGACATCATTGTCTGCTTCCCCATCATCCTCTTGATCTTGGGGAGGGTTCAGAGCAAGTGACACGGAGAAGCTACCAGCATTGTGTGATTGACACCATCAAGGCCAAGGGCATTCCCCAAGGCCACCTTGGCAAATGGCCCAATCAGTCAGCCGAACACAGGGGTGAGTGGTTTCTGATCATTTGGGGGTTTAGTATTTTTTCCTTTTTTTTCCTGGAGAAAGAAAACACAAAAATTGTTTGGAAAAATCAGGGATGAGTCCGTCATCTCTGTGAGCAGAAGATCCAACACAAAGCCGGCATTCAGAGAGCAGGAGCTGTCTGACGGACAGAGGCCCCTCGCCAAAACATTCTCGTCTGGAATCTTGGTGGAAGGTGTTATGGGCTCCAAATATTTGTTGCTATGTTTCCTTGGCAACTCCCAGCTCCACAGTGAAATAATGAAATTCGGAATCCATACTCTGTGTCTGGAAGGGTGCTAGAGATTCGAGGTGGAGCTCCAAGTTTATTTTCTTTAGGGTTTTCCCCTGCCTTCCAAACTCCACCTAAAGAGTCTTCCAGGCTTGAAGGAAAACCACACACGCCAGTTGATGTTGCCTATATCGGAAAATGGTCATCATGAGGACTGGACCAACTGCAGAATGAAGGGTTTCAGGGATCTTGGAGGACAACAGCTAATCTCAAAAACTGAAAGACCTGACTTCAAGACACATTGGCTTAAGTGAGCTTCTCAGCTTTGGAGGGAATGCTTGTGAGTTGCGAAGAGGATGGCAACTTGCTTTGATAGAGGGAGTTTCCTCATTTGGGAGTTCTCTAAACCATCAAAATCATAGGGCCAGTGCCTATCTCTATGGGACCTTTATTTTCTCTTGGAAGATCTCCTGTCTCTTCTCCTTTCTCAGTTTTTATTCACACTGAAATCCTGTGTATCTCAGGCAACAAGGTAACATGAATTGACAGAAAACATTTTAAATCAATTCAGGAAATATTCTTCAAAAGTTTTCTTTGTATAGATGAGAAAGCCTGGTGGATTCCTGTGCCGAACTTGTAGTCAAAAAACTACAATGGAGAGAGTCAGCAGTGAGTTCTCTGTCACTGGTGAGGTTTGAGATTAGAGATGTTCACAGGGGAATTCATGCTTTAGATCAAGGGCTGTCCAAAATGTGGCCCTCTGGCCACATGCTGCCACAGTGCGATTCATGTGGCCCACCTGCAAGCATAGAAATTTATATAAATGTTTTAGTAAACGAAGCCCAGCTACTGCAGAGCTCTCACTAAAATGGCAAATTAAAATATATTGTCTATTGTTACAATAAAAAACTAAGGTTGGACAGCCCTGCTTTAGATAAGGTATACGGATGACCCTTTCAGTTGAAAAATTTTATATTAAAACTAGTGAAAAGAGAGGGACATTGTTCATCATTTTCTCCCCATGTATCCTATAGTTTCATGGATCCAGACTAATTAGGATAGAAGACTAAGTCTGAATTAATGGGAAGCCAGCTTAGAACATGGTTCTTTTCATTATTTTCAAATATATAAGGTGTTTCAGCAGTAACTGGACACACTGTAATTGCACTAATGAGACAGTTTTCTGGGTATACTTTAATATGAAAATTATATGGGAGGCAACTTAGAGCTGGAGATGTCAGCGCTGGGAGGGACCTTAGAACACACAATGTCAGAATCAGAGGAGAGTTTAGAAATCACAATCCTTGTTATTTTATAGACAAAGAAATGGCAACATAGACAAATGACTACCCCAAAGTCACATAGCAAGTAAAGCAGAATTTCTTGAAAAACAACAGAAATAACCTTATTTGAAGAACTTCAAGCCCAGGGCCATCTTCTCTTCAAGCAAGTAGTACATTGTTGATGATCCTTTTAATGGGCTATGATGACCTCGTTGGGAAAATGACTTTCACTCTCTAGGCCTCAGTTTTCTCACCTGGAAAATGGACTGGAAATCATTTAAGGCCCCTTCCATCTCTAAGGTCCCTCCCAGCTCTGATGTTCTATGATTTTAATCAGTGTGTGTGTGTGTGTGTGTGTGTGTGTGTGTGTGTGAGAGAGAGAGAGAGAGACAGAGAGAGAGAGAGAAAGAGAGAGAGAGAGAGAGAGAGAGAGAGAGACAGCGGGGGAGAGTAAGAGTGAGGGGGGGAGAGGGGGGGGAGAGAAAGGGAGAGGGGGAGAAGGGGAGAAGGGGAGAGGGGGAAAGGGGGAAAGGGGGATGAGGGAGAAGGGAAGAGAGGAGGAGAGGGAGAGAGGAAGAGAGGGGGAGGGAGAGAAGGGGAGAGGGTGGGAGAGGGTGGGAGAGAGGGGGAGAGAGAGGGGGAGGGGGACAGAGAACTCAATATATGTATATAAATATATGAATATATGTTGGTCCCCTGGGCAACAGCTGCAGTTCATTCAAGAAATCTCCCATGCTGCCCTTCCTTTCTCTCCAAAACACCTGGCTCACTGTAAGCTCTCTGATGAATTTATCCATGTTTGCATGTGTTGTGTGCCTAGGCATGTGTCAAGAACTAGGAAATCAGTCTTTTATGGAAGTCATCTAAGTAGTTCAAGGACTGAGTCAATTTCATCTTGATCTCCTCAGACTGATGTTTAATCAGGCATTTATAGCGCCCCCAGAATCTCAGAGAAGACATGAGTCTCATTTCTACCTGAAAAGGAATCCCACCTTCCAGGTGCCCTCCAAATGGCCATCCGACCCTCACCTGAAGGCCTACTGTCCTCTCAAGGGATCCCATTCTACATGGAAGCTCCTACGATCCCATTTGTACATCTCATGGTACATTCTACATGCCATCTTTAGGAAGTTTTTGAGATCTGTTTGTTCATTTTATTTAAATCTGCCTCTTTGCTACTTCCATCACATAGAACAAATCTAAGCACCTACTATGTGAAAAGTATGACTTTACATAATTATTTTTTATATTCATTCGTGCAGAAGGCAGACTGGCTTATGCTTTTTCATTCATAGTCATTCATACTCTTTCATTCAGAGAGCAACTCACATTTTAAGAGAGGGAGACAATTTCTAGCTTGCCATCTACGCAAGACAAGGGGATTCAGAGGGTTCTGGAAAAGGACAGAGGGGGAAGGAGAGAATGAGGAGAAAGAAGATAAAGGAATATATGAGAAAAAGAAAGGAGGCAGTGAGAAGAAGAGGAAGGAGAGGAGGGAAGGAGATAATGAGGACCTGGTAGAACAGGAGAAGGAAGCAAGAGAGGAAGAGGATGAGCGGAAGGGAGAGGACAGGGAGAAAGCATGGCAGAGGAGGAGGAATGGAGGAGGAGATAGGAGGAGGAGATAGGAGGAGAAGAAAGAGTGGGAGAAGAGGAAGAGAAAGGACATAATCAGAGAATGCTCCAATGGGCCTTAGTTGATAGGAGACTGATCCTAGAGCTAGAAACACCTGGGTTCAGTTGCTGACTCTAACACACAGTGGCTGCATTACCCTGGGCAAGTTACACAACCTCTCTGTTCTCCCAGGTAACATTCTGAGACAAGTTCATAACTTTTTAAAAAAATATATTTTGGTAACTATTTCAATATGATAGGTTTCCTTTGTAATCCTTTGTATATTGTGTATTTAAAAACATTATTCTGAGCAAGGGAAAATAGACTTTAGCAGGCAGACTGCACAGTCCAGCACCCCCCAAAAGGGCAAGAATAGCTGCTCTAAAAATGTAAATTGTAGAAAAATTGCCAATCAGAACAATCGACCGAGGGAGTGTGCACACCAAGAGTTTCCTGTGCTGAAGAAATGAGAAATCGCAACAATGTTTTTTAAAGATCATGAAGCATTCATTAAGTACCTATTGTATACAGGACCTGGGTGTGAGATCCAAATTTAGATAATATAATCCCTACTCTCAAGGACCTTATAGTCTAAAAGGAAATACGACAGAATGCTAAAACACTGGAAGAAAAAAAAAGTTGTGGTAAGAGTGGCACAAAGAAGCAGGGAGAGTTCAAAGACAGGCAGTCTCTTCCTATTGTGGGGGATCATGGAAGACTTCATGGAGGAGGTGAGATTTGGATTGGGCCGGAATGATAGGCTAACAGGAGGACCCAGGAGAGAAGGAACTGTTGGAGGAGATGTCAGCAAACAATTAAGGGCCCACAACATGTCAGGCACTGTGCTAAGTAAGCTCTGTGGTTGCAAAGAGAAAAAAGAAATAGCTTCTGCCCTCATGAAGCTTCCATTCTATCACAGAATGGTGCCTCACTATTTCTTCTTAGACCGTATTCAGAGCACCCACTAAACAGCAGATGCCAGCCTCGTCTTCACTGGGCCCATGAAGAGGCATCTGGGGAGATACATTGGTTTGGGAGTGGAGTTCCAGTATCTAGTTTTGAAGCATCTTCTTTCCTCTCTCTGCCAGACTTGCAGTCTGCAGATTCTGCATCTTGGACAGAGTCCTAACTAGGGTGGGATAACTAGAGCTCTCTTCCAGGACTCCAACATCTTGGGGTTCCCTTTATTCTAGGGGCAATCTAAAGACTGCCATACCTGGGTTTCCTAGGAAAGGTGAGGGAACAAAGCCCTTACCTCATGGAGGAAAAGGTGAGAGAGGGATGGGCCATCCCTGCTCTGCACCAACCATCAACTTGTCCTCTATGTCTGCCACACCTGTCCTGGACCCATCTGCTTTTACCTCAGGTGAAAAATACTCCTAGCTCCACCTCTGTTCCCGGGCCCCCAGTGTACAGAACCAAGTGGAACAAACCCAGCATTGATGTTTCTGGCAACTCTGGTTTCTCTTATTTCTGCTGCTGCTGCTGTGGCTACTTTCTGAACCCCAGGAAAGAACCACTGAGATCCAAAAAAATCAGGGACCTCTGGAAAACAGGGGAAGAATCTGGGCAAGGGTCCAGGAGTAATGAAGTGGAAAATGTTCGCACCACAGGCTGTATTACAATGCACCTGTGCAAATATTGGGACCCCCCTCCCCCCCTCCTCCTTCTCCTCCTCCTAGAATTCCTCCTTTTCCCTCTCGGGCTCCTCCTTCCCCTTTCCATTTTTATCCTTCCTCCTTCGTCTTCCCTTTCCTCCTCCCAGTCACTCTCCTCCTATCTTCCTTTTCTCTTCCTCCTCCTCCGTCTCCTCCCCTATTTCTCCTCCTGTGTCCTTCTCCCTTTCACATGCTTTCTCCCCCTCTCCTCTTTTCAAAACTTCCTTATACTTTCTTCTCCTTCTGCTCCACCAAGTCCCTATTATCCTCTTCCCTCTTCTCCTTTCTCTCCTCCTTTCTATTCCTCACCTATTCCTTTATTTTCTTTCTCTTCTTCTTTCTCCTCATTCTCCCTCTTCTCCCTCCTCCATTCTACCCTTTTCCAGTACCCTCTGGATCCCCTTGCCTTGCCAAGAAGGCAGCTAGAAGTTGTCCCTCTATAAAGATGTAACCTCCTTGGATGGATGGATGGATGGGTGGATGGATGGAAAAGCATTTATTAAACTCTTACAATGCACCAAAGTATAGTGTTAAGTTCTGAGGCTACAATTAGAAAACAAAACAAAAGGATAGTCCTTTCTCTCAATGAGCCAATATTCTAATTGGGGGAGACAATACATACGGGAAAGTTTAGCCTCAGGGAGGATGGAAAGGTCCAAAAGTCCCAAGGATTCAACAGAGGTTAGGGACTATCTCACTACCCCATTTGTTTCTCTAGCACTTAGCACAATGCTGATCACTTGTTCATTCACTACTTCATTCATTCACTTCATTTATTCATCCATTCATTCCCTTGATCAATAACTTTCCTCTAGACACTTTCCTCATTCTCTCATTAAGGCAAAGATGAAGATAAAGGAAAAAAGACATGAGAGTAGAGTCAGAAGTATTAGAGGAAGAGCAGGGAAGACCTTTCCTCCACATTCTGAGTGATCTCTTTCCCACCAGGATAGCTAGAAATGGAAAGAGAAGAGGCAGCCATGACTAGAAGTCAGGAATGGGATAGGATTCCTGTTTACTCGCTAACTTACCCTGTGGGAAAGTCATATTCTCTCCTCTGAGCCTAACACAGCAGAGCTTGGAGGTGGATGGTGCCATGGATAAAGCACTGGACTTGGAGTCAGTTTGCATTCTGCCTTAGGTCTTTACTAGCTGTGTGACCCTGGGCAAGTCACTCCATCTCTACAAGCCTATTTCCTCATCAGTAAAATGGGGGTAACTCTAGCACCTACTTCTCAGGGTTGTTATGGGGGTCAAATGAGTTAATGTCTGTAAAGTATTATCCAAACATTAAAGTCCTATGTAAATACCAGCTATCATTATTACAAGCATCATTATGTCCATTTATTTTTGGTGGGCGAAAGCTTAGATGGTAATTTCATTGGTGTATTCACTGATTATTTAAGTAATTTGACCAAGATCACCCAGCTAGAACACATCCAAGAAGGGACTTGAACTCAGGTCAATTCGGATGACGGTTCTCTATTCATCTCTACACCATGTTGTCTCTTGGTGTCCACTGAGGAAACTGAAGCTAGGAGACAAGAAATGATTTGTCAGGAATATGTCATCCAAGAATTCAAGTAGTACCTCTGTCTTCCTAAGGGCACTCCTGCTCCAAATTGGCACTCGTGGGTCTATAGACTGGATCCCCCTTTGGAATTACGATTATCTCACATTCTAAGGACAGTCGATAAATCTAAACTCTTAAAACTTTACCTCACAAGCCCCCACTGGTGAACTTACCTTTAATAGCCAGTAGAAACAATTAGCTTAAATTAAAGGTATTTCATAAAATGAGTTATTAAGAACAGTTGCTACAAAAAATTACCCCCATAAACCTGAGGTCCACTCTTCCACAAATGCATACACCACCCGCAGGAAAAACAGACCAAAACTTAGCATATATTGGTAACAGATTATATGCCTGGTGAACAGAAGTTGACAAGGCAACTCATGCCTTTAGTACTGTGGCGCCAGCCCTCAATGTAGCCTCATGCTCCACGCCCCCCGCCCCCACTCGTACCTTCTCCGCTGGGCTTCCTAGGTCAGTCCTCTCCACAGGTCAGTTCCCAACTGCCAGAGCTAATTCTCCCTTGAATCCAAAGTTGACTCTTTCCTCTGCTGCTAGGTGTCGATCATCCCCCTTGAAGCTATTTTCCATATGAGTGTGTCTCTCCCTTGGCAGTGTGCATCTCTGCTCCCTCTGGAGTTTCCCCTTCTTTTTCCCTTTTCCTCCTTCTTCTCCTCTGACCCCTTCTTCTACTCGTTGAACCCCAGGGCTCAACCATCTGCCCTGCAGCTGAAACCTCCTACATGTGTTTTCTCCTTCTATTAAAATTTGAGCTCCCTGAGGATAGAAACTCTTACTTTTTCATTTGTATTGCTAGGCAAGTAGTTCAGTTGAAGGAGAGAGAAAATCCCCTCCCCACCCTCCTACCCACTGGCAGAGAATCAGGGGTCACACACCACAAGGTACTGCCTGCCTGAAAATGCTTGTCTGGCTTGGCAGCCCACTAGGCATGGCCGGTCTTCCTCAGCAAATGGTCAACTCTCGATTCGATCAGGGAATTTTTTTCACACTCTGTCAAGGTACAGACACCCTTTGTACTTCATTAGTACATTAATTCCTCATTACCTAGAGGCAGCTAAGTGACACAGTGAAGACCATTGGACTAGATTCCAGAACACCTGGGTTCAAATCCAGCCTCCAGACACTTACTGGCTGGGTGACCTGGGATAAGTCATTTCACCTGACTCAGTTTCCTTATTTGTAAAATGAGGATAATATAATAGCTCCAATCTCCCAGGGTTGTTGACAGGATCAAAGGAGATACAATGCATAAAGCATTTAGTCTTAAAGTGCCTTCTAAATGCTCAATAATAGTATTATTGTTGAAATTATTTTATTATCAGCGTCTTACTTTCTGTGACTACAGCAACTGAACTTGGGGTGTGGGAGGATCTAAATCCCAGCCTCGGCTGCACGAGTCCAAAGCATTTTTCACTCCCTCTCCACAGCTGCAACTCCAGCCCAGCTCCAGGGCACCAATAAAGAGATTTTTTTTTTTCTTCAGCTCATATTACTCAGCTGAAGCGTGCACTTAGAGCAGAGCCATAGCTAGCCATAACTGCACCTGAGGCAAATTCAATAGGCCAGGCAGAAGAATGGGGAGTGGGGGAAGGGGGCAGGCACAGCTGCGCTGAGGACAATCCAGCTCTGGGTGCGGTGGAGTGAGGAGGCCAGGGGCCCAATCCCCACTGAATCCAGACTCCCACCCATGCAGTGAGGGTCAAATGAAATTAGAATCAGAAAGAGCTGAGTACAGTGCCTGGTACATGGTAAGCAGTATTGAAATATTAGTTATTGGTGGTGGCGCTGGTGTTATTATTAAGAGGGAAAGCTAGCCTCTAGGGCAGGACTCCATATTCACGGTGGGGGGATCCTGAGTATGATCAGGGGACCCTTGCACCCCAGGCTACCAGAGGACTGTCAAGCAGTAAGTCTGCTTCCCTGGACATAACACTCAAGGGCTAAGTCCTCTTGGCCCCACAATAGTTACTCTGAGAGTCAGAGTCAATAAAGATTAAGTGCCTACTGTGTGCCAAGCACTGAACTATGTGCTAAGACCCTACTCCTAGTCTGTTGTATGTTTCTTGATCCTAGCAACAGATGGCAGGGTCTGGTCCTTGCTATGGCGTGGTAGAAAGAGTCCTGTTTTCAGAATCTAGCCTGGAGTACCTCCCAACACTGACCTTAATGGACTTCACTCTTGGGCAAGTGGCTTTCTCCCTTAGGCTTCAGCTTTCTTTTCTATAAAGTAAGCAGGTTAGTCTAGTTAATATTTAAGGTTCCTTTTACTTTTAACATCCTGTGGTTTGTGTTCTAAGGTCTCTTCCAGCTGTGACATGAATTCCAAGGTTCCCTTCCAGCTCTGATGCTGGATGGAGGAAATGAGATAGATACATAAGTACATATATACATACATAGATGGATAGATAGACATAGACAAAGATATAGGCATAGACATAGACACAGACATAGACACAGACACAGAGGCAGACATAGACATAAACATGGAGATACACAGTCACAGTGGATAGAAAGTTATCTTTGGGGGCAGCTAGGTGGCGCAGTGAGTAGAGCACTGACCCTGGAGTCAGGAGGACTTGAGTTCAAATATGACCTCAGACACTTAACACACTAGCTATGTGACCTTGGGGAAGTCACTTAACCCCAAATTCCCTGCCTTCCCCCTTCAAAAAAAAAAAAGAAAGCTATCCTTGGAGCTTAAAAGACTTGTGTTAAGATCTCACCTCTGACACACACTGGCTATGTTACCCAGGCCAACTCACTACCTCTAAGTGCTCCAGGTAGTTTTCTAAGATGATAAATTTCAGAGGTGGTGAGAACTGGCATTTGTAGAAGGAGTTTCCTCATCTTTGAGTTTTTATACCATTAAAATCATAGATCCAGTGCCTATCCCAATCACGCATAAGAAATATAATTAATGGTAGGTTTTGATAAATAGAAAGGAAGAATTTAAACAAAGTGATGTATTTTGAGATACCAGAGAACCCATTCAGCTGAGAGAAGCAGAGGAGCCTTGAGGAAAGAAGTGGCATGTGAACTGGGCATTGAAGGAAAAATAGTTCATTTTTATTTAATCAAGAAGCATTTTATTCAGCACCTACTATGTGCCAGGCAATGTGTTGTCAGGTGCTAGAAGACTTCTAGCAATGAAGACTTTATTTACTTCCAAAGGCAGCTAATTCTACATCGGAACAGTTCTGATTAATAGTAAGGTATTTTTTCTTGATGTCAAGCCTCAATTTACCTCTTTGCACATCTCACCCATTGCTTCTGGTTCTTTTCTTGGGGTCAGAAAAGAAATGCCTAACCCCTAGTCTCCATGAGAGCAATTCAAATATTTGAACTCCATCATAAAGTCCCCTAGAATTTTCTCTCCTCCATGTTAAGCATCCCTCATTCCTTCAACAGAACAACAGAGTTCTGGTATGATACCAAGGCTTCCAGGATGGAGTCATTAATTCAGAGGAAGGTGAAGGTCAGGATGGGAGAACGTAACTCCCTTCAATTTTCCACAGTCTTCTCTCCCCTTGGGGATCTTTACCCCAACTCAGATTTACTCTCAAAGGAAAGAGCACCACTCATGTCCACACAGAACTCCAAAGAGGGGCTTTATTGGGCAGATGTTTCCTGTAGAAGCCCTGGAGACTTTCTTCCTCGTTCTGCCCAAATACGATGGAGACAGTTACCACTGGAATAAAAAGACGGAGGGAGGGAAGTCTTTGGGCTTGGGGATAATTCAATGAATGTGCATCTAGAAAACAAGCTGTAGGTGGGTGGGAGGGCTTCAATACTCTTTTCAGTCATTTCACCATCTGCCCAGGGTTATCACATAGAATCAGAGAATTTTGCAACTGGAAGGGGTCCCCAAGATCATTGATTTCACTTCCCCTGCTTTATAAATGACTAATTGAGATCCAGAGAGGAAGGGGTTTGTACAAGGAAATGGAGTTTGTGAAGGACGGAGCTGATACAAGAAACCAGGTCCCCTGACTTGCAGCAGAGGACTCTGAACAAACAGGATCCTAGGAGCTGAGATCTAGGGTTGGAAGCAACCTCAGGGGTCCTCTAGTCCAACTCCTTCATTTGAGAGACAAGACAACATAAGTGACTTACCTAAGGTCAGACGTTAGGAAGAAGAGCTAGGATTTGAACCCAGGTCCTCTTTCTGCCGGGACCATATGTCCATCCTTACACTGCCTCCATCCTTTCCTTGAAAATAATCAATCAGAAAGTAATTAATCTCAACAGGAATTTTTAAGTGGCTACTGTGCCCCAGGTCCTAGGTGCAAGATGGTAGAAGTATAAGCACCCAAGTGAAATAGAATTCAAAGCAGAATTGCAGTTGCTCAAAAGAAAGCTGAGATGCACAAATTTAAAGTCATCTCCACTCCAAATGTTCATCTGGACTACTTGTGCCTGACCTGTGGTGGAGCTTTCTGAGCTCATAGTGTTCTGATCAGTCACAACTGGACACATTGTACCTTGGCCCTGACATAGTGATGTCGTGTTGGTCCTCTTGGAGACAGAAGGACAACAACCAACCAAGCCAAGTGAGACATTCTTGCCTTCAAGGAGCTTCCTTTCTATTGAGGAAACAACAGGTGTATAATCAAACATGTACAAGCGAGCTAGAGGTGATGGAGGGTGATCTTAGAGAGATAGACTCCAGCAGGGGAAAGGGAATCTCTCCTGCTGAAGGTGCTGTTTAAGCTGAATCCTGAAGAAAACCAGGAATGACAAGAGCAGATGAGGAGAGAGTATCCCCGGATGTTGGGAGGGTCTAATGGGATAATGTGCATGAAGTACTTTGCAATCACTAAAGCTCTGTGTAAATGCCAGGTATGGAGCCTAGGCTCATTAGTCAAAGGACTTAGAGCTGGAAAGAACTTTGGATAATATCTAAACCAAATGCCTCATTTTAAGTTTGAGGAAACTGAGGCCCCAAGTTCATGTAAATAGAAAATTGATACTCCAACCCAGGACTCTTTCCACTACTCTCTGCCGTCTCTCTATTGATGAATAAATGTAAAGGTGTGTGAAGAGCCATCATCTCCACTAGGCTCCCGAGGGGACCCAGCCCACTTAAAAATAAACCACCCAGGAGGCTCACTCCCACCCTGCAGTGACCTACTACTCCCAGGAGATCCACTGTACAGAGTCCAATTTTCCTAGTGAGTCCAGGCTGGGAGGGGTTGGGGGCACCCAACAGCTGGAACAGTTAGAAGTCTGGAATAATCAGGAACCAAGATCAAAGAACCACTCAGAGCCTGGAGCAGCCTCCCCCCTGCCCGGTCAGAGCAGCCAGCTGGCCTGAGGAAACTCTGAGAAAGAGAATTGGATTTGTTGTGGGGGATTGTGAGCTCGCCATTAAGTCACTGAAGAGCCCAGACTCCTCTGGCTGGCATTGGAAGACCCTCCAAAAGCAGACCCTCACCTATTACAGAATCACAAGACTCATTCATTTACTCACTTATTCATTCATTCATTCACTCACTCATTCATTCATTCATTTCCTCAGTGGAGGAAATGCATTGACAAGGACAGAAATCATTCCAGCTATGGACCAGACTCTGCAAAGGCACAGGGGAACATAGAATTTTGTGCAGAATCTCAACATTTCAGAGCAGAAGAGGGCCTCAGAAGCTCTCTAGTCAAACCTATGACATAGGAAGAATCCGCTCTAGTCAACAAGTGGCCACTTGCTCTTTGTTGGAAGATATCCAGAGAAGGGGAACCCACTATACCCCCAAACAGTCCAATCCATCTTTTGATATCTCTAATTGTAAACAAGCTTCTCCTGACATCTAATTCTATGTCCCGTCACTTCCTCCGGTGTCATGGAGTGGGAAGAAGAGTGAGCTCATAGTCAAGAGGACATGAGTGCAAATTCTGCATCACACTGGCTGTGGGACCTTAGGCAAGGCACTTAACCCGTTAGCCTCAACTTCCTCAACTATAAAATGGGGATCATAACAGCCCTTCCCTTGCAGGCTCATTGCAAGGATCAAATGAGACAATATTTTGCACTTAGCACAATGTCTGGCACATAGTAGGCGCTGTATAAATGTTTATTCCTTTCCCTCATTTGTGTGTGTGTGTGTGTGTGTGTGTGTGTGTGTGTGTGTGTGTGTGTGTGATGCCAAAAGGTTAACAAGCAGCAATTTTATGGCAGCAGAAAACCTTGAAGAAAATTAAATCTCATCATTAGGGGAAGGGCTTAACAAATCACGGCATACAATTATAATAAATACTGTTGAACCATAAAGAGACAATGGAGATGAGGGATTCAGAGAAATATGGGAAGATTTATATGACACGATGCTGATTGAAGAAAGCAGAACCAGCACACCAATCCTCACGGTGCTCCCCCTCTTCAGGGGTCTTCAAGCAGAGTTTAAACAGCCACTTATAGCTACTGTAAAGATGGCTTTCTCATATGGGTTGGACTAGATGGTAGCTGCCAAAGTCCTTTCCAGTTCTCCAGTTCTATGATTCTGTGAATGTTCTGTTTAGCCAATTTGACTAGAAATTTGAGTGTGTGACATGATTATATGAAAATGTGTTACATGATTTCACTTGAATAACCTATATCAGATTGCTTACTGTCTCAGGGAGGGGGGAGAGGAGAGGAAAGGGAGGAAGGAGAGGAAAGGAAGGGAAAGAGGGAGTGGAAGGGGAGGAAGTGAGGGAGGGAGAGAATTTGGAACTCAAAATATTTTTAAATGACTGTTTAAAATTGTTTTTTGCATTTAAGTGGGGGGAAAATAAAATGTTATTTAAAAATTTTAATGTTAAAATAAATAATATATATGTGTAATATAAAATTTGAGTGTGTGAAAGGGAATGAAATGAAAACAGCTGAGAATGATAGGTTGGAGTCAGGCTGTGAATGACTAACTACCAAATAGAGAAGGAGTCTTAGCTGTAACTGGAAAGATACGGAGATACCAGAATATGGGAGGAGATATCAGAATATGGAAAGCCTTGAAGGCCACTCAAAGAAGTTTGAAGCTGACTCAGACAATAGGGAATCACTGAAGAGTCTAGATCTCTAGGTTAAACTTCCAGACCAGAAGTGAGGAACCGGCAGCCTCGGGGCCACATGTGGCCCTCTAGGTCCTCAAGTGCAACCCTTTGACTGAATCCAAACTGCATTCAGTCTGAAGTGATCCAAACTGGAGAGAGAGCAGATCAATGCACTGAACAGTCATCAAACCCAGTAGGTGAACTCTTTTTCTCCTTTTAGTTAGCTGGCAAAAAAAGTCAGGTTTTATAGGATCGTTGGTTGAAGAAACTGCTTGTTGGATTTAGTTAGTCACTATCCCCCTCCATGGTCCTAGGGTTTTCTAATCTACAACTTTTTGGGGATTTTCTTCATTCCTTCCTATTTTCCACAAGATTGTTTGCTCAGGAAAAGAACAAAAACAACAACAGATGTCTTTGTTTGGGGTTTTGCAAAATGATCTGGTTAAGATAGCACGTTCAATTAAAGAAAATTATATCATCCAAATACCATATGCCAACAAGCCCTCATTTGCAAATGTACCTGCTTTTAGGGAATGTTCACAAAATCCCCTTTAATCAGCAGTCATTATCTTGGCTAAGAATTAGAATCTATCAAAATTTCTCTGACAGCTGAGGATCATAGAACATTAGAGCTGGATTAGATCCCTAGACCATGTAATGTTAGAATAAAAGAAAACATAGATTATCTGTGTGGAAAGGGACCTTGGAACTTGAACACAATGTTAGGAGTGCAGGGAAAGTGAAAATATAGAATTCTAGAATATAATATCTGGAGGCACCACCCAACTCACACAAGGGGTCCTCCAGAGAAGAGTACCCCAGGATCAAAGTCCACTATGGATCTGTATCCATTCATGAGCCCCCACTAAATGTGTTTACCTTTTTAGGTCAACCAGAGGACAAAATTAGAACAAATCAAAGACATCTTGTAAAATCACATAGTAAGGAACACAGCATCAAAACATTTCTCATAAAAGAAAAAGCCAGGTCACATTTTTCTACAAATCATATATAATCGGTAGGAAAAGGGGCCCATATAGGACAAAAGCATGGAAAAGAATAAACACAGGAGTAACATGTGGCCAGGGCACGCATGTGAAGGGTACTTAATGGTCTCCTTCAGGATCTCCTTGCCAGACCTCCAAAATTTGTGTTTTCAATCCCTGGAGAAGGTAATTAATTCATCTTTGGAGCTCCTATCCTAGGACCCAACTGTCTTAACTGAAAAATTAAGTGTGAAAACTTAACTGGGCCACTCTAGCTGCTTGCTCCCTGACCCCAAACTGGACCATGCTTTACCCATCCATCTTGCCACTTGTGTCCTGTATTCTACCCCACTCACTCCCTATACCTCTTCCATACACTTCCCACTTCTTACTCTGGGCACAGTAATCAAATAAATAGATCACAGAATGTTGGTGGTGAATATTTTTGGACATAGAATCTCAAAATGAGAAGGGACCTCAGAAGTCTTCTAGGCCTATCTGTACTTCAGTAGAAATTCCTTCTATAGCATCACTAACAAGTATTCATCCCCTCTTCCATTAAAGGGTTCCATTATTTGGGGATGTTCTATTTGTGTTTCAGGAGCCAACATGCCAGAATAATGCAGGAACTCTCCTGAATTCTCCCAAATTCACCTCCAAACAACTATAACACCTCAAAATGAATTCTAGAGAGGCAGAAACCACAAAAAGATGAAATGAAACAATTCTCCAGCCCAAGACAACTTAAAAGGTCAGCAGGAAAGGTCTGTTTCATTCCAGTAAAAGAGGAGTGCAGTCCAGTGCAGGTGGTGTTCAAGCAAGCCAACAGCAAGCCTTGCCCCAGCAAGCCAGTGGGAGGCCCTGTGCCCCAGCTCAGGTCAGTGACCCCAACACAACAACAGGTGAGTGGTCAGGGCCTGAAGTCTCTAGCGCAAGAAGCTTGGGAGTACTTCCTTCACCACCCTAGGAGCAGAGCTCAATTTTAAAGTCATAAAGTAGGCTGGAAAATGAACAAAAAATAAAATTTTTTAAAAAGAACCTGACCACAGAAAGTTGCTTCTAGCTTATTACCTGCTAACAATGTGCAATAACTACTTAGCCACCATTTCTGTGGTGGTTTAGGGCCTCTTTGTCTTGATCCTAAGTTTACCTCTTTCAAGCTTCAATGAGCCTCAGACCCAAGTTCATACCAGGATTTCAGAAATATCTACATTCAATTGGGTTTTTACAGACCTCAATCATATGACCTCTTGATCCTATGGCTCCTCTGTTTGCCAGCCCAAGCCATGGGAGAGATAGAAAGAAAGAGATGCAGCCCATGAGGCCATCACTTGGTACCTTGGACTAACTGTGTGACCCTGGACAAGCCACTCTGCCAGCCTCAGTTTCCTCATCTTAAAAAAGGATGATATTAGCACCTACCTCAAAGGATTGTTATAAGTGATTTACAAACCTTACAATTCTCTATAAATGCTATAACCTTTTGCTCTTCCTCAAATAAGAGAAACCTATAGTAGGATCATCTCTAAACATTTAGGATCATACAGCAATAGTTGAAAAGGATTTCAGAGGCCATGGAGCCAATCTCCCTCATTCTGCAGATGAAGAAGCCAAGGCCCAAGAAGGACTTGCTTTAGTATCAGAGATGAGATTTGAACCCAGGGCCTCTGACTGCAAAGCCAGGCTTCTCTGCACTGTTACCATGCCTACAATGTCATTTTGGAAAGGATACTGGATGTGAAGGGAGAGGAATTGGGTTCAAATTCTGACCCTGCCACTTAAACCCACCTGTGCGATGGTGGTCAAAGTGCTTCAATCATTCATTCAATATTCAAAAAGTATTTCTAACGATGTGGGGTTCAGGAAAGGTGTCTTGTAGGAGAAGGAAGAAAGGAAGGAAGCTGGAGATTCTAAGGTGGAGATGAAGAAGGAAGGAAGGCATTCCAGGCATGAGGGACAGTTGCTGCCAAGGCAGAGTCAGGAATGGAATTTCACATACAGGGAAGAGCCAGTAGTCCAATCTGGCTGGAATAAAGAGTATGTGAAGGAGAGATGGAAACTGAATCTGGAAAGTTAGGCTGTGAGGCCATTCAATCTCTTTTGGGACTTGGTTTCCTTATCTGTAAAATAAAATTGGATGGCCTTGATCTTCGATGTCCTTTCAGCTCTCAACCTATGATTCTGTGATGAAATAAGGAGACAGTTGGTTCTGTGCACATCTGGGTAAGCAAGTATATCCAACTGTGTATCCTTCTCCAAGTCTCTTTTGGCTTCCATTTGCCTCCAGTCATCAGTCAACAAGCATCTATGAAGCACGCATCATGTTCTAGGCACTGTGCAAGGTATGAGGACAAAGAATGACATGGTCCCTACCCTCAAGGAGCTGACATTCTAATAGGAGAGACAATGAGCAGATATGTAAGTATACATAGAATAATCATAATAGAATGAATTCAAATTAGGCATATACAAGGTAAGATGAAAGGAAGGGAGAATCAAGAAAGTCTTCATGGAGCAGGTGGTCCTTGAGCTGTGTCTTGAAGGAAGAAAGATTCACTGAGGCAAGGGCATTCCAGGCAATGAAATATTGTGCATGAGGAACAGAAAGAAGATTAGTTTAGCTGGATCACAGACTATAAGGGGAAGAGTAAAGTACCCTGAGACTGGAAGCATGGGTTGGAGCCACATTGTGAAGGGTTTAAAAGCTAAGCAGATTCCATTAATAAATGGTCAAAGGATATGAATAGGCATTTTTCAGAGGATGAAATCCAAGCCATCAATAGCCATATGAAAAAATGCTTTAAATCACTAACCATTACAGAAATGCACATTTAAACAACTCTGAGGAATCATCTCATACCCATCAGAATGGCAAAGTTAACCAAAAAATGGAAAATGACAAATGCTGGAGAGACTGTGGGAAAACAGGTGCATTAATACACTGTTGGTGGAGCTGTGAACTATTCTAGCCTTTCTGGAAAGTCTTTTGGAACTACGCCCAAAGGGCTATAAAATTATGCATATGCTTTGATCCAGCAATAGTCCTTCTAGGTCTGTATCCCAAAGAGATCAAAGAAAGAGGAGAAGGACCCATATGCACAAAATTATTTATAGCAGTTCTTTTTTGTGGTGGCAAAGAACTGGAAACTGAGAGAATGCCCATCAACTGAGTTATATAGATGTAATGGAATATTATTTGTGTTGTAAAAAAGGATGATGAGGTGGTTTCAGAGAAACCCAGGGAGACTTGTTGAAATGATACAGAGTGGAGTGAGTAGAACCAGGAGAAGAATTTATACATCGATAACAATGTTGTAAAGATAAACAACTTTGAAAAATTTAATCAACACATGAGGAGCCACAGTTCTAAAAGGACTCATGATGAAGAATGTTCCCCACCTCTAGATAAAGAGCTGATGGATTCAGAGTACAAATTGCAACACACATTCTTTCCTTCCTTTCCCTTCCCTTCCCTTCCCTTTCCTTTCCTTTCCTTTCCCTCCCTTTTCCTCTCCTTGCCCCTCCCCCCCATCTCTCTGTCTCTGTCTCTCTCTGTCTCTCTCTGTCTCTGTCTCTCTGTCTCTATCTCTCTGTCTCTGTCTCTCTCTCTCTTTCTCCCTCTCTCTCTCTCTCTCTGTCTCTCTCTCTCTCTGTCTCTCTCTCTCTCTCTTTTGACACAGCAAATGTGGAAAGTCATTTTGCTTGACTATACATGTTTTAATGAGTTCTGTTTTTCTTGCCTTCTCAATAAGTGGGGGAGGGGGAGTTGAGAGGGAGCGATTTCAGGAAATACAATAAAACACAGGCTGGTCTGGACATGCTCAGTTCAGATAACATGGAAGCCTTCATCCTTCGCCATGTTGTAGGGGATAAAGAGGCCTCCATTTCCATAAATCTGAACATGCTCCAAAAGCACTACAGACACAGGACCAGGAATTTCGAAGCAGATGGGGCATGGGGTTCTTCTAGACCCAGCCCTCATTCGACAGAGTTGCGTTTAAGGTTTCTATTCTCTCCAGGCCTTAGTTCTCTCCTCTGTAACATGCAGGGGGGGAAGAAGGATGAGCCCGAGGTCCCTTCTAGATCTGAATCTATGATCTGAGACCAAGCGGGAGCACACCCTGTGGATCCAGTAAGGAAACTGAGGCCCAGAGAAGGCCCCTAATTTGCCCCTGTGCTCAATGAGTCCTTAGGAGAGGGAGGAGTCAGAGCCAGGTGCTGACTCCTAGCCCAAAGCTGGTTCTTTTGTACCAGGTTACCTGCTCCAGCTGTGAGACCCCGGGCAGATCGCGACCCGCCTCAGTGTCCTCATCTGTAAAATGGACATGATTATCCCTTGTAGGCATTTTTGTTATTGTAGCCCTCATCCCTTTTATGTCACCAAGGGCTTCTTAACCCTTTTGTGTCCCAGCCCCTCTGGCAGCCGGGTGAAGCTGAGAGACTCCTTCTGAGAGTAAGAGGTTCAAAAGGAAACAACAGTAATAGTGAGTGTCTCCATAGTGCATTAAGGTTTGCTAAGAGTTTTGCAAACATCATCTAATTTGATGCTCAGCAACTCTGAAAGATAGGTGTTATTATGATTCTCACTTTACAATGACATCAGTGAAGTGACCTGCCCGGGGTCCCACAATAAGTACCTGAGGCTAGAGTTAAACTCCCATCTTCCTGACTCCCAGGTCAACACTGCTCTATTCACTGGGCCACCTTGCCATAATTGAACGAACATTCATTTAGTACCTACTGTGTCCACAGCACAAATTTCTGCCTCATGGTGCTCATCATCGAATAAAGTGATTAGGCTCCATCCTCGATTGATGTAGTCCTCAATAGCATGAGACAAATAAATGCCTTGGTGGATCACAAACCAGAGAGCAACATGAGCGAGGGAGAGTCTGAGGGCTTTAGGAGAAGCAAAATACAAAGACAAGGAACGAAATAAAGGCACAAAGACACAATGAGATCAACCAACCCCACTGCCTTCTAGTCAAGCCCTTCTGACCTGGGAACTCTCCAAACGTCCACGTGTAAATACACAGTCAGAGCCAGCGATTTGGGTGCTCAGAACAAGATTCCAAAATGAACCGACTTTATAAGACAAATTCATTTGACAGGGAGCTGGGGAGGGAAGAGATTTCACTAGAAAAGACCAGAGAAGGGAAGACCACAGGATACTGCCCTATGGCAGGAGAGACAGAATATGAAGAATGCAAACTCCTTGAGGACAGAGACTGTTTTATGTTTCTTATCATTTTTGTTCCCAGGGCACACAGTAGGCATTTGATAAAAGCTTGTTGATTGATTGACTGACGCTGTGAGGCTGCTGCTGGAGAGGTCACAAGTTATGGAGAAGGGAAGAATAACGGGGGTGGGGTTTCAGAGGAGGAGAACAGGAGGCACGTCATCTAAGAACTTTTCATTTGAACAAATCAGGGGAATAAGGCCCGGACTAATGATTTCATTGATGGGGGGGAACACCAAGATGAAAAAATAATAGATTTTATTCTTGCCAAAGAGGTGCTGAGGTCAGTTGATTCTGTGCTACTGAAAAATTGTAAGTACTGTCAACCCCTTTAAATTTCAGTGCTATGGGGCAAAGACCCAGTTGGCTGACGCTAGTTGTGGTTCTGAGTAAATTTTAAAAATATGATCAGAACAATAAAGACATACAAAGTAGCAGTGCCCATTGTAGACATTTAAATACTTCCTAGAATACAATAGAAGCAGGATCAAATCATGAAACTGTCCATAAAATCATTATAAAGCCTTCCAGCAAAGACTGAGTTGGGGTGGCCCCAGCCAGAATACGGCATCCAGAGATTTAATCATAAGAAGACCTATCAAGATCATTTCCTAGAGGAAAGTTTCTTTTCTGAGATGAGAAAAGTAAGCAAGTTGAACTGATCTGTCCAGGGTCTCATGGGTAATATCAAACTTGAGATTCAAACCAAGGTCTCCGATTCCAAATCCTGCAAGTTTCCCTGTGCAGATGGCCAGTGGCCCCATAGCTAAGCATGTCCAGGCCAGAATTAGAACCTGTGTCTTATGACTTCAAGTTCAGCATTCTTTGGCCTAAATTCAGTCTGTCTCCAGACTCCTGGGCTTTGTCCCTGCCTTTTTAATGAGGATTAAACAGAAATAAAGCCTTCATCAGTTTATGCCCGGGAGCCAGTCACATCCCAAGGGCCACAGAGAAATCACAGATGGACAGACAGCCGCAATTAAAAGGGGCCCTCCCCTTTTCCGCTGAATTAGGACCCTTAAAAAAGAGAGAGAAAGAAAGAAAGAAGCAAATCCATCAATTATCCAAACTCAATTAAGCAGGCCAGTGTTGGCAGCTTCCTGCCCAGGCACTTCCTGTCCCTTTCCCTCTTTGGCCAGTTTCATACACATTCCCAAAGGTCAGGTGGGTGACAGAGGGAAGTAGGAAGAAGAGGGTTGGAGGAGGAGGGGAGAGGGGGGAAAGAGGGCTTCTAGGGGCACTGAATGTTGGCAGTGTGTACACAGGGCCCTGCACATAATAAGTGCTTAATAGATGCTTATTGACTGACTGCCAGTGCATCAAGCTGAGGAATCCAAGATTTTTTTTTTGGGGGGGGGGGGGGGTGCCAGATTCATAGAAAATTGGTCCCTTTTAACTATTCCATAGCCTCCTCTATTTCCCAAACTCATTTTCTTCTAGATGAAGAACACCAAAGGAAACCATCCCCTCCGTTCTCACCCCAATACTTGAAAGGAAGACCAGATGTAGTTTGCAGCTGGATTGGCCAGCTCTTCTCCTCCCCTGCCCAATTGTTGGGGGGAGGAGGGGTGGGAAGCCCTCAGCACTAATGAAATCCCAAGAAAGAACCTTTGGATGGCAAAGTAAAAGAATAGACAATGGCAGGAAACTGGTAAATTCTCTTTTCATCTCAGCCTCTGTGTTTACTAAACACATGTTTAGACCTCAGAGTCACAGTCCTGGAGCCAGAGGCTTGGTTTCCATATTTTGTAAATGCCCCATGGCTCTTCCTTACTTGTTTAGTGTTTTAGATATGGAGTAGGAGAGCGGCAGAACCGGAGTCAGAAGACCTGGGTTCCAGCTATAGTCATACTACTCGTTAGCTGTGTTCACCTTGAGTGAATCACATCATTTGATAGAGTGTCTTTGGAGTCCAAGGACTTGGGTTCAAATCCCACCCCTGATACTAGCTTTAGGACTTTGGGCAAGTCACTGGACCTCCCTGGGCCTCAGTTTCTTCATCTGCAAAATGAAGGAGTCAAATTAGACGAAGTCCAAGATCCACTCCAGCCCTAAATCTATGAGCCTAAAACTTGGCTTCAGGACTTGGCTCAGTCACTTACTACTTGCCTGATCCTGGGCACACTCAGGGCTCAGTTTCCCTCATCTGTAAAATGAGGGGGTTGGACTAGATGATCTATGAGGTCCTTTCTAGATCTCCCTTAGTACCAGGTCTCTGTGCTGTGTGGGCACAATGTCCACTCACTAGGTAGATAAATAGATACATAGATAGATACATAGATATGTATCTATGTATGCATATGTGTGTACATACGTACATATGTGCATACATACAAGACATCCAATTAGCACAATACATTTGAATCACTTGAGTGTTGCTGTTGCAAGCAACATGTCTCTATGTTATGCTGCTCTGCTGAGAAATGGAAATCTCTTCTGTCTTCATCTGAACGGATTTTAGTAAGCAGCAATCTTAATATGCATCAGTTGTGTGATGTGTCCACCAAGGAAACTAGCGCAAACTTGAGCTATGTGAAAAGAGACGTTTGGTCCAAGACCAAGCAATCATTCAGTCAGTCAATAAACATTCATTAAGTGCCTACTGTGTTCTAGGAACTGTACTAAGCCATGAGCTTCCATGACAGCCACATCACATCCAGTTTTGGCCCCAGCATTTTAGGAAGGATTCTGACCATCCGGAGAGCCAATTGGAGGAGAAAAATCATGATGCCCTGATGTTCTGGCCATAAGAGGATCTGTAGAATGTTTAGCCTGGCAAAGTTAAAACTCAGGGTGGGACATAACAGATGTGATCAAGTATTTGAAAAGCCACCGGATTAGAGAGATCCCCAAGTAAAATGGCCTGCCTTGGGAGGCAGCAGGTTGAACCTCAATGGAGGTGTTCAAGAAAAGGCTGGAAGACCACATCAGGTATATGATAAAGACCATTCCTAGCTAGGTGCAAGTTGGATTAGTTGACCTCTGAAATCCCTCTCAGTTTGGAGATTCTGTGATTTCCTTTTTCTTCTCTCCCTTCTCCCTGCTTCCCCTCCTTCCCTTCCCTTCCCTTCTTGTCCTGTCTCATTCAGTCTCCTCTCTTCTCTTCTCTTCTCTTCTTTTCTCTTCTCTTCTCTTCTCTTCTCTTCTCTTCTCTCTCTTCTCTTCTCTTCTTTTCTTTTCTCTTCTCTTCCTCCTCTTCTCTACCTTCCCCTCCTCCTCTCTTCTTTTCTCTTCTCTTCTTTCTTCTTCTCTCCTCTCTCCTCCCTTCTTTTTTCTTCTCTTGTCTTCTCTTTTTTCCTCTTCCTTCCTCTCTCCTCTCCTCCCCTCCCCTCCCCTCTCCTCCCTTACCCTCCCCTCTTCTCCCCTCCTCTCCTTTTCTCTTCTCTTCTCACTTTTCCTCTTCTCACTTCTCCTCTTCCCTTCCCTTCTCTTCTTTCTCTCATCTCATCATTTATTAAGTGCTTAAATAGTGCCAAGCACCATGCTAAGCAGTAGGGATACTGATTCAAAGGCAAAGACAGGCCCTGCCCTCAAAGTAGTTTATAATCTAATGTAAAATAGAAGAAAAAACAATATTTTCATTGCTAACTTCTCAGAGTTGTTCTGAAGAAAGTGCCTTTAAATTGCAAACATGAACCATTAAAAAATGTAGCAGCTGAGAAAACTCCCATGAGCTTAGAGTGAATTTATAGAGAGGCCCAGCACGTAGCACCAGAGGAGGTGATAGGCCTGCTATGTTCTTGCCTAAACAGACAACACATGGCATTTGGATATGGGTCTGATGTTTTAGGAAGGACATGGACAAACTGGAGCCTGATGGAAGGAAGGGAATCAGGATGGCAAAATGTATTCAGTTAGACCTGTCCCCAAGTAGAATGGCCTGCCTTGGGTGGTAATGGTTCCTCCCTCAAAGGAGGTCTTTGAGTAGAAGTGGGATATTCCCTTGTTGGGAATGTTATCAAGAGGATTCCTGGGTAGGTCGAGGATGGGTACAATGAGTCCAGAAGCCCTTTCCTTACATGAGAGCCAGTGAGCCTATAAAAAGGAAACTGTCATAATTTCTTGAATTCCTGAGGAAAAATTGCTGGGGCAGGGGGGCTCTCCTAATAAGCATGATTTTTTGAGCCACTTAAATCTCGAGCATTTTAGGGCCATATCCTGCCATCAATTCTGGTGCTAACTTCAATGGGCATCCTGTTGGGGAAGGGCCGTCTGCAGGATGCAGCTTTACAAGACAGGCCTTGCTACAATAGGCTTTTCTATGGACATCAATGGATTAATTTCAAATGCTTATTTCTTGGCCATGAGGAGACACATTGTTTTCCCACAGTCAGGAGGCAGGGGCTACATTAGCCAAACTTCATTCTTGGAAAGTCAAAGAAATTATTTTTATTTACTTTTTTTAATGGATAATGGCTTTGCTCAGGGCTCCAAAGGTCAATAACAATTATAATGAAAACCCAGAAGTTGCTTCGGCCTCTGACTGAGGCCTTGTCTGGACATGCCAGCCAGAAATAATTTGCTCTCTTCCCTCTTTTCTGTGCTCCTCCCAGCCAGCCATCTACACACTCTGCTGAGGTCTTTCAGTCCTCCTTCCCTCCCTCACTGGCCAAACTTCCCTCCCCTGGAACATACACACATTTACATTGCTGTGGGTAAAGTGAGTTATCTTTTGGGGAGAAGAGGAGTAAAACGGGGGATCCCCAAGGATGTGTTAAAGCCAGAGCCTCTCTATTCACTACAACTCTATCACACTGCCTATCCATAAGGCACATTATTAACCTGAATGTGGCGGACCATCATGTAGGTGTGCCCCTAAAATGAGATCTCTTTGAAAGTCCAACAGAATCACAGATCTTTAAATGGAAGAGACTATCTAGTCACCCCTTCATTTTACAAATGAGGAAAATGAGTCCAATAGAAGTTGAACGACTTGCCAAAGGTCACAGTGCTGTTATGTGACAGAGGCAGATTTTTCATTCACATCCCCTCACTCCAAAGACAAATACAGAAATAGATGGTAGTTAGTGATAGGGAGATAAAGACTATTCAGAAGGATAGGCTGAAAAATAATGGGCATCTTTATACAAGTCAGATTTGGAAATACAGCATAGAACCATGATCTGGAAGTCAGATGACCCAGAGGTCCAAGGCCTGGTTCTGACATTTGTCAGCTGCGAGAGAGACACTTCACTGCATGTTTCATGCCTCTGTTTCCTTATCTGTAAAATGGCATGATAACAGTACTGGTGCTACCAACCTTGCAGAGCTGTTATGAGGAAAGTATTCCAAAAATCTCAAAATCTCCATGGAAATGTTGATTGTTATTCAGGGACAGAAAGGAGGTACCACCTACATTCAAAGCAATATGGCAGCCATCTTAGTCTCTCTCTGCTAGAAGCTGAGGTAGAATGGAATGGAATGGATTGGATTGGAAGTCATCTTTTTAAGCACCTACTGTGTGCCAGGCACTAGGCCAATTTAAGCACTTTACAAATATTTGATCATCACAGCAACCCTTTGAGGTAGGCACTATTATTATTCCTAGTTTAAGTTAAGGAAACTAAGGAAATCAGAGGTTGAATGCCTTGCTCAGGCCACCCAGCTATTAAGTTTCTGAGGCCAGACTAGAAATTGGGTCTATTTGACTCCAGGCCCAGCATGACTTCCAGGCCCAGATGGGAAGAATAAAACCATCTTAATTGTCTGAAGTTACTAAAACACTCACTAAACAAGCATTTATCAGTTAACCAATCAACAACCACTTTAAGCGCCTACTATGTACCAGGCACTGTGACAGGCATTAAAGACACAAAGACAAAAGTGAAAACGTCCCAGCTCTGAAAGAACTTAGTACTAAGAACTGGGCAAGCCCTTCTGGGCAGTACAAAAATAAAATGGTCTATGAGCTCCAGGTGCTAAGACTGTAATGGGCATAGACAACACAGCCCATAATTATATTATTATTTCATTACTCTCTGTTCGTAAATGCAAGACAAAGTTCTTTGAGATCAGAGAAGAGAAAGAGTCCTTTCAGCAGAGGAGGAGGGAATCAAGGAAGGCCATTTGAGACGAGCCTTGAAGGACTGAACATTGTTTCGCTCCATGCTCTCTTAGTTTCGATCAAAGCTTTCCTGTTTTTCTCTAAACTCAGCACTCCATCTCTCATCTCTGTTCCTTTGCACAGGCTATGCTCTAAGTTTTGTTAAGTGTGAGAGCCACTGATTATTCCACCCCATTGGCAAGTTGTTACCTTTGTTAGGTGGGGATTTTTCTTGATTAAATCAGCCAATAAGAGCTCAGTTCCACAAGAAGTCTGTTTGGATCGGGTGAGGCACTTGGTCATCCCAGGAGGAACTCGTAGGAGAGCAGGTTCAGAATCAGGGAGACGCTCCAATGGCCTGGCAGTAGAAGGGAAAGGGACATCCAGAGTGGATCCAGAAACAATAGCAGCCTGGGAGCAATCAGGGAAAGGAGAACCGTGTCAGAGAAGGGAGAGACTGAGGAGGGCCATCACAAGACTACCTGCTCTACAAGTATCTTAGGGGGGCAGAAGACTCAGTCTGATGTCACCAACAGTACCTGCCTTCTCAAAGATTGAGGAAAGTTACAAGAAGAACCAATTTCCCCTCCCCATACCTGTCTGTGATTCTCAGTTTCCTCTTCTGTCAAATGACTGGATTTAATTAGATGGTTGAGAATCTAAGTTCCCTTCCCATTCTGAGTCCTAGGGAAGGATTCTGAATAAAGGAAAGATCTGAGCCGTATCTCTATAACCTTGGGCCCATTGCCAATCATCTTTCCAGTTCTAAATCCTCTGGTCATTCAATCAGAACTGCTCATCAGGGATGAGTAACCTGGCAACATGAACAGGATGAATCAGAGGAGGAAAGGAAGCCTAGAGGATGGAAGGTCTGGATTTCCCCCACAAGATGGGTAGGACTTTTCTTTCTTTTCATCTCCTTTCTTTTTCTTTCTTTTTTTTTGGGAATTACGGATTGGGGTGGGGTATCAAGTATGAGTCAGCTAACCCATAAATAGTCTGGAGGAAGGCGACCCCACAAAGCTCCGAGCCTGGGACATGGCTGTGATAGGCTTAGACTCCAGAGAAAGGACAAGAATCTTTCAATGATCTTTTTTTTTTCAGTCTTCTTAATGAAACTTTACTACAGGGTTGTTTGTTTTTTTCTGGAGTAAAGGGACAATAGGAAAGGGAAGGCTGCTTTTATGCCTTTTATTATTATTATTACAACTTCCAGAACATCAAAAGCTCCTCCAAAAATCAGCAATATTTTTGATGATGGAAGTATGAATAATCAAACATATGGGTTGGATTTCCTTTAAATTATAAAGAATCTCAAAAGCATGAGGAAAGGAAAACTTAAGCAAAAAAAAAAAAAGTTTTTCAAATTTTACAACCTCAGAGCTTGGGAAATAATTTCACAACTACCAATGGGGGATGGGGGAGAGTGAGGGAGGGAGAGACAGACATTTCCACCACTCTGCTGTCAGAAGCAATTAAAAAGCTGCAGATTCTAAGCTAGGCAGTACGCTACAATGGAACAAATATTTGAATTGGTAGCTGGAGGACTACTGGGTTCCAATTTAAATTCTGCCACTTAATATCTGTGTGACCTTGGAGGAGTCATTTAACCGCCCTAGTTCATCATCTGTAAAATGAGAAGATTGAAATAGTTCATCTATAAAGTCCCCTCAAACTCTACCATCCTGTGACTTAGTCCTGACTTTTGTCTGCAGTCCCAGCAGGGCCAGCTCTCAATCTGAAAGCTTAGCACAGTGCTTGGCACATAGCAGGTGCTTACTAAGTGTTTATTAATTGATTGAGTATAATTTGGTAATTTCCAATTTGAGTTCATTTGAATTTCTCTGGGATCTCCCATGAAGCTTCCATTGTAATTAAAGTTCCACCATTAGAGAATTGTCCTTTGTGGGGAAAGGGCAGAGGTGGAAAGGAGGCTCTACAGATCTCTTAAAATGCGAATATTCCTAGGATTGTTTAGTCGCTAATACCTTATTGTGAATCCCGAGCACCACAAAAACCCTAGTGCCTGAGTAAGAAGCAGAAAAGGCAGGCAAGAGACAAAAAAAAATTGTGAGAATAAAAGGATTTGATATTTATTGAGCACTTCGTAAACCTCAAAGCACTATATAAATACGAGTTATTATTACTGTTATGTTGTTTAGGCTTGTACCTATTTTATGAGTTCCCACCCTTCAACCTTTGCCCACAATGTTCTCTAGGTCTGGAATTCGAACTCTCACCCCAACCATCTCTGCCTGTTCACTCTCGGCCCATTTGTCAATGTCAAGGTCTCATTCAAATGCTGTCCAGATGGAAGTGACCTTGACCTCATCTGAGCTCCCTGCACTCTCAGATCCTCTTCCAGAGTGTCAGCCCTCCCTCACTCAAATCAAAGTCAACTGCAAGTTATGTCATCATCTCCCCGATGTCATGGTCCTCTTCGAGAACGAAGGACAAACACAATCCTCAGGTGTGGAATGCACAGTCATCAATGGATCTACATTTATTAAGCACCTACTAAGTGCCAGGCACTGTACTAAGTGTTGTGGAAAGCAGACTGGTCCAAGTACCAAATGATCTGGGTGGGAATCCCAGCTATGAGAGGTAACAGCCAGGTGACCCTAAGCGCGTCACCTCCTCCCTTCACACCTCAGTTTCTGCATCTTGAATACTCTGACAATCATTTTTCCACTCCTTGTCTTCTAAGGTTGTTGGAAGGAATGCAGTTTTTTCAGCCTAAGAGCAATAAAATTATGAGACATTAATTCATCAAAATAATAATAATGATAACAGTTTGTGTTAATGAAATGCTGTCAGGTTTGCCAAGTACTTTATAAATACTGTCTCCTATTATCCTGACAGTAACCCTGGGAAATAGGGGTGACTGAGGTGAGATGAAAGATAATACAAATGATGCAGTAGATGAAGCGACAGAATCGAAGGAAGACTCGAGTTCAAATCCTCCCTGGGAAAGTGACACTAAACTGCGGTGTCCTCATTATTAAATGGAAAGTGTTGGACTCTATGGCCTATAAGATTCCTTCCATCTCTAAATCTATGAGGCTATAAAGCATTTTTCTAACCTTAAAATACTATACAAATGTGAGTTGTTATGATTGCCTCTGTGTGTCTTATCATTTGTACTAGACTTAAAATTCGTAGACAGCAACAACTATACTGTTTTCCACTCTGTACCCCAAGCATGAAGGCTTTGTACATAGTAGGTTATTTTTTAAAGTCATTTATTAAGTGCCTAAGATGTGCCAAGCACTATGCCAGGTCTAGGTGCTAGGGATACTAATACAAAAGTAAGACAGGCTTTGCCCTCAAAAATAGCACATTGTACCATGTGGAATGAAGAAAGGAAGGAAGGAAGGAGGGAGGGAATGAATGTTGTTGGCTGCTACCTGGCACCAGCCTTACAGTCCAGGGCCCCTAACTTGTCAGTATGTAAATACAAGAGAACTATCATAGCAGCCTCCAAGCAGTTAATGTCAGGATTTCTGAAGAGGAAGTAGGTCTGTGCCTTATTTTTCTGGAAAAAAAATGAAAATGATAATAATATTAAAAAATCATGTTCTGCTTGTTCATAAGAAGCCAATTTCCTGACTGCAGTGGCTTTGATAAATTGGAGTCCAGCAGTCACCAGGTGGCCAACTCTTCCTGGAAAGGCAGACTGAGTCTTCAGCATCTTCCCTGCCCTACCAGAACAGACTCTTTGGCTGGATGTTTGCCAGTGCCATCCTCAGCCTTAGAGGAAATGGGAGAGGAGTTTGGATTCAAACTCTTTCCACAAATTAAGAAGGGCAGGAAAAGAAATGGGGGGAGGAAAGGGGTAGAGAGAGATGGAAAAAAAAGACAAGAGAAAAGTGAAAGGGGGAGGGAAAGAAAGAAAGGGGGGAGAGGGAGGAAGGAAGGAAGGAAGGAAGGAAGGAAGGAAGAAAAGAAAGAGAGAAAGAGAGAGAGAGAGAGAGAGAGAGAGAGAGAGAGAGAGAGAGAGAGAGAGAGAGAGAGAGAGAGAGAGAGAGAGAGAGAGAGAGAGAAAAGGAAGGAAAAGCTCAGAGACATACACATAGAAACAGGCAGAGAGAGAGAAGGAGGAAGGGAGGGAGGGAGAGAGGGAGAGCGGTCTCCGCATCCATCTCCCTGGAGTCTGGCAAATGTCAGAGAATGTGCCCAGAAAGTGAGTGGTCCCAAATCTCGGATTCCGGCAGCGGCAGCAGCCGGTACCCCGTGCCAACTCCAGTCCAGGCTGCTCCCCAGAGCAGTGGGTGGCTGTGTGACAGGCCTGCTGCTGCCGGATGGCCCGGACAGCTCAGAGTGAATCACCGCCGGGAGGCTTCCTTTATTCCCAGGGGCAGGAGCGCAGCCCCACAGCACGTCGACTCACATTCCGCGGCTCCAGCGCCGGGGAGGGGGCATTCTCACTACAAACATTCCACGGCAGGGTGGGGGTGGGGAGAGGGTGGGGGAGAGAGGTGAAAAAGACAAAAGACAAGGAGGTCTGTGGAGGGTTAACTGTCATAGGAAAAAGATTCTAGCATGCATTGGGGATGTCATCCTCACCCGGGGACCAAGGACCCAGGGCAAGCTGGCCTCTCCAAAGAGTCCCAACAGCCTCTAACAGTCTAAGATAGAAGTGTCCAGCTCTAACATTCTGCATTCTCTAAGTGCCTGTGTTTTATGGTCCCTTCCAAATCTTTCTCTGTTCTCTGGCCCCTCCCAGGTGGCTATGACATTCTCTGTTCTATGTTCTAACATTCTATGCTCTGACGTCCCTTCCAAGACTAATCAGTCAGTCCATTCATTAAAAAACAACTTCTACTCACCAGCACTGGAGGTACAGAAGTGAAAATGGAGCAGCCCCAGCCCTCGAGAAGTATGTTATCAGGAGATAGTCCCTGTCCTAACACGTTGTGTTCTAAGGTCTGTCTTCCATCCTTGACCCTAATTCCGTCCTATGTTCTAAGAACCTTTCGAGCTCTAACGTAAGATATCCAAAGGATTCAATGTAAGAAAAATGATATAACATAACCCATCACACAGGCACCAGTACTGTCCCTGACACCATGCACCATAGCAGAAGTGAGGTTTTCATAGAGGAAGAAAATTGCATTACTTCATTTCACAGGCCCATAGAAGGAAGGGACCTCAGAGATCAATGAATCCCTTCATTTTATAGACAGAGACTGAGGACCGAAGTGGTAGCGGAATCGCCTGAGTTCCCACAGTGAGTCAGTGGCAGAAGGGGGAGGGGGCGGGTTCCTGAGTGCCTTTGGTGGTGTTCTGGCAGCCTGGGAGTCTATAGCCTTTACAATGGGAAAAATAGCAGTAACTCCTATTTCCACAGCTCCTTATGTTTTACAAAGCACCGTCTTTACAAGTGTTCTGACAAAGTAGAACTTACAGGGATCATTTTCCCCTTTTGACATCAGAGAACATTGAGGCACATTGCCCAAAGTCTCCCAGCTAATAAGTGTTGAAGCTGGGATGCATAGTACTCTCTGGTGGTGAGATGGACATTCTTCCAACTCCCGCAAATGCTTTCAGCCTTGATCGATACCTACCACGCTTGTCTAAGTAAAAGCATTCCCTCAAAATGTACAGGCCCATCTCTCCTTTATATCCCTGACTCTTGACTAGGGCCCTGGATAGACAACTCTATAGGGTTCACGTGTACTTGGAACTTGGTGGTCTACAAAACATTTACAGTTTTTATCAGTGTGTTCCCATTCAAGACCTCAACGGCTCCTTCCTAAAACTCAGAGGCAAACAGGGAAGGGATTATTATCCCTCCTACAAATGAGGAAACAGTCCAAATAGGGGAAGACACTTGCCCAACAGCACACAGCAGAGCCAGGATGCTAGCTAGCCCAGCTGGTTGCTTCCAGAATCGTTTTTTTTTTTCCTTCCCTCTAATCACGAGACTTCTCAGGAGTCATTGCAGTCTCACTAAACACCCTGGAAACACAGGGATTCCAGCGCGTGGCTACAACAAACTTCCTTTTCCTGTGGTCATCTTGGCACTACTGAGCATCATTTTAGGGAGGGGAGAGACAGGCAGGAAATTCTTCCTCCCAGGACAAACCATTCCGAATTCCCCTCAAAACATCTATCCATTTTGCCATTTACAATGGCAAACACCTCCAAGAACTCGGGGGATTAAGCCCCCTCCTGTTTGGATGTACCAGAACGATGCCTTCTGATTGATTCACTCCCAAACTCCACTCTGATCTTGAGCCACATCCAAACCCACAAGCTCTTGAGAAGTCAGCTGAGAATCTCGAATAGCTTTGGTGCCTGTTCTGTGCCATTGGGCCTTGGTTCACTGGAGCTCTTGAAGCAAGTTTACTCTAGGACACTTGTGGGCAGGGCCGGATACTCAGGGACTTGCTCACTCCTGAACAGAAAGAAAGATTATAACGGTTGGTTGCTGGTGGGCTGCCCACAGTAAGGCATTTGTCTCCCGGGCCTCTCCCCAGCTCACAAGCTTCATGGGGCTGCTTCAACAGGTGGTTCCCTTTCTCCATCCAGTTCTCACTTCATTTTAAGCCCCTCTGGAGAGGAATTTTTTCCCCCTCAGATCTTCCATGGGCTCATCTAAGTCTTGATCAGTTAAACATGGAACTGTCTTCATTGAATCGAATGCCCTATGCTCTGACTTCTTCGGTCAAGAAACAGTCTCCTTGACTAGTTTGTGATAGAAGGGGGAAGACCCCTGAAACAGATGTTAGAAGACGGTGGTTCTAGCCTGGCTTCTGGCGCTAGCCAGCAACAGAACCTCAGGGAAGTCACTTCTTCTCTCTGATCCAGTTTCAGTACACCAGTTAAATTCAACAAGCATCCATTAAGAGCTTACTATGTGCTAGGTAGTCAGATAGCACAGTGGATAGTGCCAGATATGGAGTTAGGACAACAGGAGTTCCAATATGACCTCAGGCACTTACTAGTTGTGTGACCCTGGGCAAGTTACTTAAACTCCATTTGCCTCAGTTTCCTCAACTGTGAAATTGGCATAATAATAGCACCCAGAGTTGTTGGGAGGATGAAAGGAGGTGATATTTGTAAAGTGCTTAGCACATGGCATGGTACACAGTAGGTGCTCTGTAAATGCTTATTCCCTTCCCCCATCCCCGTGATCTGTCCTAGGCACTGGGAATTCAAAGACAAGAATGAAAGAGCCCAGGTCCTCAAGGAGCTTACATTCGACAGAGAGGGGGGGAGCAGGCACACAGATGAGATCACACAAAAGAGAGATGTTTGCTGGGGCTGTGATTTCATCTATATGGGGTCTTGCTAGTGAGGAACTCTCTACCAATCCCAATCAATACCTCCTCCTCAATTTAGTCAGTCAGTCAATGAGCATTTATTAAGCACCTTTGGTATGTCAGGCACTGTGCTAAGTGCTAGAAATACAAAGAAAAGGAAAAGACAGGCCCTGCCCTCAAGGATTCTGTAATTTCTTTGAAACAATGAGCTAATAAATAATATATATGAAGGCTTTGTGACTGCACACGACTACAGAAGCCCTCGAGGAGCTTGCCTGGGGCATTGAGAGTGACTCTCCTAGAGTCACACAGCCAATATGTGCTAGAGACAGGACTTGAAACCAGGTCACGCTGAAACCTGAAGCAAACTCCTCATCCACCAGGCCAAATGTCAACTCATCTATGTGTTATTGGGACACTGGGGGCAGGGGGAGGACATATGCCTGGGGAGAAGCAGACATGTTTCCTGTTGGAATGTGCTCCTGAATTTTGCTTTGAAGGTGGTCAGGGATACTCAGAGGTGAGAGAAGAGTAAGTGAGAGGGGCCAGGACAGCCAGTGCAGGGGTAGGTAAATGAGAGATGACATGTCACAGACAGAGAACATCCAGTCTGCCTGGAACCAAGAGAGCAAAAGGAGGAAGGAAAGGGAAATCTGACTGAGAAGCCAGGCAGGAAGTGGATGGAGAAGGGTGTTTAATACCAAACAGAGGAGCTTGTAGCTTTTCAGCAAGAAAATAAGGAGTCACACAAGCTTAAGGGAGGAGAGGAGTGGCCTGCTCAGACTTGTGCCTTAGGAAAATCAACTAGACAGATGCGAGAGGTCTGTGATTTCCCTTTTGTAAGTGTTCATGTCAACAATGTAGAACAAAATCCATCCACCCTTGCCCATCTGGTATATCCCTCCAGCTCTTAGATCCTAAATGCCAAGGTCCCTTCCCCCTCCCAGCCCTGACATTTCCCGTTCTAATGTCCCTCCCAGTCCTGACATCCCCTGTTCTAAGGCCCCTCCCAGCCCTGACATTCCCCGTTCTAATGTCCTTCCCAGTCCTGACATCCCCTGTTCTAAGGCCCCTCCCAGCCCTGACATTTCCCGTTCTAATGTCCCTCCCAGTCCTGACATCCCCTGTTCTAAGGCCCCTCCCAGCTCTAATATGTTTAAGGTTCTTTCCACCTCTAATATTCTATATTCTAAGTTCCCACCCAGCTCAGATATTTCATGTTCTAAAGTTACTTGCTGCTTTGACATTCTATATTCTAATGTCTTTCCCAGCTCTGACATTCTGTGATTTCTCTGATCAAATGAGTTAATAAGCAATACACATGAAAAGTGTTTGTGACTGTACATGACTACTTAAGTGTAAATCGTCATTTCTAATTGATGACTCATGCAATATTAAGAATCAAAGTGGGGGCAGCTAGGTGGTTTAGTGGACAGAGTGCCCATCCTGGAGTCAGGAGGACCTAAGTTCAAATCTAGCCTCAGACACTTATTAGCTGCTTGACCCTAGGCAAGTCACCTAACCCCAATTTCCTCAAAAAAGAATCAAAGTGGATATTATTTATTTTTCTGATACTTCCAAAAAACGAGCGGAAAAAAATCAAAATAATTACATAAAATGTTTCTATGTAAAAGAAGCTGTTTTAAAAAATCAATTAATGAAGATTTCTTTAAATCCAACCTTTTTTTCTTAAAATCCTAGAATAAAAGAATCCTTAAAGACAATATAGTCCACCATCACCTCTCCTTGTTTTACAGATAGAGAAACTGAGGCCAGGGTGAGTTTGGAGTTTTGGTTGAGGTCAGATAAATCAGTGTCAGTTAGAACTCACAGCCAGGTCTCCCACAGCTGCCTATCCCTTCACCACAAAATCCTGAGATGTACACATTCCCCAACCCTAAAGGTATTGACCAGCTTTTCAAAATTTCATCTGATTCTTTTCCTTTCAAGATTTAAGGGATGTTTGGTCAGACATGAAGCCAATTCTGCTTTGCCTTTTCCTTGGTTTCAATCACTCCAGATGTTCAAGCAAGGAGTGTGGTCCAGCCTGGGAGAGAGAATTCTGTTTTCTTCTGTTATTGACAGGACAGGTGACCTTGGCCAAGTCACTCAGTTTTCTCCCAAGTCAATAAATGCCTCTCGAACAACCCGAGTAGAGACCACTAGACAAGGCTTTCTGGGATGGGGGTGGGAGGAGGAAAGAAAGGAATTGATGTCTAGCCTGGAGTAGAGACAATTTAATGGGATCATGATTGTTGTCTGCACATATCTGGAGGGATGAGAAATTTTTACAAAAGGGTTAGACTTAATCAGTTTGGCCCCAAGGGCAGAGACGGCATGATGCATTGGGAAGTGAGCTGTATGTGAAGGCAGAGGCTCTGGGTTCAGATTCCTTCTCTGCCAGTTACTGTGTGTGACTTCAGCAAGACACTTAAGATCATTGTACCTCAATTCACCCTTTGTAAAATCAAAGGTTTGGACTAACTCTAAGATCTCTTCCAGGTCTAAGTCTATGACCCTACGTAGTAGCAGCTATACAGGGAGGTAGGGAAATGGTTAAAAGTCGATCAATTTGGACTATAAACAAAAAAGACTTTTTAATCAATGGGCATTTATTAAGTACCTACTATATACTGAGAGGGGCAGCATGGGATAGTAGGTAGACAGCCGTCCATGAAGGCAGGAAGATACCTACTGACCATGGGCAAATAACCCTCATTGCTCTAGGCAGCTCTCAAAGACAGAAAGGCTCCTTACACAGAAATTGGACAGGGAAAATATTTCATCGTTCGTTAATCTCTAACTGAAATGTCATATTTCTTTTAATTAATTTCTTTTTGGTGGGGAAGCAATCAGGATTAACTGACTTGCCTAGCATCATGTAGCTGGTAAGTATCTGTGGCCGGATTTGAACTCAGATCTTCATGGACTGCTGGACTGGTGCTCTATCCACTTTGCCACCAAGTCACATCTATTTTCTTTATTTAAAAAAACTTTATTTAAAAAACCCTGATTCTGAGAAGGTGACCCAAAAGGGGGTCAGGACACAAAAACAGGTGAAGAAACTGGGCTCTAGAATTCTAAGTTGCAGAGAGGATGCTAACCTCCATGAGTAGAGAGTATGTCCTCATCTGGGAGCTGTCTATATTAATAGAATCACGGATCCAGGCCAAACCCCAAACCTATGTCCTAGGTTCTGAGGACCCTAAACCAAAAATGAAACAGACTCAGTGCTCAAGAACCTTGTATTCTATTAAGATAAACAAGTCCACTTCTAAATCACTTTCCAGGGCACTGGAGCTGTCCAAGAATGGAGTGGGCTGTTTCATGAGGTAGTGATAGTCCCATGAATGAAAACAAAAGCTGAATAACCATTTGTTGGAGATTTAGTTTAGAAAAAAAAAAAAAAAGATTCTTGCATGGGGCAAGGGGGCTGGCCAGGGTGACCTCTGAGCTCCCTGCTGGCTCTAAGCTTCTTAGCTGAGGGGTAGGGAGGCCATGGGGAGAAGAGAGAGGTCAATCTCCACATTTGTATGATGGGAATGAAGCCACCTCCATCTCCCGGGGATATTATGTGACCACATTAATTAATGCTTGTAAGCTCTTTGGACAGAGTGAAAGGGGGGAGGGACAAGTGAAAATCACCATCTTGTTATTCCTGTCTCCTTGCCAAAACAGGCTTGCACACAGTGGCCTGGCTCATTCTGCCTCTCCTTCCCCATCCTGTTTTTGTCCTCCTTGCTGTTCCTCTCTCCCTCCACCCTTTCCCTGATCCTGTTCTCAACAACACAGCTGCCTTCTGTCACCTTCTTCTAGTTTTTCTTTGCATTTTGCTCAGCTCATCCTGTTGTAGTATTTCCCCTGCTCGTAGGAGCCTGGATTCATGGGAATATGGAATATCAGAGGAGAAAAGACCTGAAAGCAGACCCCGTGATAAGATCGAACAGAGAATGTTAGAAGAGAAGAGGAGTCCCTGGAATCCCCTGCTCCTTCATCCTGTCCCCACTCACACTTTGCCAGCTCCCATTCCCATCATCTACCTTCTCAACTCCTGTTTACTCAGCTGAAGAGAGTCAGGGGAATCGCACAAATGGACCAATTGAGTCTCTTTTGTCAAACTCCTAGGAAAAAAAACTATGAAGATTCACTCTCTGCTTCTCCTTTCACTCGTTCCTCGTCTCCTTGGGATCCGACTTCCAACTTCATCACTCAACTGAAATTACTCTTTCCAAAGTTACCAGTGATGTCTCAATGGCATGGGCTTTCATCTGCTGAATTTCACATCACTGACCATCCCACCTCCTGGAGACTCTGCCCTCACTGGATTTTCCTGCTGGTTCTCTTGCTACCTGTCTGCCCATTCCTTCTCAAGTTTCTTTTACTGATTCTTCATCCTTGCCCCATTCCCTGACTGAAGCTGTATCCCAGGTCTATCCTGGTTCCTTCTCTATTCTTCCTCATTTCTACCTTTCTCTCTCTCTTTTTAAGTTTAATAGTATTTTATTTTTTTCCCCAGTTACAGGTCAAGAAAATTTTTAGCGTTCATTTTTACAAGATTTTGAGTTCCAAATTTTTTTTCCTTCCCTCCCCTCCCCTCTTCTGAAAATGGTAGACCATTACTGCCTCTCATGCTGATTTCATCATCTCCCAGAGGTTTAACTTCATCTCTATGCCAATGACTTCCAGATACTTCCAGATACAGATACAGAACTAGATAGACACAAGATGATGGAAATGGACATAGACATAGACAGAGAGATAGAAATAGATAGAGACAGAGATGTACAGCCCTAGCCTTTCCCAAGCTCCATTTCCACATCACCATCTGCCTATTGCTTGATTCTAAGAGGAAGTTTCTCCTCTCATCTCAAACTCAGCATGACCAAAACAGAACAGATCATCTTTCCCCCCCAAAAAACCCTCTCCTCTTCCTACCATCACTATTTCTCTGGAGAGCTTACATTTACTTAGTTTCATAACCTCCGAGTCATCCTTCTCTCTCAGGCCACAAATCTAATAATTAGCAAATCCTGTCATTTCCCTCTCTCTCCTTCAGGTATGCTCCTCACGCTCTCCCAGCCAAACTGACCTACTTCCTATTCCCAGGACATGATAGTTTCTGCCTCCACATCTTTGCACAGGCTCTTTTCCCTCCCTGGAATGCCCTCCTTCCTCACCTCTGACTCTGAGGTTCCCTGTCTTCCTTCAAGGCTCAGCTCAAGTGGCAACTGGAGGGAAAAGATACATGAAGAAGAACCTCAACTGATAAACTCTTTGAGGAAGAGAAAGTTATGAACAGAAGAGAGCCGTGGAAGGAGGGTATTGCAGAGGGTTGTGCCAAACTAAGTAAAGGCATAGGAGAGGGGGAAATGGGGTTAAAATTTGGCAAAGACCTTAGCTTTTATCTAATCCCATCCTTCATTTTATAGATGAGAAAGCACAAATAGAGAAGTTCAGCAGGTCTTTTGGTTTCCCGTCCAGTACTCTCCACCCTTAGTTATCAATTGGTAAAGTTAGTTTCCTTGAGTCTGGAGCTGGACGTGGTCTCAGAGTACACGAGTTTGCATTCTCTCTATGACAGCCACAGAATCAAAGAGCCGAGCCAGGAAAGACTTCAGAGGTGAAGGCCAAGCCCCTCATTGTACAGATAAAGAAACTGAGGCACAGATAGGTTAAGTGACTCCACTAGGATGTGTCAAAGGCAAAATCTGAACTCAAACCTTCCTACTGCATTCAGACAACAAGCATTTGTTAAGCCATAAAATGGGCCTGATGCTAAGTGTATGTAAAGAAAAGCCACCAAAAAAAATCCTTACACAAATGAACAGATGTCCCTGGACACATCATTATATTCTGGGCCTCAGTTTCCTCACCTGTGAAATGAAATGGTTTGGACTAGATGGCCTCTAAGGTTCCTTCCAGCTCTAACTTTTTGAACTGAATTGAATTATGGAAGCTGAGGCTTTTACAAGGTATTTAAGTAAACAGAAGAAATTATAAAATGGGCAGTAAGGAAATCATTCCCTTCCAAACTGAATGTGCTGTCCCAGCTTCAGACCTACACTCATATCCTAAAAATCTTATTTAACTTTCTCTCCACATCCTCCAGTGATTCACTCTTTGAAATAGAAATGGGCACTGTTTGGGCAATGCTTCTTTCTGGAGGCCAGGCAGGCCCCTGGAGCTTGAGCCAACACAGCACACACAGGAAGGAAAGCCAGCCTGAGGAGTCCCTTCACCATCCACTGGGGCTCTGCATTCTGAACTTGGACCATACAGGCTGCTCCAGTCCTCAGTCACTGTTGGGCTGCAGATTTCTCCAGCAACAGCTTCTCCACAGGATGGATCGGAAAAGGACCCCCATGGGGTTCTAATTGTCTCCAAAGCAGAAACATCTGTGAGCATCCAGCCCCGAGGAGGAAAGTTCACTTCCAGGTTACAATTTCCAGGAGAGATGACCTCCCCATTTTACTGCAGCCCCATGTTCTCAAAATACTTGAAAGGGTTCATCTTAAACCCAAACAATTAAAATGTGAATTAAAAACCATATGGGATTCCCTCCATGTTGGACAACTTTCCAGTCCTTAGAACTAAGAAGATAAAAATATAGGTGTTCATTTCAAATCCACCTTCTATTTTTTATGCATGGAGTCTGATCCTTCTCTCCAATGTAAATCTTGGAATGCCCCCCCCCCAAAAAAACTGCCTCCTGATAGTTGAAACTGGCAATGTAAGCTATGAACAGGCCATCAGTTAAAAGCTGTTATGTATTTTGCAGCCTATTAAGAATTAGACTGATATTTACTAAATTGAGAGGAACCTGAAGGTGATGGGTTTTGAAAATACTTTGAGCATCTCTGCTGAAACTTTCACAGACATTCAGTTGCCTGTATTCTGCCCTTGCCAGTTTTGCCTGTATTTATAGGACAATGAATGAATCGATGAATTGAATGAATGAATGAATGTAAAAGATTTTATTAAGTGCTTTCTATGGTTTAGGTGCTGTGATAAGTGCTAGGGACACAAATACAATCAAACAAGACAGTTCTTGCCTTCAGAAGGAATCCAGTCTAAAGAAAGAAGGCAACACAAAAGGTGACCTAGAGTGGTGGCCTGGATAGAAATGGCCAGGATGTGGCCTGGCAGCCTGGCACTGGCAAAGGAAGATGAAAACACACCTATCGGACCCCAGGGTCCTAAGGGCAAAGCCTAAGTTCTGGTGGGAGGGGGATGAGGATAAGGAAACAGGATTTGGAAATGGCCAGGAAGTGGTATGGCAGCCTACTTATCTAACCTTAGACCAGGGGTTTTGATCTGTTTGTGTCATGGATCCTTTGTCAGTCTGGTGAAGCCTATAGAACCCTTCTCAGTCAGTCAGTCAATAAGCATTTATTACGTGCCTACTGTATATGCCCATGCACTATGCTAGGTGCCAGGGTTGCAAAGAAAGGCAAAAAAAAGCCCCTGTCCTCAAGTTCAGTACAAGAAGGGAGACAACATGAAAACAACTAAGTAGAAACAAGATATAGATGGAATAAAAATTGGAGATGATCAACAGAGAGAAGACATGAGCATCACGGGAGATCAAAGAAAGATTCTTATAGAAGGTATAAGAGACTTTATTTGAGATTTGAAGGACAAAAGTGAGGCCAGGAGACAGAGACAAGGGGAGAGGGCATTCCAGGCATAGATGATAACCAGAGAAAATGCACAGAACCAAGAGAGATGGAGTGTCTTGTTCAAGGTACAGCCAAAAGGCCAATGTCATGGGATTAAAGAGCCCATGTCAAGAAGAATGGCATAAGAAGACTGGCAAGCTAGGAGAGGGCAGGTTATGAAGGGCTTTGAATGCCAAACAGAGCATTTGGTATTTGATCCTGGAGGTAATAGGGAGCCACTGGAGTTTATTGAGTAGGGGGTGGTATGATTGGACTGGAGTGTTAGGAAAATCACTTTGGTGGCTGGATGGAGGATGGATTGGAGTGGGGAGAGACCTGAGGCAGGCACACCCCCACCCAGCAGCTGTTGCAATAGTTCAATATAAGGTGATAGGATCTGCACTAGAACAACGGTAATGTCAGAGGAGAGACGAGGGAGTATTTGAGAGATGTTTCCAAGGTAAAGTAGACAGATCTCAGTAACAGCTTGAATATAGGGGATGAGAGAGAGTGAGGAATCCAGGATGTGAGCCCGAGGGACTGCGAGAATGGTCTTCCCCTCAACAGTAATACAGACATTTGGAAGACAGGATGGTTTGAGGGGGAAAGATAATGAATTCAGGTTTAGATATGCTGAGTTTAAGATGTCTATGGACATCCAGTTTGAGATGTTCAATAGGCAGTTGGAGATAAGGGACTGGAGAGAGGTTAAGGCTAGGGGAAAAAAGATCTGAGAATTGTATGCATAGAGATAATTGGATCCGTGAGAGCTGATGATATCACTAAGTGAAATAATATATATAGAGAAAAGAAAAAGTCCTGAGGGACACCCACCATTAGTGGGCATGATCAGGATGAGGAGCCAGGAAAGAAGACTGAGAAGGAACAATCAGCCAGGTAGGAGAATAACCAGGAAAACAAGGTTCTATGAAAATCTAGGAAGAGAGTACCAAGGAAAAAGGATGATCAAGAGTGTAAAAAGCTAAGAGGTCAAGAAGGAAGATTTAGAAGAGGCCATTGGATTTGTCAATTAAGAGACTGGTAACTTTGGAGAGACTAGTTTCAGTTGAATGACAAGGTCAGAAGCCAGGCTCTCTAGAGTTCAGGAGAGAAGGAGAGGAAAGGAGGAGGTGGTGCCAATTGAAAACCACTTTTTCAAGGGGTTTAACCATGAAAAGGAGGAGAAATATGGGACAATAGCTAGCAGGGATGGAGAGGTTTTTGAGAGTGGGGAAGACTTGGGAATGTTTACAGGCAGTAGGGAAGCAGCCAGTAAACAAAGAAAGATTGAAGATTAGTGAGAGAGTAGTGACGGAGGGTAGTTAGCTGGTATAGTAGACAGACTGCCGGGCATGGAGTCAGGAAGACCTGAGTTCAAATGTGGCCTCAGATACTTCTCACCCGTGTGACCCTGGACAAGTCACTTAACCCTGTTTGCCTCAGTTTCCTCATCTGTAAAATGAGCTGGAGAAGGAAATGGCAAACCACTCCAGTAACTCTGCCAAGAAAACCCAAAGGGGGTCACAAAGAGTCAGACATGACTGACCAACACAACAGCAACGGGGATAATAGCGGAAGCGATCTGTTGGGGAAAACAGGATGAGGTGGGCTCACTTGTGCTTGTAGAGGGGTTGGCTTTGGCAAGAAAAAGAGCCCCCTCTTCATAAAGCATCTCAGTGAAGTGAGGAGGAAGAGGGGGAGCTCTCAGCTAAGGGTCTCATTCTTTTTTTGGTATAATACGAGGTAAGGTTCTCAGCTGAGAGAGTTGGGAAAAGAGGAACCAAAGAATGTTCAAGGAGCATTGAGAAGGCTTGGAAGAGGCATCGTGGTGACTAGGATAGGGAATCAATCCAAGAGATGTAAAAAGATTGCCTTGCAGCAGTGAGGGACCAGTTCAGACTGCGTGGCATCGGTGCATAGTGGATCTGGTCAGTGTCACTTCATGATTTTCTCCAGTTTTGTTCAGCAGCATACGAGTAGGAACAAATTCAGCAGTAGTTGTAATAGTAGTTTAAACCCTGAATATGTGGGGAGTCCAAAAAGCCGTGGCCTCCTAGACAGACTTTCATGAAAGCAAATATCAGGTGACCGTCATTTTCAGGTATTAAGGTCCCAACACTTCTCAAATCCTTCTCAGCTGACCCCTAACAGAGAGCAGGTGTTCCCTGCAGGGATGACTTATGGAACAGGTAGGCATCCATTCCCCATTATGGCTCAAAGGATAGTTATTCTAGACTGGGATCTTTGCCTTTTAAAGGAGGATAATTACATTTTTGGAAGCCAAGTATTCTTTTCATTGTGAACTCACCCTTTACCACGTTAATTAGGCTCTAGGGCACACCTGCAAGGGAGGTATTACCTCTGTCTCCCTCTTTTTACAGAACGTGGGGGCTGAGGAAGGAAGAGTTGGCTTTGCTTTCTTTATGCTCCGGGCCACTGAGACAGAGACTGTCTCGGCTGCGGCTGGTACTTAGGACTTTACGGTTCCCTGTCCTGTGTTTAGACCCCTCTTTACCTAGTTCACTGGGGTGTTGGGAGGGATAATTAATGTTTCTAGGAGCTTTGAAGGTGGGAAAGGCTGTGGCAATAGATGTGTCGAGCATGCCGCTGATTACTAACGACAATAATTATTCACAGGAATCCTAAGCTCTTTGTAAGAAGAGCTGAGACCTGGGGAAAGGCTGCTTGATGACTGCCTTCCCATTTTCTCAGGTTCATTTGGGAGAGAGCTGTTTACTCTGAAGGAAGATTAAATGATAGTGTAAGGGGGTTGGAGTGGAAACGAGAGCTGAGCACAGTGCCGGGCACTCAGTAGGTGCTTAATAAATGTTTATTGAGTGATCAATGATGATAAGTCACTGGTTAATTCTGGCTAGGATGATGGAGTATATAATGATCCTTCTTCTTGCCTTCTCCTTCTGCTAATGCTCCACCTGGCCACCCAGGAAAGTATTTAAGTTGCTAAAGACTCCTAGAGTGGAATTTCTTCCCGAGTGGTCACCCCAAAAATGATAATTTCTATTATCTGATAGTGAAAGGTCTTGAGCTTTGGCTATCTGGGGATTGGATGAAGGAACTCTATATATAAACCTGGAGAAGAGAAGGTTAGGGGACATATTCAAGTATCCCCTGTAAAGGAAGGGGTCAGCTTTGGCTGTTTGACCCCAGAGGGCAGAAGCCAAAACAATCATTGCAAGTGGCAAAATACAAATTTAGGCTTGATGCAAGGAGAGCCCTCCTAATCACTAGACCCATTCAGAAGGAGAGAGACTGACCTGGAAGACAGGGGTTTCTCATCAACTAGAGGTCTTCACAGAAGGGCTGATTAATGTCTGTTGTAAAATGTTCTTTTGGGTGTGGGGTGGACTGCTGGACGGTGGCTGAGGTGGCTTCCATTCTCAAATTCTGTGATTCTGTGAGAAGTACAATTCATGATTAAGACATCATCTTGGATGAGACTGATAAAACTTCAAAGGTTAGAGTTTCCATTTGAATTGCTTTGTGAAGAGGGAAAAAGTTCTTCCTTTCTAATATCTGAGGGCTAATTAACATCTGAAGCCTTGCCCACTTCCCTCTTCATGATGGTGCCTTCCCTCTGTTAATCGTCTCCAGTCTGTCCTACCTATACCTTCTCTGTACGGTCTCCTGAATGTTGTCTCCCCCATTAGACTGAGCTTCTTGAGAGAAGGGGCTATTTTTTTTTACCCTTCTCTGCTTCCTCAGTGCTGAGCATAGTGCCTGGCACGTAAGTAATAAATGTTTACTGATTGACCTACTGACTGATTAGAAGTGTTCTGCAAGGCAGGTAAGTGGCATAGTGGATAGAGAACCGGCCCTGGATTTAGGAGGACCTGAGTTCAAATCCAGCCCGAGACACTTGACACTTGCTAGCTGTGTGACCCTAGGCAAGTTGCTTAACCCCGAATGCCTCCAAAAAAGATGAAAAAAGTGTTCTGTTTGCCTTCAAAGGATAGAAGTAGGACTAAGAGGTGATTGTTACAGACCTATGTGAGAGGAAGAAGGGATGGAGGGAACAGCATTCACCTTTTCTGGACCAAGAAAACAACGATCATGATGGTTCTGAGCATATGCAAATAGAAAAATCCACAAATTCTAAAGTGACAAAAAATGACAGTGAGTAATTGTCATGAGGAAGTTTGTCAAGCCTAGAACGGCCTCTTGGCACCATCTACTTATGGTTCCTAGTTCTGCCCACTGGGATCAAGCAAAACAAGTAAAATTACCCTTCCCCATAGAAGGTAATGGATTGCCCTGCCCTGGAAGGCTTCAGCAAAAACTGGATGCCTCCCTATTAAGCATACGGGGGCGGGGGGGGGGGGGCTTATTCAGCTACAGATTGGACAACTGATGGCCCTGAGGGTTCTGCAAACTCTGTGTCCACAGAATGACTGCTTTTTGTCTCCATTTCCTTGTCACAATTGATCAACAGCAACAACATAGGGCATGTGGTCCAGGACTGGAGAAGCTGACCACTATGCCTCCCAGTCTCTTCTTCTGATCACATCACACTTGGAGAAGCTCAGCTGGGGCATCACATCTTAAAAAAAAAAAAAAAACTATCCTTAACGGTGAATATCCAGGATGGTGAAAGGCTTTGAGTCAGTGTCATAAGAGGGTCAGCTGAAACAGCTGAGAATGTTGAAAATGAAGAAGAGAAGGTTTCATCTCTTCGCTGTCCCAGCGGCCCTCCCTAACAGGTGGTATCCAGACCTCCCATGATAGCTCTTTTAAAGTATTTAAAAGCTTTCTATGCAATCATTCGGTAGTGTCCAATTCTTCTTGACCCCATTTGGGATTTTCTTGACAACGATATTTTTGGAGCAGTTTGTCATTACCTTCTCCAGCTCGTTTGACAGATGAGGAACTGAGGCAACCAGGGTGAAGTGACTTACCCAGGGTCACACAGCTAGGAAGTGTCTGAGGCCATATTTGAACTCAGGGTTCCTGACTTTAGGTCCAGTACTCTGTCCACTGCACCACCTACCTGCCCAAGATAATATGCCCTGTATATGTGCAACAGATTGATAGCCCAAGAGACACATAGACAACGTGCTCAATGAAACCAACAGCAGAAACATACATACAGCATACGTACATGGTGAGTCCAAAATATGGACAGACAACTGGACCAACCAAGAGCTGAGGACAAGCAGGCCTTGGTCTCTTGGTCACCAGGGCACATGATGCAAGTGTTTAAAGATGATGAAATCATCATCATTGTCACTAACCTCTCTGTAGTGTTTTAAGGTTTAGAAAAGACTTTACATATGCTAGCTCATTCGATTCTCAAAATAACCATGTGACACGGGTCCTACCATTATCTCCATTTTATAGATGAGGCAACTGAGGTTTAGAGAAGTCAAGTTACTTGCTCAGGGTCACACAAGTAGTAAGTATCTAAGGCAGGCTTTGAACTCAGGTCTCCTGGTCCAGTTCCAATGCTCTATCCACTGGAACAGTTAAAAAATGCAATTCTCTGTGAGGAAAATGAGGGAGAAAATGATGGTTGGGTAGATAGCAGTTCTGACCCCAATCAGAAGTCTATCAAGTAAGCGTGATGTGGTGGATGGAGTAATTGGAGCCAGAAGACCTGGATTTGAGCCATCGCTTCCCAACTCACTTCCCATTTTTGGGCCTCAGTTTCCCCATTTGAATTAGAGAGTTAGAGTAGATGACCTTGAAGGTCACTTCCAGTTCTAGAGTTCTCTAAGTCTATGAAAATAATTACAGCCACCTCATGCTGAGTCAGGGCTTCCTTGTATGAAAGCAGAGATGTGTTGGCCAATAGTTGGGGGTGTTGAGGAGGTGGTCGCAGCATCAATCAGTCAACAAGCACTTGTCAAGCTCCTACTCTGGGTGATGCACAAGGACAGGTGAGCGGGATACAGACACAAAGAGTGCAATAGTCTCTATTCTCAAGGCTCATGGTGGAAAATGGATGAGAGATTCTGTCTAGGTCCAAGAGAACTTTATTCTAAGACTCTGCTTGAATACCCAGCCCCAATAACCTAGCTTCAAAGGGGATGCCACTGGCGATAAAAAGGTTCTCTTAGCCCAACTTATCCTAACTCCTAGAAAAATAGTTCAAAGACATCTTCCTAGTGATAGTGAATCAAATATGTCATGGTCGTCTTTGAGGAACTATGATGCAGCAGAAAAAATAGAGCCCCAAACTCCAGGAATAATATCAGGACAGTCCCTGCTCAAACCACATCTTGCGTATCATGTTCAATTCTCTAAACAACATTTTAGGAAAGACATTAATAAGGTTAGGAGCATCCAGAGCCCAACAAGGATGGTGGACAACCTTCAGTCTGTACTGTTTCAGGATCAGTTAATGGATCTACAGATGTTGAGCTGGGAGAAGAGAACACATAGGGAGATAGGACTGATGTCTTAGAGTATCTGAAGGGATATCACAAGAAGGACAGAAAACACCTTGTTCTTGACCCTTGAAGGGAGAACTAGAAGCTTTGGGGTGGGGTGGGCTGAGTTGGAGTTAAGACAAAGCCCAAAACAAACTTAGGTGTGATGCAAGGAAAGACTTCTTAACCTTTAGAACTATCCAGAGGTGGAATGTGCAGCCTGGGGAGATGGCTGGGCCTCACAACTTTGGGGGTCTCCAAACAAAGTCTGCATGGCCATTTTGTCAGTTATGGGTTGGGTTAAATAACCAATGAGATTCTTTTCAACTCTGAAATTTTGGTTCTGTACAGTCATGGAGGCCTAGAGCTGAAAGGGACCACTTGAGGTCATTTAGCCAATCTCATAATTTTACAGATAAGGAAACCAAGACCCCAAGAGCCTGACTTTCTCAAAGTCACATAAGTAGCAAGAGGCAAAGGCAGGTTTAAAGCCAGGTCCAGTGTTTTCTCCACCACACCAGGATTCCTGAACCTTAATTGACCCAGACTCACTAACCATGTAATCACAGGCAATTTGCTTTGCCTGATGGAGCCTCAGTCTGGGCATCTATAAAATGGGGATAATAATACTTTCATTATCTCTCTCACAGGGTGGTTGGGATAGTGCTTTGTGTGCTTTAAAGCCCTGTAGAAATGAGAGTAATTAAGACTATGGGGCCTCATAATCATCATTGTTTTCAACAGCATTCAAAGCTTTCAAGTTAAAAGTAACTATAAACTGGACTGACTCATATCCCAATAACATGTTTAAAGATGTCGTCCGAGACCTGTAAATGACCTGACCTCTGAGAGTATAGAATGGCATAGGAAATGGAACGGGAAAAACTTTAGCAGAACCCTAGAAGGAAAGCCATCTACCAGGTCCCACTAAGAAGGTATAGGAAGAAGCCTTGAGGAAATTGGGTCCAGTATTCTTTCTTTTAAGTCAGGCTGAAAGCCAAAAAAAAATGTATTTATAAAACCTGGGAAGCAGATGTCTAATGGGGGTCAGAGGGCACTTTAGTTTTACCTCCAATGCTGCTACCTCTTGGCTATGTGATTTTTGGAAAGGTTTTTTTTTCTTTTCTGACCCTCAGTTTACTCATCTATAAAACGTGGGGATGGGACCACAGGAGCTCTGAGTTCCCTTCCAGGGCCGATATCCTCTGTTCTAAAGTCCATTCCCAAAGCTCATGTTCTCTTTGCCAACCTCTTCTGCGGAAAATACTTTCAAGCTCTAACATTCTGTTCCTCTAGCTACAATATTTTGTATTCTAATGCATCCCCCTCATATAATAGTCTATGTCCTAAATTCTCTTCCAGCTTTAACCCACTGTGTTCAAGGGTCTTCCTAGTTACACCATTCTAGGCTCTAAATTTTCCCTTCTACCTCCAAAATGTCTATTCTGAAGCCCAGCTCTAACATTCCATGTCCTAACACCCCTCTTATGTTCAAGGAATCCTCCAATTCTGATATCCTATTCCAAGGTCTCTCCATGACCCTTCCGACACAGACGTTATATGCTCTCAGGTCCCTTCAAATGCACCTTACAATCCTGCAGTTCTATAAGCAAAGGTCCCTTAAAGCACCACAATTCTGTGTTCTAAAGCCCTATCCGGCTCTGACATTGTCTTCTAAGACCCACCCCAGCTCGGATATCTTCTCTTCTGTCTCTCCCAGTTCTGGCACTCTGTGTTTTAAGTTTCCTTTGTGCTCCAAATCTCTGTGTTTCAAGATCCCAGGCAGCTCTGAAGCCTCTTCCGGTACTAATATTCTATGGCTCTCTCATTGGCTGGCTCTGATTTTCTAGCTAGACTATCACCCAAAGTGGGGCCTTTTGAATGCAGAGGTAAGAGATAGAAGGAAAAGGAGGTCTGGTCACTTGGGAAGGAAATTTCCAGCAGGGAGGTGCAGCTCCTTAATAAGATGTAATATCATCCCCATTTAAAAACACAACTTCATATTAACCCTCAGTAATGAAAACAGTGATTCATCCTCCAATAACACTCCTTCCAATGAGCCCTGAGGAGAAATGAAAGCTGATAGCTGGTGACAAGTGATACTCCAAGATTTAGACGGAGAAGTTATTTTGGTGTCCAAGAAAACCAATATCCAGATGGACTTCTAAGGAGGATGTTTTAGAATTGCTCAGGACAAAGAAGAGGGAAGTGTCTTGGACACATTCAAAGGGCCTGGGTTCAAATCTTATCTCTGGTATTTATTGGCTGCGTGACCCTGGACAAATCATCTGACCTCTCTGTGCCTGTTTTCTCAGCTGCAAAATGGGGAAGTGTGTGAACTGAATGTTCTCTAAGTTCTGTTCTGGTGCTAAGTCTTTGATCTATGAAGAATATAATTGATAAGCTTTCTGGAGAAGGTTTCACTGCTATTTACGTGGGGTCCTGGAGGGGTGAGCCAACATTCATTGTTTGTTTGTTTTTACCACATTTGTTGATACAGAGTTGTAGAATTTTATGGTTGGAAGGGGCTTTAGATATCATTCTATATTTCCCCCTCATATTATAGATTTTTAAAATGAGGTTGAATGTATGAAAGCAGAAGTTGAGTTGTCATTAGTCAAGAATGTTGTTGATAGAATCCATGCTTCAGCTAGGGAATGGTCTAGATGCTGGGGTCTCTTCCAATACTTTAATTCTATGGTTGTATAATCTGTGGCCCCAGATCCTCCAAGCTCTGAGTTCACATAAATCAGGTCGGGTCTCAGGGCTGTCCCCCAAAATTTGGCTCGTATACCTTCCCCAACTCCACCCTAACCCAACTGGGAATTGCTCTAGGAAATCTCCAAAGATGCTAACATCTAGGCTTGCACAAACAATAGGGTGATAAGGGATTTTAGCCAAGGTAATAAGAATATATAAAGGACATGACAGCATTTTTCATCTTCTCACAGAAAACTCAGAAACCCAACAGACTCACAGAAATCCATAAACAGATATGTGAAAGACGTAAGGCACTCTTAGCTTTCAAAAGGCTCCCAGCTTTTGGAGGACAAGATGGAGGATGTGCATTGATGCATAGTGGAAAGTACATTCTCATTAGGGGTCAGTTAATGAGCTGCAGTAGATTTGGGAAGATCTCTGAGCAACCTCCTTATCCATGTTAACTGGGTTACTTCAGTTCTACAGTTATAAACTCTCTTAACATAGAATAGGCTGTGTATTAGGGAATCGGTTGGGAGGTAAAGTGGTTTCGAGTTACTGCTTTCTCTGAGTCTTAATTTCTTCATCGGTAAAATGGAATAATTATGCTGACAGTGCCTGTCCTAGCCCCCAGGGGAGTTGTGAGGATAATGTATGTAAAGTGCTTTATAAACATGAAGCCTACACAAATGTCAGCTAGGTTGGTGCATCAGCAGAAATGCCTGTGTGATACCCCGGCCTTAAGGATTCCCAAGGGTTGAAGCATTTAAGAGCAAAAACAAACAAATCCACAGGGCAGATGACTGTATTTATATTGATAAACACTAAAGATAATGATAACGATGATGATGATGATGATGATGATGATGATGATGATGATGATGATACCAGTGCTTACCCTTTGCTTAGCCCTTACAAAGGGCTTTCATATCCCATGAGCTCACTGGATCTTCCTAACACCCTAAGAGGTACAGGCAAACCAGGACACTGAACCCCTATTTTATACCTAAGACACTGAGGCCCAGGGAGGGGCGAGGAGGCAGTTCTGTGAAGTGTAGTGGAAAGTCCATGGGACTGGAGTCAAATGACCTAAGATATAACGCTTACCCAAAGCATGAATTCCAAAAACAATGTTCTTGACAAGTAGGCTCCTGCCTTGGCTTTAAGTACAGTATCCTTGCCATAGTTTCCTCAAGGTCCCATTGACATGTTTAACATCAAATCGCCTGGAACAGAATTCATGACCTTTCACCCCAATCTCACTCCTCTTCTTAACTGCCCAATTTCTGTAGAGAGAAATGGCATTCATCTGGCTACCCAGATTTGCAGTCTTCATCTTCAACTCTTTACCCTCCCTTGAGCCCCATAATAAATCAGTCTGTATTCAGATTTGGCAAGATCTCCCACATTTGTCTCCTACTGTCTACTTACACAACCACCACCTATTTCAGGCCTTTTATCATATCATATCATCTGGAATATTGCATTGGCCACTTAATGGGTCTCCTGCCTCCAGTCTGTGCCCTCTCCAGTGATCCCCAGAAATTGTATTTTATCTACTTTGTTTACATGTGCAATAAAATATATGTGCATATGTTACTTCTTTCCAGTAGAACTTCAGCTTCTTAAAGGCAAAGAATCTTTATTTTTTGTCTTTGCTTCCCTGGCACCTAGCACTTAATAAGCATAAGAATGCTTCTTAAATTTCCTGGAATCATAGTCTCGAAAGTAGGGAGCTTGGTCCCTTACCAATCATGGCATGGCTGCAAAGGGTATTCAATCACCCAATTAGAGAGGAGGGAGATGGGTAGCATAGAACTCTTTCTCTGATAGCCAATCTGGGGATAAGTCTCCAACAGGGCCATACTTACCCTTCTCCCGTTGTTTCCCCAAACTCTCTCACTCTGACTACTCCCACCTCTGAATAAATTTCCAACCTACCCTTTTCTGAGTCAGGTGTGATCATCCCTTAGGGCAGAGTGGGTACCTAACCACAAACTGGGCCCCACATCAGCAACTACACATATGTGAATGAAGGAACCCTCCCCCATCCTGCTCATCCACCTTCTGCCCCCCAGATCACTCTCTGGCCATAGCAGGTGCCTCCTCATTGGGCAGACACTGTGATTTCGAGCAGTGACCACTAAGGAACCACTCCTTCCTCCTTACTTTTCAATATTGGTGGAACAGACAGAGTCACACAGGATGAGCAAGTATAGATGGGTTTTGTGATTTGTACTAAAGATCTCTTCAAATGTTCTTCCTCCAAAATCCTCCCCTTACCTGAAGTTCTTTATTCTGTTCCTAGTACCACCATCTTCCCAGGCTTACAACTTAGCCATCATCTTTGACACCTCACTTTTGCTCATCCACATATTTTGCCTTTCTACTGCCACATTAACTTTCGATTTGCTCCCCTTCTCTCCACTCCCACAGCCACCATTTTGGTTTAGATCAAAGGTTTTTAGCCTTCTTTGGTCATGGATGCCATTGGCATTCTGGTAATATGGATCAGAGCCATGTTTTAAGACACATAGAAAGACAAAGGAAACCATGCATATTGAACCAAAGATGTAATTCTGTTCCCTAAGTTCATGGACCCTCTGAAATCCATCTGTGAACTCCAGGTTAAGTATCTCTGGTTTAGACTCTTATCACCTGTCACCTGGACTATTTCAATAACTTCCTAATTGATCTCTCTGCCTGTAGTTTCTCCCCACTCCAATGCATACTCCAATTAGCTGCCAAAATGATTTTTCTAAAGTGCAAGTCTATCACTCCCCTACTTAATAAACTCCAATGGATCCCAACTATGATGAAATATACATTCCTGTATTTGGAATTCAAAGCCCTTCACAACCAACCTTTCCAACCTTCCTACACCCTGTGGTTCAACCAAACTAGCTTTCTGACTATTCCTTACACCGAAGCAATAACACATCCAAAATATCCAAACATGAGTAAGAAAATAACCCATGATACTCTTCATTAAGGCAGAACCACATAAAGAAAGAACAATGAATTGATATTGAGAATTTCCTGCTGATTTGAATAAACGATAGTGTTGGACACATCATGTCATTTCTCCATGTCTTACCAAAGTCTGCCTCTCTGCAAGTCAGTTCTGAGCTCTGGAGAAAACCCCACTCTATGGAGTCCTAGATAACTAGGCTGAAAAGTGGTAGATTTACCACTTGCCATCTATGTGACCTTGGGCAAATCCCATCATTTCTCCCAGTCTCAGTTTTCTCATCTGTAAAATAAGATGATTGGATTCAATGACCTTTAAGTCTTTTCCAACTCTATGACCCTGTGATGCTACAAAGAGATAAAAATCCCATTTCAAGGGCACAGGACCTTGGGAATCTCTTTCCCATGTGCATCATCTCGAGGTGTGTTAATTCACTGGCATTTTCTCTATACTGCAAGTCTTTAAGCAGAGGCCAGATGTCTGCTTGTCATAGAGGATATTCTTGGTCAGGCACAGGTTGGATTAAGTAGTACTCTTTCAACTCTGAAATCTAGGAGTGCATAAATTACAAGAGATATGTTTGGTTTGGTCGATGCTTCCATGATCTTTCAAAAGCTCAGAAATTCAAGTTTTCATGGAGCTCTTGGGTAGCCAAGAGGAATCAGGAGATGGAGAGTCATGTAGTAGGGAAATTGGAAAGACCAGAGTATGTGGAGAAGAATAAAGAAGAGGAACAAGAGAACAATTGATTCAATGGCAACATGCTTATAAAGACAAACAATTTTGAAAGATAAGAACATCCATCAATGCAATGGTCACCCACAATTCCAGAGGACTCAAGATGAAACATACAACTCACCTCCTGACAGAAAGCAATGGAGTCAAGATCCACACCAGGACACTTTATTATTTCTTTTTTTGACGTGGCCAATGTAGGAATCTATTTTGCTTGACTTGTTTGGTTGTTGTCCTTCCCTCTTGAAGAGGACCAAAATGATATCACTATGCCAGAGTCAAGTTTCAATGTGTCTGACTGTGGCTGAGCAGGCCAACATAAGCTGGGAATGCTCTATTACAGGTTGGGCACAATTAGTCCATGTGAACATTTGGCGTGGACATTCTAAATTTGTACATCCTGCATTTCCTTTGAGCTGTTTCAATGCTGCTTTGCTCATAGAGCACAGTACCTTCTCTGATGTGGGAATACCATGCTGAACAGGCCTCTGCCAGTGTCTCCCATGTCCCACAATCAATTCCAAAGTTCCTGAGAGATACCTTGAGCATGTCTTTGTATCCCTTTTTCTGAACACCATTTGAACGCTTGCCCTGTGTGAGTTCTCGGTAAAATAGTCTTTTTAGCAAGTATACGTTTTGCATTCGACCAAGATGGCCAGCCTATGGGAGTTGTGCTCTCTGAAGCAGAGTTCGAATGCTTGGCAGTTTAGTTCAAGTAAGGACCTCAGTGTCTGGTACCTTATCCTGCCAGGTGATCTTCAGAATCTTCCTAAGACAAATTCAAATGGAAGCGATTCAGTTTCCTGGCATGGAGCTGGTAGGCTGTCCAGGTTTCACAGACATACAACAATGAGGTCAGACTACAAATTTGTTAAAGGGGTTTCAGTGTTGTTTTCAATGGGGAGCGGGGAAAAGTGGGAGGGAGAGAAAATAAATGCCTGTTAAATTTTTTTAAAATAGTTTCAAAATTATTTTTACAAACTTTCCATGTCCTTCCTAGCTCTGACTTTCTATGTTCTATCTCAGATTTCAGTGGGTTATTCCAATTTATCCAATTAAAAGTTTCTAGGTATTGAATTTCCAAGGATTCACTTAATATCTCTGCCAAAAAATCACGTTGGAATTACAGAATTTAGAAGTAAGAAGGGACCTCAGAAATCATTCTCAAATTGGGAAGCATTCATCACATGTGGCTCATTCCTCTGTGGCTCCACCCCAGACTCTGGCACTTCTCCATCGTACCAGAAAAACCTCCCCAAAAGCTCATTCCACCCCCAGGCTTCTCACACTGGAAGGCACTCACCCCTAGAGTCCCTTCTTCAGACTAGTGGCTTCCACGTGGAATCTCTATTTTAAGGAAAACAACCAGGCCAGCCATGTCTTCATTCCTCCGCAGCCTGCATGCCTGACTCTCTAGACTTTCTTCACCTCCTTTTCAGATTCCTTTTATGGATCATCTTTCCCAGTTAGAATGTAAACTCCTTGAGGGCAGGGACCGTATTCTTCTCGAATTTGTATTCCCTGTGCTTAGCATGATGCCTAGAAACTTGTCATTGTTTTTAAGTCAGATTTTTAATCGCGTCCCACTCTTCACTTGGGATTTTCTGGGAGGAGATACTGGAGTGGTTTGCCATTTCCTTCTCCAGCTCATTTTACAGACAAGGAAACTGAGGCAAACAGGGTTAAGTGACTTGCCCAGGGTCACACCACAAGGAAGTTTTTAATTCATGAAAATGAGTCTTTGGAACTCCAGGCCCCGCGCTCTATCCACTTTGCCACCTAGCTTAATCATGCTTGTAGACTTGTTGACAGCAGCTAGATGGCACAGTGGGTAGAGTGCTAGGCCTGGAGTCAGGAAGACCTGAGTTCAAATCCAGCCTCAGACACTTACCAGCTGTGTAATCTTGAACAAGTCACTTAACTGTTTGCCTCAGTTTCCTCATCTGTAAAATCACCTGGAGAAGAAAATGTCAAACCAGGATCTTTGCCAAGAAAATCCCAAATGTGGTCACAGGGAGTTGGAAAAGACTGGGGAGAAGAACCAACCAAACAGACACTAAGACTCAAAGAAGGTCAGTCATCCAATGCTCAGTACAGTGCCTGGAACACAGTAGGCACTTAATAAATGTAGATTGATTGATTGACACAAATAGTGACACAGGATCATCGCTCCAGGGCTTAAAGGGACTTCAAATTCGTGAAGTCTAATTCCTCTTTGGTAGTAAGGGGCGGTCAGGATTTGATTCTAGGACTTGTGACTCCCAAGCTTGCACTCTCTTCAGTGTGCCACATGCTGTAGTAAGTCAGTGGAACAGTGATTGTAAATGATTTCCCCTGGAATTAGGATCCCAGGACGCAAACGATTTCCGGTGACACCAGGGGCCAGAGCTTTCCTCAGTGGCCCCAGTTGCTCCGGTTTTCCTGGAGCAACATCAGATGTTTTGCATTCAGGCTTCTGTCCAGGCAATTTCATATTAAATCAGAGGAGGGGAGGAGGACTACAGAGGCCTCATCCAGCATCCTCCCAGGATCTTCCTCCCTGTCAGTGGCCAGCTGAGCTGACAATCAACATCAGGCCACTGAGCAATGCCAATGAGCCAGCTGCAATACTCTTGCAAGCTGCATCATAGGATTTATCACTCCCATTCTACAGAAGAAAAAACTGAGTCTGAGAGAGGAAAAATCCCTTCCCTTGCTCGGCAGGAAATAAACTGGATCAGCTTTGCCCACACACCTTCTGTGGCTCATCACATTTTCTGAGGTCCTATTCATATCAAACCTCCACAATCAGCCCTGGTTTAAAAAATAATCATGTGAGGCCCCTGCTTTGTGATCTGTGCAGATCCTGAGCACCAAGAAGAGGACGAAGGGGTGGGGTGGAGGAGAAGGAAAGGGGGGAATGCCCTCTGGGCAACCAAAGACAACAAACAGAGGGAGAGGAAAAGGAGGAGGCTGCAAGACAGAAAGCAAGCAGCTGGGTGGGGTTCTCCTTGTGCCTAGCCGAGGGTGGGGCAGGGTTTTTCCAAGGCTGTTTGTTTATAAGTCACATTTTTCCTGAACTGCATCCAAAGGCCTTTGTTTTTGCAAAGAGCAACAGAGTTTCAGAAAGAGAAAAAGAGAGAGATTTCCCTGAGAATTCTCCCTAGAGCTGCACAGAGCAGCCCCACTGAACATGCTATTTTTTAAAACAACATTTTCTGCCAAACTCTGAGGAGGATAGCAGTTATTGGCCCATGCTGAGCTGGGGTCCTGTCAACAGGATGGGCATTGATGTAATCCCCCTGAAGATCTTAGTAAAGAAGAATAGGTTAGAAACCCTTATATTCCTGATGGAGCTGACCTGTCTCAGGGAGGAGGAGGAGGATGATTGGGCGTCCTATGGAACACTGTGGCTCAATGGAAAGAGAACCTGCCTTCAAATCCTGTCTCTGTCTTTTACTGTTTGACCCATGGCAAGCCACTCTTTGGGCTTCATCTATAAAATAATCAGCTTCTTCTGTCAAATGAAGACAGGTTGGAATCAATGACCTCTAAGGTCACTTTTAGGTCTAAAGATCTATGATCTTGAAGGAAAGTAATGAAAGGGGAAGTTTCAGAGAAACTCGAGAAGACTTGAATGAATTGATGCAGGCTGAAGTGAGCACAACCAGAATGTTTATATGATAACAGGCACATCGTAAAGACGAATAGCTTTGGAAAACTGAGGAACTCCAATGAACATCATTACCAACCACAATGAGGACCGATGATGAGGCTTGCTACCCACCTCCTGACGAAGAGATGATGGACCAAAGCAGAATTAGACACGTATTTGTGAACATGGATGATGTGAGAATTTATTGTTACAAGGGTTTGTTTGTTTGTTTTCCAGTGAAGGCGGGAAGGCAGAAGAGGGCAAAAAGTAAATGCTTGTGAATTTAAAAAAAAAATTTGTTTTAAGTTATTCCAAGGATAGACTGCTACTATGCATTCTATTCAGGTTAAACATAGAAGGGATTATGGTGCACTGGATATGAGGTCTGAACACTTGGGCTTTGATGGTTAAATACTAGGGGGCATATTGTCATGCTCAGTTCTTGGTTGATAACCTGGAGAGTAATAAGAGTTTGCATGTACATAGCAGTTTAAAGTTTGGAAAGGTCTTTATATTCTTTGTCTCACTTCAGCCTTATAACAACTCTGGGCTGTTATATTCCCATTTTACGGATGCTCCCAAAAGCTGTGACTTGCTCAAAGGGACAACAACTAGTACCATTCAAACACAGATCTTCTTGACTCCAAGTCTACACCACAGGAGCTCAACCAAGGTGGTGGAGGCCCCCAAGCCTGTGTCCTATGAAAATCAGTATAAGATACTGAAAATGTTTAGCTTGGAGAAGACAGGGGAAGCACAAAGAAGGACTTGATGGCTGCCTTCAGGTAACTGATTCACTGTCCTACGGATAAGGGCCTGGGCTCCTTCTGCTTGGTCCCAGAGCCAGAACCAGAAGCAATGGCTGGGAACTGCAAAAAAAGGCCAATTTACATGATATGTCTACTACTTGGAGCTGCCTGCCCGAGGAATGGGCTACCTTGGGAGATAAGAGTGATCCCTCACCAGCAGTCTTCAAACACAGGTTGGATGACCCTGGAGGGGCATGTTATCAAAAGAATTCTTTAGGAGGTAGATGCCACTGAGGTCCCTTCCAACTCCGAAATTCATTGATTCCTTGATTCTGTGACCTAGATCTAAGTCTGAGTTTGGCCACTTGCTCTCTATGTGGTTTTGGACACATCATTTCCTCCTTCTAGACTTCGGTTTCTTCCTCTGTGAAATGAGGGGATTAAACTGGATGATCTTTAAAGAAATCTCCAGCTCTAGGTCTTCTGGTACCCAGAGGCAGCAAGCTCCTTTATCTCATTCATCCTTTTCACTGATGATAATAGCTCCTATCTAATGCTTGTAGAATTATCACTACAGCTGGCTCCATGTGGCACCTGAGGGCTTACAAAATGCTTCTCACAACAACTCTACAAGGCAGGTACTCCAGATATCCTTGTCCCCCTTTCACTGAGGAGAAAGCTGAGGATCAGAGAGATGAAGTCACTTGCCCTAAGTGACAGAAATAGGAAGTAGCAGAGACAGGGTTGGAACCTCTAGGAGAAAACACAAAATCCTTTGCCTGGCATTCGAGATCTCCACAATCCGCCTCCCACCTACCTACCTTTCCAGTCTAATTTCATACGATTTCCCTCTACTCGCTCACCATTCCAGATCCACTGGCACTGCTGCTTCCCATACACTGCATTCCATCTCCCCCCTAGGCCTTCAGGTACAATGGGCTCCTTCCTAGCCTCCACCTCTTAGAACGCCCAGCTTCCTTCCAAGCTCAGCTTGAGTGCCATCTACCACAAGAGACTTGTTCCTAGTATCCGGATGATCAGTGAGCTCCCCTTCTTGAGATTATTTTGTGTACCTCTCAACATACTTTGTATCTACTCAGCTGAGGGCAAGTTGTGACCTGAGCCCCTTTAGAATTCGTACTCTCTGAGGTGAGAGATCATTTCATTTTTCTTTCTTTTTTTTTTTTCAGCCAGTATCTGGTAGCTAGTGATGCATTGACTAGTATAGACCTGAGTTCAAATGTGACTTCAGATACTTACTGTCTGTGTGACCCTGTGCAAGTCCCTTAATCTTGTCTCATTTTCCTCATCTGTAAAATGAGCTAGAGAAAGAAATGGAAAACCACTCCAGTATCTCTGCCAAGAAACTCCAGACAGGGTTACAGAGAGTCAGACATGACTAAACACAACATCTGGCACAGTGCCAGGGACATAGAATGTGCTTAATAAATGTTAACAAATTGAATTAAATTCTGACATTATATATATATACATATATATATATATATATCTGTGTGTATATGTATATGTATATGTATATGTATATGTATATGTATATGTGTGTGTGTCCGTATAGTCTTAAGGTTTACAAAGAGCCTTCCTTAGAACAACTCTGAGGTAGATGGTTCAAGTGTTATTCCTCTATTTCACAGGTGAGAAAATTAAAGCTTAGAAAAGTGCCCAAGATCACTGGGCTAAGTGAGGGGGGCTGAGCTTTGCCTCCAGGCCTCTTGTCTCCAGGTCCAGCTCTGCTTCAATTCATCTCCAGTGTAGACATTCATATAATCACTTGTTTTGTAGTATGGAGGTCTGTCATCAAGGGTTCCCCTTGAAAAACTTTCCTTAAGCTTTCCCATCTATTTTTTTTCCTCCTGCAAAATGGTACAGTGGCTTCCTGCATTCACGAACTTCTCATATTAGACCTTTTTAACATGGGTTTACTTCCTTCTGTGTCCCCATAGTCAACAACAAATCAACAAGGATTTATGAAGTGCCTACTATGTGATGATTTATGAAATGCCTACTAAGAGTGGGGGTGCAAAGAAAGGCAAATGACAATCCCTGCCTTCAAGGAGCTCACAGTCTAATGGAGGAGCCACCATGCCAACCACTTTGTATAAACAAGCTACCGACAGGATAAACTGGAAATAATCTCATGAGGAAAGTGCTAGCATTAAGGAGGATGGGAAAGACCTTTTTAGCTGACCCTTTAAGGAGACCAAGAGAGCCAGGAGGCAGAGATGAAGTTCCAAGTATGAGGGTCAGCCACTGATGGAGGAACATCAAGAGAAGGAGGCCAGTGACACAGAGTACTTAGAAGAGAGGAAGGCTGGGAAGGTCTTCTCCAGTCTCATTCTCTCCTTTCCCTTCCTACTGCCAACACCATCATCACCTAGGACCTGGATCATCATTAACAGGTCTCCACCTTCAGTCATAACCAACGCTACAACCTATCCTTCACATGCTGTCAGATTAGCCTTCATGAAATGAAGCTTTACAAAAGCAGTTTAGCAGAATAAATGGCGGATGTGCCTTGGAGCTTGTTCAATACCGCCTTCTAGGCATATTGGCTGTGTGTCCTTGGATGAGTCTCAGGCTCATAGTGCCCCTGGGCACCTGAGACTAGAAATACCTCTGTAGCATAAAAATGATGACTCACCCCCCATCTTTGGCAGGTTTCATGATGGCTAAAAGAAGGATATTCCCCCTCTCCACTCTGATACTGGAAGTTTAGAAAGTCCTCCTGGTTTTCCTTTGCCAACTCCTGTAAAAGGCTGATACTCCTGCCAGAAACAAATTGTCCAATCAAAATAGAAACCCAAGAACAGGCAGTAGTGGTAAGCCTGCAGAGATTGGTCAGGCAGATGAGGCCTCAACCTCATGGAAGAAATTTGGTAGATGAAGGAAGTGGCATCCATTATGCTGGAGAATGGGAAGAGGGATGTCTCAGACACAGGGGGCTAGGAGGAAAGAAGGTGGCTGAGGGACCTCAATCCTTCATTCCTCTCCATGTCCTACTCCTGACTCTCCAGATTTGTTTTCTCCTCCATGCACCAACAGTCTTCTCATCCTAGAAGATCACTCTATTCCTTTTGCCCCTTCCTCCAGTTCCTCCTGAAACCCACATTTTAAGCAAGGGCCCAGAATAGTCATGACCACTCCTTCATTCCTGTCTGGGCTCCATTCCTCACTCTTCAGACTTCTTTCTCCACCATGCCCCAGCATGGACATCTTCTATCCCTATCCCCCACTTTTTAGTGTGCTCTGTCTGTATATAAATGTGTGTGTGTGTGTGTGTGTGTGAGAGAGAGAGAGAGAGAGAGAGAGAGAGAGAGAGAGAGAGAGAGAGTGGTCCTCTCCCCTTCAGAATATAACTTTCTACTTGTTATCAACAGATCTGCTTAGTTTGAACTCCAAGAAATGTCATGCCCCTCCCAGGATAAGATACAGTAATCATCTGAAATCTCAACATCAAGCTGATTGACTTAGGTTGAGGGGGGAGGAGGTTGTTTGTTTGGGGTTTTTTTGGTTTTTTGTTAATACTCAATACTTTCTCAATTCTAAGTGGGCCCTCCCCTATGACTGGAGGGCTAAAATATGAAACTCCTCCCAAAGCCTCCCTTTCTATAGAGCTGGCTGGGATCTGAAGGTAACTCTTCACTTCCTATCACCAGCTCTGCTTGGTTTACATCATGATGCCACCATGCTGGAGACTCCCTGGTGGTGTTACCTTTGTATCCCTACCCCAAGCCCAACCCCGGCTTGCGCCATATGTCAGCACCCTGGCCAGGGGTGGCAAGGAGGCTTAGAAGTATAGGGTGAGGCAGCACCAGGGCAATGGACAGCACCAAACCACTCAAGAGCTTTGCTGTGCCCTGCCCACAGCATAGATGAATGGGGATGATGGAGAATGGGGAATTGAAAAAGGAGGAAGATTGGCCCGCACAAGTCAGTGTTGATTATACATTGGCTACTTCATCACCATTTCAAATGCCACTGGAATACAATTCAGACTCAACCAAATATCCAGTCAAGAACAAGCCATTCAACAAACATTTATTAAGTGCTTAATATGTGTCTGGAACTGTACTAAACACTGAAAACGCAAAGAAAGGCAAAAACAATCTCTGCCCTCAAGAAGGTCACATTCTAACGGAAGAAGGAACATATTAAAAACTAGGTACAATCAATGAAAGAAAATTAATGGATAGAGGAAGGAAAGAGAGAGAGAGAGAGAGAGAGAGAGAGAGAGGTACCAAGTGTCAAGATTCAGGAGGAACATAGCTATTTTGTAGAGGTCCTTGGAAAACTTCCCTGACATAGGCATGTTACTATGCATCTCTCCCAAGAGACAAAACCCTAGGAAGATAACTAGAAGACCTATATGTGTATTTGTGGTACCCCTTCCCCTGGGTATATTGTGTGTCTTGGCTATGTTTGGTATTTCACCATTGACTGAGAGTCAGTCTTCTGATATAAACAGAGTCTGTGGTGATAAGGCCTTCCTGAGGTAGTCTAAAGCAGTTACACTGATATGGCATCTGTCTGAGGTTCTTACCCTATAAAGATCAGCCAAAAAAAAAAAAAAAAAAGGATTTTTAGCCCAAGGGAAAAAAAAAGACTTAATGGAGACATGATAGCTGTCTTCAAGGATTCCAGAACTGTTGTATGGAAAAAAAGATAATATTTGTTTTATTTGGCCCCAAAGAAAAAAGCTATCTAGAGATAAATTTTATTTTGAACTTCCTAACAATTCAAGCTATCTGAAAGTAGAATGGGCTGTTTTGGGGGGTAGTGGGCTCCCCTTCACTGGAGGGATTTAACTGAAGGCCAGATGACCCTTTGTCATTATAGTGAGGATGCTTTTTCAGGGATAGATTGGACTTGTAGCCACTCAGTTCTCTCCCAAATCTGGAATTCTGAAATCCTCTGAACTCCAACTCTGACCCCAACACCAGATGATTACCCACTTTGCCTATCCTTAGCCAGTCTGTTAAATATCCCTTCCACATTGCAACTTTCCCCATGGCAGCTTTGATATATTAAAGGTTGGCATTAGAAATTAAATTGGAATTTGGGGGGAGTTTTGCAGAAGCCACAGATGACACACAAAGGCCAGCAGATGACATAGAAAAAGTTTAGAAACTAAGAAATGCATAAAATACATGTATAGTGTTGTATAATATTAACATACTTTATCTTTTAATATCAGGCTTCTTCTCTGGTATGAAGGGAGGGTCAAAAAATATTACACAGATTTTCCAGATTGAGGGGGCACCAGAACCCTAGCCCCCATGATGAGAAAGGGATAACTGTATAAGCATTTACTACGTACCAGGCTGGGCAGTACAGTGGATAGAGTACTGGGCTTGGGAGTCAGGAAGACTCATCTTCCTAAGTTCAAATCCAGCCTCAAATGCTTACTAGCTGTGTGACCCTGGGCAAGTCACTTACCCCTGTTTGCCTCAGTTCCTCATCTGTAAAATGAGTTGAAGAAGGAAATGGCAAAACACTCCAATATCTTTACCAAGAAAATCCCAAATGGGGTCACAAAGAGCTGGGCATGACTGAACAACAAATAACAAGATGTGTCAGGTACCAGAATTATGAAGGAAGACAAAATATAAAAAGAAGTCCCTACCCTAAAGGGACTTACATATGGATAATATATAAAAAAACAGATGTATAGAAGATATATGGGGGAGGGGGCAGCTAGCTGGTCCAGTGGATAGTGTACTGGCCCTGAAATCAGGAGGACCAGAGTTCAAATCCAGCCTCAGACACTTACTAGCCAGGGGGAGGTGAGGAGGAGGAGAAATATAGGGAGTAGATGGGGGTGATAAGAAAGGGGAAGGCATTAGTGACTCCTAGAAAAGGTGGGATTTGAGATGCCCCTTGAACAAGTCAGGGAAACTAGGAGACAGGGCTGAGGAGATGGGAGATGGGACATTGTGTTTTAGGAACTACAAGTAGGCTAGTGTAGCTGAATTTATAAGGTAAAAAAGGTGGAAAGGTTAGGAAGGGCAGGTGACAGCAGACAGAAAATGTGATTTGTGTCCTGGCTCTCATTAAACCCAAATCTCCTGCTCCCTATTTGTATATTTGTGCCCCTTATATCACTAAGGCCCCTGGGCTGGTCCAGTGTATAGACTTGGGGGAGGAAGGGTGAAAGAAATACTTTTCTTTAAGGCCAGACTACTCCTTAGGAAACCATATAGGCTATTGGAGCCAGCCAGCCCTCAATTTTACAGTGAAAGTTCCCAGGGTCTCAAGTGTGCTTTCTCTTTACTTTCAAGTCCCAGGCACCCTCGGATTTGTTTCATAAATGAAAGGCAAAGAAAGAGCAAATGCCCAGCTCCGTTCTAATGTAATTGCATCCTAGGTCAGCCTTGATTGTATATTCCATCATGTTCCTGAGCCCCTGGCCCCCACCTCCAGTTCTAAAGAAAGGTTTAAAATTGCCCCTTTGGAAGGTCCATTTTACTTTGTGGACTTAGCCCCTGTAATTAGAAGAAGTAAACCAAGACAAGTTTAGAGGACTGTCTTAACAAAGGTATAATATCGATTATGTAACATCCACCCAGAATTCCCTAGATCCTGGATGCTTTTCTCAGACTGGGGTGGAGGATGGGGCAGAGGAGAGGGACTGTAATCACCATCCTCACCAGCCAAGTTCACAGACCTGCTAAAACCTATGCTTAGATCTTTCAGGGGTCCCTGGAGCCAGGGCTAAGAGCCTCTGCTAGGTAAGTATTGGGATCAGGACCTGTGACTTTTTTGCTATAGGAAGCTCCCCAGGTGAAGAATTTATATCCACCAATGCAGGCCAGCCTTTTCTCTGCAACTTACAGTCTTAGAGAGCTAGCAAGAGCACCAGGAAGTGACTTGATCAGGGTCTCACAGCCAGTAGGTAGGAATTAAATCTATGAACCAGTGATCTACTGTATCAACTTTAATAATAACAATTCTTAACTTATAAATACTGTTTTTTCCCCTATTGCTAATTGTGATAGTGCCAAGGAAAGTGAGGAGCTGAGGACACCCCACAAGAACTGTGGCGTCTATTGTCCAAGAAGGAGACGATCTAAATTTTGGAGGGCTCATCAGATGCTCTGTCACTCAAGTCAATTAACCTCTGTTTGCCTCAGTTTTCCAAACTATAAACTGGGGCTAATAGTAGCACCTACCTCTCAGGGTTGTTGAGAGGACGAGATGAGATCCGATTTCTAAAGCCCTGAGCACAGTGTCTGACACATAGTAGACACTATGTAAGTAGTAGCTATCATTAAAATTGCTAGCTCCCTTACTATGTGCCAGGCTCTGGTGCTAAGCACTGGGGCTGGCCAAAGGGCAGGGAATTTTTTGGCCACAATAACTCACGCAGACTGCCATTTCACCTTGAGAGCAGGTACCATCTTTTTCCTCTTTTTGTATACCCAGGGCTTAGCACACAGTGCCTTTGGGTCCTCTAGAGCACAGTGCCTAGAAAGAGATGGATTTAAGATCTCTTTTAGCTCCAATGTTCTACATGGATGGGTTGAACGCATGAGGGTAAAGTGGGACATGATCGATGTCTTCCAACATTTGAAACACCGTCACAGAAGAAGAATGCACAAACCTCACTCTGCTTGGCCCCAAAAGGCACAACCAGGAGCACTGAAGACCAGCTTCAGAGAGATAAATAGAAGTCTGATCTGAGGGAAAACTTCCTGAGACTGAGAGCTGTCCAGGAGTGAAATTAGCTGGCTCCAGAGGAAGTGGCTTCTCTGCGAACAGGACCTGGAAAGCCTCTCATTGGGGATGTTGGAGTGGACAGGGTTCTCTGTCAGGTTGGACTAAAAGCCTCTGGGATTCTTTCCAGCTTCCAATCTGCTGATTCCCATGAAGAGAAAACTTAGGGCGGTCATGTGAGGGAAAAGATGGCGTTTGGAGCAGCATAGATTTAGAATTGGAAGAGATAGGGAGACACCTATACTTTACAGATGAGGAAACTGAGGCCTAGAGAGGTTAAATCAACCAATCAACATTTATTTAGCACCTACTGTGTACCAGCCACTTTATAAGAAATACACAAATAAAAACAAGTTCACTTGGGAGAAATGTGTACTGATATAAGTACACATAACATAGGTGTGAAATAAATACCAGGTCATTGGTCGGGGGTCAAGCAAAGGTTTCACATAGCAGCAGCATCGAATTCATTCATTCATTCTTCAAATGTTGCAACTGAAGCCCAGAAAAGGAAGAAGTTTGTCCAAGGTCACACACAGCGACCATACCAGCATTTTGTAACACCCCAACACTGACGAAGACAGAGGAGCGTGATGGATTTTTGTGTCCACTCTTGTGTTCCTCGTTATGATCCTCCATTATCCATTCATAGATGACAAAATAACTGGACTGTGGGTATACAGGCTCAGGTAATAACAACCCAGATTTATAGAGCGCTTTATAATTTGCCAAATGATTTACACATAACGAGAGGTCTAAAGCTAGAAGAAACCTATGAGACTATCTAGTCCAACCTCCTTATTTTACAGAGGGATCATCTAAGGCCTACAGAGGGGAAGTGGCTTTAGAGATATTGAGTAACAAGGGGCTGCTAGGTAGCGCAGTGGATAGAGTGCCAGCCTTGGAGTCAGGAAGACCCAAGTTCAAATCCAGCCTCAGATACTAGCTGTGTAACCCTGGTTAAGTCACTTACCCCTGTTTGCCTCAGTTTCCTCATTTGTAAAATAAGCTGGAGAAGGAAATAGCAAACCACTCTAGTACCTTTGTCCAGAAAACCTCAAATGGGGTCACAAGAGTCAGACGCAACCAATCGAACAAAAAAAAATCGAACCCAGACGTTGAAACTCTTGAATTTAGTGTTCTTTCCACTCTTCCACATTGGCTCCCCAGAGACATCACTGGGAGGTGGTCAGTATAAGTATTATCCCCATTCTGTAGCTGAGAACACTGAAATCCACAGAGGTTACACAGGCCTGGAAGCAGAATTTCAGCCCAAGTCTCCTCACTTCAGGTCCAGCTCTGCATTACACAGTATTCCCTTAAAATAACAACTTCCTCATAGTTAGTACTGTCCCAAAGTGGAATGAGAGGGAGCGAGATCTCCTTCCTTGTAGGTAGGCACTCCCTAGTATCTCGCTAACTCCTTCCTGCCAGTCCCCTTGCTCCCATATAATGCCCATCTGTCATCCCTCACCTGGGCTCCATGATTGGCCAAGCTCTGTCCCTATTCTCACAGCCCTGGAATAACATCTCCTATACCCCTTCTTTCGTACAAGTTTGTCTTTGCAATAATAAGCTACAGCTACTTGAGCCTACCATAGACCTCTCTGTCACCCCTTGGTGCTCTCTTTGAAGATTACAGTTTGCCGTGTTTTTTATGTTACAATGACATTAAAAATCTGCGTGTGCATTTATGGACACACATTTCCCCATAAACCTATTTTAACATATAGATTATTCTGCTACCATGTACACTGCTGCAGAGTAACATAGGAATATAGTACAGTGACGAGAGCATTGGACCTGGAGTCAGGAAGACCCAGCTTCCAAGACTGCCTCGATTTCACCAGATAGCTGACCTTTGGCAAATCACAGCCTCCCAGTTCTCTAAGTCCACGGTGTCAAACTCAAATAGAAGGGATCCCTGCTGGCCACACAAATTAGCATGATCTGTGTTGTCTTGTATTTTTATTTATTTTGTTAAACATTTCCAAATTCTATTTTAATCTGGTTCTGACCCATTTAAGAGGGTGACACTTTGAGTCTAAGTCTCTCTAGGACTAGAAGTGTCAGAGACAGTGATTACTCGTATTGGTAAAAGGGAATTTCTTCCTTTATACCTGTGAAATCCCATGCCCTAGGCCTAGCTAGCCCTCTCCTCCATATTGAGATATGTATTCACCTTGGTATAACTCTTGGAGGTTTATGGAGCCTTCGGTATCCTAGCCACTATAGCCACTCCACTCCACGGCTTCCTCATTCATTGCTTTCCAGGATGCCTGCCCAATGGGCATTTTCATCTCCCCTCTTTTGCTAATATTATTATTTCTTATTTTCTGCACCCAACTAAGACTCTTAAAAAAAACACTCAATCTCAAAATGACCACAACATTTTCCGAACGAGCCTGACTGTTTTAATTTCCAATCCAGGGAGAAGCATATTTTATATTTAATTGGTATAATCATTTACAGCAAGAGTTATCGCCCAGGCCTAAAATGTGATGGGGGTGGGAAAGGATGGGGAATTCAATGCCTTTGGCTGAAGATGCCGAAGGCATAAGATGTTTTCTTAAATGACTAAGTGATAAATGCAGTAAGCTTTGCCTCTGTTCTGGGAAAGCTGCAGCCCAGTCTGGTATGCTCACAGGCAGCATCTAGCATTATTATTAAGAAAATGCCTCAACCTCCAGCAGATGTTATATTTAAGCACATGTGATGGGAACACTAATAAAACATTCAAAGAGATCCCACTTTCCCAGGGCTGGGAAAGAACTGGTAACCTAAGTGCCTTGTTCTTGCCTTCACTGCAAACTATATGGATGTTGTGCTCACAGGAGATCAACATTAGAACAGAGAATGCTCGAATACAGAACGTTAGCCCTGGGTGGGAGTGGTGATGAGCTAGAGCTGGCTCCTACCAGCCCACAAGAGAGTCGATTGTTAAATTTTTAGTGTGAGCATTTCCACCTTGGAAATCAGTAAACTCTACAAATTAAAGCTTGATTTTTAATGTGACTATAACATGAAAAATATGTCAAACTGTAATCTTCAAAGAGAGCTCCAAAGGGTGACAGAGAGGTACATGGTAGACTCAAGTAGCCTGTAGCTAACAATTTGTTGATTGTTGGTCAGACTTGAAAGAGTGGTAGAGAAGATGTTAATTGCACAGATGTGTGTTGTATGGACATTTTTTTCCCAGAGATATGGTTGTTAAACATTTACCAGCCGACCCCTGGCCTTAGCACCCAGAATGTTAGAATTAAACAGTTGGAAGGAAGCTTGTGAATAAAATGTCTTAGTGTAGAAGGTGAGAGCTAAAAGGGAGCTTGGAACACAGAATGGCATGGAAGGTGGTAACTGAAGAGAACCTTAGGGTATATGAGTTTTAGACTATAGCACATAGACTGGGAGAGGTCTTCAAATATAGAATGTGAAAGCTGGAATTAAGCTTGGAACATAGAAGATTAGAACACAGAATGTGAGAATTGTGTGGGACCTTTGGATCCATGAGTGTTAGAGTATAAAACACAGACTTAAAACTAGACAGGTGGGGTTTGGGGGAGGGGGTGTAGGACAATGTGAGAAATCAAAGGCATCTTAAGACATTGTAATGTTAGAGCTGGGAGGGTCCTTACAATATAGACCACGCAGACAAAGAACACAGAGCACAGCATTCGAACACAGAACACCAAATCTTATCTCTGAAAGGAATTTGGAGAACTCATAACATAATCCACTTATTTATCTATAAAGGAACTGAAGTCTAGACTGGGCTACCTTCTATACATGGGCTCGGTTGAGAACAGGTCATCACTGCCATATATGGGAGGGGCCATTCTTAATTGGGCCCTGATGTGATGGGGAGATTCACCAGGTTGCTAATCAATACCAGATTGGGGGGGGGGGGGGCGGTTTCCTAAGGAGGACTAGAAATTGGGTAAGGGTCCAAATCCATAACTGGGGATCCCAAGAACAGATGTTTGTTCATAGCCCCTGCAGTGGGCTGGGAGCCTCTTCCAATCAGGAGCCAGGATCATTTACATATTTGACACAGGATCAGAATGAGTCAGGAAAGTGGGAAAGTGTGGCTGTCTCCCATAGCTCGTGTGTTTATGGTCATTAGGACCACTTAGCCCAAGTGACTCCATATTGGAGTCCTATCACTTCTACTACAACCTCAAACAACGTATTTCAAAAATCACAATCACCAAGTGATGATGTCGTTTAATGCAATGAGCAACAGTCTGGAAGTCAGAGGTTCTACTCTCAGTTCTGCCACTAATCCATGTAATTCAACAAGCATTAATTAAGCGCTTATTGTGTACCAGGCACTCTGCTAGGTGCCAGAGAACAAAGACAAAAGCAGAACAGTCCCTGGCTTTGTGGAACTTACGATCCGTGTGATCTCGAGCGACCTGACTCCATTCTCCGAGCCTGTTTCCTTGTATGTAAAATGAAGGGGTTGGAATAAGGGACCCATCTCTTACCTTCTACATTCTAAGGTCCCTTCTACTTCTGACATTCTGTGGAAGGTACAGTGATGGGAGCTCCTATTCTGGAATCAGAAAACATGGGTTCAAATCCTGCCTGGGATGCCTACCTCACATTTATATAGCACCTCCTATGTACCAGGCACTGTGCAAAGCATTTAACAATCATTATCTCATTTGATCTTCACAACAACTCTGAGAGGTAGGTGCTAATATTACATCCATTTACAGATGAGGAAACCAAGGCAAACGGCAATTAAGTGACTTGCCCAGGGTTACCCAGGTAAGCAGTGTCTGAGGCTGTATTTGAACTCAATTCTTCCTGACTCCAATCCCAGTGCTCACTGGCCCTCTAGAACTTGAGACATTTTACCTTCCTGGGTCTTAGTTTCCTCATGTGGAAAATAAAAGGATGAGATTGGGTGGCCTCTGAGGTCCATTCCAGCCCATGGCTGATGACCCCAATGCCTCCAGTCTAATGTCTCTGCCCTAAAGATCTAGGCAGTCACGGTCTAGGCTGGAAGGAGTCTCCAGGGCTCACATCCGTGCTCTGGGCTGATGGTTCATTAGTCTTTGTCCTCCAAGGTCCTCCGGGCTTGCTTGTTGATGCTGGGGAATTCCACCAGCCCAATTCCTTTGAATTCATGGACACAGATGCTCAGGACAATATTTGTCCTTCCCTTGTCTCCCGCTTTCCTGCTTCATAATGGATCAAATGTCCATGGCTTAGCTTCCAGGAGGCCACAGCCAGAGCGTTTCCTCCATTTCAGTTTCGTTTTTATCCCGGAATCCCATTTGCTGCTGAGATTCCTAAAAGTTGAGTCACTTTGTTTACTGTTCAACCACAATGGAAGTCAGTATCAGCCAGAGCCTGCTCCTGGGAAAACCACTTCAAGCCAGACCTCACAGGAGGGCTTCTCATGGAGGCTGGGATTAGAAACAAGAGTACTGTTAATGAAGAGGTGGAAGAAATGCCTCTGAGCACCTTCCCAACCAGGAGATGCCCCTGAGGGTCCAGGGGCTCTGCTAACAACCTGGGGACATGTTCTAGATCTTCCAAGAACTCCCCAACTGACTCTGAGCAATTACCTTCCCCTCTCTAGGCCTAGAACCCACATTGATGAAATAAGGACATTGGACTAAAGTAGCTCCAAAGTCTTAAACAGCTTCAACTGGCTGTGCTCTAAGGTCCCTCCCAGCTCTGACATTCCCTGTTCTAAGACCCCTCCCAGCCCTGATATTCCTTGTTCTAAGGCCCCTCTCAGCCCTGACATCCTTTGTTAATTCTCTGTTCTCAGGTGGTTCCCAGCTCTGACATTCCCTGTTCTAAGGCCCCTCTTAAGCTCTGACATTCCCTGTTCTGAGGTCCTTCCACCTCTTAATTATTCCATACACCAGAGCTCTGGGCATAACTGCCTATGGACCAAGAACACCCAAATGCTTTGTATTTACTCTTTCTAAACTTGAACCATTAAGAACTAACCAACACGGGCACTTCTCAGGCATCCATCTCACAATGTGAACCTACCTCGTTTGAATATTCAAAGGATTGCTGTTCTAGATTTCTATTTTCCCTCCAAACTCAGCTCAGAATTAGTCACATGGACTGCCAGTGCTGGCAAAGACTTTGCTCACTTGTGTCAGATAAGGGACGCTCCGTGCTCCCGGTACGTGCCCGAATGCACAAAGCTATTGCAGCCCTCTTGCAAAATGCCTGGCCTGTGCAGCTCCCACACCCACTGCCATTCAGCCTTCAAGTTAACTGGAGCCACCCTTTACTGGAAGGTGCTAACACTGTTGCTTTATTTACACAAACACTAAAGACTTCCAGGAAAGGCCTTATATGGATAAGGGAACACTGCCTGCTGCTGAGGTGAAGGTAAGTGAAGCAGCAATGAAGGAGGGAGTGAAGAACTGAATATAGGGGAAGGCCCTTGCCAGAGGCAGCCAAAGCCATGGATGGATCAGCATCAGACCACCTCTGAGCTGGGGAGTCAAGGTCAGGGCTGGCCAGGACCTCCAATCACTGTCAGGCTGCTTGGTGCTACTGTCACAAGGGGATGCCTTGAAGCTTCCTGTAGCTCTGAGGGCTGGAAAGGACCTGGGGGCAACTCATCAGCCCAAGTCCCCTCATTTTACAGATGAGCAAACCGAAAAGAAGTTACTTGCTCAGGATGGAGTGGACAGCTGAACTCTCGCTTCCCCCAACAGTGATTTCTTTCCTCCCCTTCTTTTTATTACCTTTTAGCTGGGTGGCCCGGTGGATGGAGCCGCTGGACTTGCAGCCAGGCAGACTGGAGTTCAGATCTGTTTTTCAGATACTTATTAGTCACGTGACCCTGGACAAGTCACTTCATCGGCCTGCCTCAGTTTGCCCATCTGTAAAATGGAGATAAAGGCAGCTAGGTGGCCCAGCACCAGGCCTGGAGTCAGGAAGACTCATCTTTGTGAGTTTAAATCCTGCCTCAGACATTTACAGCAGCATTCATTTATAGAGGACATTTAAGGCATACAACAAAGGCTTAGTACCCCTGGTAATGATGTCCATGGGGGCAGAGGGGATCACACACAGAAGACCTCACCCATCTCAGCACGCAGGTCAAACATCCACATGCTTCTACTTGTGTAACTTAGAAGGTCAGAACTCTGACCACCTCATGCCCTTGCTCAGAAAGCTTCCATGGGTCCCCGGTTCCCCCAGGCTCAAATAGAAATCTCTCTATTTGGAATTTTCTCTCTTTTTGGAATTTTAAGACCTCTTGACAATCTCTCTCCAAGGGATCTTTCTAGGCTGATTTCCCATTACTGCCCCTTGGACACTCCAGTATAAACTAGCTGACTTGGTCTCCCCAATGTGCAATCCGCCTGTCGGGGCCCTAGCACAGGCTGGACCCTCGGGCTCTTGGAACCCCTCTGGAGCTCAGCTTGGGTGTTATCTCCTACATGGAAACTTACCAGATTCTCCTAGTTGTTACTGCCCAAAAATGACTTCGCATGGGCTTCATATTGACGAGTACTTAATTATCTGAGCGGGTTGTATCCATCCCCTGAAAGAAATACCTTGAGGGCAAGGGAGTCTGCTTTCTTTTATACCCCCAGCACCTCAAACAGTGAGGACTTTGCACAAAGGAGGTGCTTTAATGAATGCAGGCTTGAACTGAATGGGAGTTGTGAAGAGCGCTCTCACCATGAAAGACATTTTAACCACTGGAGTTACAAACCAGTGGAATTGCCTTGCTAGGTAGGGAGCTCCCCATCAGGGAAAGTATTCAAACAGAGGCTAGTTAACCACTAAGTGAAATGGAAAGCCAAGTACTGGAAATAGACAACTGCCAAGGCCTCTTCCAGTTTGGAGATTCCCTAATCCCCAGTGACAGCCACTGCCTTCTGTCTGGGAACTATGGAAATGAGTCCTAATGTGTCTTTTCCAGGAGACAGGGGCCCCTCCCCACCCACCCTCACCCCTATTCTAATTGTGAGTGAGCCTCTGAACAAGTTTGTTCACTTTCTCTGCCTTGGCCTCTTGCCTGCCTTGTTCTAGGAAGGAAAACGGGTTTCTGTGTTTCTCAGTGCACGAGGATCTCATTTTCCCCCAAACCAGTGCTCACGGCCATACACCAGCTCCCAGCTTGCCTATCTAGGAATCGCCCCAACAATGTCAACCGACTGGCTCCCTAGCTCATCTGTCAGTAGGCAAGGGTGGTATAGAGGAAGTCAGAGACAGAGTAATGTCATGGGGGTGAAGGCTGGGGACCGTCCTGCAGTGCCTGGGCATTGGGAAACAGGAGCTCCCAGTGATGACAGACACCACGGCACAATGCAGGGGACATTAGGCATGGTCTTAGAGAACCCACGTTCAAGAGGCAGCTTTGCTTCACTCCATTTCGACTGCTTCCATGTTAAGAGAGTTAGAAGCGATGACCTCAAAGGTATCTTTGAGCCTTAAATCTTAGGATCTTAAGAGTTATGCAATATTGGGTCAGTCAAGTCCTGTCTCTTAATTCAGTGGCTTCCCCCCTAAAAGGAGGAAGTTAGACAAAGTGGGGAAGAAAACGAGCTACGTGACTTTGGTAAAGTCTCTTCCCTCCTCTCTAAAATGAGGAAGTTTGATACCTTGTGCCAGGCACCATTCTAAGTACTTTACAAATTATTATGCCCACTTTGAAGTTAAGGAAACTGAGGCAAACAGCTAGAAAGTAGCATCACTGAGTTTCAGATCTCCTCTTATGACCCTCACAGCAGGCTATAATAAGTCTTTACTTTGCTGAATTGGGAGTAAGCCCTGAACTTAATCCTAGGGCCTCCCTGCTAACTGTGAGATGCAAACGATGAATATCAGCCAATACCACCCTCAAGAACACACAGCTGATGCTCCCAACATTCAATTAAACTCAACACACATGGCTTTTCGTAGAAGGCAGTATAGTACAATGGTTGTGGAGTAAGAGCACATGAGTTCAAATCCCACCTACATGATGCTGGGCAAAACACTTAGCCTCCCTGGCCTCAGTTTCCTCTTCTGTAAAATGAAGGGTTTGCACCAGATCTCTTCCAGCTCCAGGTCTATGATCAAAAGCCCTACTATGTGCAAGGCACTGAGACACAAACGCAAAAATACTCTCTAACTTCCAAGAGTTTACATTCCCCCGGCGGGGATCCAGCATGTAGGAGATGATTTGAGGAGCACAAATCATTAAGGGGAGAAACGGAGGCTCTGCAGAGGTGTGTCCCCAGAGCTGAGCTTCACAGGAAGCAAAGGATTCTAAAGAACAGAAATGAAGACTGTGTCCTGGACATGAAGGAGAGGAAGGCCAGCTCGGTCTGGAAAGGGAAGTGGCTGCCACATTCCAAAGTCCTCGAAACACCAATTTGCAAAATCCAAAACACAACTGGATTTCTATTTCATCTTCAAGGCAAGCAGTCATCATTGAAGACTTTAGAGCAGGAGCATGACAGGATCAGATGACATCTTGTCAGGATATTTCTGGGGTGAATGTCTCAGACAAAAGCAAGAAGGATGCCCGGGACTTCCCATAAACACCTGTCTGTCTGAGGCTGCTGGCGTGGCCTGGACAGAACAGGGGACTCAGAATCTGGTCATTCAGGTTGGAATCCTGGCTCTACCATTGGCTAGCACTTCAACTTGGCCAAGTCCCTTAATCTCTCAAAGACTCAGTTTCTTCACCTGTAAAATGAAAGGGACACTAGTCAGCTCAGAGAGCGGCTCCGTGGGTCAGAAAAGGTAATGAGTATAAAGCGTCTTCTACATATCCGTTGCTGTTACTGTTATTAGCATCAGTATTATTCTCATTAATTCCATTCTTACACTGGGGCCTGACCGAAGCACCTTCCTTTCGTCAGTCACCTCCTTCTTCCATCCATCAAGTGAGTAAGCCTGTAAGAGCAGCGCTGAGGGCCAAGGGCCCCACCCCCTCCATCCCAAGGTTAAAAAGAAAAGCAATGTATTTAGAACTAGAGGAGCCAAATTCAAATCTTGACTATGCTGCTAATCACCTTATGATCTAGGACAGGGCTGTCCAACCTTAGGATTTTATTGAAACAATAGACAATATATTTTGATTTGCCATTTTAGTGAGAGCTCTGCGGTAGCTCAGCTCCTTTTACTAAAGCACTTATATAAATGTCTATGCGTGTAGGCAGGCCCCATAAATTGCACTGCCAACCCGTAGGCCACATTTTGGACAGCCCTGATCTAGGATGTTGGATAGGAAAGATACTTTCCCTTGTCTGGGGACATTTCCTTATGTGGAAAATGAAAGGACTGGACTAGATAGACTTCCAGATATTACATTCTGCACTATTAGGCCCTTTCCCAGACCTGACATTCCTTGTTCTCAGGCTCCTCCCAGCTCTGACACCCCCTGTTCTCAGGCTCCTCCCAGCTATGACATCCCCTGTTCTCAGATCCCTCCCAGCCCTGATACTCCCTGTTCTAAGGGCCCTTCCCAGCTCTGACACCCCCTGTTCTAAGGGCCCTCCCAGCTCTGACATTCCCTGTTCTCAGGCCCCTTCCAGCTCTGACACCCCCCCCCACCCCATTCTAAGGGCCCTCCCAGCTCTGACATTCCCTGTTCTCAGGCCCCTCCCAGCACTGACATCCCCTCTTCTAAAGTGCTTTCCAGCTCTGGGATTCCCTGGCCTGAAATCTCTTCTGTCACAGGATCATTGGTTTAAAATTGAGAAGGACCTGAAAGGTAATCTAGTCCAAACTCCTCATTTTACAGATGAGGAAAGGAAACTGAGGCCCAGGAGACTGAAGAGCCTGGCCCAAAGTCACATGGTCAACATTGGAAGCCAGGTCCTCTGACTCCCTGTGCTGAACTGTGAGAGCTGTGTGTGTCCTTCACTATCCCTCTTATGGCCAATGAATCTTTCGGGTGGGAGGGATTCCTTATTTAATTCCTTTTAGACTAGTTGGGGTAAAAGTCGGTAGAAGGCAAGGAGAGGTTAGAATCACCAGCTCCTGTTCCTTTCAGCTCTTACTTGGCTCTTGGGGGCTTGAACTGTCTCTAGGACTTCCTCTGACCCAAATCCTGTCTGTGACCCCCAGCAGGGAAATGGGGACCAGCTCCACCCTCAATGTTCATGCCTCAACTTGCTCTGATGTCAGCAGACCTCTCTCCAGCTGACTCTCAGGAGGAGGCAAAGGATGGGGGCGGAGTGGGAATCAACCCAGTGACCTGTTGGGAAAAGCCTTCACAGCCAGTGCAGTTATCACCATTTTTCAGAGGCACAGACCAACTTGTCTATTTCCCAAAAGGCTGTCTCTTATGATGCGGTGAAAGCAGAAATTAATTTGGAGTCAGATTTGTGGCACCACTTCGCACCTGGGTCACATCACCTAATGTGGCTGGGGGTTTCTTCTTCATTTGGAAAATGAGCAAAGCAAATTAGAGGTCCAAAGTCCCTCCCTAGCTCCAAACTCTGCAGTGCTAACAGATGGACCAATCCTCAAATCAGTGGGAGAAGACAACTCCCAGCTCATCTGATTCCTCTCCCCTAAGTTTGTGGTTTGTCCTTCTTTCTGGAAGAGGATCACGACATCGGGGAGGTGACACAGAGACATGCAAGTGAACTGGATTTAAGTGAGGGAGGGCTCTGCAAACTCACCAGCCTCACTGTCTCCTCCAGAGCCATCTGGGTCCAGTGGGCAGACAGAGATCAGGATGACTGGAGATCCCCTAAGTTTAAAGATGAGGAAACACATCCCACGTTTAGGTTATGGCAGAGCGAGGACTAGAACCAGTTTTCTTTATATCCCTTCATCAAACGCTAGTCATATTTTCCCAGCTGATAAGTCTTTAGCCATGGTTCACTTAGCTTGCGGGTTCTCCTTCTGTCTCTGCCCTTACTAGCTACCGGGAAAGTTACCTCCCCTGAGTTTCTGCATAGCCAGCATGAGTAGTAGGTTGGACTAGCTGACCCTCCCTTTGAGCACTAACATTTTGCGTTCTGGAATTCTATAATTTCATATTCTATTTGCTAAGGTCCTTTCTGTCTTGGACATTGTGAGTTCAGGAGAGTTCTGGAGCTGGCTCATGCTGCCTCTCAAGATCCGATTGTGAAATTTTCAGTGTAAGTATCTACTCCTTGCAAATCTGAATTTGCCACAAATCAGGGTTTGATTTATTGTTTTGTTAATTGTTTAGACTTAAGAAAGTGATGCAGAAAACATTAATAATGCTGATTTAAAAGTGTGTCATATACATTTTTTTCAGAGAGCTGGTTGTTAAAACATTTACCACAGTACAACAGTTTTCAGTCCTAACATTCAATATCCTATGGTCTCTACCAGATTTACAATCAATACTCTACATTCTAAGGACCTTCTGACATCCTTGATTCTATTTTCTGTCCCTGACATTCTAGATTCTATTTTCTAACATTAAGTGCTTGAAGGTGTCTTGCAGTTCTGATATTCCATGTTCTAAGTTCTCTTCCAAGTTTAATAATTAATTATTATCCTATGTTCTAAGGACCTTCTGACATTCCGTATTTTAACATTGTGTGCTTGAAAGTCTTATCTAAGGGGCAGCTAGCTGGTGCAGTGAGTAGAGCACCGGCCCTGGAGTCAGGAGGACCTGAGTTTAAATCTGGCCTCAGACACTTGACATACTTACTAGCTGTGTGACCTTGGGCAAGTCACTTAACCCCAATTGTCCTGCCTTCCCCCCTCAAAAAAAAGTCTTATCCAGTTCTGACATTTTATGCTCTAAGGTCTCTTCCAGATTTAACAATCATGATTCTGTGTTCTAAAGACCTTCTGACATTCCATATTTGATTTTGTAACACTGTATACTAGAAAATCTCTTCCAAATATGACATTCTATGTTTTCAGGTCTCTCCCATCTCTATAGCTTCTATCCTTAGGTCCCTTCTGTCTCTCACATTCTATGTTTTACGATTCCCCCCCACCTCCACCCCAGCTCTATCACTTGGCTTTCCAGTCTTTGGCCATGCTAACATCCTATGTCCTAGCTTTCTAGGGTCCCTGACAGTTCTGACATTCTACATTCTATTTTTTTTAACATTGTGTTCTAAGGTCTCTTCCAGCTCTGCTATTCTACATTCCTAAGAATCCTTCTCAGCCCTGTTCTCTTCACACACGCCCCACTCCCAAAGTTCTCCATCTTCTCTTTTCATACTCCCTCGAAGAGGAGAGATGACAGACAGCATGTGAAGCTGTTGTGGCTTTCAGTAAGTGAACCCCCAGAGAGCAGGACAAGTAGCAGCAGGCTCTTCAGCTCCAAGTTGTCTCTGCCAAATGAACCATTTAGCAATTAAACAGACCCCTTGACATGGGCGCTCCCTGCCAGCTTCCCCCTTCAGAGAACAACTTCGCACCTGCTGGCTCCTCAAGGGGTAAGTGGGATCCTCCAAAGGGGTGGAAGGGACCCGGAAATGACCATGAATGCACTCTGACTCCAATCTGCCCTGCCAGGCCCCTGGCTCTTCTGTTTATTAGAGCAGTAAACATTTGGGTGAGCTCCGGGCTATGGACTCAACAGTCCTGAAGACCAAAGATTTCCATTTATATGCCCCTCTGAAGCTGACATGTGGCCCATGAGTAGGGATCATGAGTCTTTTCCTCAATATCTGTTTTCATTTTAGGTGAAGGAGATTCATCTGGAGGCTATGACTTTATGAGTTTCAAAAGGTCAGGAGAGAGGCGACAACCAGAAGTCCAGGAGTCTGAGAATTAAATCCATGCCAGGTTTTGCAAGCAACTCGGCATTAATGCCTGTGAGGAGGGTCTTTCAGGACCCTGGCCAGCAGTAGCTGGGATGAGGACTCATAGAGCCTTGATGTGAATTGGGTAGAACCAGTGCTATGTAGACACTGCTGTTCAGTCCGGGCTCACTCTCCCTAGGGACTGAGGTGATTCAGGGGAGAGTGCGCCCCTGAAAGGGTGGGGGAAAATATTTGTACTTTTGTTTGTGCTAAGCCTTCCAAATAAAGAGATTGCTATCTGAAATCTAACTGATATTGATCTGATCAGTGTAACTGGGGTGCCAGTCACTAGTGGTAGAAACACTCAGAACGGGGCCTCGAGTTGATAGCAATAGAGAAAAGACACCCCAACTTCTCAGGAGCACTCCTAGGACCCTATGGGGGAGATCACAGCCAACCCAATTCTGGCAGAATAAGAATAGAAAGAATACTCACAACATGTAAAAAATGGGGTTTCGGCTAGATGACCTCGAAGGTGCCTCTTAATTTATCACCCTATGAGCTGGGTTTGAATTTCAGGCAGCAACGTGACCCTGGACAAACCCCCAATGTCTCCAGGCTTCAGTCTCCTCCTCTGTAAGATAGGGATGATAATAATAGTGCCTACTTCAGAATGAGGGTTGTTGTGAGGCTCAAAGGAGATTGTGTGGACAATGCTTCGGGAAACTTAAAGTGTTATATAAATGAGGCAGAAAAAGCAATAGTGTTACCTATGGGGGAAGGTGGGAGGAGGGGGTTCTGAGCATCAAATGAGAAAATGGATATAAAGTAGTTTGTAGCGGGTAAAGCAACCAGATAGAGCACTGGGCAAGGAGTCAGGAAGACCAGAGTTCAAATCCAGCCCCAGACACTTCTTAGCTGTGTGACCCTGGGCAAGTCACTTGTTCTGTTTGCCTCTGTTTCCTCAAATAGAAATGTGAATAACAGCACTTACCTTACAGAGTTGTTGTGAGAATCAAATGAGATAATATCTGTAAAGAGCTCAGCATGATGCCTGGCACATAGTAGGTACTACACAAATGTTAGGTTTTATTTTTAAAGTCATATACATACACACGCATATAAGCACAATGTCCCAAAAATCTTATTGCAGTTTAAACTACTGAGGTGAACAGCTTATACACATACGATGTGCAGACATACAAAATTATAAGCCTTAATTTAGTGACAGAGATAGAGGAGAGAAAGGATGATGTAAAGGTGACTTTAAGTCTTTCATATACTCATGTACATGTTTTTGACTAGTCTTGTGATTGCTTGAGATCCAGAGCTGGAAGGGACCTTGGAGGCCTAGATCTAATCAATCCCCCTCATTTTACAGATGGATAAACTGAGGTCCAGGAAAATGGAGGGTCTTGTCCAAAGCGTAGTGTCAGAAATGTGCTAGGGAACTCCCACTATGGAAAGCCCTTCTGCCGAGGCAGATCCCCACCTGGTTTGCACTTTATAGGGTTAGTTTCCTGAGGCACTGAGACTTTAAAACTGACCTACCAGTCACAGATTTAGTACTTATCAGGGTAGGGACTTGAATCCAGATTTTCTTATCTCTGAAGCTAGGTCTGTCTCCACTACACCATGCTGCCTTGAGTCTATAAAGCCATGTATTACTATCAGTTACTGGCATTAGCATTTCAAGGTTCCTAGGACATAGGTAGAATTAGTGATATTTCCATTTTTCCAAAGAGGAAACTGAGGCTGGGAGAATGTATAGCAGAGCATGGACATGAGTGCAGGCTCTCAAACTCCCCTCCAGGGCTTTTCCCCAGAGCTCCATCTGGACGGAATCCGTGGACCTGGAGGAGAAAGGCCAAGGCTGTCCAGGAACCCCTCCCTGTTTCTGGACTGGCCTCCATCCGACCCAGCACCAGTCTGGGGCAGGGAGATCCCCACTCCTCCTCCAGCACTGCCCGAAGCAGCAGCAGACACTGGGAGGCAGCGATCTCGAAGAGGAAGCCGAGGCCTTTAAAAAAAATGGTCCAAACAATGAAGGGTGAGCAAACTGTACCCTTTCTGGGACCATCCCCAAGTGACTTGGAATGGAAGTTTTTGTTGTGGAGAGTGGAAAAAGCAGGTACCAAATTAGTAATAGAAAGTATTTACCCTTCCCCTCCCCTCAAGGAAAGGGTGGGGAGACAGAGCCCGGGAGAGTAGAAAGAACAGGAGGACTGGAGCCTGAGGACCTACCTTGGGGCCAGTCTGACTAAAATCCTAACTATAATAACTGGAATTTAGACAGAACCTTAAGGTTTGCAAAAACCCAGTACAAATAACATTTCATTTGAGCATCACGATAGCTCTGAGAGGTGGGAACTAGCTCCATCCCCATTTTACAGATGAGGAAACAGAGGCTAAGACTTGCCCAGTGTCACCCACTAAATGTCAGAGGCCGGACTCAAACTCATTTCTTCCTGACTTCAAGTCCAGCACTGTTTCCTCTCCCAAAGGAGAATCATTTGCCCTCTATGGGCATTAGTTTCCTGCCCTGTAAAATAGGGCTGGGGGGAAAGATGGACTCATTTCACAGGATCTGAGACTGATCTCCAAAGAGGACAAACATACACACAAATACATGCATGCATGCACACAAACAGACACAGAGTGTTCTGAAAGTTTGAGCCCGGTTCTAAGCTATTAAAGCCTAATGTATGTGTGTGTGCGCATGTCTTTATTCCATGTGGGTATTACATATATGTGTGTTTATATATGTGTGGATATTTAGCATAAGGGACATATATACTTAAGGAATTTATAATTAATTAAAATAATGACATAATAATTTCTCTACACACACCAATAGATAACTCTGTAAGCCTTAATGTTACATATATAAGCTGTATGTGTATATATTATGTATACATGTGTTATATATATTTGTGTGTGTATATATATTCATATACATATAAAACTTTAAGGCTTACAAAGTACTCTATGCACATTATCTCATTAACATAATATCTCTAAGTCCTATTCTAATTAGAAATCCTACTTAGGGCTTTTACTTACTATCCCAAGAGCAGTAAACAGTTTGCAAGTTAGAGGCTGTTTAGTGTAACCACTTCATCTCAGAGGCCAGGAGGGGCCCATAATGGGCTTAAGATCCCAGTGGTAGTAATCCATACAACCAGAGTCCTTTTCTCCGCCAAAAGCTGCCTCCCCATTCCCTTTCTCGTAGAGTCATGAGGAGACTGGCCTTGAGGTGTGGGAGATGTGGAAAAACACAGAGGTTTAGGATACCCTGGGCAGATTGGTCTCCCAGCACTCTCTTGCTGGCCAATGGTCAAGAGACACACAACACAGAGACAGAGTAACAGAGATAGACAGAGACAGAGACACATAAAGAGGCAGAGAGTGCGTAAGTATCTGACTGCCCCCAGATGCAATGTACTTGAATGTTCCTTCCCCTCATTCTCTGACCTGGGCAGCAAAGACACATTTCAGCCTCCTGACTCTCACTGATTTTCAGAGAAGGAATTCCCTATGCCCCAGGGAGAAGTTTTCTCTGTCTCTTCCTGTCTTGTCTTTCTGTCTCTCTGTCTTCTCTGTCCTTATGTCTCTGTATGTGTGTGTCTCTCTCATTCCAAATTCAGAGCTCTGGCTGATTTGCTCATTCCTTCATCCAACAAGCACTTACTAAGCACCTACTATGTGTAGGCATTAAGCCAAAGGCTGGGAATATGACAAAAGTCAAACAATTCCTGCTCTTAGGGAGCTTACACTCTACTGGTATGTGGGCATAGATAGATACACAGGAACTATACAAAGTAGTAAGAGGATGAGGGGGCATCTGAAACGGCCTTATGAAGCAGGTGCCACATCACAGAATCACAGAAATGGAGAGGTGGAAGGAACCTCAGCTGCCATTTTGTCTGACCTATACACAAAAAGAATTGCTACTCCAGCATTTGTCCAGGATAGCACAGGTAGGAAGTCTCATAACCAGGACTTGAACCCATGCCACAGTGGGCAACAGCAGCTCAGAGGAAGGAGAGCTCAGGCCCAGCTGGGGAAATCCCAGAACACTTCATGGAGGAGATGGTATCACAGATACTGCCATGGTGAACAGCAGATACTATGCTGAACTTGGTTGGGGTCAGCCTTCAGTCTCCTCCCAACACTTCTGAGTCTTCGAGGATGTGTGGCTGGGCAGGTCATTTCATTCTCACAAGAATGCAAATCTTCAAGTACTATATAAAAAGTATACAATTTTATATACTAATAAACTTTGATTTCATCTGAGTGGGGAACTCCCTCAGCCAACGTTCTGTAGTTTAGAGTTGGCCCGGGGCGCTGAGAGCCATTCATCCAAGGTCTCAGAGGCGGGCTCCAAACTCAGGTCTTCCTGACCCCAGGGTTGGTCCTCTGCCCACCACACCACACTGCTTCTGAGAGATAAATGCCATTTGTTATTATTGGGACTGACCTTTGAAGAATGGCCTGGACTTTCAGAGCCAAAGGCTGGGGGGAAAGGCATCCCCGCAGGAAGGAACAGAGTGAACAAAACCAAAGAGAGAGGGAGTCACTAGGAATGTCTGGATACGATGAGTAATAATGATAATAACTCCTATTTCTATAGGGATCCTAACCTGCCCCCCCCCCCACCGTTATCCAATGTGACCGATAGGGAGGACAAATATTTATGTCTCCACTTGGCAGCTGAGGAAACTGAGGCTGAGAGAGGTAGTGGCGGGGCTAGGGCTTATTCAGGGGACGCCTCATGGCATGGTGGGGGAAAAGCCAGGACTGGACCTAAATTCAGACTCTAACTTTGCCACTTAATAGCCGGATGACTTTGGGTAAGTCCACTCAGCAATCTAGGAGCCTCAGTTTCCACATCTGTAAAATAAGAGGTTTAAACCATTGCCACAATACCACAGTGCCAACAGGAAGTAGATGCAAAGAATACAGGAAAGGGAAAGATTCCTTTGGATGGCCTTGGAAGAAGAAAAGATCCAGGAAGGGTGCGGCACAGTGGGGAAATAACCGACTCTGGAGCTTCTGGACTTACTGTTGAATTCCAGCTCTCGTGTTTACTACTCCTGTGACTCAGGGCAGATCATTTCATCTCTAAGACTCAGTTTCCCCATCAGTAAAACGTTGGGGTTCGACTAAACGGCTTCTGAGGTCCCTTGTAGCTCTGGATCGACGTCAGCTTCCTACTCCAGCACCCGGTGAGAGAGTGAACTGCCCTTTATCCTGAGAAGCAGGGGCAAGGCCACAGAAATCCTCCTGCTCAGCCAGCCATGATGCCCTTGACATTCAGGAGCAGGGCTGAAGGACTGTGAAAAGCCATAACCCGGGCCTTTGAGACCTGAAGGATCCCATGATCAAACAACGGTAGAGATTTCAGAGGTCAAAAAGCCCACATTCTCATCTTATATACAAGAGGGCTGAGGCCCAGGAGGTTAAGGGCTTTGTCTATTATCACACAGACAGCATTTAACCCATATCAAAGTCCAATGTTCCCCCCACTAGAACATGCTGCCTCCTTAATATATGTAAAAAATAAACCAAGTGATTTCCCCAACTATGGCAGGTATGGATGAGGACCTCCTTTCTCACAATAAAGAGGCCACTCTCCTTTCACATTTCCAACCCTGAGGATTAGTTTGATAAGAGTCCCCTGCTTCACCCGGATCTTCTGGTAGAGCTCTGATCTGAACTCAGATCCTTTTATCCTAAATTCAGTTCAATTCGACACATATTTCTGATGAGTCTAGTGCCAGTGAATCCAGCTCCTTCCTTCCCTTCTACTCTAAACCTCCTGATCTCTTGCTGGGCACGCCCCCAGAAGGATGCTATGTAAATCAGTGAATCAGCCAGGTTCCCACCTACCTACTGGAGGACACTGGGGTTGGGGGGGGGGGGTGATGAAGAGAAAGCAAAGAAAGGGTTAGTAAGGGAAGGATGAGTCACAGTTGCTGGGTTTAATCCTTTGTGTTCATATCCTGGGAGTGATTACGTTTCACACCTCGGCAAGACTTTTAATTTATTGTGTTGCCAATTTTAAACCTCAGGTGATCTCTGTTATTGACCCAAAAAAATCCCTTATTAGGTAAAATCCATCATATTTTTAAAGCTCCATCTCTAATTCACAAAATATCTTAGAGTGCTAGATGCCTATTACAGCTGGGTCCCACCACAGCAACCAGAAAACAGCCCTTGCTGAAAGCATGGTCATCCCAGGAAACCAACTTACTCCAGTAATAGGAGGAGGAGCCATAACAGCAGCAACAACAAAAAAAAAAAGAGGAAGGGGGAGGGGAGGGGAAGGGGAGGAAGAGGAGGAAAAGGAGGAGGAAGAGGAAGAGGTGGTGGAGGTGGAGGAAGAAGAGGAGGAAGAAGAAGCACTGGACCAACTTGTGAGTCTCCAGATTTCACCACCATGCCAGCCTCCTCCAACACCCACCCCCTATTTTTCAGCTCCTCTGTTATTGTCCTATTAAAATGTAATCTCCTTGAAGGCAGGGACTATCTTTGCTTTTGCTTGTATTTGGATCTTCAGCATTTGGCACAGTGCGTAGAACATATTAAGCAGTTAATAAACACTTGTTGCTGATAATGTTAACCATGATACTAATTATTAACAATATTAATAGCAATGATTCTTGTTTCTAAAGTTCTTTACTTTTTCCAAAGCACTTTCTCCCCAACAACCTTGGTGGGTAGGTCCTACTTTTCAGAAACACTTCATCCCCTCACTCATAGTGCTCAAATATACCCTTTCCTCTCTGCTTGCATACTCCCAGCCCCAGTTCAGGCCCCTCAACACCTCTCACCAATTTTTTGTATTCTAATATATCCATTTTCTTCTCTCCATGACAGGCCTCTCAGCCCATTTCAGGGCCTCCTTACTTCTCACCTATAATGGCCTCCTTATCAGTCTCCCTGCCTCAAGCCTCTCCCCTCTCTAATCCAGAGCTGTCAAACTTGAAACCCGAGGGCACCTGTGGGCAGGCAACACCCCAGAGTTCTACTCAAACCGGATTAGAATGTACTGGGGAAATGCTTAACAAAATAAATAAAAAATACAATCAAGCATAGATAATGTTCATTTGTGGTTTTCTTAGTCAATAAGCAGCCCACAGATACTCCTTCCCATTGGAGTCTGACACCACTGCTCTGAGCCATTCTTCAATACAGCTGCCCAAGAGAGTTCCCTAAAGCCCAGGTCTGACCCTGCTCAAAAAACTGCTGTGTCTCCCTATTGGCCCTGAGATGAGGGCCCAACTTATCTCTTCTGTACCTAATGTTCTTCATGATATGGTTCTGCCTAATTATAGCACATTAGTCCCCTTCATACAGTCTATATTCCAGGCAAACTGTCCCATGAAAATCCTTCTCTCATCTCTGTCCCTTTACACAAACTGAACCCCGTGCCTGAAATGTCCTTCCCACCTCTGCCTTTTGGAATCCCAGCTCCCTTGGTGACTCAGTTCATTTCCTTTCCTATGTCCTCTAGCTATCAGGAGAAAAAAAAATTAGCTTGACTTTAATGAAAAGTTACAGAGTAACTTTAATGAGTTATTTTATAGCTACCTTGTATATGCTAAATATTTAAACGGCAGCCGTGGCCTAATGATGGGTCCTCGACTGGAAGTGAAGGAGGAGGAGGAGGGAGCAAGAAGATGCTGAATACTTTTAAAATAGAAGAGGTGAAATCCAGGTCTATTGAGGATGAACTAATGAGTTTCTGGAGGAAATCATAGAGATTCAGAAATAGCGCAGTGTTTGCAAACAAGAGAAAGGTCTGATTTCCCAAGCCTGGAGAACTTGGAAGTGGCATCTCTTTCCACCAACTTGGATGGGTGTGTGTGTGTGTGTGTGTAAAGATCATAAACCATACACACAAACACACTCAGGTTCTTCACATCCTTGAGTAACATTGAACTGTAATGATTTTATTTCTGTCATATGTATAGTCTATGAATGGTATATAAAAGCAAATTCAGAAAAGTTTGGGATAGACATTCTCCACTGAAGCCCTCTTCTGGCGTTTCATCTTGCTGGGGGGAGGGGTGCCCCCTGAGTCCTCAAAGGTTGTGCCAGCTGACAGCTGCCTCTGGAGAGGGTGTGGGAGCAGTGCTTAGAGAGACCAAGCAGTTCCATGGAAGGAGCGCCCACTTGGGAGTCAGAGGACTAGCGTTCATTCAAACTCTGGCTCTACCACTTACTAGCTGTGTGTGTGTGGCCAAATCCCTTCACTTCTCTGGGATCCTCAGTTTCCTCAAATACAAGGCAATTTTTTGTAATAGTGGTGGAGGGGTATTAGCGCCTGGGAGATCCTATAACTGGTTGACTCTACTATCCCTTCAAACTCTAAATTGATGGTCCTATAGAATATTTTGAACCCAGAAAATCATCAAATCATCTATCATGGGTATGGAAGGGTTGAAGTCTGCATCACTGAAGGGAACACCCACTGAGTACTAATTCCCGGGAATAGAAGACAAAAACTAAGCTGTCCCTGACCTCAAGAAGCTTTCCTGATAGAGACAATGTATGTTTTGTTAGGAGAAGGTACTGAAAGCTGGAGGGGGGTGGGAAGAGTGCTTCAAAATCAGGAAAGGATCCACTGACTCTGATTTGATGATCTCTACTATGCCTTTAAGCTCAAAGTATATGGTTTGATGTATTTCTTTGGCCCCAGAAACTCATTAAGCCATCTAGTCGTCTATCAAAAGGACACCAAAGGATTTTAGTTTGCTTTGTGGAAGAAATGGAAATGTATTTACCAGTCAGTTCCCCTGTGTCCAAGCCCTGGGCAAAGATGTGCAAAACCAAGGCTGTCTCTGCTCTCAAGGAGCTCGCATTCTGTACTGGGGAGACAACACATATGGGAGAGAAGATCTAAATGTCAGTGTCTGGTGGTTCAAAGGGTATAACAACAAAGCAGACAGTAGGGCCCAGCTGACCTTACAGACCAATGGTAAGGCAGATGGTAAGGGCCAGCGATTAAGCATTTGACAGGAAGGATTGTAGTCATTCAAGCAACGTGGGCAGCCATGTCCCTGACCAATGACCATTAGAGAATACTGTTGAGACAGGATAGTTCAGTGGAAAGAGCCCTTATTCTGGAAGAATGGAAGTGGGAAAAGGAGACAGCATCCATCCAGAAGGGGATCCCAAACCCGGGAGAACTAGGCAATGAGGAGGGCTGGGACAGGCCAGAGAAATAACTGCCCAGGGCCTGTTCCTAGAGCCCAGATTGCAGGCAGGGTGAGGCATGGGTGGGGAAGCTCACACCTTGTTTTACATATATTTTGTGGTCTTATTTCAGATCACCTGACAAATAAAATGTGTCTGGGGTAGGTACTTTTCAGCAACGTTAAGAAGAACAAAATGCCCCCATTGTGTAGGTGTGGACAGTCTTCAGAAAATGTTGGCACATCGTGAAATATTTTCCATTGATACTGAAATCCTGCTCTGATGCCTCAGTATGGTGTGGAGGTGACCCAGGATTCTCAAAGGCTCTATCAACAAAGCAAGCTCCGGCAGATCCCACCAAACTGGAAAGGCTTCAAGTTCGTGCTCAGCACCAGACTCTACATGGCTCCTGCCTGGGGAACAGCCTCAAGACCGCAGTCCAGAGGGCTGGCCACCCAGCGATGGCTCAGGGGTGGGAGCAGCCGAGGAAACTGTCCACCAGGCCAGTGGCCTCCAAACATTTTTCCGCCCATGTCCCCACAGGTTAAATAAATTTGAGCCGGCACTCCCCAACATTTGTGTATTTACAAATGGTATACACATACTGCCATTCTCACAATTATGCACATTATAAAATACACATGCCCCCCCAAAAAAGAGAAAAAAAATAAAAGGATGAGATGAAGGTAAAATAATGCCCTAAAGTCTTGGGGAATCAGCTGAGTTTCCTGAGAAGGAAAGTGGAGCAATCACCTGCCCTTACAGAAAGATGACTCTGGCTGCTGCGTGGAGGGTGGATTAGGGACCAGAAAGCTGTAAGGCAGGAAGACCAATGAGAAGGTGAGTGAATGATGAATTTGCAATCTAACATTGCAATGATCCAGGCAAAGGTGAAGAGGGTCCAAACTAGGGTGTGGCTATGTTAGAAAAGAAGGGCCCAGAAGTGAGGGATATTGTGGAAGGAAAATGAACGAGTGAATAATCATTTATTAATAAGCCCCTACCAGGTGCAAAACACTGCTAAATGTTGCAGAAACAAAGAGAAAGGAGACAGTCAGGGCTCTCAAGGAGTTCACATTTTAATGAGAGAGGACAGCCCAGCTGCAGGGATGATAGAAAGGCCCATTGATTCTTAGGGTATAACTGTAAAGGAGATGGTGAGACATCATCTTGAGCATCATTTAAATTCAGAAAAAGGGGGGGATAAGCATTTATTAAGCACCTAGTATTTGCCTCCTAATGAAATCACGTCCATTTTTGGCTGGACCGTTTGACAGCCCCCTAAGGTCTTTGGTGAAGAGAAGTTTCTTTCCCACATCTTCAGTAGCTACAGCTGCAGCCCCTACAACAGAGGCCACAAAGGTTACTCCCCTGGAGAGAGTGCAGTGGGGCCCATGATATGGGGGGTGATGGGACATGGGAGGTGATGCTCTTCCTGGGGCTCTCAAGCTTAGTTACCTGGAAATGGCATGATCTGGAAACTGACTGGATTTATAGAGTGAGCTGAAGCAAGGAGCTGAACATGACTCCAAGGTCACAAACCTCGGTGACTGGAAGGACAGATGGAGGCATCCTCTGACACAACAGGGAAGTTTGGAAGACGGGAGTGTAAAGAGATCTTTCGTGGAGATCACTGCCCATCCTGGAGGCCTATCTTGTGCAACTGACTCTGTCCCACCCAAAGCGAAATAGGAGGAAGTTAGATCACAATCCTCCACAGGGCCAGAGACCCAACTTTGGAGACCACCACACTACGATATAGTGGGGTTGTTAAATGTGTGTGTATTTAAATATGTATATATGGTATGTATATGTACATATATGTTGCATTATCACATGTTGGGAGATGTATATGCTATGCTAGGTGATAGGGTGTGATGTGATGTGAGATGAACGAGATGAGATCGTTTGTCTGCAGAGAAAGAAGACTCATACTCAATCATGGAACTTCATGCAGTAGGTGGCTCAGTGGATAGAGACCTGGACCTGGAGTCAGGAAGACCCGAGTTCAAATCCAGCCTCAGATACTTACTAGCTGTGTGACCCTGGGCAAGTCACTTAATTTCTGTTTGCCTCAATCTATTGGAAAGAAAAATGACAAACTACACCAGTAAGAAAACCCTGTGGACAGTATTAGTGTGCTTGGTGTGCTATGGCCCACAGGGTCATGAAGAGTCAGACACAACTGAATGACTGAACACAACAAGGACACACTCAGGAGTAACCTGTGATTTCTCCTGTAAACAGGCTCCCAGCCTGGAACCTTCCTCTGGCTTCTGTTAGTAATCCAAGTGTTTACCACAGGACCAGGCCCACAGTAAACATTTAATAAAAGCTTGTTGACTTGTTGATTTATGATAAGAAATAGTGTGGTGTCCTAGAGACAGAGAGAGAGAGAGATGTAGAGAGTTCATGTTTCACCTTTCACATTCTTACATCACGGCTGTGTGTGTGTGTGTGTGGACAGACAGACACAGAGACAGACAGAGACAGAGACACACAGAGAGAAAGACAGGGAGAGAAAGAGACAGAGACAGAGACAGAGACAGAGACAGAGAGGGACTGTGTGCAGGCCCAGGCCCCCTCTCTTCTCAGTGCCCTGGGCTACTCTATAAGGATGGCAGAAGCTGAAGAGAATGTGCTGATAGAGGGAGTTTCCTCACCTGGGAACTTCATATACCAGTGAAATCACAGGCTTCTTCTCTATCTCTATTCCCATATGGGGGGAGAGGGGAGGAAGGGAAGAGGGAAGGAAGAGGGAGGGAGAGACAGATGGAAAGAGATAGAGAGATAGACAGATGATTGATAGATGAATATAGAAACTGAACCTGTGTATGTGTGTGTGTGCACATACATCTACACACACATATCTTGATCCATATATAACATACATGTATACATACGCATACACTCCATCTACTACAGCACCCTCAGCTCAGAGAGACGCACGGCATACAGAGGCAAGACAGCAGTGAATAGTGAATAGAACTGACCTCGGAGACAAGAAGATATCGTGTGGTGGAGAGTGGGCATCCCAGTCCTGCCTAACACATCCTGGCTTCATGACCCTGAATCACCTGATAAATCCTCAGTGGCCCCCAGGAAACCCTCCTAGGATTATCAATTGTGCAATGTGTGTTGCTCTGCCTCAGTAAGGTGAGATTCCTCCACGGGAGTTTCTCATACCCTGAAATTGCAGCTCCAGTGCTGGCTTTCTGGGTCCATGTTTATCTATCTCTTTGTCTCTCTGAATGTCTCTTTCTCTTAGTGTCTTTCTATCTCTCCCTCAATATATAAATATGAATGACATTCAAATACTCAAAGTAGATGATTGCTAAGATCAGCAATATCTGTAGCATGTAGATTCGAACACCTACACACACACACACACACATTCCCTCTCCCCGCTCCAAAAAAAAAAAGGTTTTATATTACCTGATACTTTTAAGGCTCTGCACAGCCATTCCAGCTATAATTAATTCATTATTCTTATTAATCCAGAGGATTTTAATTATTCCAAGGATAATCCAGAAAGCCGCAATAATCCATAGAAATCTATGCTTCTTGCCAGGTCCTGTGGTAGGTGGTGGGCAAACAGACACAAAAGTGAGTTAATGCCTGCCTTGAAAGCGGTTACATTCTTGGGAGCATGCCCTGTGAAGGTGGAGGATACAGGCTCCCAGATTGTTGTTGGGTTTGTCCTTCATTTTCGAAGAGGACCACGGCATCAAGGAGATGATGACATGACTCGCAGTTGACTTTGATTTGAGTGAGGGAGGGCTGTGCAAGGTCACCAGCCTCACTTTCTCCTCCAGAGCCACCTGGGTCCAGTGGCCAGATATTCATCAGGATGACTGGAGATGGCCCAGGATGCAATGAGTGAGGTGACCAGATAAGGCAAAAGAGGATGCAAATCAAAGACATAAGATAATAGTACATAATATAAACTCACTGTGAGAGGAATTGTTTCATTCTTTATACTTGTATCCCTGGGGTCTAAAACAGTATCTGGCACATTTTTTTGTTCAGTTATTTTAGTCTCATCTGACTCTCCATGACTCCATTTAGGGTTTTCTTGGCAGAGACACTGGAGTGGTTTGCCCATTTCCTTCTCCGGCTCATTTTACAGATGAGGAAACTGAGGCAAACGGGTTAAGTGACTTGCCCAGGGTTACACAGCTAGTTAAGTTTCTAAGACTGGATTTGAACTCTCCTGACTCCAAGCCTGAGGCTCTATCCACTGAGCCAACTAGCTGCCCCATGTCTGGCACATAGTAGGTGCTTAATGAATAACTCTCGATTGATTGGGGAGGGCGAGGGAGGGAGACACCAACAGCTGGAAGAATGAGGAAATAAAAACACCAACTGATATTTCTATCATGCTTTAAGCTCTGCCAAATGTTTTACCTCTATTATCTCATTTCAAACTCTTAACAATCCTTCCAGGTAAGTGCTATCATTATCCCCAGTCTACAGAGGAAGAGATTGAGGTTCAGCAAGGTCAGATGTGAGACAGCCTCTCACAGCTAATAGGCAGCGTCTGAGGTGAGAGTCAATCAAATACCAAGATACCATTTTCAAGCAGCTCATTAAAAAAAGATGGTAAATAAAAACTCAATTAATATTTACTTGAAGAGATCAGAGAAAGGGATATTGGGGATGAAAGGAGATCTCCACGACTGAACCGCTCCCCACTCCAGGACTCCTATAACCCGAGAGCCCCGCGCTGCAGTGGCCAGCCAGGAAGGCACAGATGGGGACCCAGGATCATCTCACTGTAATCTTGGCACCAAAGTCATCAGGGTCATGGAGGGCAAAGTTCAGCCTAGACCTTTTACTGTAGGGAAAGAGACTCATTGTCTTACCACCCATAATTACTCTCTTTGACCACCACGAGAAGGGGATTGGGAAAAAAAAGTCTCATATTTTTCCCCCCTTGCCAGGCAGGCCCAGGCATCATTACCAGCTTCTCAAAGTGCTGTTAAGCCACCCACCTAGCCTCTGAGTGGGCAGCAATTAGAGTAATTAGCGTGGTGATGAGTATCCTCTGTAGTCATAAACATGCCCCCAACAGAACTTGAAGGACCTGCTTCTACCACCATGGTCGTTGCCAATCCTGAAAGTCGACTTCATCATGAAAAAGCCAGGACCCCCTTGATACTTCATTGGTAAGAAGTAGCAAACTCAAGGGCACATGAAGGATGCCCAGGTACTTGAGGACAATCAATAAACAAGTATTTATTAAGTGCCTACCTACTATGTGCTAGACTCAGGAGACATGAAGACAAAAATGAAACCACCCCTGCCCTCAAGTAGCTAACAGTCTAGCTGGGGGAAACAACAGACAGAGGGATGGATAGATAGATAGATGGATGGATGATGGATGGATGGATGGATGGATAGATAGATAGATAGATAGATAGATAGATAGATAGATAGATGGATGGATGGAAGGACAGATAGATAAGATGGTGAGTTGTGGAAAAAAAATGGAAATATTCCTTGGAGAATTGTTGAAGATTGTGATCAATGATCCGTACCCATTTAATGAGAATTGCTACTGCTGCTGCTGAATACAGACCTTGGCATTGTGCTAAGAGCTGGGGAATAAAGAAAGGCAAAAACATCTCCTGCCCTCAAGAAGCTCATGGTCTAATGAGGGAAAAAACATGCCAAGAATTCTGTATGTACAAGACACACACAGGGAAAATTGGAGTTAATTTCAGAGGAAAGGCACCAAAAGTGATCAGGAGAAGCCTCATGGAGCTGTATGTCCTCTCCATCGTCACTCTGATACTGTACAGTGTTGGGCACAAATGTCCACTCTTCATTTGCCCTGTCTATCATGGGGGAGCAAGAGAAGGTCCCGGGAGTCCGAAAGAGGCAGCAGCATGGGCCGGAGCTGATTCTTCGGCCCTGCCTCATTGGGGTATGTATCTCGTGCAATTTGCATTTCTGGGAACAAATGATAGCATTATGTGAAAAGGCAGGTACACAGGCTCAAGATGGCACCGAGGACATGACACACCTCAGGGGCCAGGGTGAGAGAGGGGAGGTGGAGGAAAGTCTTTAAGAGGATAGAAGAGCTCAGTCCATTCATTTTTCAGTCAAGAAACCATGACCCAGGAAGGGTTAACACGGGGAGTCCATATCAGAGGAAGGCTCTGCACTCTTGTCTTCATCCAGTCTCTGCTTAAAGACATTCCCCACCCGCAACTACCCTGAGCAATGGGGTACTCACTACCTCTCCAGGCAGGTCATTCCCCTTATGGACTGCTCTCATGGCTAGGAGGGTTTTTTCTCCTCATGTCAATTCTCTTTTTTACTTCTACCCAACCCCTGGTGCCTCCTCTGCTCCCAGATCTTCCATGACTCCCTCCTGAGTCGAGTCCAAACTCTCTCACCTGGCATTCAAGGCTCTCTACAGGTGGGCAGCACCATCCGTTCTCAGACTTATCTCATATTATTCTCTTTGGCACAATCCACACACGAGCCACATTAGACTATTTTCTGACCCCAATACAAGCCCAATACCAGTACTTCCCTGGCTTAGCTCTTCACATTCCTGGGATGCCTTCTCTATCCCTCTTTGACTACAGAATTCCTACTCAGGATCACCTAACTAGTAAATGTTTCAAGCTGGATCTGAACTCAGGTCCTCCTGACTTCAGGGCCAGTGTTCTATCCATTATGCCACCCAGCTGCCCTCTCCCTATCTTTTAAAAGCCAGTTCAGTGTTGTCTCCCCAAAGACCTTGACTCTGGGGAAGAGAAAGGTAGGGGGGTGGGGCTTTGATCCTCTCTAACAACACCACAATAAGCAATGATAACTGGAATTTATAGATTAACATCAGGTTTGTGAAGTCCTTTACATCCCTTATGTCATTTGGAACATACTAAAGGCATTATTATCCTCACTTTACAAATGAAGAAACTAAGGCACAGGAAGTTGCCCAGGGGTCACGCAGTTTCACAATTCATCTGGGCAGTGACTCGGCCTCCCTGTATATGTAGCAATAACTGCAGTAGAAAGAGAGGGGCTTTGGAGTCAGAGGCCTCGTTTACGTCCTGGGCAACCTTGGAGCAGGCTAAGTCCCCTCTATGGGCTTCAGTTCCCCTCTCTGCAAAGTGAAAAGGCAGGTGTAGACGACCTCATGCCATTACTTACATTCCTCAATAATTCTCACTTCTCCAGCATTTGAAGGTAGACAAAGGGCTCGTCTTAATACACGACTGATATTGTGCTTAACCTCATTTTACGGAAAAGGAAAAAGGATCCCATGGTCAGTAAGTGTTAAAGCCAGGATTCAAACCCAGGACTTCTGATGCTCAATCAATCCAGCATCCTTTGCAATGGTGCTTTAAGGTCTGTGGAGGACTTATCTGAGTTTCACAACAATGCTGTGAGGTAGGTGTCCCCATGCCTGGAATGCTCTCCCTCCTCAGCTCCTCCACCTCCCAGCTTCCTGACCCAACCTCAAGTCTCAGCTAAAATCCTACCTTTCCTGCTCTTCCTGAATCTCAGTGCCTTCCCCCGAGGTTACCCCCAATTTATCCTGCACATATCTTGTTTGCACATGCACATAATTATCTGCATGTTGTCTCAACCCAAATAAGGGAATAGTTGGGTTTTTAAAATAAATTTATTTATTTATTTTTAGTTTTCAATATTCACTTTTATAAGATTTTGAGTTACAAATTCCCCCCTCCCTTTCTTCCCCCCTCCCCGAGATGGCATACAATCTTACATAGACTCTACATGTACAATCATATTAAACATATTTCCACATTAGCCAAGTTGTGAAGGATCAGAACAAAACGGAAAAACCACAAGAAAGAGAAAACAAACAAAAAAAAAAAGCAAATAGTCTGCTTCCATCTGCATTCAGGTTCCATGGTTCTCTCTGGATGTGGATGGCATTTTCCATTATGAGTCTTTTGGAGTCGCTTTGGATCCTTGCATTGCTGAGAAGAGCCAAGTCTATCAAAGTCAGTCCTTGCACACTGTGGCTGTCACTGTGTTCAGTGTTCTCCTGGTTCTGCTCACTTCACTCAGCATCAGTTCATCCAAGTCTTTCCAGGTTTTTCTGAAATCTGCCTGCTCACCATTTCTTATGGATGAAGAGATAGCTGTAAAGTCCTTAGCACTGTGCCTGGCACACAGCAGGTGTTTAATCAATGTTTGTTCCTCCTCTCCTGCCATCCCTCCCATTAGACCAAGAGCTCCTGGAGGACTAGGCCAGTTTGGGCCGTTCTTTGTATGCCCAGTGATTAGCACAGCCAGTTGTAGGTGCCTCGGTGCCTAATAAAAGCTTGTTGCCTGACTTTTGACTGACAGCTGTGATTTCTTTGGGGTAGCTGATCTCCCACAGGGCCACTCATCTGGAACACAGGTCCTAGACAGCTCCCTGGGGCACTGCAATGGCCCAGGGCCCTACAGCCTTATCACAGAATCCTAGATTGAACGCTGAGGGGAACCTCAGGCCCAATCTATTCCATCCCCCTCATTTTGCAGAAGAGGAAACTGAGGCCCAGAGAGCTCAGAGACTGAAAGCTGGAAGGGTCCTTGGAGGCCCCAGAGTCAGCACAACCATGTTATTTTGGAGGTGATCTGCTCATGGTAGTAACAGGCAGTAACAGCAGCTCACTTTCATACAGTGTCTTGCCTTATTGTATCACGCCGCCCAAGCAGAGGGCTAACAAGACCAGGGTTCAAATCCAGCCTCACATACTTACTAGTTATGTGACCCTGGGCAAGCCACTAAGCAGCTGCCTGAGTTTCCTCATCTGTAAAACAGGGGGAATGATGGCACCCGAGGACCAGATGAGATAATAACTATAAAGCCCTGGACACAGTGCTTGGCACATAGTCAACACTATAAGCTGGTGATGTCACCATCATCATCATCGTCCTATGAGAAGTCTTACGACTCCAATCCAGCGTTCTTCCAAGGTGACTTGCCCAAGATCATGGTATCAAGGAACGAAGCCAAGATTCAAATCCAGTTCCCGACTCCAGATCTAACACTTATCATCAACTTCTCCTGGGAAGGTTCCGGACTGCTCAGTCCTTTATGGGAGGGGCTCAGAAAAGGGAGGGATCAGAGAGGGAGGGGAATTCCAGAAGGAAGAGCCAGGAGAAGGTGGAGCTGGAGATCAGCCCCTAGGAAGAGTCTGGCCACAACCATCATGGAAGGGACTGTTCCTAGTCCCGATCAGCATGATCTGCCTAATCCAGTTTTGTCTCCCTTCAGTCTCTGGTTTGGTCTCTAGCCCTCAGGGAAGGAAGTCAAAAAGCAGAAAAAAAGAAAAAATAGGAAATTCACCCATTAGATAATTCAACCCAGTTCAGAGGAGATTAGATTCTGAGCTAGCCAGGCCCAGAGAGGGCATCTGGCCCTCCACCCACTCCTCTCATTTCACAGTGGGAGAAGCTGAGGCCCAAGCAGCTGAAGTGTCTAAGGACACCTGTGGCTCAGGGTTTGCTGACTCCAAGCCAGTCAGGCCTCTTTCCACTGTCCCCCAGTCCCTCCAAGAATGGCTGGTTCCCCTTTCTTAGAGGTTATTAAGCAAAAGCCAGGTAACCCCCTTGTAAGAAAGACAGTGGGGATCAGATACGAGCTGAACTAAGGGACCAATGCCCTTTCCAAAGCCTCGGATTAAGCGCAATTCAATGGAACAGCTAGGTGGCGGCATAGTCCATATAGCGCTGCACACGGAATCAGGAAGACTCATCTTCATGAGTTCAAATCTGGCCTCTAACACTTCCTAGCTGTGTGACCCTGGGCAAGTCACTTAGCAGCTATCTGCTTCAGACTCCTCAGCTGTAAAATGAGCTGGAGAAGGAAATGGCAAACAATTCCAGTCTCTCTGTCAAGAAAACCCCAAATGGGGTCAGGAAGAGTCAGACATGACTGAAATGACTGAACAACAAATTCGAAAACATTTAGCATCTGTGGAGTAAAAGACACCAGGGAAACGAATTCCCTGCAAAGGTGAGTCAATTGTGTGGCCAGCAGTAGAGATAACAGGTGACAGCCAGAGGCATCTGGGATTAAAAGTAACAGAAAAAAATTTTAAGACTCCAGTGGATTGGGGAGATTTCCCCTCTGGAAGATTCCTCAAAAGTCCCAGGCCAACACTGAAAAGATGAGGAAGCATCTTGGAGAGCATGCCCCACGTTCTCCCCAGACCTTGGGCCCAAGCCGGAGATCCAAAACCCGTTGGCAGCCCCTTACCCTGTTTATATAACCCAGGGATTCAGAACCAGGAGATAGGTGGCACCATAAAAAGGTATTGTTTTTTAGAGACCTCTGGCTTGTTGGGTTCCAGATGAGGTGAGGGAGCCCTCCTCACCTCAGGCGGCTGGCCTTTGTTGAACCCAGAGATAGAGACATGACCCTTTGGAGCAGACAGCCTCTTCACCCCATGGAGGCTGCTGCTGCCACCCATGGCCACGAATCCCAATCACTAAGAGCTGTGCTCTTAATGAATGTGAGAAATGTGGTTTTGGGGATCACTGGACTTCCTAGGCAGGGCCAAAGTCCTGAAGAAGAACCCTATGATAATCCCTAGGGAAGGCTGTACAGACCACAGGACTCCCAGAGGAAGACCAAGTGGTAGCCATCCCTTAATCTGTGGGGATCACAGGGCCTCCTAGGGGTCAGACCCTAAGGAAGACCCAAGTGATGGCCCCTTAGGACGGCAGTAAGATCACAAGGCTCCCGAGACAGGGCCAGAAGTCCCATGTGATGTCCCCTTAAGAAGGCCGTGCAGACCACAGGGTTCCCCAAGAGAATCCAGAGTGGTAGCCCTCTTAACACCGCAGCAGGGATCACAGGACACCCCAAGACAAGATCCAGGAGTAAGCCTGGAGAGCTTCCGCTGCCTGTTGCTTCCCTTCACTTGACCTTAGGAAAATCCATGTGATTTGCCCATTGACACCCAAAGAACTCAGGACCAGAGGGGGCAGAGGAAGGCATTTTATTACGCTCCCCAGGAGAGCGAGTGCAGTGCTCACGGGAACACTCACACTGATACAGCTGCAGGAGCAGGGGTAACCAGTCCCTCCACTCCTGCTAGAGTCATGGTTAGTTTACAATCTTTGTTTTTTACATAGTTTTCCTAGGTTATACAGCTTATATAAATAGGATAATAAGGATACAGAAGCAAAAGTGAAGTTAATTAGATTTTCCTTGTCTTAGTTTAGGATTAAACTATATTCTTTTACTTCCCCTACTTTCCCTTTTTAACATATGCAAATTATACAAGTCAGTAGGCCTGGATTCTTGACCAAGACCAGACCCTAGATAAGCTTGAACTGGTTCAAGTGGGTTTGGCCTCTCTAATTCCCTAGACTGCCTTCTCAAAAAGTATGCACATGCGTACAAGCCTCTGACCTCTCACCTGACCGACCTTGAGGCCTGGTCTCTGCTAAAGCTGGGGTGGGGGAGGGCGGGGAAGCACACCTTTAGTTCTGTGGAAACAAAACTCCTCCCATTTCTTACAATGAACATCCAAAAGTATTCCAGCTGTGCTTATCTAGTAAAATAAAGTGTTTTTTTTTCTTTTAAGAATACAACAAAATACAGGACAGGTATATTACATGAAGAGGGGGAGGTGTATGAAGAAGATCATGGAGTCCAGGGAAGGAAGGAGCATTCCTAACTTGGGACATTGGGGCAGGCTTCTTGACGGGAGAGGCCTTTAGCTGGGCTTCCCAGGCAGTTCCAGAGTCATGACATCCCCCTCCCCCCCACCGCCCCAGGATATGTTAATTGTCTGATGAGCTGATTCACAAGGATTTGGAGTCATTGCTATTATGAGGAAGACACTTTACAAACCTTGAAGCAAAGGTGAGTAAGGAAAAAAAAAAGGAAGAGCTGGAGAAAAGCTGGTCCATGCACCATGTACCTCAACCCCGTGTTCCACGGGGATCTCTGTATGTGCCTAATAACTCCATAAGCTGCATGAGGGCACAGACTCCACCTCACCCGAACTTTGAATCCCCCAAGAGGAGCATGGGCATCCAGACATTTTTCCAGTGGCTGTTTAATACATCCATATTTGTCCCTTAAAAATCTCAGCCATAAAACGGAGGTAATAACATAGTCCCCATCTCACAGCGCTGTTGAAAAGACCTAGCAACAAGCATTTATTAAGAAGCCCCCACCACATGTGCTCCAGGCACGGTGCTAGGATCCAAAGAAAGGCAAAAATCAGCCCCTGCTCTGAAGGAGCTGGGGGTCTAATGGGGGTGACAGGTGGACAGCGTAATGTTGCTCTTTAGGGAAAAGAAGCTATTTCTTTTCTAGGTCATTAAATCACAGACTCTCAGAGCTGGAAGGGAGCCCGATGGCCATTTCCTCTGACCTGAACCAGAGCAAGAAACCTGCCCCTCAGGTCCCCCTAGAGCGGCTGTCCAGCCACTACTTGGAGGAACCTTGGAGGGGGAACCTCACTCAGCTCCAGGAAGCCCAAACATTCTGGGGGCAACTCGAGTTGGTAAAGAGTTTGTTTTTCTTTAACAATCTCCTTTAGTCTGACTCTGAAACTCGGCTCCCTGTTCTGTCCTTGGCTTTGCGGCCAACCAAACAAAGCTAACCCCTCTACTATGTAAAGGCCTCTGGAACACATGGGGACAGTGTGTTCCTTCCCCACGACCCCTCATCACTCTTCAATTTCTCTTTTCCAGGCTGTGAAAAAAGTTAAAAAAACAAAAAACCCTTCACCTTCTTTCAACTCAGGAAGTCAACAGACATTTAGCGAACTCCTACTATATGTCAGGTCATGTGCTAAATGCTGGGGAGCCAAAGAAAGGCAGAAAACAGTCCCTGCTCTACAGAAGCTCCTTATGGAACCGAGGCCACAGCAGGCAAACAAGACAAGCCCATGGTAAACCAGAGATAGCTGCAGCAGAAGGAAGGCATTAAGGTATGTTAGCTCTTGGATGGGGCATTCCCTGCTCCTCCACCATCCTGGTCCACCTCCTCTGGACACTCTCCAGCCAAGCAATGTCCTAACGTTCCACCTCGGGTCTTCTATTGCCGTTCTCCTCCTGCCCATCTTCCTGTGTCTCAGGACTCACACCACAGCAATGGCCTCCACTGACATGTGGGCGGCTCGAGAGCCTGGGCACAAAGCCGACCTCCCACACTGAGCAGCTAGGGATCGAGTCACTCCCGGCTCAGCTTCTTCCACGTAAAGTGAAGCAGTTGGACTCAGTGATCTCCGAAGCTGTCCCTAGCTCTGATGTTCCACCATCCTTTGCTTCCACCAGACGGAATGAGAAAAGACCACCTGGGATGAACTCTAAGTTCCCTTCTGATTCAAAATCGATGAACCTATCCAAGACTTCTTGGGACAGGAATCTCCCCAGGAAACAGGATCTAGCTGAGGATAACAGGGAGAGGGCAGGGAGCTAGACTGAGCGGATACCAGCTGACCACCACCATCCCACCACCACTATTGCCATCTTGACTTCTGCTGTCACGCTGGTGAACTCTCAATCCAAAGGAGAATAAAAAAGCCACAGCTCATCAAAGACATTTATATACTTTGTCCCGTTTCTGACACAATCTGAACAGGTGACCCTGGACAAGCTACTTAGCTGTTCAGGGCTCTAGGTAACTCTCTAAGACTACAGACAAGATTGTTGCTGTCATTTTTCAGTGATGTCTGACTTCCTGTGATCCCATTTGGGGTTTTCTTGGCAAAGATAATGGAGTGGTTCACCACTCCCCTCTCTATGCTATTTTACAGATGAGGAAACAGGCAAACAGGGTGAAGTGACTTGCCCAGGGACATATAGCTAACAAGTGTCAGAGGCCGGAGTTGACCTCAGGAAGATGAGTCTCTTCTCTACTGTGTCACATAGCTGCCCTACAGAGAAGGTACCACCCTGCACTGGCAGATTTTCTTATGCCAGTTCCAGGTGTATAGTACCGATCTCTAGAGAGCACTTTCAGGTTTGCAAAACAGGTTCCATGCATTTATCTCATTTGAGCCTCACAATAATGGCAGGAGCATCCATTTTACAGACAAGCAAAGTGAGGCTCAGGGGTGCACAGAGAGGCATCCAGTTCTTACTGACTCCAAGTCCAGTGTTCTACGCAGCTGCCTTGGAGCAGTATGCAGAATTCTAGGGTGGATTTATGGAATCCCAGGATGTCAGGACCGGACAGGGCCCTTAGAGTCCTATCATTTTACAAAGAGGGAAACTGAGGTGGTGGTGGGGTGGGGAGGGAAGGCAACTCACCCACTATCATGCAGCTAGTAGGCAGCAAACTGAGGATTAGAACCCGGGTCTCCTGCCTTCACCTCAGGGCTCTTCTCCTCTTCCCTTCCCCCACCCCAAGACATCGGCTGGGCCAGGATATGAACCCAAGCCTTCCCCTGGCCAGACCTACCAGCCACAACAGAGCTCCACTGACTTCTCATCCGCTAACCTGTTCTCCTAATTCCAGGGAAAACAGACCTGGCACCAGCCACATCACACACCTCTCTACTCCCTTTGGATGACTCTAGACAGTTGCTAGACACCGTGCAGTGTGGACAATGAAACAGGTACTTTGGCCACCCTCAGGAGGTTGGGGATGAGATGAGAGGAAGGGGGGGAGCAGCAAGGAGCAGCACCAACTCAAATGATTAGTATTCTGGAGCAAGGTACTAGAGGAAGGTCAGGTTCTTGGAGTTCTAGGTCCAACTGTGGTGCTGCCTGACTGGCCCAAACCACCCACCTAAGTTGGCCTAGGGCAAGTCTCCTCTCTGTTTACAATGCCCTCCCAGTAAGTTGAGGTAAGACCAGAAGAATAAAAAATGCGTGGATTCCGTGTCTGGAGACCAAGATTCAATAAATCAACAGCTGACTGCTGCGACACAAAGAAAAAGCAAACAAGTTCCCCACCCTCTGGAGGCTTACATTTGAATTGAGCAGATAATGCTCTCAAGGAAGGTAGACTGTGGATAACCTTAAAGGGGAAGGACCTAGCAGCTGGGAGACTCGAGGAAAGCTTCCTTCCCCAAGGACGTCTCTGGTTCAAATCCAGATTTGTAATTTAGTGTCACTGCCTGACCTTGGACATCTCTGACTTCTAGTCCCCTTATCTGTAAAATGACCCGATGATAGTAAGGTTATTTATAATAAATAGGGGCAGCCAAGTGGTGATGTAGTGCAAAGAGCCCCAGGCCTGGAGGCAGGAAGATTCCTCTTCTTGAGTTCAAATCCAACCTCTGTCATTTACCAGCTCTGTGACCCTGGGCAAGTCACTTCACCCTGTTTGCCTCAGTTTCCTCGTCTCTAAAATGAGCAGAAGTAAATGGCAAACCACCCCAGTACCTCTGCCAAGAAAATCCCAACAAGGAGTCCAGCACTACTTACCGAACAGTAACAAAACCCTACATATGCATCCCTCTCAGCCGCATATTGACTTAGAAAACCACGAATTAACATTATCTATGTTTTATCGTGTCTTTAGTTATTTTGTTAAACAGTTCCCAAGTACATTTTAATCTGATTTGGGCTCCATTTGGGAGTATTTAGAGCCACCTACAGCAGTCAACCTCACTTTGACACCTCTGACCCACAAAATGGGGTGGTTGTGAGGAAGAGATGTGATAACCTGTATAAAGCATTGGCTGTGTCCCCCTCCTCCCCCCCCCCCCCAGCATTCTTCCTCCTCATCTCTGCCTCCTGGCTTCCTTCAAATCCCAGACAATGTCCCACTTTCTGCAAGGAACCTTTCCTGATCCCTCTTAATGCCATTGCCTTTCTTCTGCTGATTAATTCCCATTTATCCCATCTATATAGCCTGTTCGTGCATAGTTGTCTATATGTTGTCTCCCCCGTTCAACTGGGAGCTCCTGATGCCAAGGAAGAGAGAGAGAGAGACAGGAGGAGAAAGAGAGTGAGAGAGACAGAGAGACAGAGACAGAGAAGGGGGGGCAGAGAGAGAGAAGGAGGGGGGGGGCAGAGAGAGAGAGACAGAGAGAGAGAGAGAGAGCTAGGCTACCAGTCTGGAAAAACCTGGATTCAAGTCCCACCCGCTAACTACTGACAGCCGACCTCTCGCAGCCCCGGGCTGTCCTAAATGGGTTTCGATATCCCTACGTGGGTGGGCGTTAAGGAATTCCCACAGCTTAGCAACCACTGCTGCTAGGAAGGCTGACCGGGAATTGAGTATGGCACTGTACGTACACCGAGCCAGGGTTTGGAATTAGAAGGTCAGAGTTCACGGGGGAATGGAATCCACCCTGCCCTTAGAGTCTACCAGCCGAGGTGGGAACTCTGGCTCGGCCACTATTTAGCGATGTGACGTCGGACAATCCACTGCCCTTCTCTCGGGGTCTCAGTTTCCCCAGAGTAAAAGATCTTTTCTTGAGTTGGAAGAGATCTCGGAGGATCTCTCTCCCTCACTTTACCAATGGGTCCAGTGAGATTAAGTGAAATGATGAGAGTTCATTCGTTAATTGATACTATGTTGCCATTAATATTAACAAATGTCATTTAATAGCATTACTAATAAAACAATTTCTATAGCTATCTAAGGTTTGAACACCACTTTACAAGTTCACTAATTTGATCCTCAAAACGACCCTGCGCTGAGAGGCAAGTGCTGCCTATTCTCCGCAGTTTTACAGGTCAGGAAATGATTCACCTAAAGTCACCCGGCTAATAGGAACCTGAGAAAGGATCTAAAGTTAGGGGGGAGCTCCCATCTAGCTCCGTCCCCCTACAGCCTTCTCACCTTTTACAGGTGAAGAAACCGGCTCAGGAAAGTTAAGGAAACAAGCATTTATTAAGCGCTTACTGTGTGCTAAGCGATGGGGCTACAAATACTAGGTAAAAGACACTCCGTGCCCTCAAAGGGCTTACATTCTAAGGGGCGGGGGAGCAACACACAAAAGAGAACTAAGGGGGGAGGGGTGAAAGTAAAATCTTGGGTCCTTTTTTATGTTCCCAGCGCTAAGCACGGAACCTGGTATACAGTAGGTGCTTAATAAAAGCATATGGCCTTAAGTGAGTTGTTCAGGGTCACAGAGGAAAACTAGGTCTTCCTCCCTCACAGGTCAGCACCCTGGTCACCGCCTGCCCTGACCTGTACCTCAAGTGTAATGCCCTGGGTTCAAATTCCTCCTCTACCGCTTCCTAGTCTTGTGGTTTGGGACAAGCCCCTGGATGTTTTCTTGGTCTCAAAGTGAAGGTGGCAGGGACCGGACTAGATGTCCTGGGCTCCCTTCCAGGGCAGGGTCCGCCACCTCCTTCCTCCATCCTCCCTGCCTCAGTTTGCTCATCTGCAAAATGGGCCTGCCCGCGGCGGCGCTCGGGTGACGATGACAGCGCGCTCGTCCGGTCCAGGGGCGGACACTCCGTGCCCTAACTTCCCCGGTATCCAAGTTTGTTTGCATTCGCTGCGAGAGTCAGGAAGCAGATCTCGCGATACCTCTCCCCCCCTCCCCCCCTCCCCGTTCCCTCCCCCCCGCTCCCCGCCCCTAGGGACCAAACCACCTTAAGGACGGTACCAATGGGTACCCGGACGCGGGGGAAGGAGGTGGCGCGAAAGCAAGTCCCTGAAAACTTAAGGCCAAGCGCATTGGGGGAAGCCCCCCGCCCCCGTTTCCTCCGACGGAAGAAAAGAATTGATACTCCCTTGTCTCCACCCTCCCGCCTGGTAACGGCCCTCCGACCCTCGGAGCGTTCCCGCCTTTCCCTGCCCCCACCCCCATCGAACCTAGAACTTGAGCCCGCCTCCGCCCCAGCCGCCAGACCGCCGTCACTAGACAGTCCAACCCCAAGACGTCAGCCCACAATGCACCGGGCGGGCCGGGGCGGGCCGGGTAGGGGAGGGGTGAGCGCGGGGAGAAAGAAGGGCCGACTGTAGGAGGGCAGCGGAGCATTACCTCATCCCGTGAGCCTCCGCGGGGCCCGGGAGAAGAATCTTCTAGGGTGGGGTCTCCATGGCGACGGGCGGGCCCACCCCCCTGAGGGCGACGCGGGCCAATGGGAAGGCGCGGGGGTGACATCATGGGCTATTTTTAGGGGGTGACTGGTAGCAGATAAGTGTTGAGCTCCGAGCTGGAGACGGGCTCAGAGTTGTACTGAGTGTGGCCGAGAGAGCCCAGCCGGAGCGGCGCGGGACGGGCAGAGAGCGAGACAGGCAGGCAGGCAGCAGACAGACAGGGGTCCCAGGCAGCCGCGGACAGCCCCCGACGTCCGTCCAGTCCGGCCAGTGGCCTCCCGCCGGTGCAGGACAGTGCAGAGCAGCGCGGGGCGCCGCGAGCCGTCCCAACAGGACCGTCTCTCTTCTCTTTGCTGCTGCCCGAGAGCTCGAGCTCAGGGGGACCCAGGCTTGCGCCCCGGCCCCCGTCGCCGCGCACACACAACTCGGCCGAGGGGCTGCTGCCCCGCACACTACTTTTCCCGGAGACACAAGTGGTTCTCGGAGCCCGCGGTGAACTTTTGGCGAAGCCCAGCCCTCTGAGAGCAGGGGAGCCGGGCGGGCGCCCCGATCCGGAGGCAGGCGGAGGAGAGCGAGCAAGGGGCTGCCGCTGCGGCCCCTGACCCGAGCCGCGCTCGGGAACGCAGCAGCCTCCCTCCGGTCGCTGCCAGCCCGAAGGAGGCGGGGACCGACGCCACCGCGGACTGAGATTTCGGGGGGGCCCTAGCTGACCTCCCGTCCTAGCTGTCCTCTACCCCACCCCCCCGGCCGGGCTCCGCCGCCCGTGCCCGGGAGAGCCGCTGTCACCCGCTCGGCCCCGCCGCCGGCCGCTCACCGAGAGAGGGGGACGCCTCCAGCCGGACGCACCGTCGCCGCCACTTTTCAAACAGGAGCGGAGGAGCGCGCGCGGGACAGGAGGCGGCGGAGTGAGCGCGCCTCGTGGCCGAGCCGGGAGGGGGGCCAGCTGGGCTCGCGACCCCCCGGCTGAGTCGGGGTGCTGAGCTGTTCGCGGGCGGACTCCAGAGCGCACCCCTGAGCCCGCCTCTGCTTGCTAACTTTGCGAGTCGCGGCAGGCGGGCGGACGGACAGACGGACAGACCGACGTCTACGCTCGGCCAGCTTGGAGCGGAGCTGCTCTGTTCTATGACTACAAAGATGGAAACTACTTTCTACGACGATGCCCTCAACGCCTTCGTGCAGCCCGAGAGCGGCGGCTACGGCTACAGCCACGCCAAGGTGCTAAAGCAGAGTCTGACCCTGAACTTGGCTGACCCGGTGAGCAGCCTCAAGCCCCACCTGCGCAACAAGAACCCAGACCTGCTGACCTCGCCCGACGTGGGGCTGCTCAAGCTCGCCTCCCCGGAGCTCGAGCGCCTCATCATTCAGTCCAGCAACGGGCTCATCACCACCACGCCCACGCCCACACAGTTCCTGTGCCCCAAGAACGTGACGGACGAGCAGGAGGGCTTCGCGGAGGGCTTCGTGCGCGCCCTGGCCGAGTTGCACAGCCAGAACACTCTCCCGGGCGTCCCCTCGGCGGCCGCCGCGCAGCCCGGGAACGCCTCCGTGGCCGCGGGCATGGTGGCTCCCCCCGTGGCCGCCCTGGCGGGCAGCGGCGGGGGCGCCGGGGGCTTCGGCGGCCTGCACAGCGAGCCCCCGGTCTACGCGAACTTGAGCAACTTCACCCCCAGCTCGGCGCTGGGCAGCGCGCCTGCCTACAGCGGCCCCAGCGGGGGTGCCGGGGCTGGAGGCAGCAGCCTGGGCTTCCCCCCACAGCCTACGGCCCCGCAGCAGCAGGCGCAGCAGGCGAACCCGCAGCCTCCCCTGGGCCCGCAGCTGCCCGGCGTGCAGCACCCCCGGCTGCAGGCTCTCAAGGAGGAGCCGCAGACGGTGCCCGAGATGCCCGGCGAGACCCCCCCGCTGTCCCCTATTGACATGGAGTCCCAGGAGCGCATCAAGGCCGAGAGGAAGCGAATGAGGAACCGCATCGCCGCGTCCAAGTGCCGGAAAAGGAAACTGGAGCGCATCGCCAGGCTGGAGGAAAAGGTGAAAACTTTAAAAGCCCAGAACTCGGAGCTGGCGTCCACGGCCAACATGCTCAGGGAACAGGTGGCCCAGCTGAAGCAGAAAGTCATGAACCACGTGAACAGCGGCTGCCAGCTCATGTTAACGCAACAGTTGCAAACGTTTTGAGCAGCCCTGGGAGACCAGAGACGGACTTGGTTGGACTGACGCGATGGTTGCATTTGGAAGAGACAGAGACAGGCACAGCAAAGTGTCAGAGAGACGATAGATCAAACTGACCCGTGTTGAGCCCGGGACTGGGCCGCCCCCCACGCACATGTCGGGGCAGGACCGGCCAAGTCTTCGGCCTTGAGCTAGTCCGGAGCGGCCAAGCCCCCCAACAGTACCATTTGGCAGAAAGGATGGCCCCACCCCCACCCTTCCTGCCGGACCTGGAGGGCAGAACCTGTCAGCTCCGTGTTTAACATTGACCAAGAACTGCATGGACCTTTAACATTCGATGATCATTCAGTATTAAGAGGTTTAAAAAAGAAAAAAGAAAAAAAAACTTCAATAGAGACCTGTAGTTTGCTTCCGTAGTACTCTTTAAAAAACTGGGGGGGCGGGTTGGGAGGGAGGTTTCTTAAGAGAAAAAAAGGGGGGTGGAAGGGTAAAGAATACCGTGGACTCCACTTGCCTGCCTTTCAGTTAACTGTGTATATATCTATTTTTTTTATTTTATGAAAGCTGATTAATGTCAATAAACAGCTTCATGCCTTTGTAAGTTATTTTATGTTTTGTCTTGTTCCGTTTGGGCCCTACCAAGCATTGTTTGTAAATAAGAGATTTGGAACACTCTGGGTATATTTACCCTTTGTAATAAAGTATATAATTTTTTTATGCTTTTTGTTTCTGAAAATTTCAGAAAGGATCTATTATATTTAAGAAAATACAATAAAATGTTACACTATTCTACCCCCACCCCACCTTTTATGCATCGTACAGCTTTAGTAGTACTGGGGGTGGGGGTGGGGCAGGGGCTGAGTTTTAAGGCTTGAGAGCTTCCTTAAATTTCCCCCTTTGAAAAAGTGCTACCTGCTTTGAGGAAGTGGGGACCAACCAGCCACTCCTTTACTGTGGAAAGACATGTGCCTGATGAGTCTAGTACTACCAAAGTGTTTTCTCTTTATTCCTCCCCTCCCCCTCCCCCTCGGATCCCCACATGATTGTTTATGAAAGTGACAGCTCCGAGCTTTCAAGGATGCAGCCTTGAAGTGTAGGATTGTATCCAAAGCCATGTGCTGTTACAGCTTCTAATGTGATTGGCTCTTGGACAAAAGCTGCTCCTCTCCAAACCGGTCGGAGACCCGGGAAGGTACAGGATTTACTCCAACTGGTGTGTGTTGAATAATCCCTAGGTTAAAAAAAAAAAAAAGTTGATCTTTGCTTATGCATATTTATGACAATGCTGTTGTCACAATAAAATTATTCACTAACCCTTTAGAGATTGTGACTTCCTTTCCCTTTGAAGAATTTTTTTTTTATTCAACCTGCTAAGTGAATAACTAACTTCTGGAATTGTAAGGGTTGAAGAGGGTAGTGTCTTACAGCAGTCACCTAACCAATTCTCTGAAGCTGAGAGGTAAAGGGCTTAAGAAAATCCCAACAGTAGTAACAGGTATTTTCTATAGTAGTTTATGATGTATGGGGCACCTGTCTCAAACAGACCCTGTTAGGAAGGTAGCTGTAAATATTGCCTGCATTTTCTACGTGGAAATAGGCCCAGAGAGAGGAGATCGAACTGGCCCAGGATCACAGCTTAATCCTCAGAGCCCGAATGCTAGCTCTGCCTCTTTTAGCTAGTCCAAGTGCCTTCCAGGGTAAGGTTAGGAAAATAGCCCACCCAACCTTGTGGTGATAAATTTAAAAAGCAACATTTTCAGAGATTTTTTAGCAGTTCCCCTAATTGGCCAAATTCTAGTACCCAAGAGGAGAAAATAATTGTTTATTTTTCCTGAAACAAGCATTTACAATATCTTGGGGGAAATCAGTGTGCTGGTGTTTTAGAGGTTTCCATGTTTGAAATTTCTCAATTAGCTTTTATTCACCATTATATTACTGAAGGACTAATTTCATACAATAATCATCCAAATGCCTTGGAGCTGGAGAATCCTAACAAATAATGAAGATGATTAGGATAGAAATTACAACTCAGCTTCGGAGATTAAACTCAAATTTTGTCTGCTGGGATAGAAGGAGATAATAGAGCTGGCATTTAAGTAGAGGGCTTTAACTTTAGTGGAATACTTTATGTACATTATCCCATTCAAGAATCATAGATCTAGTGTTAAAGGGGCCTGAGAGGCACTGAGTCCAATCCTTTTTGAATGACATATTCCCATTTTATAGATAAGGAAACAGGCTCCGAGAGGGTCACTACCTCTGAAGTGTGAGGCCGGAGATGCAGGAAACAACACAAAGAAAGAGGATTCTCTCTGTGTGCTTTTCTCCTAAGACCCACTTGGATTTGCTCAAACAGTAAAAGTGATAGATCTAAAACTGGGGAAATGTTTTGTAAACTAGATTTGAAATATGAGATGGCACTTTGTTTACATGAGTTGGTTAGATCCTCACAATAAACCTGGTGAAGGAATTTGGGAGGTGGGTAATGAGTGAAAGGATTATCATCCCATTTTACAGATAAGGAAAACCAGAGAGAGAGATTGGCTGGTGATCACATGACTAGAAATGTCTGGAGCCAAGTTTCTAACCTACATTGCCTGGCTCCAACTCTGGGACCCTTTCCATTTTAGCAATAGACAAACATTTCTGTATTGCTTTAAAGGATTCTTCCACGCAGAACAGCCCTATAAGGTGGGCGAGTGCACACAAGACTTTGATTTTTGCATATGAGAACACTGAGGCTGGAGAAGGGGGCTGACTTGCTGCATATCACACAACTTATAAACAAGAGCAGAAGGCTGTGTGCTTGCTATTCCAGGAACACTGGGTTAAAGGTCTAGCATTAGAAGGGACCTCATTAGCTGTCTAATGCCTAGTCCAATTCATTTTACAAATGAGGAAACTGAGGCCTAGGTTAATTGAGTTTTCAAAGGTCACACAAGTCAATCAACAAACTTTACTCAGACACTGGGCTAAGCCGGGAGATGCCAAGATAGGCAAAAACATAATTCCTGCCCTCAAAGATCTCAAACTCTAAAGGGAGAGACAATATGCAAATGGCTCAAAGGAGGGTGCAACAGAAGACTTAAACCTGGAGTCCTCTGACTAAATGGGGAGCTTTTCCCTCTGTCCTACAATGCCTACCTCTATGGCCTGCTGCCCTTGTGACTTTGGGCAAGTCCCTTCCTGTCTCTGGGCCTCAATTTCCCTATCTGCAAAATAAGGATATTAAACTTTGTACCACTCCTCTCACCAGATTATTGCAAAGTTTAAAGGCAATAAATAATGCCCTCAAGCAATCGGCTTTGTGACAGGGAATAGTCTTCCTAAACAGCAGGAGTGGAGATCGGAACCCACGTCTCCTGACTTCAAGACAAGTTTCTGTTGAGGACATTGAGCTGGTCTAGCCTAGATGCCTGGGATGGCCCCCAAGCTGCTCCTCTTTGTCTGAATCTCCCCAGTTGTGGTTCCAAATCCAACAGGCAGAGGGTGGTGGTTTCTCTGATGGTCAGAGATGCAGACAGTACGTGTGCTATCAGATGCTCTGGATTGTAATAACATTCCCCAAACAAAGGGTTACTGGGAGGCTGCCGGTGGCTGCCAACAGTAAATTTGCCCATGTCAGCAACCCGGAAGGTAAGTTGATTTTGACCATATGTAGGAATAGTCAGGCTAGGGACAAATACTACCGCCGTGGGGTGGGGCTTTGTGGAAACCAAACAAGAGTCGACTAGAAAAATAAACAGGCTGAGTAATTAATTACCTGCAAAGGTAGACGAAACCTCAGACAAAACTGTGCAATGCTTAAAGGTCACACCACTCCCCATTCTGCTCTAAACTCCTGTTAAAAAAAAAGGTATTCTGAAACTCAGCCTTCTAGTCCCGGCCCTGGACTGTTTCAGGCCCTGGAATGCCTCCTTCACATGGCTGACATTCTTTCATAAAAGCCAACAGGAATGAAGAGTGAATACCTGGAACGGATAAATGAGCACACAGGGTGGAGGGGGAAGGGAATTCCAGGGCGTGAATCTGAAGGGCACCCTTACCAGTAGGTTATCTGCAGATGCTAGAAACCTACCTTTCTGAAGAGGTACTCCTTTGGGGTAGAAGAGTTTGAATGAGTTCATCTACGGGTCTGGTAATCATTAATAATGTGAGCGTTTGGGCTCAAGTGAAAAGCAGCCAGGTGTGGTAGAAAGAGCCCTATTTAATGCTGGGTCACCTTGGACCATTTAGTTCACCACCCAGCCTCAGTTTCCATATCTGGAAAGGCAGTTGTGTGGAGCAGTGGATAGATTGCTGAACCTGGAACACCTGAGTTCCAATCTTGTCTCAGATTGTCTGTGTGACCCTGGGCAAGGCTTTTAGCCTCTGTCTGCCTTTGTTTCTTCAACTGAAAAATGAGAAAACTGATAGCGTTTCCCAGGGTGAGACAATATTTGTAAAGTGCCTGGAAGATAGTAGGTGCTTAATAAATGCTTATTTCCTTCCTTCCTTCCTTCCTTCTTTCCTTCCTTCCTTCCTTCCTTCCTTCCTTCCTTCCTTCCTTCCTATAAAAAGGGGATAATAAAGCTTTCACTGCACTGCCTGCCTCACAGCGTTGTTATAGAATTCATAAGATAACAGAACCAGAGCTAGAAGTTACCTTAGAGTTTATTTAGCCAAGCGGTTCTCAATATGTGTTCCCCAAAACCTTTTCAGGGAGTCCATAAGGTCAAAATAAACAAAAGTTCTTTGGGAGAGCTAAGTAATTTTTAAGTGTCAATGGGTCCCGAGACCAAAAATCTTGAGAATTGCTGGCCTGATTCGACCTCCTTGTTTTATAAATGAGAAAAACAGGGCACCAAAAATGGCCTCAACCAAGGTCACCCCGGTTGTATTTGGTCTTGCCACCTTGGGTCTCTCCCCTGTCTACTATATCCTCCAATCAGCTGCCAAAGGGATTTTCCTAAATTGCAACCTGTCACACGCCCACTCAGGCAGCTCCAATGGCTGCTCACTAGTATCAAATATAATTTCTTTGCCTGGTTTCTAAACCCCTTTCCAACCTTGCCGCAGCCTACCTTTCTGTCCTTCCTATACATTATTCCCCTTCCCAAGCTCCATGATATAAAGTGGCCTTCTGGCTAATTTGACGTAAGACCTTCCTCCCACACTAGCCCATCCTCCATGCCTGGAATGCACTCCCTCTGTACCTCTGCCTCTCAGTATGAAGGTTTTCCTGCCCCTCCTCAGCTCCTTCAAGCTTCGTAGATCCTCATTGATTGCCATACGCAGACATGATGAGTTGAACACACACAAGCAGACATATATTACTGCCTTTCTTTAACAAAGCCCCCTCGGTGGTCATTCCCACTTAGTGATCATTCTTCTCTCTCTTCCCCTCCTCCAACTTCCCAGTTTCTTCTACCCGATGACACTCCATTTGTTCTTCCACTGGTTGGTTGCCTCTCTCCCTATACAGTTTCCAAGAGTGCTTGGGGACCACCACGAAAAGTCAAACCTGACAATTCAGCAACTTCCACAGCCTTGTTCCAAGGGCTTCCAAGGGAAGGATGAAACCATTAGCTTAAGGGTACTTTTTTCAGCTGTCCATGCCATCCTTTAGGCTCTCACACAAATGGGCAATTGTATGAAACAGAGATAGGCTGACCAAAGCCTTAAGTCTGAAGGGTGAGGCTGGGGAGAGATAGCATGGGCATCATTAGACATGGGGCAAAAATAATTTCAGATGTTGCTTTCCTTTATGAGGAGAGAGAAAGAAAGAAAAACCTGCTGGTAATGACATAGAGAACCACTGCTGTGTAAAAACTGAACATAACTCAGGTGACCAAAAGCTTGTAGCCAACATGTGCTCTGCAGCTCACAAACAAGGATATGGTGAACATCCGTGTCCCTACCAGTGTGTAAGCTCCCCGGGCAGCACTGATGGGCCTTGGCCCTTTAGACAGTCAGCAATCAAATGGGCCAAAGGAACTGTACCCTTGTGCTGCCCAATCTCTTTGGTGGGGACAGAGATGGAGAGAGGAACCAACCTGTGCCATGAACAAGTCCAGGTGAATAGCAGTGCCCTTTAGCACCCCCAGCAGGCCCTAGCAAACAGCAGGTGTTTCATAAATGTGTGCTGATCATCGATTTCAAAGCATCAGATGAAAGTTGCTTTGAGGCAGGCAGCTAAAATGACAGCATGTAAGCTACACGAAGGGAGGAACTCTTTGGATGTTTTTCTGTGTATTCCCAGTGCCTGGAACCTCCTGGTTATTTAATAAATGCCTGTTGGTTGATTGATTAATGGATTCTAAAGCACGGGGGTGAAAATGATTCAGACTGGGGAAACTGAAAGGTAGAATGTGCCTTTCTTGAGGGCAGAGGATATTTTGTGTTTGTCTATGTATCACCATTGCCTGACACACAGCTGGCTCTTAATAAATGACTGATGATCCATTGGGCAGTCTATTCTGTCTCATGTCCTGGAAGCCATTGACCTGAAATAGTATGGCATTATAGAAAAAGCATGAGACCTTGCTCTGTGCATCTCTGGGAATTCAATGGACTTCTCTGGTTGTCTATTTCCCTTCTGCATATCCAGGACAATGACCTCTTCTCCTGTTTTCCCTCACAAGGTTGTTATCAGGATTGAATGCGTTAACACATGTGAAACTGGCAGTGATAGATAGATATTCAAAGTCTATTTGGACTTCAAGGCAGCAAGATAGAACCCTAAACCTGGGTTCAAGGCCTTCCTCTGAGACATAGCAGCTGTGGACTCTGGCCATGTCACTTAACTTCACGCTCCAGGCAAATCTTCAAGAGTCTAAGTCACAGACAAGGTGCTAGTATGTGCCAGCGGAGAAGGATTCCATGCTGGAAGTTCTCCTCAACAATCAATCTAGGATATATTTGTATATGTGTATATATTATATGTGTATTTCAAATATTTCAAACCACCTCCTCCCTATCTCCCCAGTATTGTAGCCCTGGGGAGAGAGAGGTAACCTGAGCAGCGTCCAGGACTCAGCTTCTAGGCCTTATCTCCACACCCAGACCCACCACCAGGGATGGGAGACAATCAGGTAGTAAATCCTTCTGATAATCTCTCTGGTCCCTTTTCATTTCTCCACTCTCCACTGCACAAGCACCTTCCTGTCCCAGCCCCCCCTCATCACTCATCAGGAATAGCCTCCTCATTGATCTGACTTCTTCTAGTCTCTGGCCTCTCCGATCCATCCTGAAGCACAAGTCTGTTGTTATTCAGTCCTGCCTGACTCTCTGTGACCCCATGTGGGGTTTTCTTGGCAAAGATTCTGGAGCGTTTTGCCATTTCCTTCTCCGACTCGTTTTACAGATGAGGAAACTGAGGTGAATAGGGTTAAGTGACTTGCCCAGGGTCACACGGCTAGTAAATGTCTGAGGCTGGATTTGAACTCAGGTTCTCTTGACTCCAGGCCAGGTGCTCTACACACTGTGCCTGTTTAAAAAAAAAATCTGACCGTATCATAAAAGCTTAATGAAATCCTTTATTTTTTTCATTTAAAGCCCTTCTGAGTCTGCCTCTCTCTCCACACTGATTTCACAGTACTCTTCATGTATTCTCCCTTGAAGACGAAGTGATTTACCTGATGCTCCCCATACACGAGGTCCCGTCCCTCGCCCCTCTGACTTTGCCTGAATTTCCCCCACGCTATACATGTTCTTCCTGGACAGTGCCCTACCCATGATGCCAGAGTGCCTCTGAATCAAATTGAGTTGAACAGAATTGAAGTGGGGGAGTCAGCCCTGTTGCCACGCCCCCCGCCACATACCTCACACATTTGGATGAAGGCTTCCCTTGTCTGCTTCTGTCCCAAGCAGCCCCTACCTGCTCAGGGTCAGGGCAACAACAGGCCATTCCTTGGGCCTGGCAAATCCAGAAGATTGGGCCAAGAAGTACACATAAGGCTGATTGGCAGTCCAAATGAACAGGGGCCAGAGGCTTGGAAGGGACGGTCAGTGCTCTCAGAGGGGCCCAGAAGCATCTTGTTTCCCCAGCTGCGCTTCAGGGGAATACTTTGAAAATGGTGCATCGTATAGGCATATTGTGTTTGGCCCGGCCTCGAGTCAGCTTATGAGGAAGTGAAGTCAGAAAAGGGCAGGATTTCAAACAGAATGGGTAACACAGAAAGAAATGCCCAAGCAGGGAAAACTCACCAAAGCAGCATGGGGATATGGAGTCGATGTCAATCTCTCTGCCTTGCTGGAGTGTTGATGGGAAGGCAGATCTCTTATTAAAAGAAGGAGGGGCAGTTCAAGAGACTTTGCTGAATACCGGCTACACTTTCCTTCCAGATTGGGCTTGTGTGAACCTTGAAAGCAGCCCAGAGGCCATTCGTTCTGCAGCAGCTCGGGAACAGAAGGGCCCTTGGACATCATTAGTCAGAGAGTCAGAGATCTGGGAAGGGAAGGGACCTCTGAGGTCATCACTTTACAACTGAGGAAGCTGAGGCCCAGAGAGCTGGAGGGCTTGTCCACATGTGTAGGAGAAAATAATAATAAGCAATAAATGGCAGCTTAAGGCTACAAGAAAAGGCCACAGTGTGGCCACTCCTGACTAAGTGTCCAGGAATGCTACAGGTAACATACTCTAAAAGGGGGAGGGGAGACAGAAAGGGGGAAGGAAGTGGGGAGGGAGGGAGAGAAGAGGGGGAAGAAGGAGGGGAGAGAAAGGGGGAGGGAGGGAGAGAAAGGAAAGGGAGGAAGGGGGAAAGAAAGAAAGGGGGGAGGGAGGGAGAGAGAGAGAAAGGTCAGTTTAGCCAAACTTCCAGGTAATTCACAGAAGCTCAAAGGTAGAATGGATCTTAAGTCTAATTAGTCCAATATGTTCCAAACCAAGGATCTCAGAAACAACAAGTATTTATACAGCACTTTACAAATATTGTATCATTTGATCATCACAAAAACCCTGCAAGGTGGGGGTTATTGTTATCCGCATTTTATAGATGAGGAAAGGGAGGCAGGCAGGTCACACAGCCAGCAAGCATCTGAGGCCGGCTTTGAACTCCAGTCTTCCTGACTTCAGGCCCAGCCCTCTGACATCCTACAATAAACTTCACCCCTCATTGTCTAGCCAGCCCACACTTGAAAACAGGGATCTAGATTCAAATCCTGCTTCAATTTGTATCTGTATGACCTTGGTGAGGTCTCTCAACTTCCACAGCCCTTGGTTTCCTCACCTGTAAAATGAGGGAATTGGCCGAGGTGGCCTGTGTGGCCTTTCCCCTGTAGATCTATGGTCCTAGATTGCCAGGATCCTAGAATTCTAGAGACAGGAAGCCCCTAGTCCCTGGAGGTTATCTTTTTGGACAGCTCCAAGCATTGGGAAGCTTTTCATTATATTAAACCCAAATCCCTTTGCAGCACTCCTTCTGTCCTCAGGGGCCTGATAAAACCCTAATTCACTTCCGTTTTGTGATAATCCTTTAAAGACTGGAAGACGTCATCACCTGCCCCTCCCCAAGTCTTCTCTCCTCCAAACAAAGCATCCCAAATTCCTTGGACCCATCTTCCTGACTTGTCCAAGGTCACACGGATATGAAGTGTCTGAGTCAGAATTTGAACTCTGCTTTTCCTGACCCAGTCCCGGTGCTCAGCCAATCCCCCACCTAGCTCCTTTCGATGGTAAGTGGGCATCCCGCCTTTGTGTGAGGATGTCCAGGGATGGGGAGAGCCAGACCACCCCCTTTGAGATAACACCAATTGTTAGAAGGTTTTCTTTATATCAGACTTCAGCTGGTCTCTCTAGCCCTCTCACCTGTTGCTCCTAGCTCTGGGGCCAAGGGTAAGATCTCCTCCAGATTCCCACCCCAGGCATACTCCCCAGGAATGCAGCCTTCCTCCTAGGTGAGGCCGGCAGCATCAGGGCTAAAGCATCTCCCAGGACTCCCATCTCCTAGCAACCCTTGGGCCTCAAGGCTGCTGGCTCCACCTTCTACAATTCCCTCAGTGTGCTCTTAGAGCTGCCCTAGGGCAGCTGCTGCCATGCTGCCCAACCTCCCTAACCACTGCACCACCCTGCTTCCGCAGCCATCATCCCCTTCAGGACTCAGCTGCAGCTCTCTCTGCCTCTCTAGAGAGCCCAGGCCTTCATCAGCTAATTCATCTGCCGCTCCTCTGTGAACTGCTGCTGCCATCTGCTGGACATGGCTCTCAACTGTCACGGTGACTCCTGGCTCCAGCGCCCAGAGGCTCTCTCACTGTTTTCTGATTGTCCAGAAACCTTGGGAGAGAGGCAGTACATCCAAGAGTGACAGGAGGGCCCAGAGTGCTTTTATCAGTCAGGCCACAACTTATCCTGACCAGCACAGGGACACACACACACACACACACACACACACACACACAAACACATACACCCCTTTCGTCTTCACTCCTAGCCTCCTAGCTGGGGTCAGGATAATGCCTTTCCCCTCCTCCCTTCCCCAGAGGACAGTCTGCGGGACCCTCACATGGTCTTTGACACCCCCCCCCAAGCTTTTCAGCTCTTGGAGATAAATATATTCAACCAATTTTCCTTTCAATTACTCTAATGTTGCCAAAAGTTAGATCCAGTCCCTGGAAGCTTCATAGGCCTCAAAGTGGCATTTAGTAACCATAGAGAAATAGGAGAGAGAGGACACCTTGCTCTGTGTCCCTACTGTGCAGGCAAACATGCACATAATATATCATATACAGGTATATCTCCTATATGTCATAAATATCATATAGCAATCTCATCTCGAATCCCTTCCAGTCTCAAGTGTGTGTGTATGTCCATATATGTGTATGTATATATATATAATATATATGTGTATATATATAATATATATGTATATATATAATATATATATGTGTGTGTATATATATATATATATATATATATATATATATATATATCTTCCTTAAGAATACAATAATAATGATAATATGGGGGCCTTAAGTTTGCTAAGCGCTCTCCATCCCTCATCTCATTTAAGCCTCTAAGAAGCCCATGAAAGGCAGCAGGCACAATGGAGAGAAAGCTGGCCTTGGAGCCAGGCCGGATTGAGAGCCAGTCTTTCCTCTGATCCATAATGACTGGTCAGCCCCCTTTAGCTCTCAGTGTCCTAAGCAATGCTCTAAGGTGGTGAGTGGTAGACCCGGGAGGTGAATTGGCTAACCCAATGAAATCAAAAGTCTAGACCAAAATAGGAACAGCACCCTCCAAGCGGGTTGGGTTAGAGCTGGAGGTCTGATTAACCCCATTTTAGAGATGAGGACACCGGAGCTCAGAGCGCTTTCAGTTTTGAGTTACTTGACCACTATCAGTAAGTATCAGAGGGAGGATTGAAATCTATCTACTACACCACACTTGCTTTCTAAGCTCCCAGGGCTTCAATTCCTCATCCATCGAAAGAATATGTTAGACTAGCTCATCTCTCCAGGACTTTTCCTAGACTAAAGCTATGATCCCGTGATCTCTGGTGATGGCCATTTCATTTCATCCCTAGGCAGACCATTTTATTTCCACTGGAGGCTCTGTGGTCCCGAAAAGCAGCAGAGGAGATGAGAAATGCTTGCCTTTCTCTCTGGGTGTGCACCTAGTTTCAGAAGAGTTTTTGGTAGACCAGAAAACCCTGGAGACCTTGGAATCCTCATGAGTCCTTATGTAAAACTAAGCCCCCCAGAGCTCTGGCCACAACTGACTGGGGCACCCAGCGGCTTGCCATTCCTTCTCCAAGGTCATTCAACAGCCGAAACAGAGACTGGAGATGCCCCCAAAGAGAACGGTTTGGGGGGAAGGAGGGACAAAATAAACCCTGTATACCTTTCCTATTATCATCTTAAGTCATTCTCCCTCTGTACCTACCTGGTACTTTATTGTTTTCAATGTTCTTTCCCAGGATAGCTGAAAGATACACCCCTAAATGCAGACGGCTGGATTTATTACTGGCACGTCAAATCTGGAAGAATTCAGGATCCTCATTAATGGATCAAATATTTCAGCCCCAGTCAATTTCTGCGGCTTTACCACATCTTGGCAAAGGGAACAGAATGTACAGTCCTCTGAAAATCGATGAGTAAGCAAGAGTGCTGGGAATTCTAGAAAGGCCTGGAGGGGAGATCTGGTTTGGATCCGGTAGGTACCTGTCCCAAAATGTAGCCCACTCCTGCACACAAGCCCAGGGAAGCCAGCACCAAATTCCTGACACAGATAAATCCTCTCAGCGAAGGTGAGATGGTCTACAGGTGCATGAAACATGCACCGTTGAGCTTGATTGTCGCTCATCCATTGTCTTTGATTAACTTTGTCACAAAATCTAATATAATTCAGGAATGGGGAGGGATGTCTGGAAATGATTGGGATGTCAAAGTAAAAGGTGTCATAGAATTTGGGAATCATCAAAGATTTCAGCAGCCATCTAGTCAACCCCAGACACAAAGGAAGCTCTGTATTCACAAGCCCACCAAGTGGTCACTCAGCCATATTAAACCTTACTTTAAAAACAAACAAGAAACTTCATGGAAAATCTGGCAATGGCCAACATTCGAGAATTCCGGATTACAAATTCAAACCGAAAAGGACTCTTAAACATTATCAAGTCCCCAAACCCCGCCATTTTACAGAGGAGCTAGAAACAGTATTCTCAATATCGGCTGAACATTCTGCCCCTCTGTTTGCACAGGTGTTTCTCAATGCCCCGTGCCCTTCTCTCTGTACAATAACAAAATAAATATTTTTGAAAGGAAGAAAGAATTGAGAATAAAAGTGTGTCCCAAGGAAAAAGAAAATTAATAAAAACACACACTATGTTCTTTCTGAATTTTACAATTTGATTGACCCTCTCTACCAGCCTGTTACCCTTCAGAAACATAATCTGACGATGTGAGGGCCCTTCTTAACTCTGTCCCAAAGCATAGTACGGAAAAATAGACATGGGACTCAGCATCGGAAACTCCTGGGTTCAAGTCCTGGTTTAGATATTATCTATATGATGTTGGACAAGTCCATTAAAAATTCCAAGGCATAGGACCATAGACTAGAGCTGGAAGGGGTCTTATAGGTCATTTGAGCCAACCCTATTTCCCCATTCAGCAGATGAGAAAACTGAGACCTAGAGAGTCAAAATGACTTTTCCAAAGTCACGTAGTTAGTAAGTAGCAGAGTGGGGATTTCAACCCAGGTCCTGTAATTATAAATGGAATGATCCTTCTCCCTGGGCCTCATTTTTCTCATTTGTAGAACGAGGATCAATAGTTCTACTACTTCACACACACACACCAGAAGGAAAACATCACAGAAATGTGAGTTGTTTGTGTAATTATAATTGGCTACCTTGGCTCTAAAGGAGAAAATAGAATAGAACTCCCCACTTTCTTTGCAGAGGTGAGTAGTTCTAGGTGCAGAGCCATGCATGGACTCTCAAACTCAGTTGACATGTTGGTTAGTTTGGCCAAATTGTGCCTCCCCACCCCCCGCCCCCTTTCTAATTCCTCCTTAGGAGGGATGGTTCTCTGTACAAGGGAAAGAGAAGGGATCTGTTTGGTGAAAGTGACCTGAAAGCAAAATATGCCAACCAAATGTTCTGAAAGCCGGGGAAATGTCTGCTACTGTAATATTCCCATTTTCCTATGGGCACAAACAAGCAATCAGGAGATTCAGATCAGAGGCTTTTACTAGCTGACTCTGTGACCTTGCAAATCACTTCCTCTATCTGGGTCTCAGTTTCCTCATCTGTAAAAATGGGGTGGGGGCAGGATCAGACTACCTCTAAGGTCCCTTGAGATAGCAGTAGCCTAATAGAAAGTGTCCTGAATTTGGAATTATAAGACATGGGTTTGACTCTTTTGCTCTACCGTTACTGTATCTGCACCTTTGGGTGAGTCACTCCCTTTTGCTCCTCTGTCATTAGAGCTTCACGGATTATGAGCCAGAAGGGACAATCTAAGACAAACCTCTCATTTTACAGATAAATAAAGCAAGGTCCAGATCATCCAGGTTAATGATAAATGGCAGGCTGGGCTTCAAACCCCGGTGTCCCTGGCCCCTAAATGCAGTTCTTACCATCACCACCTCCCAGTCAAAGAGATTAGATTAGAGAAGAGATTAGATTCAATGATATCTAAACTTCCAATCTATAATCCAATGATGCTGGCCAGAAAATGCTGCCTGAGATCCTCTTCTCAGCTTGGTCAGGTGGCCTCCTTCAGGGGTTTGAAACAAGTCCAGTAGGTGGAGCCAGAGTGCAGGAGCACGCCCCCAGTCTTGTACCATTTGCAAAGAAAAAGCTAGAGGATGCATTGGACCAGTCAAAAGATGGGTGAGATCCATCCATCAGCAGCAGAGATCCAGGACAAACAACTCCTTCATTGAGTGCTTATGAAGTTTCTACTGGAAATGCACTGGTCACATTCACCCAAAGCCAGGAACAGAGAGCTAGGAGATCTATCCATGGCCAGCTCTGAGCTCAGAAATCAAGTATACCCAGCTGTGGATGACAAGCTCTGGGGAACCCACTCTCACCTTTCCCAAACTCCAGACTGTGAGGCAGATGGAGCCTGCTTGGCTCAGGATGCTGACAATGAAATAAAAGAAACTTTTAAAGTATCTGATCGCATTGAGATCACGGCTCTAGGACTAGAAGGAACCACAGTGGCTAGCATGGCCAACCTCCTTGTTTCACAGATGAGGAAACTGAATGTCCAGGAAAAGGAAGAGACTTGCCAAGGTCACATAGGCTGTAAGCATCAGAGCCAGGCTCTGGCTTCAAAGACATTGACCTCTACTCTATCACACTGCCTCCCACGGTGAACCTCAAAGCACTGTGTTAATGCTAGTAATAAAAATATTAGATAGTACAGAATAGTAATCAATATTATTGTTGTAGCTGCTTAGCCAACCAGGTAATCAGATGATCATAGAAATCCATATTTTATGGTTTGCGAAGCATGAGGTCACTTGAGGCTCACAAGAACTCTACTAGGTAATCCTCATAGTATTATTACATCTCATTTTACAGATGAAGAAACTGAGCCTCGAGGAGGAAGTTAGATCCCTTGCTAGCACAGGATCCCAAAGCTGGTGAGCATCAGTGGCAAGATTTGAACATAGGGCTTCTTGGCTCTGCCTATGCCATGCTTACCTGGTCAACAGAGATCCCATTCTTACTTCCAAAAACCAAGACATCCTAAAAATGTGAAGAAAACGTGAGTTTTAAAGGGGAAAGGGAGGAATGAACTTGCAGCACCCTCAGAAGAATGAATGAGCATGCTAAGAGATCTAGGTTCTAATCAATAAACATTTATTAAGCACTTACTATATTCCAGGCATTGTGCTAAGCAATAAGGATAAAAATGAAGCAAAAGACAGCCTCTGACCTCGAGGAGCTTACAGTCTATGATTGTAATATTTGTAACAATCTGATCTCTGCTCCTGGATAACCTCTACTTCCGACTCTCAGAGCCTCACAATGAGGGAGAGGCCCTTTCGACTCTACATCTATGATTGCTCTCTAGATCTCAGTTCCCTTTGCAGAACGAAGCCACCTGACTAAATCCAACAGGCAATCCTCGTGTCCCCTGTAACTAACAGAGGTCCCTATGTTTATTTTTCCGTGCAGAACGGACTGATCTTTATAATAATAATAACATTGCTGACATTTCTACAACTCTTTACAAAATACTTTCCTCACTGCAACACTTAAGGGCAATGATTACCTTCCCCTGCATTGATTTTGTATCTACTGATACGTATACTTGTTCTGCACCTTACCTGCCCCCCCAAAATGTCACTACCCCTTGATGGCAGGGATTGTTTCATGTTTGTCTTTACATAGCATGTACAGCCTAGTAGATATTTAATAAATACCTATTGATTCATGAGTGAACAAATGAAGATGAATCAAAAATTTTAAGTCTTGGTGAGGGGGAAGCCGGTGCTGTCGCCCACAGAAATATGGAAGTTGAGAGGAAGAGTAAGTTAAGAGAAAGCCTCTGAGTTAAATTTGAGGTGCCTCTGTGAGCCACCCATGTGAAGACGTACAACAAACCTTTGGAAATTTGGGACTGGAGTTTAGGAGAAAGGAGTGGGCTGCAAAGACTTGGAGTCAAAGGTCATGAAAGTGGGTAAGATAAGCTAGATTGAGAGTGAAAGGGATGAAGAGAAGGCTAAAGGAGTCCAAAGAGAAAGCTGGAACAGCCCAGGAGGCAGATAATATTGTCTGGAAACGTTCAAGGAAATCCAACATTGAGGGGTGTCTGAGAAGCTAAAGGAGGAGAGACGTCCTCAGGACACAAGTGTGACAGCAAGGATGAGAAAGACAAAAGCTAAGAAAAGACCATGAGGTCACCGGTGACCTCAAGAGAAGACCGTCGATTTAAAGCTGAAAAGGAACTTGGAGGTCACTGAGTCTAACACCTTCAATCTACAGCTTAGGGAAAGAAGACCCAAAGAGGAGCAGAATCAAGATTTGAATTCAGGTCCTCAAACTCTAAATCCAGGCCTCTGATCTAGTTCTGTCCCTCTCCCCTGGACTACTGCAATAGCCTTGAAACTGGCCTCCCTGCCTCCAGCCTCTCCACCCTCCTCACAGCTGCCAGAGTGACGTTCCTAAAGCACAGGCCTGATCATTCTCACTCCCCTGCTCGACTAACAGACACTCCCTATTTCCCCCGGGATCAAATAGAAATGCTCCTGTTTGGTATGAGAAGCCCTCCACCAGCCATTCTAACCTCCGTTTTCCAGTTTGTTCTTCACTGTGCTGCACTCCAGACTCACCACAGGATTTTGTTGACTATCCTCCAGAAATCTCTTCATCCTGGAGGCTACCTCCAGTCCTGGAATTTTCTCCCCTTGTCTTCCCTCATTGGAATGTAAGCAGCCAGGTGGCACAGCTAAGTGGCCCAGTGGTTAAAGCATCTGGCCTCAGACACTTCCTAGCTTTGTGACCCTGGGCAAGTCACATCACCCTGTTTGCCTCAGTTTCCTCATCTGTAAAAATGAGCCGGGAAAGGAAATGGCCAAACACTCCAGTATCTCTGCCAAGAAAACCCCAAATGGGGTCACAACGAGTGGGACAAGGCTGAAGAGACTGAACAATCTCAGACTGTACCCTCCTTGAGGGCAGGGACTGTTTCTCTGTTTGTATTCTTAGCCTGTGGTAAGTGCTTAATGAATGCTTGTTGATGGCCGGCTGAATGACAGATTACCCAGGCCTGGAATACACTCTGCCTCACCTCTTTCAAAACACAGCTTCTCCCCACCACACCCCAACTCCCATCCTGACCCCCAGGGAAATCACCTGGTATTTATACTGAGTCCATATCTCCTCCATATGTTATCCCACTCTCTCTAAAACCTGGTACATAGTAGGCATTTTATTTCCTCTCTAGTTTCCCCAGTAGGTCCTTTTCCCTGGTGGAAGAAGGTCCCACCATTTTCTTTACCCATCTGGGCCTGGCTCTCCATCACAGGGCACCTGGCCTGGTTGGTCCTAGAAGAGCAGTCCTTTGGGTGGCTTGGGCTCCATTGTAGGGCCCCCATGACCAGCCTCTATTTCATCCCAACTTGGGTCCAATTCTGGAGAACTGTGTTTCTGCTATGAGCCAGACCCCTCCCAGTTTCTCTCCTAGCAGGCTGACTTGTTTACATCTAATCCTTCCAGATGAATCACTAGGAGCCAGCACACAGCTTCCACTTGTCCATAAAAGACATTGAGACAATTACTACCATTCTGCAGAAAATCTCAGAAGTAGCAGCCTGCGTTTAAAACAAGACTGTTCTTAGGAAGCTCTCTCCAAGTTAGGGAACAACTGAGAAGTTGGAATTGCCTTCCTATTGGAGAAGGAAGGTTCAAGCCTCCCACTCTCTCTCTCCCTCTCCCTCTCTCTCTCTCTCTTTCTCTCTCTCTCTCTCTCTCTCTCTCTCTCTCTCTCTCTCTCTCTCTCTCTCTCGTTGCTATGATCTCAAATCCTCTGTTTCAAAGATGACTTGCAGGCTTTGGGCCTGACCAACACTCTTTAAAAATATAGTTTCTAGTTCTATTACCTTCTGTTTTTCAAGGCTCTTACTTCCCATTAAGATTCTTAAAGCCCTTGTAGAAAAGGCAGGGATCAGGGGGACTGCTGTTTGTCTCTGAGTTTCAGAGACCAGACCCACAGAGAAAGGTTAGGAAGAGATTTAGGGCCCTCACTCAAGGGTGTGTTTATTTTGAATGGACAGAGATTTATATCACCTTGTACAAAGGACTTCCAAAGAAATTATATTGCACATAACCTTGCCAACTTCTCAAGAGTGGGGGAAGGGCAGGTGAGGAAGGAGCAAGAGAGGTAAGGGAAGGAGTTCAGCCCGGCCTGCTGATATCCCACAATGGAGCTGGACCCTTCCCTGTTCACAGAGGCCATACAGCTCCAATGGGAGCCAGAGCTCAGTCAAAGACTACTGGACCTGGATCTGTCAGGAGACCTGAGTTCTAATCTTATTATTACTACTTCATCTATTCTAAAGTCATTCTCATCTCTAACCTCCTACGTTCTGATGTTCTAGAGTCTATAATCCTTTCCAGTGCTAGCCTTTAGCAGTCTAAGGTTGCTCCTATCTCTAAAATTCTGGAAGCTTCCTTCTGACATTCTGTTTTATGCTCTAAGATGCCCTCCCAAGGCTATCATGCTAGGTTGTGACATTGTATATTTTAAAGGTCCATGCTCAGATGTCCCGTTCTCTGTTTTATGTTCTAAGGACCCTTCCAGCTTTGATATTCTAAGTTTTAAAGCCCCTTTCAGCTCGAATGACATACAAATCAGAGACTCTTTTCTGCATCTAAAACCAGATAATAATAGCACTTTCCTCCCAGTGTTCAGAAGATGAAATGAAGTCATGTATGTCTAATAGTGGGGGTTACCAACCTCACTCCGATCAATGCAACCATAGAAGGCATAGACACTTTAACGGAGTCAGTCAGTCAGTCATCAGCAGAGTAAACTATGTATTCAGTGGAACAATATTCTGGCCTTACTCTCTCAGAGCGAAGTTGGATATATCTCCCCTTCAGGATTTTAATGGTGTCCCTGAGGGCACCTGTCTCTCCTGTGTGCTATTGGCTCAAACCTTCATTCCAGGGGGTTTCCTTCACAAAGTGATTAGTGTCCCAGTCCCATTTAACAAATTAACTTAAATTAGCTTTTACAAAAGGATATTCACTTTCTCTGTCTGTTTCAGTCTCTCTGTCTCAGTCTCAGTCTCTCTCTCTGTCTCTCTCTCTCTCTCTCTCTGTCTCTCTCTCTCTCTCTCTCCACTCCCTCTCTCTCCTTTCTATATCTTTCCCTCTCTGTCTCTTTCTCATTCTCTGTCTCCTTTTCTCTCTCTCTCCCTCCCCTCTTCCCCCACTGATCATGTTATCAGAGAGACTGGAACAATGGCAGTCATTGCATCCAAAAGAGACCCATCAGTGACAAACACGGACCCAAACATGGTCCAGAATGACAGGCAGAAGCAGCTCCAAGCTCTCAGGAAGTGTGACCCCTTGCGCCAGAGGAGAACTCGGGCTCCACCAGAAGGGATCACCAGCATCAGACTCCCAAAAGTCCTTTTCAGAAGCCAGAAGGTGTGTTTGCCCTTTGTGATTCCCATCTCTCCAGCCCCACTACTCTCATCTACAAAATAAAGGGCTGGGACAATACTGGTTTTGAAGTCAGAAGTTCTGGATTCTAATCCCAACCATGCCATTTTCTGCCTATGTCACCCTGAATAAGTCATATCTCTGGCCCTCGGCTTCCTCATCAATAAAATGAGGAGGTCGGACCTAAGGTCTTTTCCTTCTCTACAGCTGACCTGCAAGGGGACTCCCAGTTATGACATTTTCACCCCCAAGTTCCTCCATGTGCTACCCACCCAAACATATCACTCCCATCTGCTCTGTGCCACCCAACTGACCTGTCCACTGGGGCCCCTTTTTTTCTAGCTTCCCTGAACTACAGGCGTTTGTTTTTATTTAGTCTTTTTCATTCTAGGTTCAGGTAACCTCAGCTCAGAAGCTGCTGGGTGTCTCCCAGGTAACCGTGTGGCCCCTGAGGCTTCGCCAAAGGTGGCTCTCTGCTGCCCTCTATTGGTCTGGACTGATAGCCCTGGTTCTTGGTCAGCTTTCTAGGGACCTATATATTAACCTCGGGTTTAAGATAGACCAATCAGGAGAGGGCACTAGTAACTGGCAAACCATCTGTCTAGCGCTCACGCCTATCTGGCCAAGCTCCTGACACCCCATGGAACCCCAACCCCCTCCAGAATGTAAGAACAAAGTGGTTTCAGATGATGAAGGGCTAACTTTCCAGCATAAATTTCCCTTCTCTGTCTGTAGATTTTTCTTCTCTTCCTTCATAATGAGATAGTAAATCAGTTTCTTGCAAAGTCTGCTTTATGTTAAGCATGCTTCTTAAAAGGGCTTTGAAAGGGAGTTTGGGGGGATTGCCCCCCTTCTCATTTCAAAATAGAGCTATTTTCTGTCACTGAGGGGCCTTTTCTACAGGTTTGCTGTGGAAAGATTTTCTTAAAATCATTGACTTTTAGGGCTGGAAGGGACCTTAGAGCTTGTGAGGCCAACACTGGCATTTTGCAAATGAAGTAACCCAAGAGGTGAGGTTGTATTTGCCTGATCACAGTGAGTGCTTATCTCTACTTCCCAATCTGTGCATCACACTGCCTGGCCCTTCTGTTTCCCACCTTATCCATAACAGGTCTGAAGGATTCACTTTTCGAATCTATCTCTTTTTAGATGTGGAGACTCTGTGATCCTTTCTAGCTCAGACATTCCTTGTTCTAAGTTCCCTCCCAGTCCTGACATTTCCTGTTCTAAGCTCCCTCCCAGCTCTAATATTCCCTGTTTTGGGTTCTAAATGCCCTTTGACTCCAAACATTCTAAAGCCTAACTCACTATGTTCTAAGGTTGTTTCCCAGCTCTCAAATTCGATGTTCTAAAGTCCTTCCTAACTCTGACATTCTATATTCTAAGTTCCCTCCTATCTCTGACATTCTATATTTCAATATTTTATTTTATGGTCACTTCTTCCATAATATGTTATAATCTAACAGTCTACATTCTAGTATTCTTATTCTAAATGTCCTTCCAGCGCCAATCATTCTATAGCCCACATTTTCAATTATATTACTTGAAATCAAGTAAAAGGCACCTAGAGACAAGGGCTATAAGCTAAAAGCTCTTCTTCCCACCCCCACCCCTAAACCAAGCATGTTAAAGTCCCAATGAGCCCTAGAGTTTTCTAATTAAAAAAAAGTTTCCAAAACAGATGGAGTGCACAGAAATCTCAGCCAACTCCAGAAAACTCAATACCTTCCATTTGCCATAGTTAAGTCACATGGCTCAAGCCACCACCCTTGTCATGTTGAAATCAGATATTATTAACTCAGCCACCTCATGCTGCATGCCCTCTGCTCTAAGCCTGAGACATTCATTAGGCACACATGAAATCCATCTTTGTTTCATTTCCCCTAAGGACAAATGTTTAGTTAGAGACTAGATTTCTATTTCAGCTTTGATATTCTTTCTCCTGAATCATAAATGACGAGATAGTCATAGGGATTGTAGAGCTTAGAGGCAGACCAATCGTGTAGCCCAATACTGCTCCCCTCCCAGTTTCCAGAGGAGGAAACCAAGGCACAGGGAAATTGAATGAATTGCCCAGTATCACAGAAGGCAGCCCAGAGTTGGGAAGTACATGGGATTTGGAATCAGAGGATGTGTATTAGAATCCTGACTCATGTACTTACTTCCTGTGTCATCTAAAGCAAGTCAATTTCCCTCTATGGGCCTCAGTGTCCACATCTATAAAATGCAGATTTAAACTAGGAGATCTCCAAGGTACCTCTCAGCTCTGAATCCTTTAAATAACAAAGCTGATCCTCCAATTCAGGTCACACGATTTCTAATTGGAAGGGACGAGAGATTTGCAGAAATTCACAAGAAATTGAATTCAAGACAAGAGCCAGCAATCAAATGCACGGGCTCCAATGTCCGCAGGACCACCACTCCAGCCCACACCTTCTTGGCCATAACCTCAGGGATGACCGCTTGCTGAGAGTGTTAGAGTCAAGATTCCTTTCCTGTATGGATCTGACTGCATAGCCACTGAATTACCTTCAAAGTCTCAGATCTATGATTCTGAGACTTGTTGATCTCTCTGCCTCAGATCTCCCACTCCAATCCATCTTTCCTCATAGTCGCTAATATTACTAAAGCACAGGGCTGACCATGTCACCCTCTTGCCCAAGAATTTCCAGTGGCTTCCTCTTATCTCTAAGACCAAATATAAACTGTTTTGTTTGGCATTTAAAGTATGTCATAATCTACCTTTCCAGTTTTGTTGTATATTATTACTCTTCTTCACACACTCTGGTTCACCCCAACCATCTTATTTCAGGTTTCCTATAAGTGACAATCCATCTCCTGCCTCCAAACCTTTGCTTGGGCTGTGCCTCATACTTGATATGCATGCCATCTTCATCCTCTCCTCATTGAATCCTTAGCTTCCTTCAAGACACAGCTTAGATCTCATCTTCTACAGAAAGTCTGTCCTGATCCCCCTATGCCCATTACTGCGGAGCAGTGTGGTTTGGTGGGGTTGGAGCCAAGAGAGACCTGCGTTTGAATCACACCTCTGGCACTTGCTGACTGTGTGGTCCAGGACAAGTCATTTGACCTCATTCAAGGCTCAGCTTCTTCCTCTATAAGATGTACATAATAATAGCACCGGCTTTATTTCTCCACGGAGATTAAATGAGATAATGTACGTAAATGACTCTTTAAACCTTAGAGTGTCACATAAGGGTGAGCTATGGGTATTCATTTTACAACTGAGGCGCAGAGAAATTAAGCACAGCGAGTCACTGGATCGGTCTCCTGTGTTCCAGTCCTCATGGGGAGGCAGCTCGGACTCCCCCTCCCCCGTGCTGCCTTCCTAGTTTCCATCCGTATGGGTGTTCCAGATTACTGAAACTCACCTTTAAGCAACAGAATGTTGTTCTTTTTCATTTTAACCAAATTAATGGAAATCTTTCTCCATTGTATCATATACTTCCCCCCCTCATGACTCAGGGGCCTCATTAGGAAGATCAATTAGTATACCATGTGGACATGAAGCTCTCTCCTCAGGGGCTAGTCGTGACAGACCCTGCTGTTATGGGTGGGAGGGAAATGTTCTAGCGTTGCATGTTGTCTGTTTAAAGCTGCTTTCTAACTGTAAGCAGGGGTGGGGGTGGCTTGTTAACAACCCCTTTAGGATCCAACGACTCTGCTCCTAAGAAGGACCGGAGGATAAACTGAGGGCAGCTAAGTTCAGCCAATCCCTGAGAGTAAACAGGGGGCCCAGAATTCTGTGGCCCTGGGGGCCAGGGGTGGGGGGTGTCTGTCTCCGGAGCTCAGTCAGGGAAAGGGAAGTTGGGGGCAGGTCATGGAGGATCACAATTAAAGCATCTCATGAGGTTAGGAGGAAACTGGAAAGAGACCTTGGACAAATCACTTACCTTCAGTTTCCTCATCTGTGAAAATGGGTGAGTTGAACTTGGTGAGCTTGAAGGTCTCTTTCTGCTCTAAACTTTATGCTGATCCTATTAATCTCATGCTGGGAGCAGCTCAATAAAGGCTGATAAAGGCTGAGCCTTGTTGTTTTGGCCAGTCGGCTGAGCAGGAGCAGACCCATCTGCTATAAACCAGAATCATAGGATACAGAGCTGGGAGGAACCTGGGAGACTGTGTAGTCCCAGTTCAGAGGAAGAAACGGGCCCAGAGAAAGGAAGTGACCTGCCCAGAGTGACCTCAGTAGCAAAGCTGGAATTGAAACCCATGCCCTATAGCTCCCAATTGAGTGCTATTAGCTGAGGACTCAGGCAAGCAGATTCCAGAAGGCTGACCCACCAACATCCTGGACGAACCAAATCCACCAGCCAGAGAGGGCAAGAACTGAAGATGCACCCGAGGACAAGACCTGATTGAAGACAGCCAGTAGTATAATAACAGAGAGAATACCAGAGCTGAAGTCTACAGACTCAAGTTTGAGTCTCCCATCTAATTATAGTAATAGCTATTTAGCTATGTGACCTTGGGCAAGTCCCTTTCCCTATATTGCCTTAGTATTTGACCTATAAAATGAGCAACTTGGACTGATGATCTCCTAAGTCCTTTCTAGGCATGTAGTTCTATGACGAAAGAAGACTGGGCAAAGAAGAAAAACTAATTCCCTGTGGGTGTTACAAAAGACCAAGATTTACTCTTTTTTATTATTATTTTTAGCATTATTTTCTCTTTATATGTTGAATTCCAGATTCTTTCCCTCCCTTCCATTTCTCCCCCACCCACTGAGAAAGCAAACAATATGATACCAGTTATACGTGTGAAGTCATGCAAAACACATTTCCATATTAACCAAAATGCGAAAAAGAAAAAAAAAAGAAAGAAAACTATACTTCAATTTGTACTCAGGGTTCACCAGTTCTCTCTCAGGATGTGGATAGCATTTTTTCATTGAGTCTTTTGAGATTGTCTTGGATCACGGTCTTGATCAGAGTAGTCAAGTCTGTCAGAGTTGATCATCATTACAACATTGCTGTTACTGTATACAATGATTTTCAGGTTCTGCTCACTTCACTTTGCATTAGTCCATATAGGTCTTGCCATGTTTTTTTTTTTTTTTCTGAAACAACACCCCCTCATCATTTCTTATAGCACAATAGTATTCTATAACAATCATATACCACAACTTGTTCAGTCATTCTCCAACTGATGAACATCCCCTCCATTTCCAATTCTTTGCCACCACGAAAAGAATTGCTATAATTATTTTTCCACATGTAGGTCCTTGTTTTTCTTTATCTCTTTGGGGTATGGACCTAGTAGTGACGTTGCTGGATCAAAGAGTGTACCCAGTTTTACAGCCTTTGGGTATAGTTTCAGATTCTTCTCCAAAATGGTTGGACCAGTTTGCTATTCCACCAACAGTGTACCTATTTTCCCTCATTCCCTCCAGCATTTGTCCTTTCTGATAAGTGTGAGGTGGTACCTCAGAGTTGTTCTACCCTGCCCTTCTCTAATCTAAAGTGATTTAGAACATTTTTTATATGACTATAGATATCTCTTATTTCTTCTTCTGAAAAGTGCCTGTTCATATCCTTTGACCATTTATCAACTCGGGAATGACTCTTATTTTTATATATTTGACTTGGTTCCCTATATATTTAAGAAAGTAGGCCTTTACCAGAGAAACTTGAGGTATTTTTTTTTATATCTCTTCATTGTTTATGGTACCTTTTAGCAAAATACAGTTTCCTTGATTATCTCTTTCAATTAGGTCTTTTTGTTTTTGCTTTATCTGAGATCATGACTGCCAGCCTTTCCCTCTTCACTTAAGCTGAAACATAACAAACTTTGCTCCAGCCCTTCATTTCAACTCTGTGCATGCCCTTCTGTCCCAAATGTCTGTTGTATGTAACATATTGGTGGGTTCTGGTTTCCAATCCATTATGCTATCTACTTCCATTCTATGGGTTAGCTCATCCTATTCATATTTACAGTTTGATCGCCAACTGTGTATTTCCTTCCATCCCATTTTCCTCTGTTTTTCCTTCTCTCTCTTTTCATCCTGTTCCTCTTCAAAAGTCAGTCTTCTTTCCAACATCACTTCCTCCAATCTGCCTGTTCCCTTAACAAGTCCTCCACCCATATCTCTTATCCCCTTCCTCTCCTATTTCCTTATTCGGTAAGACAGATTTTTGTACCCAACTGAATGTGTGTGTGTGTGTACCATATGTGTGTGTTCTTCCCTCTTCGAAGCAATTCTGATGAGTGAGGTTCAAGCACTGCCTGCCACCACCACCCTATTTTCCCCTCCACTGTAAAAGCTCTTCCTTGTGTGCCTCTTTTATGTGAGAAAATTTGCCCCATTCTACCTCTCCCTTCCTCTTTCTCCCAAAGCATCTCTTTTTCTCACCCCTACCTTCCTTTTTGGGAGACCGTCCCAACATAACCAACTCACCTCCATGCCTTCTGTCTATGCAGACTCCTTCTAACTGCCCTGATAATGATAAAGTTCTTACGAGTTACATGTATCATCCTCCCATACAGGAATGTAAACAGTTTAACTTTATCGAGTCTCTTATGACTACTCTTTCAGGTTTGCCTTTTTATGCTTCTCTTGAGTCTTCTGTTTAAATGTCAAATTTTCTAATCTGCTCTGATCTTTTCATCAGGAATGCTTGGAAGTCCTCTATTTCATAAAAAAAAATCCATTTTTTCTCTAAAGGAGTATTCTCAGTTTCGCTGACTAGGTTATTCTTCGTTGTAATCCTAGCTCTTTTGCCTTCCAGAATATCATATTCCAAGCCCTCCTCTTCCTTAACATGGAAGCTGATATTTGAATTGTTTCTTTCTGGCTGTTTGCAGTATTTTCCCCTTGACCTGGGACTTCTGGAATTTGGCTATGATATTCCTGAGAGCTTTCATTTCGGGATTTCTTTCAGGAGGTGATAGGTGGTTTCTTTCAGTTTGTATTTTACCCTCTCAATCTAATTTCTTGAAATATGATGTCTAGTTTCTTTTTTGATCATTGTTTTTCAGGTAGTCCAACAATTTGTAAATTCTCTCTCCTAGACCTATTATCCAGATCAGTTGTTCCAATGAGATGTTTCACATTTTGGTCTTTTTTTTTCATTCTTTTGACTTTGTTTTATTGTTTCTTAAAGTCTCATGGAGTCATTAGACTCTACTTACCCAATTCTAATTTTTAAGGAATTTATTTTCTTCAATGAGCTTTTGTACCTTTTCCATTTAGGCAATTCTGCTTTTAAAAGAGCTCTTTTCTTCAGTGACTTTTTGTGCTTCTTTTGCTCTTAGGCCAATTTCTATTCTTCAAGGTGTTATTTTCTTCATTTTCGTGCCTCTTTTACTAAGCTTTTAATTCTCTTTTCATAATTGTCCCTCATCATTCTCATATCTTCTCCTAATTGTTCCTCTACAACTCTTATCTCTTTCTTTAACCCTTCTGGCCTTGAGTACGATTAGCATTTTTTTTTGTCTTTGCTTTCACACAGTTAACTTCCTCTAAGTTTATGCCTTGGTCTTCCCCGTAGTCTACTGCACAATAGTCTGCTCTGGTTCAGATCCAAGTCCAGGTCCATAAATTGCAGAGTTCAGATGAGAGTGGACAGTAGTCAGACTTTGCACTGAAAGTCTGTAGGTCCCCAGACTGTCCCTGAAATTCTGTATTAACACAACCCTCAATGCCACAAGAAAGCAGTAACAATACTAGCCCAGCCTTTCTCTGAAGAAATGTGGCAGAGCCCAGTCCTAACATCGAGTCTGAGGTCAAGGAAGTAGGCTAGAACAAAAGGGCAAACAAAAAATCCCACCATGATGAGCCATCACAATGGCAGGGATACTCAAGACACAATAAGAAGAAGAAAATTACTCCAAATTATCTATAAGCAATGCTTCATAGAAAAACAGATCTTGGTCATAAACTCAATTAGAATTCCTGGAAGAGATGAAGCAAGAGAGTTTTAAAATGTTCTGTAAATGAAATGAGAACACTTGAGAAAAAATTGGAAAAGAAACAGAGCTATGAAAGAAAGAATTGGAACAGGAACAGCCTGGCACAAGGAGTACAAACCCCAAACTCTCAGAAAATTAGAATGAACCAAATAGAAGCCAATGACTCCATGAGACAATAAGAACTGTTAAAAACAAAGTGGAAAGGTGATGAGAAAAAAAAATAGCAGAAAATGGCAGGTATCTTAATAGCAAAAGCAATTGACCTGAGAAACAGATCAAAGAGAAACAGCTTAAGAGTCATTGAATTATCTGAATGCCATGACCAAAAAAAAGTCTGCACATCATACATGAAGAAATCTTAAAATAAAACTGCTCAGATATCTTAGAACCAGAGGACAAAGTGGAAATAGAAAGAATCCACTAGTCACCTCCTGAAAGAAACTCCAAAATGAAAACTCCCAGGAACATCACAGACAAAATCCAAAGCTCCCTGGTAAAAGAAAAAAATACTTCAGCAGTCAGAAAGAAAGAATTCAATTACTGAGGACCCACAGTCAGGATCACACATGGCTTAGTAGCTAAAAAGGAATGGAGAGCTCATAATACTATATTCCAGATAGCAAAAGATAAGGGCTTGCAGATTAATAACTTACCCAGCAAAACTGAGTATGAGGCTATAGGGGAATAAATGAAACTTTAATGAAGTAGAGGACTTCCAAGCATTCTTGATGAAAGACCAGAGCTGTGTAGGAATTTTGAAGTCCAACACAGGAGTGGAAAGAAACATAAAAAAGGTAAACATAAATGAATATAAACACTTTATAAGTATATAAACATTGAATTAAATAGTATGAATATAAAATGTATAAAACTTGAGAATTATGAGAACTCTGCTTAACACAATGAATGACCCATCACAGTTCCTGATGACTCACAATGAGACATGTTGCTGACCTCTTGACAGAGAGGTTGATTGAGACATAATTTTTTTTTAGGTGAGGTTGATGAGAAATTTTGTTTTGCTTGACTATACGTGCATGTAACAAGGTTTTGCATTTCTTGTTTTCCAGTGGGTCAGAGAGAGGGTTGTGAGAGGGAGAGAAGGCTGATCTTTGTTTGAAAATAAAATCAATTTTTAAAAAAAGAAACGCCTGTTCAGTTATCCCACTATATACTTTATATTTTAATTACCAGTCTTCCAGGAGAGTAGTTATGTTACTACCTCATGCTAAAGTCTTTGCTGGTGAGTACCTGTGAGTTTTTGTTGTTTTTTTTAAGTGTTTGGGGTTTTTTTATACACACTGGGAAACAATTAGTCATTCTCTACCTGTGTCACACATTATACACTGAATACCTTTCAATTTCGCTTCTTTTTTTAGTGATATGAACTGAACTAAGCTTTAGGTGATTCCCTTCAGGAGTTCAGAATGGGGGTATAATGAACCAGAGGGTTCTACTAAAGGAATATGACCCCTCTCTTTAGGGGCCAGGCTCCTTGTGCACAGAAGCCAGCCCATGCAATCAAATCCAGAGTTAGGGGCTCATTGAGAGAGACAGGGCAAGGGCACCCAGTTTCCTGGGCCACATTGTTACAAAAATAATACTAGTAGCTCATATTTACATAGCAGTTTTCTCCCAAACATCGCTAGGACATCATTAAAGGAAGTGTGGTGTATTTTAAAAAGTGCTGGATCTGAGTTCAAGTTCTATCTGCCACTTAATAGATGTGTGACCAGAAAAAAGGGAGAGATACAGACAAGAAAATAATACAGTTTGATGGGTTCAGAACCTGCTAGATCACCAGACTCAAAGAGTAGTTGTGAATGGTTTCATGTCAAAGTGGCAAGAGGTCCCCAATGGAGGGTCCCAGAGATCAGTGCCTGGTTCTGTGCTGTTGAGAATTTTTATCGATAACTTGGATAAAGGCATATGTGGTGTGCTTATCAATGATTCAGAGGATGCAAAGCTGGAAGGGAGAGCTAACAAGAGTGGATGATAGGCTAGAACCATGGTCTGAGTCTAATCAGATAAAATCCATTGAGGAAGGATGTAAAGTCTTACAGGTGAGTTCTAAAAAACATCAGCTTCACAAGGTGATAGAGGCATGGCAGGCGGCAACATTTCTCAAAAAGATTGGAGGTTTTAGTGGACAACAAGCTCGATGAGTCTGCAGTGTGATGTGGCAACTAAAAGCAAGCTCGTGTTTCATTAACAGAGCCAAGAAATAAGGCGGTGACAATCCCTCTATTCACTTCCTTGGTCAGAGCTCAGGAGCTCTTGTGCCTAGTTCTGGGCACCACATTGTTGACCTAGAGAGTGTCTAGAGGAGGACAGTGAGGACGATAATGGGTCTTCAATCTATGTCTTAAAAGAATCATTTTTTTCTTTCTTTTTTTTTTTTGCAAGGGGAAAGGCAGGGTTAAGTGACTTACCCAAGGTCACACAGCTAGTAAGTGTGTCAAGTGTCTGAGGCCACATTTGAACTCAGGTCCTCCTGACTCCAGGGCTGGTGCTCTACTTGATGAGGGCACAGTCTCTGGGAACCCCTTGAACCCTTGAACTCTCCTTGAATCTTCCCACTCTACCTGGCCTTGGCCTGAGGCTATAACCATTAAGCCCAAATGCCTACCTTGCCCAGTCCTCTATTGTCCAGCTGTTTCCCACCCTTAATCTTGTCTTCCCAACGACCTCCCGCCCTTAATCCTGTTTCCCATCCTTAAACCTGATCAAAATATCTATACCCTAGCTCTGCTACCCCAGCCCTTTATGGGTTTTTCATTTCCATATAGCCTTCAGCTATTTCCCACACTCCCGGAGTCTGACTTCATCCCTGTCCTTTCAGGCTCCTCCTTAGACTCCTCCTTAAGTCCTTCCCTAGACCCCTCCTCTGGCCACCTCAGACCACCCCTCAATCCCTCCCACAACCTTTGTGTATATAATCTCCATCTTGCCTCCATGAAGGTGGTCAGATCCAATCTAGCTCAGATTGGTCTGGCCCGCTTTTCTTACAGGCGTCGCAAGGGGTGGGATGTCTTGGGGGCAGGCCTATGTGGCTAACTCTTAATAAGCTTTATCTTTTCCCTTGGCTGAGAAAGCTTGAGTCGAATTCTTTCGGCAGGACCCGGTGTTTCGGTACTTTGGGGTGTCGAGCACCTCTCACCCCAAACCCTCATCATACTCACTGTTCCACCTAGCTGCCCCAAGAGAATCATTTGATAGCACCATATAAGTTGAGCCTGGAGGAAAGAAGGTTGAGGGAGTGGGAAAAGGGGAGTGATAATTGTGTTTAAGTTTAAGTTTGACTGAATCCAAACTTCACAGAACAAATCCTTAATAAAAGGATTTGTTCTGTAAAACTTGGACTCAGTTAAAAGGCCTCACCCAAGGACCTAGAGGGCCACATATAGCCTCAAGGCCAAAGGTTTCCCACCCCTGGATTAGATGATGGCTGAGGTCATATTCAACTCCAAAAGTTCTGTGATTTGATTCTCTGTGACCCTGTGCCTCAGTTTCCTCATCTATAAAGTGAAGATAATCCTATCTTTAGGATAAAATATAAATACTTCTATTTGGCTTGAAAAGCCCTTCCAAATCTGGCTCTAACCTATCTTTCCAATCTCATCAGACTTGACTCCTCTTCCCACATTCTAATTAAGAATGAAATGACTAAAGGTGGAGGGTGAGGATTAGATGTTCTCTTTCCTCCCCACCCGATACCATTCCAACGACCTAGAATGTGGACTAAATTAGGCAAGCTTGTTCTGCTTTGTGTGTCCTTTCCTGAGTAGATGATATAACATCAGTCTCAAGAAGGACATGTTCCAGGTTGAAGGTGACCTTGTGAGCTCAAGAAATCCAGAAGTCCCGGATGCAGAGAGGGGAGTCTGGCTGATAGCAGAGGAATGCTTCTGCACTGAAGTAGATAGATGCAGAAAAGAGGATTAATGCAATCCCGGTCATTTTACATGAGCTGGGAATTGTTTGGACAGTGCAAAGCCAAGGTGACATTAAAATGCCTAATCAACAATACCACAAACTTCCATATATACTCGGATGATGTTGAAGTATCAATCTCCCAGAAGAATATAAAAGGAATTAGAAGTTACTGAATCCCTAATTTAAATCTGTTTTTGTCAAACTTTGTCAGTGTTCTCTGCTTAGCATTCCTTTTGTGTATAGGAAATAAATATTTGTCCCATACCTGATTCATATTATACAATGTGTACAGTTTGACTTTAACTTCTGAGGAAATCCTAGGCAAGAGTCTAAACCTAAACTCTAAATAATTTGCCTCCAGTATTCCAGGATAGGGGTTCAGTAAGTGGAAGAATGCGAGAAAAGGGATCCCAGCCCTACTCATTAGAGGCCAGGCTCCCTCAGAACTGAACCCAGTCCAATTTCTAAGTCTGGATCTAGAGTAGAGGGAGGGGAGGATAGAGTGCCCACAGAACCCTCGCCCTGTGGCTAAGCCCGGCAGAAGTTCCTCAAAGTTACATTGAGATTCTGGTTGTGGTTTTTCCTAATTAGTATAAGCTCCTTGACGGAAGGAATGTGGTTTTTTCCTCATTTTTTTCTTTTAATTCCAACACCTAACCCAGTGCCTGGCACAAGCTTAATAAATGCTAATTGAATGATTAATTGATACTAACCTCCTTGGACTATGTGAAACCACTCCATAAATTGCAGCTGTTATTAGGAATCTAATGAGTGAAGTGCTTTGGAAACCTTGAAGTGCTATAAAACTGTAAATTTTTGATAACCATTTCCATTCTATAGATGAGTAAACTGAGGTTCAGAGATTAAATGACTTACCTAGGGCCACATAGAAGATAAATATCAGAGGAAGGCTATGAACCCCCACCTTCTCACACCCAGTGCAGAATCTGTGTTAGCCAGATGTTAAAATTATACTTATTTGTGGTGGAGGGCTCCCATATAAACCAGGGGACTCCTCAGAGTTGGGGATTGGAGCAGGAGCCAAAAACGAAAAGAAGAAATGGGATAGAAACCACTTCCTTGGAAATGTTTTCTACATGGAGAGCCCAGATGGAATAGGCTGGTTTCCTGTCCATAATGTCCTAAACTCCTTTCTTGTGAGTCAGAAACATGACATTCCAGCTCTGGGTCTGACATCGTGGCCACAGAGCAGGTTTCTCTTTCAGACCTCCACACGCTGTAGATGACAGATCTCTGCTCACGTGGCTACACAGCTCCTGACCAAACGTGACTTCTGGGGCTCCCTGCTGGGGGTGGGGGGAACAAGACCAAAGTATCTGCCAGGTTCCTCACCCCAGGGCCTCCCTGGGTTGGAGGTGACTCACAGGAAGCCCTTCCCTCCTGTCCTTTGTTCGGGCCTGGTTGTTGGTGCCAGGGGACAGGAGGGTTCATAAACCTGGCACAAGTCCACTGTATAAAGGTGAATCACGTTCACTGCGTGTAAAGGGCTGGGAAGGGGCGAGGGCATGGAATGAAGCATCAGCTGAAGCCAGTTCTGAGAGGAAGCCAGTCTGCCGCTATTCTGCAGGTCAGAGGGACAGCTAACAGGACCAGGATTTGTCCAGAATGCAAACACATGCTGTTTGAACTCGGCTGAGCAATGGACTCAGTCACTGGGAGCCACAAATTAGAGTGAGCCCAGGGGGACTTGAGCTTGATGGTAACATCTGACCATCTCAGCACTTAGATGGCTCTGGGCCTCATTAAAGGATTAGCTCCTCCTGAAGCATAAGGCTTCATTTAACCCTTGGGAGACACCAGGCAGAGTCCAAGGGCAAAGACCAGAGAATGTCAGCAAGCTTCTGCTTTTATCTTTTCATCAGGGGATTTGGGTTTTATCAAGGATGGATCAGGGCATAATACAGTGGGGGGGAAAAGGATGCATGGTCCTGAGTGGAAGGCAGAGACCTGGGTTCCAATCCTGTCTCTGATCCTTACTAGGCATATGACTATGTATGTAGCACTGTATAGTGCTCTAATAGAGGCACTTAATTTAATTTTAAAAATAGAGACATGTTATGAAAGGCACTATGGTATAGTGGGCAGAAAGGCGACCAAAACCCGAGCTCACATCACATCTTTGACACACGCTGGCTATAGCTAAAATGGGTTAATAACAGCCCCTCCTTCCTAGGTTGTCCAGAGGATCAAATAAGATGACATTCATAAAACACCTGGCACAGTATCTGGCACATAGTAAGTACTATGTAAATGTTAGCTATCACCATCATCACCATCATCATCATCGTCATCACCATCATTATCGTCATCATCATCACCATCATCATCACCATCATCGTCATCATTGTCATCACCATCATCATCGTCATCACCACCACCACCATCACCATCGTCATCACCGTTATCATCACCATCATCATCATCATCATCACCATCATCATCATTGTCATCGCCATCATCATCATCATCACCATCGTCATCACCATCATCATCATCACCATCATCATCATCACTGTCATCACCATCATCATCATCACCGTCATCATCATCACTGTCATCACCATCATCATCATCACCGTCATCATCATCATCATCACCGTCATCATCATCATCATCACCATCGCCACCATCACCATCGCCATCATCATCATCATCATCACCATGGCCATCATCATCATCACCACCACCACCACCACCACCATCATCATCATCACCATCGTCATCACCATCGTCATCACCATCACCATCATCACCATCACCGTCATCACCACCACCACCATCATCATCATCACCATCATCATCATCGTCATCATCATCACAGGACCCTGGCAATAATAATAGCAATACCTAACATTAGAGAACTCTTGAAGGCTTGCAGAATGCTTTATATAAGTTCTTCTATTTGATTCTCATGACCAGGGGAGGCACATGCTATCATCAACCCCATTTCACAGATGATAAAATTTGAGGCTTTTCCCCCAGCACAAAGTAGGTAATAACAGGCATTGGTAGAAGGAGCCGTTCTCATGAGGAATTCTATACATTACTCATTATCACTACAACATACATTATGGTACATTCCATAAATTACTATGTTATATTACTACATTATACAATGTGGTGAATGCAGATACTGTCATCTGTACTTTATATAACACTGCCATCTGCATCTAGCTTTTCGTCCTCCTTCTCTCTAAAGTTAACCCTTTTGCCAGTACTTATCTCCTCTTGGGGCAGCTAGGTGATGTAATAGAATACCAGACCTGGAGTCAGGAGGATTTGAGTTCAAATCTGGCCTCAGACACTTACTAGCCAAGTGACCCTGAGAAAGTCACCTAACCCTTTTTGCCTCAGCCTCCTCATCTGTAAAAGGAGCTGGAGAAGGAATTGGCAAACCACTTCAGTATCTTTGCCAAGAAAACCCAAATAAGGTCACAAAGAGTCAGACACAACTAAAAATGACTGAATGACAAAAAGCACAGACCCAGCACATTCAGTAGGTACCGTACAAATGCTTATGCCCTTCTCCCCCAGGAGCTGACGATACCATGTCCTACAACTAAGGGAGCAAGTTGTCTATTGCCGCACCCAGAAGTGAATTTTGTAGGGAGAACGTTTCGTAACGACCGTTTGAAGACTGCACTAACTCTTCTCAAGGATCGATGTACGTATATTCTTGGTTTGAGATGTTTTGTGTTTCTGTACTTGCTACCCTTTCTCAGTAAGCTTGTTGTCATTGTTAAGTCCTTTTTCAGTCATGTCCAATTCTGCCTATTTGAGATTTTCTTGGCAAAGATACTGGAGTGGTTTGCCATTTCCTCCTCCAAGCTCAGGAAATACATCTTTCTAAAAGCCAATTTAGGTTAATTGGTTAAATGATATTGGAAAGATACTAACTGGCAGTCGATATTAGATGAAACATACCTGAAAGTTTCATGGGTAATAATACTTAAAAAGAAAAAATGTCTCTCAGGGTTACCCTTAAAATCATGAAGGGAGATGAGGTAGCTTGACCTGCCAATGGAGTAGGGGTTGGGAAAGTGAGTCTAGAGTCTATGCTATATATGTAATATAATCTATCAAAGTGGAAGGAGCCTGGAATTTAGAGTCAAAACACTCAGGATCCAGTTCTGTCTTAGCCACTTACTAGTTGTGTGACCACAGGTAGTTATATCACTTAACCACTCAGCCTCAGTTTCCTCATCTGTGAGATAGACAGCATAATTACTGGAATCAATTCAATTCAGCACACACCTACTATGTGCCTGAGCTGGAGAGCAATCACTTTCACATGGGAAGGCTAGAGTTAGAATATACATGTATACAGATAAATAAACATAAAGTATTCTAAGGGAACAGTAACAATTAGAGGAAGAGAGGAAACTAGGAAAAGCTTCATGTAGGTGGTGGCACCTGACCTGTGTTTTTGGGGGGAAAAACACGAAACAAGGGATTTCAAAACATGGAGGAGAGAAGAGTTCATTCCAGGCATGGAGGCAATCTGTACAAAGATACAGAGATGGGAGGAGGAGGACTATGCTTCCCGAACAGCAAAGAGGACACCGAACTGATTTAATAAATTTCTAGTACCTACAGACAAGGCACTGTGCTTCTGTTCAGTGGAGATTTCAAGGATGTAGAAGACATGGCCCTGCCTCCTAGGAGATGCCCTGGAGTTGTTATGAGGAGCCGATGTGACAATGAACATGGAAGCATTCTGCACTATGGGAATCTAAAGGATAATCATCAACACCACCAACACTGCCATTTTTATTACCGATGTTGAGAACCTGCTTCACATTCTCTTACCTTCAGTCTTTATTCAGAAATCACTCCCCACCTCTACCCCCATGGACAACCTTTGTATCTACAATTTGGGCGAAGGGTAGGAATTTTCACTTGTTGGGTGCCTTGAATCACTGCAAACTCTGCACTATTCATGGTAGTGTTTTGATGATGAAAAGAGGCTGAGAATGAGGCATCCAAGTAAGATTCTTTGGGAGTTTTGATGGTACAGCCTGTCAATCTAATTTCAATTTCAATTCACAGAATGTCAGCTCACTCTGGGCTTTTTAAAGAAAGGGTTCAATTGAAGGTCTGATCTTTTTTTATCTTTTTTTAAAATAGTCTTTTTTTTTCCCCTAGTTACACGTCAAGAAAATTTTAGCATTCATCTTCTAAAAAGGGTAGGCAGTTGGATATAGTTTATACTTGTGCTATCATGTAAAAACATTTCCATGTTAGTCACAGTTGTGAAAATAAAAACAGATCAAAAGGAATGAAAAAACACAAGAAAGAACAAAGTTAAAAAATATGCTTGAATCTGCACTCAGAGTCCATCAGTTCTTTATCTGGATATGGATAGCATTTTCCTTTTTACCTGTCTTGGATCATTGTGTTGCTGAGTAGAGCCGAATTATTCAGAATTGATCATCACACAATGTTGCTGACACTATGTACAATATTTTCCTGGTTCTGCTCATTTCACTTTATATCAGTTCGAACAAGTCTTTTCAAGTTTTTCTAAAATCTGCCTGTTCATCATTTCTTATTGCACAATAGTATTCCATCACATTCATATACCACAGCTTGTTCAGCCGTTCCCCAATTGATGGGTATCCCCTCAACTTCCAATATTTTGCCACCAAGAAAAGAGCTGCTGTAAATATTTTTGTACATGTGGGTCCTTTTCCCTTTTTTATGATCTCTTTAGGATACAGATCCATGATTGATGGATCAAAATGTGTTCCAAATGCTCACCAGAATGGTTGGATCAGTTCACAACTCCACCAACAGTGATCAGTGCTCCAATTTTCCCACATTCCCTCTAACATTTATCATTTTCCTTTTTCGTCATATTAGTCAATCTGAGAGGTGTGAGGTGGTATCTCTGAGCTGTTTTCACTTGTATTTCTCTAATCAAAAGTGATTTAGAGCACTTCTTCATATGTTTATAGATAGCTTAGATTTCGTCATCTGAAAACTGCTTGTTCATATCCTTTGACCATTTATCAATTGGGGAATGTCTTGTATTCTTATAAATTTGACTCAGTTCTCTATATATTTGAGAGACACTTTTTCAGAGACACTTTATCAGACACACTTGCTGTAAAGATTGTTTCCCAGCTTTATGCTTTCTTTCTAATCTTAGTTGTATTGGTTTTATTTGTACAGAAGCTTTTAAATTTAATATAATCATATAATATTTTAAATTTTGTAATGCTTCCTATCTCTTGTTTGGTCATGAATTCTTCTCCTCCCCATACATCTCATAGGTAAACTATTCCCTGCTCTTCTAATTTGCTTATGGTGTCACCCTTTGTGTCTAAACCATGCATCCATTTTGACCTTATCTTGGAATATGATGTGAGATGCTGGTCTATACCTAGTTTGTGTCCTATTTTCCAGTTTTCCAAGCAGTTTTTGTCAAATAGTGAGTTTTTATCCCAAAAGTTGGGGTCTTTGGATTTATCAAACACTAGATTACTATGGTCATTAACTACTATGTCTTATATACATAACCTGTTCCACTGATACACCACTCTATTTCTTAGCTAGTACCAGATAGTTTTGATGACTACTGCTTTATAATATAGCTTGAGATCTGTATTGTTAGGCCACCTTCCTTTTATTTTTTCATTAATTCCCTTGATATTCTTGACCTTTTGTTCTTCCAGATGAATTTGTTTTTTTTAGCTCCGCAAAATAATTTTTGGTAGTTTGATTGGTATGGCACTGAATAGGCAAATTAGTTTAGGCAGAATTTTCATTTTTATTATAATTGGCTCAGCCTACTCAAAAGCAACTGATATTTTTCCAGTTGCTCAGATCTGACTTTATTTGTGTGAAAAGTGTTTTGTAATCGTGTTCATATAGTTCCTGGGTTTGTCTTGGCAAGTGGACTCCTCTGATCTTTAAATATATATACATATGTATCTCTCTCTCTCTCTCTCTCTCTGTCTGTCTGTCTCTGTGTATGTATGTGTATGTATATATATATATATACATATGTATGTATGTATGTATATATATATATAATATATATATATATTACTGCCCCAACCAAATATATACACCAACATGCTGAACGAGCTGGGATTTCAAAGGAACAGGTGTTATCTCCTCTGATGCCGATGGCAATCTCCTAAGCCTTAAAAGAGCATTTTCATGAGTTACAGGGGACAAAAAGGATCTCCTAGTGACCAACCCTAAAGCTGTAAGTTTGCCCTTACTTATTTCTGAGGGATTCAGACAAACAACTCCCCTTATTAAAAAGTCACAATTTTTCAGCAGATGCTTGAAATTAAACAATTGTGCAAACCAATAATCTTTGGAGTCATTTACAGAACTGCAGTGTCTGGAGATGGCCATCCTTCCCAGAGTGCTTCATTCACAACCAAGGGGACTGTTTCCATGTATCCTTCCCTCATGTGGATAGATGTGCACATTAGTCTCTAGTACTTTGGTGGGGTGAGTGAGAGATAAGCAAATCACTTGATTGAGTAAAGAAAAGTAGGTTTGGGCTCTCCTGCTGGCTTGATCTCTGTAGCTAGCCTTACTGCCTGGGAATATCAGAATGCTAGTACCTGTGTCCTTGAGACCATATGTGGCCCTCTAGGTCCTCAAGAGCAGCCCTTTGACTGAATCCAAATTTCAGAGAACAGATCCCCTTAATAAAAGGATTTATTCTATGAAGTTTAGATTCAGTCAAAGGTCCTCACTTGATGACCTAGAAGGGCCACATGTGGCCTCAAGGCCACAGGTTCCCCACCCCGATCTAGAATAAAGAGTGCCAGCTCTTAAAGAATTGTTATATCACAGAATGCCACAGCTAGGAGGGACCTCAGAACAGGGAATGTCAGAGTTGGGAGGGGTCTCAGAACATGGAATGTCAGAGATTGGAAGGTCCTTTGCACACTGAACGCTTAAGCTGTTTCTTAGAACACAGAATGTCAGAAACTGAAGGAACTTTAAGACATAGAACTTTAGTTATGAAGGACAGAGCCCCTCATTTAACAGAAGAAAGTGAGTCCTAGAAAGGGGAAGGGACTTGTGTGGGATTACATGATTGGTGTGGGCTGTTCAAAAGAACAAGCACCTCTGGTGGGAGGGCTGCTAAGCCCTTTTCAGGGCTGCTTATCCATCCTAGGTGTCCACCTGGCACTCAGCTCTCACCTATAGCTCTGAGAAGCTGCAGCATGCAGAGCACCCCAATAAACTGGCTTGCAAGACAGGCTAAGCCAGGTCGAGGGTAATTGATGGGCCACAAACCCATTGGTGAGGTTGGGGGACGTCTATCCCAAGCATGTGAAGACTTCCTCAGTGGAATGGGTAGATGAGAACAGTTTGTTTCAACGGCTACAAAAGCAGCTGAAGCAGGAACTCTGTGGAGCTTAGAGCTTGGTCAGACATTGAAGACACCAAGGTCATCAGCCGCATCCCAGGCCATCACCATTCATCCTAACTTTCATTTTGCCACTGGACTTGGATGAATCTGGAACAGAAAATGAGGTTGATGACTTTGTAGAGCTCTGCCTCACTCAAGCCCAATTCACAAATGGTTTAAGACATCACCCTGTGATGCCATTGGTCCTCTTTAAAAACAAGGGACAAACAACAAGAAGTGGTCAATCACGGGACTTTCCTCTCAGCTCAGTGCTTTCTTCACCATCACCCTAGACCTTTCTGTGCCTCAGTTTCCTCAACATGAAGGATTTGTACTGGATGACCCCCCCAAGGTCTTTTCAGACTCTAACATTCTATAAACTAACATTTTTCATTCTCAACTCTCTTCTAGCTCTAACACTATCTTATAACATTCCATAGTCCAATGACCCTTCTTAGTCTGAGACATTTAATGTTCTAACTTTCTATGTTCTCATCTTCTCTAGTCTAATGATCTATGAATTAATCTTCTGTGTTCTAACAATCTGTGGTCTAACCACCTGTAGTCTAACGATCTGTGTTCTAATATCCTAGGTTCCAAAGCCCCTTTTAGCTTTAACATTTTGTGATTCTGTGAATCACTTCCAAAACATGACATTTGTTTTCCTTAGTTTTCAGTTTCATTTTTTCTCTCTCTTCATTTTGGGGGGCCATGAATCCCCCACCCCCTCTCTGTATCTTAGCAACAACATTTCAAGAGTAGAATGCTCTGAAACAGCCCTCAAGTTGTGTGACCCGGCAGCTGGTAATTATTTTGTGTGCTCTAATATTATCATTTCAGCGTCCCTCCTACTCCACTCTCACTCCTCAGGCCTCCTGCTCAGCATGACACACTGAAATTCCACTCCTAACTCACAGTTGAAAACACAGCCTAATGCCTCCCACTATAACAGGACCAAGCTGACTTGGAGAGGTTGGCTTCGTGATTTGGAGGGGACAACAGCAGATTGAACACAGCAAGGGAAGGAACATGTTTTTATAGAAGCTCATGGCTCCAGGTGAGCTCTAAAGAGTGGGTTTGGTCAAATCCTTCACTGTGCTCCCACTCTGGTGTTTAAAAACTGGAGGTGATTTTGAACTCTATGAGGCTGTGCCGGCAGAACACAATCAATGGAGAGAAGTTGCAAAGTGGTGGCTTGAAGATTCCTGGCAATAGCTACTGTCCAAACATGGAATGGCAGCCACCTTGATAGGCAATGAGCTCCTGTCACTGGGAGTATTCAAGTGGAAAAGTATTCATTTGTCAGGGATGTTATGGAGATGACTCCTATGGAGTTTAGATGACATAACAAGTAGGTCTGAGACCCACCTCTCTCTGTTTATTACTATGGTAGTTCTGGAATTGAATATGACCGGCAAGGCTACCACAGCCATTGAGGCAAACACAGATGACCCAGCCTGGCGAGATAGGGATTTATTGATCCCTGGCCAAAGTCATGCACTGGGCCCCACTTTGCTCACTAGCCAATAGAAGCAGAGACAAAGCATAGATTCCTATAGAATATCTCCTTTCCTGTGTTGCACATAGTTGGTCTTTTCCATTGTTTTTCAGTCAAATTTGATGATTCTTTGTGTCCCCATTTGGGGTTTTCTTGGTAGAGATACTGTAGTGGTTTGTCATTTCCTTCTCCAGCTCATTTTACAGATGAGGAAACTGAGGCAAACAGGGTAAAGTGACTTGCCCAGGATCATACAGCTAGTGAAGTGTCTAAGGCCAGATTTGAACTCAGGAAGATGAGTCTTCCTGACTCCAGGCCTGGCGCTCTGTGTACTATGGTGCCCCCTAGCTGCCTCATTGCACTCAAGTATCATCCTATTCAGTCCTTCCCTGGAGTATTCCTTCAGTCTAAATTCTTCCCCGTATATCTGACCACAATCTGGGTACTACCCCTTTTCCCCGACACAGACATGTAGACCACTTTATGGTGAATTCTGTTCCTCCTAGATTCCAAATTCTCTCTCTCTCTCTCTCTCTCTCTCTCTCTCTCTCTCTCTCTCTCTCCATCACTCTGTCTCTGTCTCTCTGTCTCACTCTCTCTCTTTAAAGCTACAGTTCATCATCATTATTCCTTTCTGATGTCTTCTTTCCCTTCCCTTACACCAAAGCCACTAAACCACCAATCTTCCCAGTCCCAGTTAAAAAGACATTGTAGGCCAGGCCTGACTCAGGCTCATGTTCAAGTCCAAGACTGAAAGAAAGTGAGACTCCCTAGACCATTTAGCAGCTAATAAAATGAAGTTTGTTTAGACATCACAAGGGAAAGATATTCAGCAGAGATACAGCATTGATTCAGTTGGGCCACTGTGCTGCCCAGACTGGTCTGCCAGTCAATCATCTAACGTAAGAGCTGCTGACTTCTTACATATTGACTTTTTGTAGGGGCAGGCATCAAGTAACCTGGGGCTGATCACAGTTCACCGGATCCCATTAGGGGTGTGTGTGTGTGTGTGTGTGTGTGTGTGTGTGTGTGTGTGTGTACGTGTGTATCAGCAAAAGATATTTGAGGCTTTAATAAAAATGCTACAAAATTAAATTTCCCCCCCCCAAAAAAACATTAAAATTACCACCTGCAGTTTTTAATGATGGTTAGATCCCAAGATACTTGTGTAGGCATTAATTGTTTCTATTTGGGTGGTGTTTTAAAAGAGAAAAACTTTATCCAGTGGCTTGGGTCAACAGTACTTCTGAGTGACCATTGGATCCCAAGATTACCAAATCAGAGCATCTCAGACCTGGGGGGGGGGCGGGGCAGACCAGGGCCCACTGGAGCAAAAATCCCCCACTTGTCACCAATCAACAAGCATGCATTAAGTGGTTACCAGGGATCAGATGCTGCACTGGGTGCTGGGGTTACAAAGTTAAACATAAAACAGGCCCTGCCCCGAGGAGCTTACATCCCGTCAACCCCAACACGTGGTCAAGCAGTCTTTGCTTAAAAACCTCCAGACCACCCCAAAATGAAAGTCATTCCACTTCCAGATAGCTATCATTAGGAAGTTCTAGCTGACCTCCAGCTGAAATCTGTCTCTCTGCACCTTGGCCACCCTCACCCTGTTGCTCCTCATTCTGAGGCCAAGCATTTCAAGGTCTTTTCAAGCCCTGGAGCCGGCCATCGTCCTGAGCCCTGTCCTCTCCAGGCTAAGCGTTTTGTGACCATAAAGACTTGGGGCTGGGAGGGACATCCAAGGCCATTTTGTCCACCCCCCTCATTGTAGAGGTGAGGGAGTCCAGGCTGGAAGAAGTGATCCCCCCATACACAGAAAGCCCCCCACGAGCTGGTAGCAAACCCACTACAAGAGCTCTTGACTCCTGTCTCCTCCATCAGCTTCTGAAAATGGCCTTCCAGCAGCAGGACAGGAAGGACGCAGTGGGGGTGGCAATGGACTTGGGATCAGAGGACCTGAGTTCAAAACCCACATCTGCCATCTAGTAGCCCTGGGGCCTCGGCCAAGTTATCCCACTTTTCTTCTCTGGAAAATGAAGGAGTTGTATGACAGAGCCTCGAATGCTCCTTCCAGCTAAGTCTATGATGCCCCATGCCCCTCCCCAGGGACTTGATGGGGGGAGAGGAGGGAGGGGGAGAGGCAGTCCATCATGGTGAAGGAAAACAGGAGCCATCCTTCCTCCTGACACCCTGCTGTCAATAACTCCAAATCAGATTTATGCAGGTGATTTCAGCTCTCCTCTTCAAGACCAAAGAAAACTCAACAGACTCTAGGCCACTTGTCTGCTGGTGCCTGCAATTCACTCGACAGGTGGGCAGGTCTTTCGTATTTGTAAAGCACTTATAGCTGTGCCTAGAATATAACAGGCACTATCTAAATGCTCCTTATCATCGTCTACCATCATCATTACCCTTGAGCTCTTCAAAAATCCATTATTTTGTCAGCATAGGTATCTCTGGTACCACATGTTGGAGCCGGCCATGCGCTCCCGTAGATAGCCTTCGTGAGCTGCTATGGCTGAGAAAGTAAAAGAAATGGCTTTTTTCTTAATCACCTGGCTGAGGCCCCTTCACCTTTCACCTGGACTGTAGCAGCTCCTCACTCCCGGCTTCTCTTCTCTCTCCTCTCTAGTCCCCCAAGAGCATCTTTGCACAATGCGGATCTAGGTCTGGCCATCCTTTCTGTCCTGTAGACTCTTCGGTGCCCTCCACATCTCAACTTGGGGGCCACCTACTCCCTGCAGTATTTGTTAGTTATTTTCCCCTGTAAATTATGGGTTAATTTGTCCATTTAATTCTGTATTCCTTGGGAGAATTAAGCATCTTGAAGAGTTTTGTTGTTGTTGCTGAGTCATTTCAGCAGTGTACGATTCTTTGTGACCCTGTTTGGGGTTTTCTCGGCAAAGACGCTGGAGTTGTTTGTCATTTCCTTCTCCAGCTCATTTTACAGATGAGGAAACTGAGGCAAACAGGGTGAAGTGACTTGCCCAGGGTCACACAGCTAGTAAGTGTCTGAGGCTAGATTTGAACTCAATAAGATGAGTCTTTCTGACTCCAGGCCCAGCACTCTATTCACTGGGACATCTGGAAGAGTAGAGATCGGCTCTTTTCTTTCCCCTTAATTCTGTCTTTGTACCCCTAGCACTCATAACAGCACCGTCTGCTTAGCAGGTGCTTTTAACAAAAACTGATGTGATGGAAATGAAATGAAATTAATTGAGTTGAATTAAATTGAACAGAAAGAAATCGATGAAACAGAAAGGAGCGGACCTGATCAGAAATCCCATGACCTTTAGGGGGGCTGGTCCTCAAAGAAAAGATAACCTGCTTTACACTCATACTGGTCACCAAAGCTTTTCCAGCTTGGAAGGAGCAGTCAAAGCTTGGGTTTCCCATCCCTGTCCTAAGGATCACAAGAGGCTGGGTAACCACTTGCCAGGTCTATTGGAGAGAGAATGTTCATTTCTTTTCCAATTGTGGATTCCACAAAATGGCCTTGGGGGTCCCTTCCAATACTGAGATTCTAGGAGTACACTTGACCCTCACAAACAATTTTGTATGCAGATCAGCGTTTTTTGACAGATGAGGAAACGGGGTTGAAAGGTTAAATCATTTGCCTAAGGTAATACAGATTATGTGAGGAAAACTCTGGATTTGAACTCAAGTCTTCTAAATGAGAGTTCAGAGTCCTTCCTACCACATTCCTTAAGCAGAAAGGATGAAGTCATCAGCGGGACCTCCGCACTCCAGTTTCCCTGTAGCACACTATGTTCACAGTCTGGTGCCTCATCTAAGCACTTTTAAAGGGTCGCAGTTAACAATACTACCTGAAAGGGAGTGTGCTACAGTGGGTTCTGTACTTGGAGTCTGGAAGACCTGAACTCAAATCTCACCTCGGATACTTTCTAGCTGGAAGCCCTAAAGCAGATCCCTCCCCACGCTGTGGCTCCCTCCTCTTCTATAAAATGAAAGGTTAGACTAGGTGGCCTCTAAGGTCCCTTCCAGCTCTGATACAACCCCTTTCTCTAGAAAGACCAAGGCTAGGTGGGCCAGTCTTACCCTATAGGATTTGATTTAAAAACTCCTTATTGTCCAGACAATGTTAGACAGTGAGTGAAAAAGGCCATACCTCTGATAAATACTGGCTGGCTGACACTGAAGAGTGACAAACTCAGTACTCCAAGCAGTTCTCTATGACTTAAGAGGAAGAGGTATGTGCACTTGCACTGGTGGATGGAATTCCTCCTCTGGGAGTTCCTCATTCCAGTGATCTAGATTTTATCCCCTGTCACTCTGTGCCCGATACTGTGCTACACCTGAAGATACAAAGACAAAAAAAAAAAAAAGGCAGTCCCTGCCCTCAGGACCATTACAGTCTCCTAGAGAGGAACAACATGTGCACACATAAGCAGAGGAGTGCCAGAGATAGCTCACACAGGCTCACAAGAGTCACTTGTTAAATTTTCAGTGTGAAAACTTCATACTTCAGAAGTTGGGCAAACATGACAAAGGAGGGCTTAACAAAGTGAAGGAGAAAGTGCTAACAATGCAGATTAAGCTTAAAAGTCTGTTGCAGTACATTTTTTTTTTCCAGAGAACCGATTGTTAAACAACTACTGGCACACCATTGCCTATTTTGTCGTTCAGTCATGTCAGTCATGTCTGACTCTTCAGGGCCCCATCTGGGGTTTTCTGGGCAAAGATACTGGAGTGGTTTGTCATTGCCTTCTCCAGCTCATTTTTCAGAAGAGGAAACTGAGGCAAACAGGTTTAAGAGACTTGCCCAGAGTCACACAGCTAGAAGTGTCAGAGGCTGGATTTGAACTCAGGAAGATGAGTCTTCCTGACTCCAGCCTGAGTGTTCTATCTATTGCACCAGCCAGCTGCCCAAGACCATTGCCTAGAAGTCAATATAAAAAATGCTTAAATTGAATTCAAAGTGATTTTTATAGAAGGCTCAGTGAAGACCCCATCTGGAAGGTGTTATTAAACCTCCCTAAGAGATTCCAAGAGTTAGAGCTGACACAGGGGAGTATGGAAGGCAGGAAGGAAGCCTGGGCAAAGGCTCGAAGGTGGAAGATGGGATCCCATGACTTCCTGGTCAGTAGCTAAGGCAGTGAACACCTCCTTTTGGGTGCTCTGGGGGATCTTAGGAGGGAACTAGGCCAACCTCTCTGATGCACAGAAACTCATCCTTAGCATCCCAGGGGGGCATTCTAGCCCTCCACAATACCTTCACTATCTCAAGAAGAGGAAGGGCTGGGCCATTTTTGCTTGTCTCTTCTTGTAAGGGAGTTCTCTTTGAATTCTGTCTTGGGGTAACTATCAGCCATTGGTCCTACTTCAATTCAAGTCAACAAGAACTTATTAAGCACCTTTCATGTGGTGGCAACATGGTGTGGTGGGGAGGGTGCTCCAAGTCAGAGATGGCAGGGTTCAAGGCTCGGTGACCCTGGGCAAGTCCCTTTACTTTCTCAGAATTCCCAGAGGGAAGCGCTGATCTTCATTCATAGAGGAGGTTTCTCTACCCTGATGAAATCACAGGTCGAGTCCAAAATAAAACATGCAAGGAGGTCAGCTGAGCTCTGGGGACGCAGAGACAAAAGTTAACAATGTGCCCTGTCTTCAGAGTGGTTATATCCTACTCAGTTCTGCCTGTGGAGCCAAGCAGAGCTAAATCTAGAACCCCACAGTCTCTGATCTCTGGGCCCAAATCTAAACGCTCTTCAACATGGCAACTCTGCAAAAATGACCAGCCTTCCAGGACTGGAAAGGATGTGAAAACCTTAGTCAATATGTGTGAGTGCATAAAAGCTGTGGGGCAGCTGGGGGAGCCATAGTGCATAGAGCTCTGGGCCTCCAGTTAGGAAGACTTGTCTCCGAGTTCAAATCCAGCCTCAGACCTGGGCAAGTCACCTAACCCTATTTGCCTCAGTTTCCTCATCTGTAAAATGAGCTGGAGAAGGCAGTGACAAACCACTCCAACATCTCTGCCAAGGAAACCCCAAATGGGGCCAAGAAGAGTCAGACACAGCTGAAATAACTCAGCACCCACAGCATGAAATCTAGTCCTTGAAGGCAGCTGTCCTGTGTCCCCCTGAGCCTTCTCTTTTCCACTCTAAACAATAACTAGCATTTGTATGATGCCTCCTACACGCTGGACGTTGTGCCAAGTGCTTCACAATTATCTCATTTGAGCCTCACAACAGTCCTGGGAGGTAGGCGCTGTCATTACCTCCATTTTACAGATGGGGAAACTGAGGCAAACAGCGGTCAGGTGACATTCCCAGGGTCAAACAGCCAGTGAGTGTCTGAAGCTGGATTTGAACTCTGGTCTTCCTAACTCCCATCCCAGGACTCTCTCTGTTCTGACGCCTCTGGCTTCTTCTCCCTGATCCTCCCTCACAGGACGAGAACTCAAGGCTTTTTACCATCCCAGTCATCTTTCTCTGGACGTGTTCTCAATTGTCAAGCTCCCTCCAAAACAATGTGGTGCCCAGAACTGAACACAATACCCAGACGTGGTTACATCAGCTCCATCCCACCCTACAAGAGGGGGAAAGAAGAACGACTCCAGGCAGAAAATGACTGCTTGCATTTCAGAACACTTGAAGGCATCAGCATGAGCCCAAGACAAGCTATGCTCTGGGGCTTGTTCCTTTCATTTCAACATGGTGCCAGTAGATTGTAAGTTCCTTGTAGGTAGGGCCTCACTTTTGCCTCTTTTTGTACCCCTACCTCTTAGCACAATGCCTAGCATACAGTGGTTGCTTGATAAACATTGATTGATTGATTACCAGGGCATTGGAATGATACTTGGCCCTGCCTACTCGGCATTTGCTACAATGAATTCATGCCTTAACCTATGGATAGCCAACTCTGGACACAACCAAGGCGTCTGACCAAAAAAAGGTTCTTTGTAAGCATGGAGCAGCTCAAGTCTCCCTCCCTTCCTCTGGCTCTCTCCCCTCCCACCCCTTCAAATTTGACACTCTCCCCAGGAAACCAATTTACAGTAAATTGCAAGGGAGTTTTATTTATCCTGTTGAAAGAATGTGGGAGCAGCTGTTTTTATTAGTGCCACAGCTGGTTCTTCAGTCGGTGGAGAAAAACAATTATTGGTCTTCGCACAGCTGAACAAAGAAAGCCATGGCCCTGTTATTGATTCTGGGGAGAAGCAGGGTTTTATAATGAGCCCAGAAAAAATGCAAAAAGCCCTCCTTCATCAAGGCAGGCAATTGGAGCTTCCAGGAAGGACCTCACCATCACCCACAGAGCGAGGCTTTGGTTACATAATTGAGGGAGCTGGCATTCACAGGAGAACCAAGAGGTTCTTTCTCATTGCAACTTAATCATCTTAATGGAGTCCAAGAAGCTTTGGGCACAGCTTGTCAGACCGGGCCATGAATGGTGAAGAAGAACCCAGACCAGGAACGCCGCGATGCTGGGGGAACTTGGCCAAAGCTTTCTCTGGGGCCTGGAATGCTCTCCCCACCTTGCCTCAGCCTGATGGACCCCTAAGTTCCCTTCCGTAATGCCACCTCCCAGTGCTTAGAACTTCCAACCTCCCTCCTTCCATGAAAAAAATTACTTTGTATTTTCTTTGTCTCAATATACTTCGATTTTTGTAAATGTCTATGTATTGTATATTTGTGTGTGGCTTTATATACTTATACATTTTGTGTATTAAAAGTATATGTTTTGGATTGATTTATCTGTATACCTGCTATTTCTCCCATAGGGAGAAGGGAAGAAGAGGGAGAAGGGAACATCTATGTATTAACATCTGCCATGCGTCAGGCCCTTTACAAATATGTCATTTCATCTTCCCAATCTTTAGGGGTAAGTGTAATGATTATCCCCATTTTCCAGTGGAGGAAACTGAAGCAGACAGAAGAGAAGTGACTTTTCCAAGGTCACACAGCTAGAAAGTATCTGAGGTTGGATTTGAAGCCAGGTCTTCCTTACTCCAGTCCTACCTACCTGCCTTACAATGTAAGCTAAGGGGTGATGGCTGCTTTGGGCCAGGCTACACAGGGGTTCTTGTTGAGATGTGGCTTGTACTAGCTGGTCTCCAAGGTCTTCTCCAAATGTCAGTTGCTGCGAGGATGTCTCTCTCACGCCTCTTCCCCAAACTTCCACATTGCCTGTAGGAGGCGTGATACAGTGGGATGGAGGCTGAATTTGGAGTCCAGTCACCTGGGTTTCCCTGCTACCTGTAAGACCTCACTTAATCCCTCTGGGCCTGGTTCATCTTCTGTAAAATGAGGGGCTGGACCAGATACCTCCGAGGAACCTTCCAGCTCCAAATATAGGGTCCTATTGTAAGGGTGGGAGTCAGCCTAGACAATTACCTCCATCTCACCAAAAGTAAATAAGATGCTATCACTGGTATGACAACCTGAGGTAAACAGATCTTTACTGTTCACTAGGATTTAATAGGGGCAGTTAGGTGCTGCAGTGGATATAGAGTGCTGGGCCTAGAGTCAGGAGAACCTGAATTTGAATGCAGCCTCAGACACTTGCTAGCTGTGTGATCCTGGGTAGGTCATTTCACCCTGTTGGCCTCAGTTTCCTCATCTGTACAATGAGCTGGAGAAGGAAATGGCAAACCACTCCAGTATCTCTGCCAAGCAAACCCCAGATGGGGTCATGAAGAGTTGAACATGCCTGAAAATGACTGAACAACAACTCCCCCATAGAACTTAGAGTTGAAAAGGACCTTGGAGATCATGGAGACCAAACCCCATATTTTACAGATGAGGAACCTTGAGGCCCAAAGAGTGGCCCTGATTTGGCCAGAATCACGTGGTAAATTAGCGGCAGAGCCGTAAGGGAAGCCCCTTGCTCTTGTCTCTTGGTCTGCTGGTCTTTGCACTGAACCAAACAAAATACCACTGATTAATTGTCTACTGGTTAGAGAGTTAGAGGAGGGTTTCAAAGGCTTGGATGTGGTCCCAGCATTTCCAGCCTCACTCTGTCACTGTCAACCCCATTCACCTCTCTACGTCTCTAGTTCCCCACCTGGTGAAACAAAATTAATATTCTTTCTCTCTATGTGACTAGTGGTCCAAAGATTAATGAATCTTAAATCCACTGGAGATCCTAGGATAAGTGATCATCCATCTGTCCCCTGTGGTGGTGTCTTTTCTTAAAAAAATTAATTTGATAATTACCCCATATTGTTTAAATGGAAACAGATCCATTAAAATTGGCTGTTTAGAAATGATAAATGGAAGGTTTGAGATGTCTCTCATTAATTTAATTAGCCATGACAAAATACAACGCTCCACCTTTCCGGGCCCCAAATGAATTCAAAGAAGATTTGGGGGTGAGGGGAGGGTGCTGTCACCAGAAAGAGGAATTAGCTTTGTTCTGCTTGGCCCCAGAGGGCAGAGCCAGGAACAATGGGGAAAAGTTGCAAAGAAGCAAACTTAGGCTTAAGATCAGGACAAACCTCCTCCCAGGTAGTGGTGTCCCAAAGGGGGGCAGGATTCCTCCAAAGGTGGAGGGTTACTCCTCACTGGAGGTGTTCAATCAAATATGGGAAAACCAGTTAGCCAAGGGAACTCCTGTTTGGGTTGGACTAGAGGGCCTCTCCAAGCCCCTCTGGCTCTGAATCCAAAATCTAAAACTAACCTGTAAACAAGGAGAGTCTTTACCATCACTGGGGCTGACAGGATACCTTTTATGTACACATTCATCCTTTACCTGCTACCTGGCCACAATGGCCATAGTGTGGCTCAGGGGGCAGCTCCAATGTCGGCAGAACTTAAGGCAATACCATAGGGAACAGGGGAAAGAAAAATGGCTCTGGAGTCAGAGGACAGGATAGGGATAGGACCAGACCTGTGCTTTCATTACTAGGGAACTCCCAGGTAGAGAAACTCTCTCTACCAAAGCAGGTTGGCACCTTCTCTACAGTCTTGCCTGGAGTGCTAACAAAGTTGTGTCTTACCCAGGGTCCCACACCAGCATGTGTCAGAGGTAGGACTTGAACCCAGCACTTCCTGGCTTCAAGGGTATCTCTAGCAACTGTGCCACAAGAGTCCAAAGACCTGAGTTCAGATCTCATCTCCGGTGCTGACTACCTGCATGACCTTTGTTAAATCAATTGATCTGCCTGGACTTCCATTTCCTTATCTTTAAAATGAGGGTGTGCGCCTCAAAAGCCTGAAATCGCCCCAGGTCTATGAGTCTATGTTTCCATATAAGCGGCCATGGCAGCTCTCTGAGGCTGCCTAGCACACAGGTGCCGTTGCTGCATGTTCCGGTCATCACAGTGCTCACAAGTCCACAAAAACCAAAGGACACTATCCTCGTAGCTCTGGTGACTGGTCCTCTCTCCCCGTGGTGTGTGTGTGTGTGTGTATGTGTGTGTGTGTGGTGAACAGGACTAATCCAGTATGGACCTCTATTCATTGTCTCAGAATGGGGCTGACTAACGCTCACCATCATCTCGTGGGGCCTTCAGGGGATCATGGGGTTTGGGGTTACGTCCATTCCCAGCTGTCCTGGGCTGAGAAGGGCAGCAGGAAGGGGAGCCCAAGCCTTTTTAAGCCTTGTAAATATACTTAAAACTCAAAACAGGAGGCAGTGGTCACAAGGCTAAGACCAAAAATATTCCCCCAATAAGCATGGATGCTGAAGGCGAAGATGGAGCTTTTGTTAGAATATAAAGGGTCTTAAAACAAGCTAGGAAACAGTGTTTAAATGGCTGTAACCAGTAGAGCCCTGCTTCCTCAAAGGGTGTTACTTTTTGTACAAGTAAGAGGGAGTGATTTCTGATTGGCTGAGACAATACCTAACCAAGATACAGAGGGAATGAAGAAGGTTTCGTTTGTTGAACACTACTAAAGAAGGAAACTCTAGAGAGGCAAGACATAGGTTTTTAAATGATGGACTGGAGCCTTGGCATCATCGACTTTTAGGGGAAGCCGGCCCTCCATCATGTCTTCACTTCCAGTGCCTGTAGCTGCCCCACCTCCACCCCTCAGCCTTCTCTTCTCCAGGCTAAAATGCCCAGGTCCTTCCCCAATCCACACACGACCCAGACTCCAGGTCCATCATCATCCTGTTTCCCTGCCCTGGAAGCTCTCCAGCTTAGCGACATCCTTCCTAAAATACTCATGATTCAGGGTGAGGATTTTGTGAGCTCTGAAGAATTTTACGACTTTGGAAAATGGAACCAAATGAAATCCATTAAAGTATTTGGGGTTGGAAGAGGAAGAAAAGGAAAAATGAAGGAAAGGGAGGAGTGTGGTATGGTGTGGCTGCTGAAAACCAGAGAGTGAACAGAGAAAGAAAGTAAACCAAAATTTTAGATTCAGAATCAGGAGTTTGAGTTTCTTGCTTCAATAACAGTAATAATACATGACTTTATATGGTGTGGTAAAGTTTACAATACTTCAAGGATCTTTATTTGACCCATAACTTCCGCTTCCAAGATGGGTGGTGATGTCACAGTAGAAAGAGCGGTGCATTTGGAGTCCAAAGTTGTTGTTCAGTCCTTCCAGTCGCATCTGACTCTTTGTGATGCCATTTGGGGTTTTCTTGGCAAAGATACTGGAGTGGTTTGCCTTTTCCTTCTCCAGCTCATTTTACAGATAAGGAAACTGAGGCAGAGTTAAGTGACTTGCCCAAGGTCACACTGAAGCCAGATTTGAATTCAGATCTTCCTGACTCCAGGCCTAGTGCTCAATCCACTATGCCACCCACCAGCTCTTGGAGCCCAAAGACCCAGGTTCAAATTACAAGTCTATGATATCTCACCTGTATGACTTTTAAAAAGCCACTTCTCTCCTGTGTCCTGAGGTTAGAGGAGGCATTCTCCAGACTCTCTTTTACCACTGAATTCTATGTGCCTAAGAATTCCCTGTGCCTCAAGAGATGATTCTCTGGGTCTCAGTTTCCCTATCTGTAAAAAGAAGGGATTGCACTAAATGACCTCTGAGATTTATTTCAGCTCAATGATTCTGTGCATGACCAAAAAAAAAATCGTCTCCTAGTTGCCAACCATCTGGTAGTCAGCCTCTTGACATTCATCAAGACTGCAACCTACCTTCTCTTTTTAGGGAATTGTAGGTGAAATTGCTAATGAGATCTTCACTCTAAGCTTGCTAGAAGATCGGAGATCTTTGGCTTCACTCAGAGGTACTGCTCATGGCCAGTGTGCAACAGAGACCCCAAACTACCCTTGATGGAGAACAATTCCTGCCAAAGTAATGCTATTTAATTAATTAATAATAGTAGCTCACATGTCTATACTGCCTTAAGGTTTGTGGAGTCCTTTACACACATTATCTCAGGGTTCTAAGCATGAGGTCTGTGATTTCAGGCCATCCAAGGGGGAAGAAATTACATCTTCATTTTCACTAACTTCTACCTGAAATCTAGCATTTCTTACAATTATTTAAAAAATTTACAATTCCCCAGAGAAGGGATCTGTAGACTTCACTAGACTGACAAAGGGGTCTGAGACCCAGAAAAAGCTTCAGAGCTTCAGTGTCACCTCATTGGAGCTCCCCAAAGAGGTAGGTGCTATTCTTGCCACTTTATGGATGAGAAGATTGAGTCAGACAATGAGGCGGCAGGCACGTGGCAACACGATCGGCAAGTGTCAGAGGTGAAAGTAGAATCAGGTCCTTACCTTGTCCCAGCCCCGGGGTTCTTTCTCATCCAGGAAACTCTGCTGAGGGTGCTGCTGTTGGTAGAACTCAGAGTTGATTTTCAGTCATTTGGAACCATATCCCCAAAGTTACTAAGCTGCGTGTCCCTTTGACCTTGTGACACCAAAGAAATCAAACAAAATGGAAAAGGGACCCATATATACAAAATATATTTATTTTGTGGTGGCAAAGAACTGGAAACTAGTGAGGACAGGTGTCCATCCATTGGCCAGATGTAATAGGATACTCCTGGACTGAAAAAAGGAAGGAAAGGAATGGTTTCAGAGAAACCTGAGAAGACTTATATAAACTGATGAAGAAGGAAATGAGAAGAAACAGAGGAACAATATATGTAAAAACAATACTACTGGAAAAACAATTTTGAAAAGACTTAATAACTCCAATCAATGCAGTGACCAAGAATGATTTCAGAAGATACATGACAGAACATGTTCCCCACTTCCGATAGAGAAATGATAGATTCAGAGTGAAGATTGAGACATATATTTTTTGGATATAGGAATTTGTTTTCCTTGACTATGCATTTTAATTAGGCTTTTTTTTCTTTTTTTCCTGTACGTTTTTTTCCCCAATGGGGGAAGGAAATAGGTAGGAAAGAAAATAGATTTTTATTGATTGAAAAGTGTTATTTAATTTTAAAGAATTATGTAGTACTCTTAACAAACCTGATCTATGTCGCAAACTCATATTTTAAACAAATACAGGCTCTCAGGATGCCACATGTTTATAAATCTTGGATTCTTCTCTGAAGAATCAAAATAGTAGCTGACCAAGAATGCAATGAAGAAATGCACCTAATGGGTTCAAACAGTTTAAGTGAAGTTTCACTTACAGCCTATTCTTAAGTAGTAGCATATATCTTATCAAAAGAACATGGAGGCTGAGAAGGGGGACAGGATAAGAGACAGAGGGCTTCACTGGAACTCACAAAATGAAAAAAATGTGAAAAAGTAGATGAAGATCTCCATCCCATTGACTGGATATTCTGAGGAGCATCTATGAGAGAAACGAGGCTTACAGGGGCTGAGGCAGTGGGACTGGGCTCCCTTTGACACTGATAGGGAGCATGTCCATAGACCACTCCTGTGTGTAAGTCTTGTGCACAGAGCACTGGGAATCCAAAGGTCCTTATAGCATAGACCCTGCTCTCAAGAAGCACACAATCTTATCTCACCTCTGTATCTGCTCCTGAGCTAGCCCAGGGGTCTGTGCACAGTGGACATTTTACACAAGGTGATTGGTTTGGCTGAATGAGAATGAATGGCAAAGTTTAGTTCTGAAGCCTCCATTGGGAGTGTGGGAGGCTGTGTAGAGAAACAGTGACCTCTGCTGGCGCTTCTGCCTAAAAGAAGTTTTCGGAAGAGAATCACAAATGTCAGTCAGTTCTATACGTGAAGAGGAATCAGTACCACAACATCTCCCCACTACAAGTGATCATCCAGGCATTCCTGGAAGAGTTCCAGGGAGAAGGGGACCCCCGCCCGCGCCCCCCAGGCAGCCCATTCCTCTTTGGGACAGCGCTCTTGCTGTGATGTTTTCCTGGACATCCAGCTGAAATTTGCCTCCCCCGCTTCCATTGATTCCTTCTGGTTCTTCTCTCTGAGAATGCCTAAGCTAATTTAGTATTTGCAAATAAGAGTTTGCTTTTCTTTGAGACAGAATTGGTGAAGAAAAGATAAATACAATTTAAAGATAAGTGGTGATAGATGGATGAGTGAGTGGGTGGATGGATGGATGGGTGGGTGGATGGGTGGATGGATGGGTGGGTGGATGGGTGGATAGATGGATGGATGGACAGATGAATAGATAGATATAGACAGATATATAAAGACAGAAAGATAGTCTGATAAATGCTAGACAGCAACTAGGCTTTCATGGACCCATTTGTAAGATCCACTCATAATCCTTAAAAAGCACATTTATTTCTCTTTTTTTTCCATGGCCAAAGCCTAAAAGGGATGTCCAGCAGCCATGGTGGAAAGATTTATATTTTAAACCTTAAAACTGACTAGGTACTAACTTGTAGCTTACTATAAGAGGTTCTTAACCTGAGGTCTGTGAGCTTGTATTTTTAAAAAAAAAATTTGGATAAGTGTTATTTCAACATATTTGGTTTCCTTGAAAATCCAGTGTGTTCTATTTTAGGCATTTAAAAATATTAGTCTGATTAAGGGTCCATAGGATTCACCATACCAACTGTCCAAGAGGTCCAGGATATGAAAAAGGTTAAGAGCTGCCATGCTGAAAGATGGCTGATTTAGTGGCATAATAGAAAGAGCCCTGATCAGAAAGTCAACCAATCAATGCACATTTATTAAGTGCTTACTATGTGCCAGGCAATGTGCTAAACACTGGATTCTAATCCAAGCTCTTCCCCTAAGGCAATCAACTGTCAATAAGCATTTATTAAGTGCCTACTCTATGCCAGCCACTGTGCTTGGTGCCAGAATACAAAAATACAAATTGAACTGCCCTCAAGGAACTTACAATCTATTTGGGGAAAATATAGAAATATAGGTACATACACACATATTATGTATATGTGTGTATAAACACATTATATGCAAAATCATTTTCGTGAGAAGGCACTAGGGGCTGGGGGAGTCAGGAAAGGCTTCATGTAAAAGGTGACACAGGCTAAAATTTGAAGGAAATGAGGGATTCCAAGAGGGAAAGGTAAGAAGGGAGGGCATTCTAGGTATGAGGCACAGCCTGGGCAAATGTACAGAGGTGGGAGATGGAGTATAATTTGAGAGAAACAGCAAAGTCATCCTTCTTGTCTGGGTCTTGGTTTCCTCATCTATAAAACAGAGAGATTGGGCTAGACGATCTCTAAGGTTCCTGACCTGTGTTCTAATAGTCTGTTTTCTAAGATCCTTTTCCATTCTGACATTTTATGTTCTATATTCTAAAATTCTTTTTCCTACATTTTACATTCTGTGTTTTACTTTGAAGTAGGGATCACAAGACCATGGTTAAAGAAGTAGGAAGAATAGCATCAGAATGCCTATGAAGATCCGAGGGAGAGACAGACAGACAAACAAACAGAAAGACAGAGACAGAGAGTTCTGGTGTAATGGATGGGTCTTGACACCCTTATTTCAATAGATCAACATGATTAGGTTTTTTAAGTGGCTAAACAAGATCCCCTGTGATCTTTTCATCAAGCTCCAAATCTTTGGCAGTTGGGTCTAGAAGGAAACTGTGATTGGTTAATCAAACAACCTAACCGCACACCTGAGGGCTTTAAATGACTGGGAGACATTCTGTGGGAGCTCAGCATGATGGAAAAGGCCAGCAGTGAAGGTCTCTAGGTTGAGGCTGATGGGGGGCAGGTGGGGATTTCTCTCTCTCCTACCCCATCCATTGAAGACATCTCCTGAGACAAGGAGCCAGTGGAAGACAAGACATCCAGCCAATAGCAGAGAGGGGAATCCCGAGGACAAACACAAAGATAGATGGATATAGAAGGGTAGCCACCCACTGAGCAAACAGCTTCATGGAGCAGGACTCTTTGCACTGAAGAGAAGTGAACTGGAAGGCACTGACTCATGGAGCTCAGTGGAGAACTACACCTAAGGGGAATTTCAGGAAGACTCTACAAAGGGAGGAAAGGATTCCCAGTAACCAGGAGCTGGAGGTAACCCTTTGCCACATCTGTTCTGTATACGCGGCCTTTGTACTTTTACTATCAGCCCACTTTCCTCAGAGACCTTGTGTGTTCAAAACATTACTCCCTGATTTGGGGGATAATGTTTTTTGTAACTACTACAGTTTCTATATCTTCTCAGCAAATACATTTTTTTAAAAGATCATTTTCTGTCCATTAGAAGCACACTGGTGGAGAGCCATGAATAATAGTACTAGAAACCTAGTTCCTTGGGGTTACCTCTAGAACCCTGAGGTTCAGCCATTTTCTAGGGACTTGGCTGCCCATGTGAGTGTGAGCCCGGGGAGTAGCCCTGGGTGAGGCACTTGGATATCATGAAAAGATCATTAACACAGGCACAGCCTTAACTCAGGTGTTCATCACCTTTAGCCTAGACTCTTGAAACAGCCTCCTAACTAGGTTATTGGCTTCCAGTTTCTTCCCATTCCGTTCCATCCTCCACACAGCTGTCCAAATTTCCTTCCTAAAACACAAAACTGACCCTGTCACCCCCTCTACTTTCAATGTCCTTTTGTTGTCTCTCAGGCAAAACACACACTCCTGGGTTTGGGATGTAAAGCCTCTCCCAATCCAGCCCTAGCCTACATTTCCAGGCTTATTGTACATTACTTATTTGTTGTGCCCCAAACTCAGCATCTCCTCTTTGCCCACGGGGATCATGCCCATGTCTGAATGAAGCTCCTCTTTATCTCTGCCTCTTGGAAAACCCATCCTCCTTCAAAACTTGGCTCATGTGCCACCTCCTTACAGGGGAAGTTTGAAATGGACTCACTGATCTGACCTCTGGGGAAAAACAGAATGATTCTGATCCCTCTGCCACAAGACAGCTTTTCAAATCTTAATGCGTCATTTAAATGTCAGCTGCTATTTTAATTATCATTTATTTGATTTTATCAATAATTATTTGTTTATGAATATTTTTATGATTATTATTTTTATTATTCTAATAAGGATTGGAACTAGCCCTGTGATTTCACTGGTATAGGGAATTTCCAGACAGGATAAAAACTCCCTCTATCAATGAAGATTAGATGCAGCTGGTAGCCTAGTAGATAGAGAAACGGACCTGGAGTCAAAGAGAGCTGAGTTCAAATGTGACCTCAGACACTAGCTGAGTGGCCCTAGGTAAGTCACCTAATCTTTCTTGGCCTCAGTTTCCTCATCTACAAAATGGAAGTAATAATCACACTTCCCTCCCCTTGTGATAATCAAATGAGATAATATTTATAAAGTGCCTCACAAACTTTAATGCACTACACAAATGCTAGTTGTATTATTACTATTAGATCCACACATCTTCAGCTTATAGTCTTATGGAATTTCACAGAGATTTAAGCAAATTGCCTGGGGTCACAAAGCCAATAAGCCAGAAGCAGGATTTGAAATAGGTCTTCCTGCCTTTGTGCCACTATAAGCCACTGCTTCTCATATTAGTGAATATTTATTAAAATGGAAAGGACAAGCCTGGTCTCCCTCGAAGGGCTATCATGAAGACCAAAGGAGCTGCAGTCACCTCTCCCATCAGCTCTGCTCTGCCCCTAGTGACTCACTTGGACTTTTGGGCCTGCTTTGGATCCTTCTCAGGGGCCTAGAAAGAAGCTGGAAGTGGAGCAAAGCCCTGCACTAAATACCATGCCATCTTGTTAATAAGTATTTCCTTTCATGCATATAGAATATTTGGATAAATTGGAGTCTTTTTCTGTATTGGCTAGTTTTCAGAAATTTTCCTAACAAGAATTAATGTCTTTCTAAGTCTAAAAATGTAGAATATATATAGCACCTGGATTTCCTCCCACGCTTGTTCCCTTTCCCCACTCCAAACCACCCCCCTCACCCCCCACCGAAAAAGCTAACCCAGGTTCAAAATACTTTGTGGGTGAGAATTATCTCCAAACCATAGCTTATGAGCCCCTGCCCAAGTGTTTACTTTTACTAGTCAGCCAGAGGACACACTTAGCTCAAAGCAAAGGCATTTAATGAATTAGCATAGTAGAAAAAAATCACAACAGGACCTTCCTCTCATAAACTTTGGGCTCATTTTCAATACATACATCCTCAACAGAAAGAATACATATGCATAGGCATCAAAAGTCAGTCATACATACTTGGTATATACACATTCATTGCCCGGACACATATACAGATGGGCCAATTACACCTCCAATGTTGACAGCTACTGATATTTTCAGACGGGCCTGCTCCCTACCAGGCATCACCTATCTCCTCCTCTTAGCTGGTGTTCAGCTAACTAGCTATCTTCAATGCCACTTAACACACTGTCCACCATCCCCTGGCATGCTGTGATTGTCAAGCCTGTCCCATGCAGGAGATGCAGCTACAGATCTTTCAGTCCATAGCTATGAAAATTTTCCTCAGCCAGACTACTCACAGAACGTAGCAGATGACCAGGTTAAGATCACGTCTGTTCTTTGAACTTTTCTCTCCTCAATTCCCTCAGCTCAACTATCTTCTGACTTACGATCAGGAACCTCCTTTATTTCTTAGTTCTTAATATGTACTCCCTGAATGAGGCAAGCACTCCTAGGACTCTACTCTCTCAAACAGAAAAAAAAAAGAGTTGAATGAAATTGGTAAGAAAACTGATTTTAGTCCTTCTCCCCTCTTAGCTGCTCCCCACTATGCTCCTCTGTTCTGTACAAATCATAACAGCTTAGACAAGCTATCATAATGGCTGGGAAAGACTGAAGAGGCTGATGGTATTCGTTCTACTTTCCCCAGCAACAAATCACAGCCTGATTTTTCTCTCTTCTACCAATGCAAAAGCGTCAGAGTATGTGTTTGGGTTTTTTTGTTTATTGTCTAATTTTGAAATTATTTCAAGTGCTTTGTACAATAAAACACCAAATAAATGTGAGTTGTGTTACTCCAGACCCGAAATCCTGCAAGTCTATGACACAGAAGCATTCACTCAAAACCCACTTTCCTCTCTTGCCAATGCTCAGGAACAAACATTCAGGGCTGGGGCCTTTGGGGGGCAGCTGGAGGTGATCGACACAGTTTCCCTCTATTTCATTCATGGCTAACAGGTGAAGTTTCAACTCTTGATGAGAGACAGCTTTGCCATTTTAAATGCATTGTAGAGATCACATCGTGCTCACCAGCAGACAGGGCAACAGATGTACCAATTAATTTCTCTTCTGGCCCCTCCTACCCTCTTTTGACAGGAGCTCAGAAAAGATGTTGACAAAGGGAGGAAGGCTTTCACTTCCCCCAGATGTCGAGGGTGTGGGAGGAATGTAGGCTGGGCACTAGTCAGAGCCAGGGACTAGAAACAGAGAAGTTGCTACGACTGGTTCTGCTTCTCTGGAGGAGCATAATCTGGGCTACTTCAACAAAGCCCATGGGAGGGCCTGGAGAGCCCCATGGCCACCTCAGTGAGTACAAGGCTATCCCAAGGGGACCTAGGATGATGACTTGGTAGGGAGGGATTCAGGATCCAAAGATGCCTTTGGAGAGGAGTTGAAAGTGTAATACCTGTGTTTATAAGGGGTGTAGGCCCCAGGGGATATGGGAGTCAGGGCTCTTTCTAGGAATCGTGTGGCCTGGAGAGAGCTGTAAATAAAGCAGAGGAGCAGGAAGGGTGTGTTTCCTTCCTTCCTTTCTTCCTTCCTTCCTTTCTTCCTCCTCTTCCTTCCCCCTTTCCTCCCCTCCCTTTCCTCCCTCCATTCCTTCCTTCCTTCCTTCCTTCCTCAACCCATTTTCCTGTGCCTTATGGTCCAAGAGCCTGCAGAGAAGGCCAGCCCAAAAAGAGAGCGAGGGAGTGGGGTCATGGGCTGGCTGAGGACAGGGGAAGAGGTCCAGGGTCCTTCCCATCAGTGCCTACAACCACTAGAGTGTAGCCCTTGGCACCACAGTCATCAAGCTCCTCCCCAACTGTTTTTATTAATCAATGAATCAGTCCATTTGTTTTGTCCCAATTTAAAAACATAACAGTTTTAAAAGTTTCTAATTATCCTTTCTGGCTCAGGATTGTTCCTAAAAAGTTCAAGGATATCCCTAAGGCATGGGCGGGGAGAAGGGGGGTCCCAGAGTAAAATAGTCTTCTGTGGACTCCATCTTAACATTTCTATGCAGGTAAAGTGAAGTTAAAATGTATTTCAATAACAGCTTTAAAGGGGGGAAGCTGTGGTACCCCAGGTTTGAAGCTAGAAGATGTGGCTCTACTGCTTGTGTGACCTGAAACAAGTCATGTGACTGCTCGGTGACTCAGTTTCCCCAACTGTAAAATGAAAGAGTTGGGCTGGATGACTTCCTGGCTGAGTTCACATCCTAAGATGATACAGAAGCAGGAAAGAAGTTATCAAGGATCAGCCCAAGGAGACATCTGCAAGTTCATTCATCATAGAATCTTAGAATCGCAGAGTTCAAAGGGACCTCAAAGGTCGCCTAGTCCAATCTGTATGTGAATAGCAGTCCTTGACAATGGTCATCCACCATCTGCTTGGAACGCCCCCCCCAACCCTACATGCACATATCCGCACATGACCCTTCCTCATAGAGTGCATGGTGAGAATTAGAAATATAAAGGATTAAAGGGTACCCCAGATCCCACCAACTGACTGGCAAACTGGAAACTGACAAACATTGACAAACAAATCAAAGAGACGACCCTCCTTTCCAAGCCCTCCCTCTACCACTGCCCATCCTCAGGGCTCTGGGACTGGGACAATGTTATGTTAGCTTAATGTTTCAGGTCAATAGACGGCCAGTCAGCATAGAATCAATGAAATTCAAAGGCAGAAGGGACCCAAAAACCCATTAAGTCCAACCCCCTCACTTTATAGATGAGCAAAATGAGTACCAGACAGAAATATCACCTAATATCACCCAGAAACCCACAGTAGAGCCAGGACTCCACAGAATTCTTGACTTTGTTCAATGTTCTTTCTACTGCACCATGTCCCTTCCTTTGGAACATGAAGGGACCTCAGAATGTAGAACATCCTAGCTGAAGCAAGAACAAAAGGGCCAGGTGGAGTCAGGAGAGCTGGGAACATCCACCCCCTGCCCCCCTCCATTGTTCTGCATTCCTAACTTTGCTAAGCATTCTTCCCAGCAACAAAATCACTAGCCTCCCTATAAATACTGAAAACAATCTGAAGAGAACACTAGGTCTATTTGATATTTTTTAAATGGTTATCTTTATCCACAAGACATCTGGACTAGCATTCTATATTTAAGTGTGTGGCAATACCAGATTACATGTCTAAAAACTCATGGCTTCAGTCCTATGAAGCTATTGCCTAGAGACAGGGATTGAGACAGTGCCTGCATTGGCACTGGGAACTCCCATGTGTGGAAACTCCGTCTACCAATGCAGGTTAGCACTTCCTCTAAATCTTATGGTTTTACAGAGTTGCCTTGAGAAGAGGAGTCAAACACATTGTCCATTGACATTATGTAGCCCACAACACTCCTAGTCACAACCCAAACTGGACCAATATGGCCCAGTAAAAGGAGCAGCAGTCATGTGAACGGACAGAAGGGGATAGATGTGAGAAATGTCATGGACAATGTTTGGCATGATTGGATTTGGGAAGGACAGTGAGGAGTAGAATCCATCTCTTAGCTCATGAACCTGAGTGACTGAAAGAATGGTGGTGTCCTTGACAGGAATAAGGAAGTTTGGAGAAAGGGAGGTTTAAGGAGGAAAGAGAATGAGTTCTGTCCTGGACATGTGGAGTTTGAGATAACTACAAGACATCTACACGGAGATATCCAACAGGAAGTTGGGGATGTAGGACTAGAGGCTAGATCTAGGTAGAGATGCCCATGGCAGGTACATAAAATTGATCATTGAACATTGAACTCACAAGAGATGACAAGAGGAGCTGAATTCTATCTGGAAAACAATAGTATCCTAGAAATCTTTTCAGAAATAAGCCCTCTCTAAAATATTCACCTGCCAAAATGGTCACATGAGTACTTTCTTGTCTGGCCTCTGTATTTCATAAAAGCATCTATGGAAGGTTTTAAGGTTTGCAAAGCACTTTATGTTATCTCATGTGATTCTCACACCAACCCTGAGAGGTAGGTACTATTATTATCAACTCCATTTTACAGATGAGGACACTGAGGCAGACAGAAGTGACTTGCCCAGGGTCATGAGCTAGGAAGTGTCTAAGGCTTGAACTTGGGTCTACTGCTCTAGGCACTGCCGTCACGCTGCCTCACCTAGACAAATACTGTTAAAGTGCATTGAGAGAATATGAGATGGCAATGAGATAATAGAGGTGAAGCACTTAAGAAATCTCAAAGTGCTACAGTTAGCTAATATTATTAGTCTGAGGAGCTCCCATAGTTAAGTCAGATAGTTTTGAATTAATGAGTGGATGAAGTAGATGCTCAAACTTGGGCAGCCTGAGTTACGCTCTACTTAATTGTTCACCAACTGTGCGACCCTAGGCAAATCACTTTCCTTCTCTGGACCTGTTTCCTCAAGTATAAAATGTCATGGGGTTGGACTAGATGATCTCATAAAGGTTCCTTCCAGTCCTAGGTCTACAATCTGTAGTCCCATGACACTCTATAAAATGAAGGTATTGTAAGATCTATCAGTTATTGCCTCTCTAAGGACTCTATTTCAGGAAAGCCCAAATCATGCTCCACTTCACTCTCTCTTCTCTACATACCTCCTCACCAACCTCTTCTCTGGGGCATGGGCACCCCTTCCTCTTCTCTAACCCCTGAATTCTAGAACCATGAAACCACAATCTAATCCACTCTACCATTGTTCATCAATGGGTTGTGTCAATCAATTCCCCAAGGGCCCCCACTCACCATCCCTGTAAGTCTATGCACCAAAGCACCCCACTCTTGCCATCACTCTCCAAGGTTTATTTATGCCTTAGAATATAAACTCTTCTGGCCAAGGACTGTCTTTGCTTTTACATTTGTATCCCTAGTGCTTAACATGGTGCTTGGCACAAAGTAAGCACTTAATAAATGCTCTTTCATTCACTCTCATTTCCCTGTATAAATCTACAAGAAAACAGGCTGAAACAGCAGAACCTAGATTCACCAAGTGGGGGCCCCTTAATGACAATGAATGTTCGGGGATGCTATGGGGGGTCCTTTTCATCAAGAGCACTGGTGAACAGGTTGGTCACATCATTTGATGTCTCATTTTGGCAATGACCAATCTTAGATGTTCCTAGACATTTTCACTATGACCTTTATGAGGGGTTGGTGCCGACCCCGGGGCTGTTAGGACCCTAGCACTTGGCCTGTTTCCTGGGTAAACCAGACAGGCTCAGTAGGAGTGGAACAGCAGGCACCCAGAAGAAGGGCCTCCGCCCTTGGGAAGCCCCTGTAGTCATCCTACACATGCAGGCAGAGCCTGTCCACGAGGGACACACGAGCCCAGAAGGAGGGACCCAGTTGGCCATTACCTAATGCTCTTGAACCGTTGCCTAACGCAGTGCCTTGTTACTTTACTTACCGGGAAATCTTTGATACTTTACGGAAACATCCTGCCTCGTGTCTCACGTAGCCCATGTAGCTCTGATACCATATTGCAACATGCCCAAGCATTCCCATGCATTGTAATGCAACATACATTGCAACAATCCAGATCTTTCCTATGCCCATGCTGAGACCCATACTGAAACAAAGGGCAACAGTATACCCATGTTGCAACATTGCTATCCTTTCCCAGTGCAACATTTCTGCTCTTTCCCATGCTGTCATCCTCATACCCATTGGTCACTTGCTTATGCTCACGAAGTGCAAACCCTATAAAACTGGATGATTTCTCCCAATAAATCGGAGTTGCTTCCACCTTGACTCCCGCCTCATTCATCGCGTGCCGAGACAGGTCCTTGCTGGTCAAGGACCCCAACAGACCTTGACCAGTCCTCTTTCAATTCTAGTTTTCTTTTCACTTGTCCCACTGATCTCAATTACAACCCCAGGGAATCATGGCTACATTTTGACCTGGCTCACACTTTCAAATTTGGCTACAACCTTGTCTGTCCCTCAGGTCTGATGCCTCATTTCCTGCTGGGGTCTTCTCTACGGCCTTCTCCTCCTACTGAAATTCCCAGACTTGTTAATGAAAACATCCAATGAACTTGGCTTCTCTAAACTTTAGAGAGTACAAACCCCAGGTTCCCACATTAGCAGCTAAAAGTCAATTACAATCAGCCCAGCCTCAGCTGCCAACTGAGTTACTCAATCAATCAACAAGCATTATTTAAGTATCACTATATGCCAAGCACTATGCTAGGCACTGAAGATGCAAAGACAAAAAGGAAAGCAGGTTTTTTTAAAACAAATTTTGATAACTGGGTTTCACTCTAATTGGTTTCCTTTTTAATCCTCCACATTTTATAGAATTCCCTCAAGGAACTTATATTCTATTGGGAAAGATAACAAATACATATATAAGCATATGAAATAAATACATATAAATGTATGTCCATATATTTATGTATGTGTAAATTCATTTACAGGTAATATATACACATATGTATATATTACACACATAATTAAAAAAGAAAATAATTTATTTGAGAATAATCTCTGAGGTGATCAGTAAAGGCTTCATGTAGAAGATGGTGTTTGTGCTGATAATGGTCTCAAAGGAAACTAGCGATTCCAAAAGGTGGAGATAAAGAGGAAGGTTTCAGTCCTAGGTGACAAATAGTACAAAGCCATGGAGGTCTTGTGTGAGGATCAGCAAGAAAGCCAATTTGCCTAGACTGTAGAGCTCACGAAGGGGAATAATACAGAATCATGGAAACATAGGTTGAAAACAGGTCATGAAAAGACTTAAATGCTGAACAAATAAAGAATTTTATTTATTTTTATTTATCATTTTATATATTAGTATTTATTTGTTTTTATGAATGAAATCCTATTTCATCCTAGAGGTATTGGGGAGCCATTGGAGTTTACTGGGTATGATCATACCTGTGCTTTAGGAAAATCACTGGCAATTGTATAGAAGATGGATCAGAAGGAAGAGAGATTTGAGGCTGGTAGGTCAATTAGGAGGCTATTGAAGACACCCTGGGTGGTGGATATGGGGTTAAGAGCTGTTGTGTAGGTGAAATCGACAAGATGGGGCAAATGATCAGAATATTAGCTTCCTACAGTGTTCCGTTCAGGTTCTGAAAGCACATATATAGGCTGGTGATCAGAGAGCCTTTGACTCAAATTGACGCCTCCCATGGATAGGATGCTGGGCTGGGAGTCAGGAAGCTCTGCAAACAAATCCTGCCTCAGACTCATGCTGACTGTGTGATTCTGGGCACATTACCTAGTTTACTCTTTCCACCTCAGCTTCCTCATCAGCAAAATGAGTGGGTTAGAGTCTGTGATCTCCGAGGTCTCCTCCAGTTCTGATCCTATGATTGCAGGATGCCAGCCTTTTTCTGATTTGTACTATAGTGGCTTGCTGAGATTTGCCCTGAGAAGAGCTTCCTTCCTTTCTGAGTCAGGCCATTCGCCATTGGGATAGCTCTGATTGATAGGGAGGCTTTCCTTCAACAGAGCCTATATATTCCACCCTATGCAACTGGCTCCACCCTCCCGGACCAATCAGAACAAAGCTAATCCTTCCTCCATATTGTTGCATAAACTGTCTCTTTCGTTGTTGTTCTGGTCTTGGATCCAAGATGCTAGAAGACAGATTTAAATAGTTTAAGACAGCTTACATGTGCTCCTTCCCCCAAGACTGGCCCGCAGAATTGCCAGGGGTTACTTGGGGTCCCCTAACATCGCCTTCTAGAATTCAAGGTCACCTTCACATCCTGATACAACATTGGTGGAGGAAGCTAGTCAAGTGATTGATCAATGAACATGTATTAAATACTTAATATGTTCCAGGCACTGTGCTAAGTGCTGGGGATACAAAAAGAAGTAAAAGATGGGCTCTGCCCTTAAGGAGCTCACAAGAGAAAGATATATTGAGCACTTTCTGAAGTTTAACCAGAGAGCGTGTGATGGGTTGATACACTGATAGGTACACTAGGTGGTTCATCGGAGAGACTGCCAAAGTTGGAGTCAGGAAGACCCGAGTTCAAATCTTATCTCAGACACTTATTGTGTAACTCTTCCTGAACAAGCCACTTACCCTCCCCACCTCACTTTCCTCAACTATAAAATGGAGATATTAATAGCACCTACCTCCCAGGGGTTGTGGTGAGATAAATGAGATTATATTAGTAAAATGCTTTGCAAACCTAAAAGCTCTATAGAAATGTTGGTTATTTTTAGATATGTTTTTATCAGTTCTTCAAATATGACTATGTCACTCCACCCAAAAAAAAAAAAACCTCCACTGGTTCCCTATTGTCACTAGGATAAAATAAAATCCTTAGCCTGGCATTTAAATCTCTCCCTAATCTGGCTCCCACCAACCTATTTCTAAAAGTCCTATTTCTAAAAGTCCTATTTCTTCTTGACCTTTCTTCCTCCCCACCCCCCCCATTTCACACACTCTCCTCCTCCGAGCTGTTCCTCATAGATAACATTCCATTTCCCATCTTCATGCCTTAGCATAGGCTGTCTTTCATGCCTAGAATGAGATCTCTCCTTGCCTCTGCCTCTTGAAATGACTGGTTTTCTTCAGAGCACAGTTCAAGCGTCACTGCTTACTCAAGACCTTTCCTGATTCCGTCGGGTGTCCTCTCCCTCTTAAATTACCTTGTATTAGAGGACACGGATTGGGTGTTTCCTTACCTACACACGTGTTGTATCCTCCCCACCCCCAGAAGAAAAAACTCTGTGAAGCTCATAGGACCTTGGCCCTTGAGTGAAAGGACCTCAGACGACATTTAATCCAGCCTTGGCATTTTGCATCTGAGTAAACTCTGACCACTGAGTTTAATCCCAGGTAATCAGGAACAGGTAGAATTCAAATGTAAATTCTCTTGGCTCCAACTGCAAAGTTTTTCTCGTTGTATTGCACTGCCTTCTGGGACTATTCCATTTTCCTCTTAGTGCCCCGGCATCTAACCCAGCTCCTGACATAGAATACACGTCCAATAAATGTTTGTTGAACTGAACTGGATTGGACTGGATTCATTTAAATGGAGTTGAACTGAATAGAACCAGACTGAATTAAGGGGAATTGCCTACATGGACTTCTCACCTCTGCAGCTCATAGTATCTTTCATTTTCTTCAATGTTTCATGAAAGGAAAGCCTTCATAGCAACAGTCGCTAAGGGCTTTTGTTGTCATCATGAAAGGCTGCTGACATTACTACCCACAAAAAGGGTACCTGAGACTTCCCACTAAAGGGAAGCTGCCACAGAAGGATGGGGAGACTTCCCTCCTAACCGGCCAGGCCACCCCCAGAAAGCCGTCTCCTTGCTTCCCAAATTACTGTGGATCAAACAAAGTCCATTTGCCAAATTGATTCCTGGCCTGGCTTTTTTTTCCTTTAGTTTCCTTGTCCTTTTCCAGTTATTATTCTTGCTATTTGGTTATAGTCCTGAATTGTCAAGAATCCAGAATGAAATATGGCAGCTCTGACAAAGGAGAGCGGATCTGTATTTCTTTCCCCCCATCTCTGATAATTCTTATTTGAAACTTGACTCTCTGTGACACGGTTGCTCTTGAGACAAGAATCTGTGAAATATCATCGTTCCTTTGATCTTTCTGTCTTGAGCTCCAGCTTTGACCAGCCCTTCCCTCCGCCCACAGATGACTTAACCACCTCATGATGTGTTCTTCAACCCATGGCCGAAGCAGTCCTTATGCCACAGAAGTAATGAAGATAAAGAAGGGGGAGCTGGCAGCAGGCATTAAGGATTCAGACGTTCTCATCAAGAGACTTGTGGACTATGGGATTTTCACACCCGAACAAAAGTTGGCTGTGTCCTACTACAAGACACACCTCGAAAAAGTGACCCGGGTCTTGGACATGCTGATTTCCCAAGGGGAGCATGCTTGCCGGATGTTTTTTTACCCATGTCTGAAACAACTAGAGCCTGACTTGTATCATGTCATAAGGAAATATACCATGGGCGCAGAAGAGATCATCCAAGGGGCTGGAGGGCAGGTAGTGGGTCACTTGCTGGATAGGGACAAAGATAGCCTGGAAAAATCTGCCGAGCAAGGCTACAAAAAGCAGAGTACAGGGGTCCAGGAAGCTTCAGTCAAGCCAAAGACAGCTTCTTATGTGGCTGCTAAAATGAGACAATACCCACCAACTCAGACTCCTGGGAACAGTCCAGCTCCTCCCACCTATCTCCTGACTGCATCAGGTAAGGGAGATGTAGCTGATATAGAGAATGTCCTAGAAGACAAGCATATCAATGAAGTGGTGTTCCCAAGAGAAAGTCCATTGGGTGTGGCAATGGCCGATGACCCGGCTGAAATCCTCAATTACCCAATGACTAAAGGCTCTAGGGCAGAAGGAAAGGATGGGAAAGAGAAGTCTCTTTTGCAAAGAGCTGCTGAAAGGGCTCGTGGGGATGCAGGGAAAGTTCTCCAAGGAGTGATATATCTTAGCAACAATATCTTAGAAAGAGATGCCAAGATCCCCCTGGGTTTCAGTTTACAAGGTGGCCAGAGCTCCCTTATGAGACCAATGCTGGAAGAAAACATTGGGAACCCTTATCATTTCCAGTACAGGTCAGCTTTCCAAGAAGAGAGACAAAGGGTGCAGGTGTTCCCAGAAAATGATGATCTCTTGGATGCCAGGGATCACAAGGAAGACCCAGCTTCAGACTCCCCTGAGATAAAGAGTTTGGATGAAGCCATAAAGATATTGTTAACAGCTGGGGTTAATGCAGACTCTGGCATTCTCCGTAATGCATTTCACCATGATGACCAAGATGTTATTCAGCTGTTGCTAAAATATTCAGCAAGCCTACCCTCTGAAACCAAGGAGCAGGCTCTTTTCGAAGGTGTTCGGAAGAATCTTCCTGAAGTTGTGGCAGCCTTAGCAGATGGAGGGGTTGATCTAAATGTGCAGAACGATAACCACTACACACCCTTACTCTTGGCAGCTGAGAAGGATAGGACCACGTGTGCTAAAGTACTTATTCAAAAGGGGGCTGATACGGATGCCAAGACTGCCTATTTGGAGTCCCCTCTGCACCTGGCAGTTAAGGCAGGCGCCATTTATACTGCGGAGCTCCTGTTGGACAGTGGCATGAATCCTAACATCCCAGGGTGGAATGGCCAGACCCCCCTCCATGTTGCGGCCTGGCACAATAAACATGAGATGGTTGGCTTGCTGATCCATGCAGGGGCCCAGATCAATACCCTCACCACCGAGCAGACTGCCCCTCTGCACATCGCCTGCGAAAGGGGGAACCTGGACACCGCTGCCCAGCTGATCCAGCATGAAGCAGCTGTGAATGTGAAAAATAAGCTGTCCATGACTCCCTTACACCTGGCTGCCCGGGCAGGTGACAAGACCATGGTGGAGCTACTGCTCCATTCTAACGCTGACCCCAACATGCCTGACAAAGAAAAGAAGACCCCCCTTCACTGGGCAACGTCTGGGGGTTATCTTGATGTGGTGAAATCGATGCTGATCCACAAGGTCAGGTTTGGAGTTAAAGACATGGATGGCTTTTCTCCCCTACATTACGCAGCCCTCAAGGGCAATGCAGAGATGGTGAAAGTCTTCCTCGAGGCGGGTAAATACAAAAACATCAATGAGCGAAACATCTACCGAAAGACCCCCCTGCATCTGGCGGCCGAACAGGGCCATGGGGACTTGATCAAACTGCTGATAAGTTGCGGGGCTGCCGTGAATGCCTTGGACAACAACAGAGACACCCCATTACACTGTGCTTGCAAAACTGGGCACTGGAGCTCCGTCATTTCCCTGATAAGCTGCGCTCAGGGGGAGAAACCTGACCTACAGGCCGCCAACAGCCTTGGGAAGACGCCTCTGCAGGTGGCTGAGGGCTCGGTGACGGAGAGCCAAGAGCAGATTGTAACCCTGTTGAAAAAAAAAATGTTCTTGACAAGATAAATGCCTGAGGAAAATGGAGGAGATTCATTTAGTTATTCTGGAGGCATATCTATAATTCTAATAAAAAGGATACTTCAATATTTCAAGGATGTGTGGTTCCATTATTTCAGGAATCTTCCCCACCAATGGCCATCCTAATAACTATAACAGCCAAAATCAATATTGTACTTTGTGTACCCAACAATTTATGAAGATCCTTTATTAAAACTTAAGAGTGGGAGGCAATGTGGCTAACTGGGTAGTGTTGGACTTAAGTTCAAAAAAGATGGGTTCAAATCCCTCTTCTGGCACATCCTAGCTCAGAGGTCCCTGCAGGAAAACACTTCGAAAAGCCAACTGAGGAAGGCTGTTGGTAAGCTGGAAAGTGTCCGGAAGAGAAAATCCAAGATAGTGAAGGAAGGACCATATCATAAGAGGATTAGTTAAAGATATTAAGTCTGTTTAGACAGAAGAAGACTGGATGGGAAGGGGGAGACTGGGGAGACATGATAGCTGTCTTCAGGTATTTGGAGGTTTATCATGTGAAGGGGAGACCAGACTTTTCCTGCTTGGCTCCTGATGGTAGAACTAGAAGTAATAAGTGGAAATTGCAAAGAAGCAAATTTAGACTCAATGTCACGGAAGAAAAAAAAAACAATTTCATGATGATTAGAGCTGTCCTTAAATGACATGGACTGCCTCAAGATGTGAGAAGTTGGGTAGAGGCCTTCAAGAAGAGGCTGGAGGGCCATTTGTTAGATATTATAATAGGGAATTCATTTTCAGATAGAGGTTGGACTAGACACACACTAAGGTTCCTTCCAATTCTAAAATTCTGGGATATTGTAACTTTAATATCTCCCAGGCAAGTAACTCCCTGGGAATTATCTTCTAAGTCATACAGAAGCTATGGATCGGTGACCCTCATTGGTAAAGGGAGTCATCATCCTGGGAGTACCCCACCTGCCCCATAGCAATACCCTGCAGGTGTTACTAAATCCATTTTATAGCTAAGGAAAGGGGCTCCAAGTGATAGAGAGACTTGCTTGTGGTGAGATGAAATCGAAACCTACTAATTCTCCTGACTCCAGATCAAGCTTCCTCCCATATCACGCTGCTTATCAGTCTTCCTGAACTTTACCCTGGGGGTCTTCACGAACTGCTAGGAACAAAATCTCATTCCCTGGAGATTCCACACACCTATCACAGACACATAGCCCTGCAGCCGGAAGGGGCCGTCTCATTTTACAGCTGAGGAAGCCGAGGCCCGAGAGGAAGGGATTTGCCCAAGGTCATACAGTTAGTAAATGGGAGGGGTAGGATTTGAACCCGGGTCCTTTAGTTCTAAACAGTAAGTCTTTCCACGGTGGCTCACCACCACCATCCTACCTAGGCTAGTCCTGTTCCACATTAAAGCAATCAGAGGAGGAGGCTACAGGAGGAACAAAGAGAAGGAAGCCACAAATTAGATTTTCAAAAGCCATAGGTGGCCAGAAATTTTGAGCATTTGGAGGAAAATTTAGACTAATGCTGACCCTAAGGAAAGACGGACGCCATGAATTTGCTGAAGCCTGATCTGAAGCCTTCTAGGGAGCATGGCATGCACTGGTTCACTGGATCATGAATTATTTGAGGAAATTAAAGTTTATTCATGTGCAATCAGGGACACATATCTACATATTCAAAAAACCTTCACTGGCTCCCCATTGCCTCAAGGATATAAATTCTTCAACCTAGCATTTGAGTCCCTCTACCATCTGATTGCAGCCTGCTTTTCCAGATTTATTTCCCATTGTATCTCTTCATATTCTCCATGTTCTAGCCACACTGTCCAATTTGCTGTTGTTCCCCACATAGAATATCCTATCTCCCACCCCCATGCCTTTGCACAGGCTGTCCCCTGTGCCTAGCATGCCTTCCCTCTTCACCTTTATTTCTTAGAACCATCAGCATTCTTCAAGGCCCACCTTAGAAGCCACCTTCTAAATAAGACCTTTCCTGGTTCATTTAACTCTTGGAGCTTTCACATTTGTCTCTCACCCACCTGCACATTGTTTTTATTTACTCTGAAGATAGCTTGTGTTGACCCACATAGCTGTTTCCTCCCAGTAGAATGTAAGCATCTTAAGGGCAGAAACTGTTTTTTGGGTTGTTGGGTTTTTTTCTTTTCTGTATCTCCAGTATGTCCACAATGCTGGAATATAGGTGCTTAATAATAAAATGCTTCTTGAGTTGCTGAATTAAATTGAATCCCCATGGTATAGAAAAGAAAACACTATGGTGGAGTGGATTATCCAAATTCAAATACCTAGTGAGTGACAGATCAAAAACTGGCTGAAAAGGCCACCTCCAGTAGGAAGGAAGTCTTTCCCGGCCACCGGAGTTGCTAGCTCTTGTGCTCTCTCTCTCTCTCTCTCTCTCTCTCTCTCTCTCTCTCTCTCTCTCTGTCTCTCTCTGTGTGTGTGTGTGTGTGTGTGTGTGTGTGTGTTCCTTCCCTCCCCTGTCTCTGTCTCTCTTTGCCTCTTTCTCCTTTAATTATCTTGAATTTACTGGGGTGGAGGGATCAAGGAAGACACTGATCACATTTATGAAATTAAAGTACACTTCTCCTCAAACTGAAGAGCCTGCCCCGCCCCTGCCCGCATTCAATCAGACGTGGAGAATTCTAGTGAATGAACCATGGCATGTAAAAAAATAAACTAAATGAGAATTTCTTCAGAGCTCTTATCTCTTGAGGATTTGTTCTTCTTTTGTCTTTTATCTTCTTCCAGAATACAGAAGGGAGGAGTGAGATGGGAAGGATGGGATTGGATAGGATTGGGATTGAATGAGACCAGTCAAGATGGGAGGGGAGGAGTGGGGTGGGGAGGGGAGGGGAAGGGTGGGGAAGGGTGAGGAGGAGAAGGGATGGAATGGGTGTGGATGGGAGGAGATTGGATAGGATTGGGAGGGACCAGACAGGATGGGATGGGGTGGAAGAAGATGGGATGGTGGAAAGAAACAACGGTTGTACCATACCCGATATCCGTATTGTATCTTAAGGAACTTTTTGGTCGAGGACCCTGTTACCCACATTTTGGGGAGACCTTAGGCATAAGCTATACCTAAGCTTTATGTTGGAGACATGCCTGCAGTTAGTTATTCTGGGGTTCAAACAGAGCCAAAAATACCTGGCTTTCTTTGGGGCCAGGTTCCCCAGGCTGTGTGATCCAAGAGTCCCTTTGCTGGAGCTCCCTGGCCAAGGGGTATATTGCTAATCAGGGCCTAGGCTGTATCCTTCAGTAACAATTAAGATAACTGACAGTTATTTAGTGCAGTAAAGTTTACACAGTGCTCTCTCTCCGTGAGCTCATTTGGGCCTCATAACACTATGCAACACTACACAGCATAACAACACTACATAACACAACAACTCCAGTTGCTGCCATTTTACAAATTAACAAAGTGGGGCTCGACCAAGTTAAGTACCCATGGTCATATAGCTAGCAAGTATGAAAGGTAGGATCTGAACCTAGGTCTTCCTCGAACTCCATCAACTGCGAAGAAATGCAAACTAATGTAAACTCGAGGGTCCACCTCACACCTATCAAATTGGCAAAGATGACAAAAAAGGAAAATTATGAATGTTGGAGGGGATGTGGGAAAACAGACAAATAAATGCTGTGGCTGGAGTAAATTGGTCCAGCCATTCTGGAAAGCAGTCTGGAATCGTGCCCCAATATTCACTAAGATAAGCCCTTTGACCCAGCTATTTAACACTCAGGGGTGGGGAACCTGTGGCCTCAAGGCCACATGGACCTTCTAGGTCCTCGGGTGTGGTCTTTTGACTGAGTCCAAGTTTTACAGAGGGGATTTGTTCTGTGAAGTTTGGATTCAGTCAAAAAGCCACACTTGAGGACCTAGAGGGCCACATGTGGCCTGGAGGTGGCAGGTTCCCCATCCCTGCATCTAAGTCCTACACTTTAAAGAGATAAAAGAAAGGGGGGGAGCGGAACTCATAGGCACAAAAATATTTACAACAGCTCTTTTTGTCAAGGCAAAGAACTGGAAATTAAAGGGGTATCTGTCAACCAGGGAACAGTCAAAGAAATTATTGTTTATGTGTTACACGACTGTTGTGCCACAAGAAATGACAAAAGGAATGGTTCCAGAGAAGCCTGGAAAGATTTGTACCAACTGATGAAAAGTGAAGCTAGTGGAACCAGGAAAAGAACGCAGACTATAGCAACAACTGTGTAAGGACAAACAACTTTAAAAGACTTAAGAATTCTGACCAATCCAAATCAACCATGATTTTAAAGGACCAATGAAGAAGCAGACTATCAGACCTCCTGATAGAGAGCTGGCAGCTTCAAGGTACAAAATAAAGACAATCTGAGAATTTATTTTGTTTGATTATTCATATTTCTTACAAAGGTTTGTAGTTTCCTTTATTTTTTTTTTTGCAAGGAGGGGAGTTCAGAAGAAAAGAAAATAAATGGTTGCTAATTGAAAATAAGTTTTAAAAAACTTGAGGATAATGTTTTTCATTTATATAGCCTCCCCATCACTTACTGCAAAGTCTGGCAAATACCAGGTGCTTAGGAAAAATGCTAATTGAATTAAATTGAAGTCATTTTTAATTAAAAAGGGATGGGATAACTTCATAAGAAAGGTGCAGCTTTATTTTGTAATAGTATGAAACAAACAAGCCTGGATATTATAACTGACATTTATATAGCATTTTAAAATAGGAATGAATGAAAAGACCTTTATTAAGTGCTTACTTTGTGCCAGGCACTACGCTAAGTACTGAGGATGCAAAGACGAAAGGGAGATAGTGAAAACCATACATATATGAATGTGGGGGCCAAGGAAGGGAATTTTAGTCCAGGGAGTCACAAGGATGGAGAGTGGAAACATAGGACAGTCTAGCAACACACACTTTCCAGAAGCAATGGCAAAGCTGATTTGACTGCTGTTTTCAGAACAAGACACGGGAAGCGGATGGGGTATGCCTGCTGTGGCAGGGTGGCTGTGAAATGCTTTGAAATGTCCAGGGTGGACAGACATGAAGCCCAGTCTGAGACTAACTGCATCTAGCTAGCTCTATTATCTCACCTGAGCCTCACAACAACCCTGGGCCAGTCAATTTTGTCATCCTGACCCTGTACCTGAGGAAAGAGAATCTCAGAGAGGTGGCTAAGCCACTGGCTGCCTCAGTGTTAAACAGCCACCATAGACGATGACTGGAGGAGGGCTGAATGAAAGATGGCATCTTAATGTCATGAAACATTGTCTGCCATATTAACTGATAAGTGAGAAGAATATGACGAAATGTGGAAAAATCCATAGGGAGAGAAGAAAGCAAAACCAGCAGACCAGAGCAGTATGTACAGTGACTATAATGAAGCAGGGTTTGGGCTGGTTGGTTAGTTGTTTTTAAGAAGAGAACAAAACCCAACATAACAATGGGGACTTCAGATAGACCCAGAAAGGGAAACAGGGCCCTATATTGATTTTGGTTTTGGGGTTTTTTTTTTGGCCAATTAGTTAGTTTCACATTGTTAAATGCAAATACTGCACATCACCCCTTATTTTGATGCTCACTGGACTACTTGTCTTTGCTGATAGTTATTAGATGTATACATTTTTTGTAAGTACTATGCATGGTCCAGAGAGGGAAAGATCAGGGAAGCTGTAAGGAGGAGGTGGCATCTGAACTAGGACATACAGGAAGAAGAAACAGATCCTCCTTCTCTACACTATTTCTACCTGTGGAAACAATCTGAAGTCTTAAGCTGGGACAAGGAACAAGCAGCCAAAATGTTAATAATCATAATAGCTAATGAGAGGGACTATTTCTGGGATTTAAATGCTAAAGGGGACTCCTGGGTGAGGAAACTCTCTACCAGTACAGGTCTGCACATTCCCTAAAGCTTAGACTCCTGGAGTTTCTTGGAGCATTGAGAGGTTAAGTGACTTGCTAGAGTCACACTAGTGTATGTTAGAGACAAGACTCAAATCTGAGTCTTCCTGGCTCCAAGGCTGGCTCTCTATCCATTTATACCATACTGCTTCTACAATAACCATAGTAATAAATGATGATGATCATGATAATGATAATAAATCCCACAGGCAGAAGGGTGGTTTTGTGAGGAGACAGAGAGAGAGAAGGAGAGGGAGGGGAGAGAGAGGAAGAGAGAAAGAAAGGAAGAGAGAGGGAGGAGGGAGGAGGGAGGGAAGGAGAGGGGGGAAGAGAGAAAGAGAGAGGAAGAGAGAAAAGGAAGAGAGGGAGAGAGATAAAGGAAGAGAGAGGGGGGAAGAGAGAGAGAGGGAGAGAGGGAGGGGGAAGAGAGAGGAAGACAGAAAGAAAGGGAGAGAGAGGGAGGAGGGAGGGAAGGAGAGGGGGGAGAGAGAAAGAGAGAGGAAGAGAGAAAAGGAAGAGAGGGAGAGAGATAAAGGAAGAGAGAGGGGGGAAGAGAGAGAGAGAGAGAGAGAGAGAGAGAGAGAGAGAGGGAGGGAGGGGGAAGAAAGAGGAAGAGAGAAAGAAAGGGAGAGAGAGGGAGGAGGGAGGAGGGAGGGAAGGAGAGGGGGGAAGAGAGAAAGAGAGAGGAAGAGAGAAAAGGAAGAGAGGGAGAGAGATAAAGGAAAAGAGAGGGGGGAAGAGAGAGAGAGGGAGAGAGAGGGAGAGAGGGAGGGGGAAGAGAGAGGAAGAGAGAAAGAAAGGGGGAGAGGGAGAGAGAGAGAGAGAGAGAGAGAGAGAGAGAGAGAGAGAGAGAGAACAGATTCTTTCATTTCACATCCTGACCTTATATAGTGCCTTTAATACTTTCTTCTAGGGCAAAGTCCAAAGTTGGAAGGGAGATCAAGTAAGTGGTGGGGAAAACTGGGCCCCAATGAAAGGCTGAGCAGTAATCCCTGCTCTGGCTTGAAATGAATTGGACCCACAACAGCACAGATGCTAAAGCCCTCCAAGGTCTCCATTCCCTTTCAAGACAGACCCAGGCCAAGGCTGAAGGATCCTCCCGGTCCTCTGGTATTTTCAGTGGCTTAGCTGGGATCAGTTAGAAAAATGTCCTGTGATTTCCATTAAGGCTGCCGAGTCTGTTTCCAAGGCAAAGGGCTTAAAAGCAAAAAGCTCTTCAGAAGCCCAGCAGGGCTACATAGTGGAGTAAAGTCAAGACAAGTTCAAGGTGTCGGGGCTGGGATGGAAACAAGCCTCAGTGAGCATGAAATTAAATCAAATAAAACCATGGAAAACCTTGGAAATCTCTTCCTGTCTTAAATGAAAACCACAGAAAATGTGTATGAAGGACTCCAGAATGTCCAAGATTCCCTTCCAAAGTAAATCTCTTTAACGACTTAAAGGAGTTAAAAGCCCATGTGTTCGTCCACACACAGCCCCTCACATGTAAACAATTAATGTGGCACCTATACTGGAAAAGAGATTTTTTTTCTTCCACATGTTGTGAAACAATGATTTTTTATAAAGGGAACAAATCAAAAGGCCTTTTGCTTTCTCTATGAGTGTGATATGATATAATTCATGGGGTGAAGAAAAACATATGTAAACCACTTGGTAACAACTGATTTTAAAGGTCTTTCTATGACAATTAAGTCTTTGAGTTGTTCTGAGCTATAAAAAGATAAAATACAAAGATGCGAAGGGGAGATGATATGTTTTTGGCAGCTAGATGTTAATTTGTGCATTTCATCCTATTTTTCCAAGCTGTTTTCTGGCCTCATTGGCCACCCTTCACCCTCATGTGTTTTGGGCTCCGGCCAGAGTACACTCCTTACTGGTTGTTCCCCCAAACACATTCCACAATTGCCCACCATTGTGTCTTTGTTCAATGCTGTCCCTATGCCCAGCACACCTGCCCCCAACCCTGGCCCTTGTATCTCGGCCAGATGAAATCATACCCAGTTCCAGCCGTCCATGTTGACTTCTCTGATCTTCTCCCTCCCACAAACACAAACCATGACCTTGCAGAATACTTTGTATGTCTCATGCATAGAACACACAACTTCGTATTACTTGCCTTCTCTCCCCTCCCAAGCTCTAAGATCCATGAGGGCCTTGGTCACATCATGGCATCCAGAACTGAACACAATATTCCACATGAGGTGTGACGAGGGATTACAGTGGGATTATCACCTCCCCATTCCTGGGAGCACTCCCCTCTTCATGCAGACAAAAATTGAATTAGATTCTTGCTTTTTGGCTGCTATATCACACTGCAGATTCTACTGAGTTTTTGGTCCACCAATGCCCCCATTTTTTTTTCAGAACTACTGTCTCATTACAGTGTGACTTGATTAACATCACACAATAATTGATATCAGTGGTGACTTGAGCCCAGTTCTATGTGACTGAGGTCAGATTTCTATGGACAATTTTCATCCCCTTCCCTTTCTGGCAATGCCTTTCTCTACCCTTCTTCTTCGATGCCCTAAACCTTTCTATGTCTATACCTATTATCCAGTAAAGCAAAGGAACCAAAGGGGTCCCTAACACAAAAAGGGTTAAGAAACCCTAAATGCGGGCCTCCCTAACCCCAAGTGAGCACTTGACAAAGAGCCTGGGACTCTGTCAGATCACCAAGTTCAGATCTTTACTCTGCTCCTGACTATCCAGTGGCCTTGAGTCATCTCCTTCATCCCTCTAGGCATCATGTCCCCCTGCCAGATGAAGGTTTGGACTAAGTGAATTCTTAGATGTCCAGCCAGCTCTAAATCCCATGGTCCTTCCCTCCAGTCTCAGGAAGAGGGGGCCTTCCTTTACGCCATCCCATCGACCATCCCCATCCACGATCACTCTTGGTCCTATTCCACCCCACCCCACCTCCGTCCCCACCTCCTCTGGGGTATTGGACATTGACCATTCTCTTCCCATGACAGAATCACAGACTTGGAGAGTTGGAAGAGACCTCAGGGGCCATATCCAAAAGGAATGCCCACTATAACATTCCCAACAAGTGGGCATCACGTCTCTGCTTGAAGACCTCCAAAGGGGTGGCTGCCTCCTGAGGCAGCCCATACCATTTGGGGACAGCTCTTGTCTATACAACATTTGTAGTCACTGTCTATGATATTTTCCCCTTTGTAGCTTCCACCAGAAAAAGCCTTTTGTTCCCCCTGAGTTTTGTCTTCCCAGAATAAACATTCTTGGTTCCTTTTCATTGGCCTCTCCCCTTAGACTACAAATGTACTCCATGCTTTCCTATCTCAAAACCCAAACACACACACACACACACACACACACACACACACGCACGCACGCACGCACGCACCCCTCTCTCCATCCTTTCAGCCACTCCAGCCATTGTCCTACCTCTCACCTCCTTTTCACTGCCAAACTTCTGGAAAGGGTATTCTATGTCCCACTTGCACTTCCTCCCCCAGCTGTCTCCACTTCCTCCACACACATTCAATCGGTCTTCTGTCTCCAAAGAGACTGGGGAGGGGAAGGGGTGGCAAGGTCAGCAAGAGGTGGCAGGCCCACCCAGGGCCAAGGAGAGAATCAGCATGGCCAGCAATGCTCGTGCCTTCAGAATGAAAGAACTAAGCCCCTGGCAGCTGCATGAAGTCCGGCAATGCCCTCCATTCATTTCAGGGACTTAGTTTTAGGCATATCCTCTTGTCTTTGGACCCCATCTGGACTGGGTGGCTTTGCCCCTTGGATATCAGCACTCAGTGGTCATCCTCCTGACAGACAGACTTCTGGATTCAGTTTATCCCTTTCGGGTTTGACCTCCACCTCACTCTGCCTCCACTGAGGTAATGTAATCACTTCCTGGAGCAGGCCCGGAGTACTTCCTAATTCTGGCACAGGCTATTTCTGCTTCTGGCACTGCATGATCCACACTCAGTTACTAAAACCAGGGGTTCTTAACCTCTTTTGTGTCCTGGACCCTTTAGGCTCTCTGGTGAACACTAGACCCCTTCTCAAAAGCATGTTATGGATAGAATTGCAAATGAATCCAGTTATACTGAAATATAGTTTTATGTGTGCATATATGTATATTTTTATATGTATATGCATGTATATATGTATGTATATAGAGATATATGTGTAGCTGGGCCTGGAGTCAGGAAGACTTCCTGGGTTCAAATCTGGCCTCAGACACTTACTAGCTGTGTGACTCTGGGCAAGCCATTTAACCCTGTTTGTCTCGGTTTCCTCATCCTTGAAATGAGCTATAGAAGGAAATGGCAAACCACTCCAATATCTCTGCCAAGAAAACTCCAAATGGGGTCATGAAGAGTCAGACAGAACTGAAAATGATTAAAACTACAACATAGACATATACACATATATACATACATATGTAACATAAACATTTTGAAAGCAAATTCACAAACACCAGGTTAAGAACTCCTGATTTAAACTGTATTCTCCATGATCATTAATGACTCTACTATGAGCATCTCTTGGTCAGACTATAACACCAGCCATCACTGATCATCTTTTTTAATGTATTTTTAATTAGATTTTTTATTTTTAGTTTACAACACTTAGTTCTACATGTTCTTGAGTTTCAAATTTTCTTCCTTTCCCTCCCTTCTCCCCTCCCCCCAAGACAGCATGCAGTCCAATATAGATTCTATATAAACCTTCGCATTTAATGTATTTTTTTAATCCAGAAAATCTTGTTGCTCTTCTTTCTACCTCTTTGCCCTTCCCCCAACTGAAGAACTGTTGCAAACATGTATAGGCAAGCAAAACAAATTCCTGAGTTGGCCACATCCAACAACTATGTCTCAGTCTGCCCTCTGAATCCTTCACCTCTTTGTCAGAAGGTGGGTAGCAAGTTTCATCATGAATCCTCTAGATTCACAGCTGGTCATTGAATTGTTCAGAGTTCCTAAGTCTTTCAATGTTACTTGTATTTACAATATTGTTATTGTTAAAAAAAAAAAAAACAGTTCTCCTGGTTCTGCTCACTTCACTCTACACCAGTTCATACAAGTCTTCCAAGGTTTCTCTGAAACTATGGCCTTCATCATTTCTGACAGCACAGTGATATTACCTCATCTTCATGTACCATTATTGGTCCAGCCATTCCCCAGTTGATGGGCACTCCCTCAGTTTCCAATTCTTTGTCACAGTAGAAAGAGCAGCTATACATATGTTTTGCACATAAGCTTCCTTTTTCATCTTTCCTTGATCTCTTTCACTCCCTCTTCCTTGATACCTTCTTCGCCTTTCGTTTTTGTGACACAGCTATGTTCAGGACCTCCTCTTCGACTGCTTCATCTCCAATTCTTTTGTTGGCTCAAAATCATGAAATCTCAGCCATGGAAGGGCCTTCATGGACCACCTATTCCAATTTCTATCTGATCAGAAACAATATTCTTCAGAAAGTTATCTAGGCTCTGCTAAAGACCTCAAGTGAAAGGGAAATCACTACCCACAGGCAGTGAAACGGCCTTTGGGCAGCTCCAGCTATTAGTGAGGTTTTCCTCGTACCCAGGACTGTGCTCACAAAATCCCCAGCACCCATTGCCAACATTTTTAGGTCCAGCATTCCACAAAGATTGTCTAGTGACACAGTAGTTGCCATCCATTTCAAGCCTGAGGGCCCTTTTGTGTATAGTCTCACTGACACAGAGAATTACCATTGATAAAACTCCCCCTACCAATGTACCAATGTACCAATATCTCCAGGTGGTTGCCTAGGGTACTTAGAGATTAAGTGACTTACCCAAGGTCACAAGTCTGGTAGGCGTCTTCAGGCCTGGAACCTGGGTTGTTTCTCTACAATAAGTGGCCACTCATTGATAAATTGAAAAAAATGCACTAAACTTTCCTCCCACATGATGGTCGTTGTCCTCGTAGATTGAGAAAATAAATTGAAAAAACACACAGTAGCAAAGAATGCTGTGAATTCAGTAACACTTTCAAATGACCTCCTGGAAGTTCATTCTCCTGGTTTGTTTGTTTTTTTGAAACTCCCAAGTTTGGAGAGTCTAGGTTGATCTTTTTTCACTTAAAAAAGAGAGAATGAAATCTAAGACAGGCACAGAACTGAGGCCAGCATTCAAGGCCATGTGTGGGCCTTGGAGGGAGAGGTCCAAAGGAGTCAAACCCATTATTAAAGATGACTATTGTTATTAAGCTCAGAAAGAAAGGACAAACCTTTGAAGGAGCCCCCAGTTTAGGAAGAATGAAATGTATCTTGAAGGAAAGAAAGAAAGGTTTCCATGTGGAAAAAAGAGGGAGAAAAAGGATCTGAAAATGCAGCAGGGGAAATCCAATGCTCTCATGCCTTGGAAAGCTTTGCCCCAGAGCTGGCTAAGTCATAGGAGGTGCTCTCTTGAGGAAGGAAGGTGGTGGTCTCAGAGCCTGGAGGCTAGGCAGAGCAGATGACAAGCCGGTGAAAGGGCCAGCCAGAGGGACTTTCCTTGGGCAATGGGGGAAGAGAAGACAGAGGCGACACGTGATGAACCAGAGCTCTGACCCAGCCTGGGGATGGGTAGAAAGGCCCAGTGAATAGGCCCCCTCCGTGTCTGCAGTAGCAGCAGGGACCTTTCATGGCCCACCTGCCTCTCAGCCCATTCTGGGAGAGGGGGATTGGCATGACGGCAGGGTGGACTGGTTAGTAGTAGCATGTAAGCTCCTTAAGGGCTGGCAATTTTTTCTTTGTAATGGGGACCTGGAAGAAGCTGGGGAATTGGCTTCTGGGAGAGTCGTGATGGCATGTGTGAAATAAAAGTCCCTCAGAGAGATTTTTAAGGCACCTGTAAACTGTAATTTGTCTTGGTCTGTTAACCATGTGTTGAATGGAAGCAATTTTTGGCTACAAAGGCATGATTAGACAGTAAAGTGTCCGAAAAAGATCAGGGGGTTTTAGTGAGTTGCAAACTCAACATGAGTCAGCAGTTGGTGGAAGAACCCCCAAATTAATGTGATCTTGGGCTGCATTAAGATGGGAAGGACTTCCAAGAATAGGGAATATAGGGAAAGTCCCCAGGTGTTCCACCCTTGTCTCACCTCCTTTGGAGTACTGTGTCATCTTCCGGGCACCAAGATTTAAGAAGGATAATCCAGTAGGGGACCCAGCATGGCAAAGGGCCTTGGGTCCATGCTGTAGAAGGACTCAAGAGTTTGGTGATCTGAACTCCACTGTACTCTGAAAGACTCTTCCAAATAAACTTCTGCCCACCCTGACAAGTTTCTAATATTCACTAGTGGTTCTGATCCTTCTGTATTTATAGCAAAATTCTTAAAATTAACACTTCAGATCCATCAAACTCCAAACAAAAATATGAAATGTGCAACTGAGTTTGTCCATAAGATTTTTAAACTTGTGGAACAATTAGCCAAAATCTGTTACATTTTGGAGGTTAAGTATGTATTATGCATTTTCCAAAGAAAAGCACTGAAATCCCACAGGGACATATTTTTAAATTCATCTTTGCTCAAGTATTTATTCATTTTCACACCATCTTTTTTTTTTACATTCAAAAATCTTTTTCTAATCACTCAGTTTACACAAAACCAAAGTATTTCATAAAATCTAGGAGAGGATGCTTTGGGGGGGGGTGGCAAATTTTCCCGTCTCCATCCCTCCATGATTATTATTCATAGAATCTTAGGATCTCAAAGTTGGGAGCGAGCCTAGAAATTGACTAGTTCTACTGAGACCTGAAGCAAGTCTTTCCTTGACAACATAGAAGATCTTCAGTATGGAGCAGTCCCAGCCTCCCAAGGCAGCCATTCCATTTGGCAACAGCTTTAGCGATTAGAAAATCTTTGCCTTGCCCTTAGCTGAAATTTGCCTCTTTGTGGTTTCTTTGTGCTTCACAAAGTAGTGTCCAGAACCCAGCAGGACTGAGCCCCAAGAAGGACTCATGTTAGTGTGAGCAAGCCTTGGCTTACTCTCCCACAGCCAGGCAGTATTTGTCTTCCCTGAAGGTCCTACGGGTACCTTGATGGGTTTGGTGTGGCTATTTCCTGATGCTATTCCCTCAACACCTGCAATTGTGTTAGATGCCAGTGAATCTCTTTATCCCCTTCCCCCCCCCAAAAAACTATTATTTATATAATGATTGAAGGTTCACAAAGGGCTTTACATATTTTATCTCATTTGATCTTTACAATGACGCTTGGAGGCAGGTACCATTGTCCCCATTTTAGAGGCTAGGCATCTGGACTTAAGCGGTTAAGGGACTGGCTCAGGGTCATACAGCTAGTTAGTATCTAAAGGGTGGAAGATCTCCAGTCGTTCTGATTTATATATCTTGCCACTGGACCCAGATGACTCCAGAGGAGAAAGCGAGGCTGGTGACCTTGCACAGCCATCCCTCACTCAAATCCAATTCACTTGCAAATCATGGCATCATCTTTCTGATGTCATGGTCGTCTTTGGAGGATTTGAACTGAGGTTGTTCTATCTCCAAATCTGACACGCTATGCACTGAACCACACTGCTGCCTTTTTGAAGGCAGTACAAAGGGAACATAGCCCACTGACTTTGTCATGCCAGGAAAGAGACTACTACAGAGTAGTGTACAGTCACAACTAAGGAGATGCTACACAGAGGAGCAGAAAAGCGTTAGTAAGCAGATGAGGTTGGATCAGAAGTATTCGATGCCTTGTTGCATGACTCAGAGAGGAAACAGCACCTAGGTCACTCGGACCTGAACCAGAACCTACCAAATTTCTAAAACAAGCTACTGGCCAGTATCCCCGACAGAGAGGCGATGAACTCAATATGCAGAATGAGACACACAGTTTTGGACACGGCAAATATGGGAACTTGTTTTGCTTGATTATGCAAATTTGTTACAAGGGTTTTGTTTTTTCTTTCCTGCTCCCCCTCCCTCCCCACCTCTCCAGTGGAGGATGGGGAGAGCCAGGAGGGAGAGAAAATAAATTATTGTTAATTGAAAATAATAAAATTTCATTTTAAATAAAGATAGGATCAGAATTGCATCAGAGAGAAATCTGGTAAAGGGCCGTGTTGGCAATTCTTACGTGGCTATAAGGCATTTAGACCAATAATTATGGATCTTATCTGCACCTGTCACTTTCTAGTTTTGCAGACAAGTTAGAGTTTCAGTCACCTCCCTTGATGCAACCATTCTCTTATCCACGATATTAATGCTACACAAGCTTTTTACGATTTTACTGTGTTGGACTTCTTCTGACCATAAAGATTCCCCCAAAGTTTCTACATCTCTCTCCTTAAGGAATTTCCCCCTCTGATTTCTTTACTTCTCAGGCTTCCATTATATGGCTTTGAATTGATGTCCAATGTTAATTCTGTTCTTTGTGGCTCTTTGACTGCTTGAATAAATTCTTGGGTTTCATTTTCCATTGCTGGCAAAGCAGATCAAGAATTTGTGATGTACTTTTGTTTTCCAGGTTCCATTCTACATTGATTTTAGTTATGTGACACGGAGTTCACTTTCTACTGTGTGTACAGGCTAGATGGTGATGGAGTCTTTCAATGTCTTCCTTCAGGCCCTCAACTGTCTTCTCAAGCTGGTCTCCATGGCGATTTGACACCTGTTCTTACAAATATCTCTAAGTTGTTTCACCTTTCCCCCTATGGTCCTTACCATGGCAATGATCACCACACATACCACTGTCTGTAGGTTCTGGAATGTTTTTTACACTCTGGCAAATATTGTAGGAAAATGCATTCATTCATGATGGCTATAACAGACACCAGCTTTCTCAACTTACTCTGTTTTAATATAGTTAGCCAACCGATTGGATTTGTGCCATTAAACTCAAGGACTTTTTAAAATTCTATTCTGAGTGGGCCTATCACTCTTTCAAATTCTAATGAGCCTTGATTTTTCCCATCTGTTTACTTTATTATTAGGTAGCACTTCTGGAATTTGTGTGAATGTCATCAGATTCTTTAGCTTTCCCTCTTCAAAATTGAGTAACGTCTCAATTTCTGCTCAAGTTTCATCTAATATGAATTTAAGAATGAAATTATTCCTTATAAGTGTACTGAATTGATTGTAACACGTACTGCAACTCGGAATGGAAGCTATCATTGACAAAAAGCAGAATGATAAAGCAATATAAAATCGTTGCCTATATCACATCACTTAGCATAGTGCCTAGCGCATAGTAGGGACTTAAAAAATGTCGGCTGATCAATTTATAACTGCTCAGATCGTTTCCAGTGTTGTTATGATATGTACAGGCACATAATTAAAGCATTTGTATCTTTAGTGTATTTCATGCATTCTCAAGGTTTAGCTGCTTTAAGACGTCAGTGCCACATTCACTGAAGCATTTCGAGCAGGTGGGGGCTTGGTACTTCTGATTTGTCCTGATGTGTCTCACCTTCTTGTGGTACCAGGAGATGAAACAGACTAACTCACTTTGAAGTCTTTCTTGTCAAGCTGATTATCATAAGTTTCAAGTGGGGCCAGCCTGTGACCCTATGCTGATTCATCTCTTTCTTAGATGTACAGGAGTATGCTCCCAAAGAGATTTAAAAAAAGAAGAAAAGGTCCTCTATGTATAAAAAGATTTATAGCGGCTCTTTTTTGTGGCGTCGAAGGACTAGAAACTAAGGGGATGGTTACTCACTGAAGAATGGCTTAACAAATTATGCCATTTTGGTGCTGCATAAAATGAGGAAAGAAGTGACTTCAGAGAAACCTCAGAAGTCTTATATGAACTGACTGAGGTAAAGTGAAGTGAACAGAACCAGGAGAACAATTTGTACAATGAAAACATTGCAAAAATGAAGAATTTTGAAAGATTTAAGAACTCTGGTCGATGTAACAATCAACCACAGGCCAGAGGACTGATGAAGAATGGTCCCCACCTCAGATACTAAGATTAACACACAAAATGAGAACCCGGTTTTTGGGCTTGGCCAATGTGGGAATTTGTACTGCTTGGCCATGCTTCTTTGTTACAAGGGTTTTGTTTTTCTTTCCCTAGTGGTGGGGAGAAGGGGAGTGGGAAAGAGAAAAATGCTTAGTAATTGGAAAAAAAAATTTAATTTAAAAAAAGAGATTCACATGAATAGTTACATCATACTGTCTGATATGTTAATACAATTATTAGAATTGCCATAATCTAATTTGTGAGCATTTCAGAGTCCCAGCTAGGCCCTCACAGCTACCGTGGGGGTCCATTGTGGATACACAGAGACCCTTATGGATGTCCATCCCCCGGCTGCTGTTTCTTGACTTTGCTGTTGTTCTCTACTCACTAAAGAATGGATGAAGAGCTGGGTCTTCAGGGTGATGGTGAGGAGGAGGAGGAGGAGGAGGAGGGGGAGGAGGGGGAGGAAGATGAGGGGGAGGAGGAGGAGAAAAAGGAGGAGGAGGGGGAGGAGGGGGAGGAGGAGGAGGGTAGGCTTCACATAGCACTTTACAATTTACAGGCCTCTTTACTTCAATTATCTCATTTGGTCTTCACATCATCCCTAAAGTAAATGTTATTCTTGTCCCCATTTATGAGCTGTGTGATATAGAAACAAATCACTTAGCCCTTCTGAGTCTGAGCTCCCTAAAATGAAGGAGTCGGGCTGTGTCAGGGCACCTTCCAGCTCTAAATCTTAGGTCTGTTCATCCCAGAGAACACTTCGTCACACGCATGAGGGTGACCCCGAATCAAGAAGAAAAGGGCAAAGGAAAGGGAAGTGTAGAAAGGTTAGGAAGCTGTCGCTGCCCAAAGTGGTTAAAATGTAAAAGTGTGGGTGCTTAAAGGGATCAAATTTCAGCGGGTTGTAAAGTTCTACATAAGAAGCCCTCGTTGTCCGAGGATTCCAGATAGATGAGGTATTCTAAGGAGGCTGCCTGATGTCATAGAACAAGGACTGGGCCTGAAGTCAGGAGGGACCTGCATTCAAATCCTGCTAGAAACCCTTAATAACTATGCAACTACAGGCAAGTTAATGCACCTCATTTTTCTGATCTGTGAAATGGGGCCAACAATAACACAGAGTGGCCTGTTGTGAGGTTCAAAAGATAGAACGTTTTGCAAACCAGAAATGCTGGCCATTACCTTCATTAAGATAAGATTGTTGGCAGAATTTTCTTCAACATATTGAAGGCAGCTTTCTGGAAAGGGGTGCCTTGTGGTTTCAGGGAAGAGAAATACACACACACACACCACCCCACATTGCATCTTGCCTCTCCTGGAAATATCCAAGCCATTTCAAACACTGCCAAACACAATCGCATATTATCTATACAGATAAATTCCATCCATGTCTTTCCCTCCCCTCCCCCCCAAAAAAACCTAGATATTTTCTTTTTCTTTTTTTAAATTTTTTTTTTGGAGGAGGGAAGGCCGGATTTTTATTTTATTTTTCAGATGTAAACTATTTAACATGCAAAACAATAATTTTACTGACAGTTAATAATAACGAGCTTTCAGATGCAGAGCTCCAACTTCTGGGCTCCAAAGCACTTTGCAAATATCACCTAATTAACATGGATGCTAACGTGCCAACTTTCTCAGTATTGATACTGTAATTATGTTTTGCTGCTCTCAGGGAAAAAAAAAAGCCTCAAGATCTGGTTGGCATGAGAAAAGAAAGAAAAGGGATCTGAGCAAAGGGTGTCCCCAAATGGTCGCAGTCTTAACACTGACGAACTATGAGGCAGACCCTTTGTGGACTTAGTTTCTTCCAACACCATCCCTGGCGCAGTGGACATTGCAGGTTAGTTTGTCCGCTGCTCATCTGGATTCAGTGAAAGTGCTCGAGACAGAAGAATGTATGAAATTGGTTTAAGCAGAGGTCCCAGGTATAGGAAGCTCTAAGGCTGTCAAAGTTCTTGTTTGATAGACGTGATCTTATCTGAGCCCCAAACAACCCTGCCAGGAAGGTGTTGGCATTAACCCCATTTTGCAGATAAGAAAGAGTGGCTTGGAGGGGGGAGTGGTGGAGTTTAAAACTCACCAGACTACAAATTGCTGAGGAAAATGCTGACCTGTATTAGCAGAGGGACTTTCCTAACCTGAGGATTTCCTGTAGCAATAAAAAAAGATCAGCCCCTACCCACAGAGAACTGAGACTCGGGTCCTACAGCTAGGAAATATGTGAAATGGGATTCTTCGTGGTACAGAGAAAAGAATTCTGGCTGTGAAGTCAGAAGACGTAGGTTTGAATCCCAGCTGCACCAATTACTGCCTGTCTAATCTTGGACAAGCACCTAATCTAGGTGGACCCCATTTTCATATCTTTGAAATTGTTATTCAGTTGTTTTCAGTCGTGTCCAACTCTTTGTGACTCCATTTGGGGTTTTCTTGGCAAGGATACTGGAGTGTATTTCGCCATTTCCTTCTCCAGCTCATTTTACAGATGAGGAAACTGAGGCAAACAAGGTTAAACAACTGACCCAGGGTCACACAGTTAGTGTTTAAGGCCAGATTTGAACTCATGAAGGTGGGTCTTCCTGTTCCAAGCCCAGTGATCTATACGCTGCATCCCATAACTTCTGCCATCTGTGAAATAGGGATATTAATTAATAGTCGCTACCTCATGGAGCTGTTTCAAGGTTTAAATTAAATAATAACTCTAAAGAACTTTGTAAACCTAAAATACTATATAAAGGTGAGCTACCCTTAATGCAAGTTCAGAAATTCTTTTTTCCCCATTAATCCACAGAGTGCCTTTACTGAATCAAAATTAGTAACAGATTCTAACTCACAAATCCCCCTAAATGGTGTCAGAAAAATGCTCTCAGTAAAGCAGCTGCCTCACATTTGACATCTGAAATGAGAGATTCGTATTAGATGGCCTCCTAGCTCTAAATCTCTGACCCCCAAGTCCAGTGTTCTGGCCACTTCCCCACTGAGAGTGAAAGGGGTGTGTGTGGGAAACACAGTTCATCCGCATCAATCAATCAATCGATAAACATTTATTAAGTACTTACTATGTGCCAGGCACTGCGCTAAGTAATAAGGCTACAAAAAGAGGCAAAAGACAGTCCCTGCCTTCAAGGAGTTTATTTTTCTTTTGTCTTTTTAAAAAATATATATTATTTATGTTTAACTTTTTTTAAATTTTGAGTTCCACATTCTCTTCCCCCCTCCCCTACCCACTGAAAAAGCAAAGAATATGATATCAATTATCCATGTGAAGTCATGCAAAACATATTTCCATATCAGCTATATTGCAAAAAAAAAAACAGAGACAGTAAGAAAATTATACTTCAATTTGCACTCAGAGTTCATCAGTTCTCTCTCTGGAAGGAGAAAGCATTTTCCGTCGTGAGTCCTTTGGAATTGTCTTGTATCACTGTATTGATCAGGGTAGCCAAGTCTTTCACAGTTGATCATCATGACAACATTGGTGTTACCGCGCACAATGATCACCCTGTCCTTCTTATTTCCCTTTGCAAGTTCATGTAGGTCTTGCCATGTTGGCTTTGTGTTTTTTTTTTTCTGAAACCACCCCCCTCTTCATGTCCCACAGCACAATAGCATCCGTTACATTCATATACCACAACTTGTTCAGCCATGCCCCAATTGATGGGCATCCCTTCAATTTCCAACTTGTTGCCACCACAAAAAGAGCTGCTATAATTGTTTTTGTACATGTGGGTCCTTTTCCTTTGACCCCTGTAGGGTACAGACCTAGTAGTGGTACTCTCAAGTAGTTTACAGTCTGTACAGAGATGAGATAACAGAGAGGACCACCTCACACCCTGTGGAGGGCACTGCCATCCTCCCAGGCACGCAAGAATAAAACCTGACTCTTTCCCCTCCCTAAGACGCCTAGTCTTGTCAATTCACCCTTCACAATTCTTCTCACATCTCTTCTCCTTTCACTACCAACGTAATCCTGTAACTCTATCCCTCACTGCCTAAGACTCCCAGACAGTCAAATCAACAACAAACAAAACTCAACCGATATCTAGTCAGCACCTGTGTTGTGCTGGGCTCTGGGGATACAAAACCGCAAAGTCATATAAGAAAGAACTCCCCCATAATTACAGCTCTCCCCAAAGAGGAAGGAGCAGCAAGCTTTGAATCAGGAAAGATTCCAACTTACCGTCTGTTCCTTATTAGCTGGGCAACTCTGGGAAATTCATTTCATTTGTCTGGACTTTATCTTGCTCTTCTGTAAAATGAGAGCATTGATCCATATTCTACCTGCCTATTAAGGTTGTTTTGAGGAAAGCGCTTTGGAAACCTTCCAGGGCTATAAAAATTGGAGTTACTATTATTTCATAATCTGTTGCCTTCTCAGAAAGTTTTGCCTTTATGGGAAGCTAGGTGGCACAGTGGTTAGAGCACTGGGGCCTAGAGTCAGAAAGACCTGAATTCGGATCTTCCCTCAGACACTTACTAGCTGTGCGACCCTGGGTAAGTCACTTAACCCTGTTTGCCTCAGTTTCCTCATCTGTAAAGTGAGCCGGAGAAGGAAACAGCAAACCACTCCAGTATCTGTGCCAAGGAAACCCCAAATGGGGTCACGAAGAGTCAGACATGACCGAGCAACCTTGTGGGAATTGTAGGGATCACTGATATCTTAGGTAAGGCTTGGCTCAGATGGCCTCTGAACTCCCCTTAATCTAACAGGAATCTATAATTCTATTAATTCAGTGTTAATAAAATATACATCCATGAATCTATAATTCTATTAATTCAGTGTTAATAAAATATACATCCATGAATCTATAATTCTATTTCTGTAGAAAAGGAGGGCGAAGTGTTTTCTTTACACAACAACCACCACAATAACACACCAATTTTTCTCACCCAAGGATTGAGGTTGGTTTTCTTTCAAGGGCACCTGGGAATTTGGGCAAGTTGAATTTCTTTTACCCCTCGGACTGAATTGATGAAACAAGACCTAGGAGGGAAAAGGTTCATTTCTATGGGAAAGTCTAAACCAGGCCATTGCCAGCAGTTTACATGGTGGGAAAATTCACAGGTCTTGAGTTCAAGGTCATTTATTTTGCACAAGGTAGCTTCTATTTTACAAATGCCAAAGCTGGGCTGGCAAATATGTATTTGGCTTCCTCAATATTCATTACATTGTAATTATAGCTTTTGAAAATTAAAAAGCCAAGAATGCAAGAAAAAAAGTTTTACAAGTCTGGAAAGAGCTAATATTTTTGTAGGTGTGTTTGCACATGGAGCCAGGTTATAGAAGACCGAATTCTCCCTCCCCACCCTCTTCATTTTTGCTCTCTCCTGGACCTGGGAACATGACTGACATCATAATGAAAAACCACCTTTGTGAAACTGATGAATTTCCAATAAACTCACAGCTTATTAGTACTAAGTTTTCGTGGGAGAAATTTTCAGCCGGCTCCCTTGTGGGTTTAAAAGCATTTTTCCCCTGATTTCTGGCAGTCGGGACTAAGCTTTGGGAACCCCACACTACTTTTTGCCTATGGACTATTGTTTTCAATCTGTTATGATGGGAGTTCAAGACTCCAAGTTCCTAATGGGGAATTTTAGAAGAAGGATTGAAAAATGCCCTGATTAACCCCAAGTGACTGGTCATCCTAGCCCATTTTACAGCGCCAGAAGTTGTTTGAGAGACCTACGTTCAGTTTCCCTCTCTGTCATCTTCTGATTGTGTGATTCCAGAAACGTCATGGTATATCACCAAGCCTCAGTTTCCTCATCTGTCAAACTGGAATAATTATATTTATAGTGATAATTGATAATTCGTTTCATCCTCACAACAATCCCATAAGGTATGTGCTATTATTCTCATTTTACAGACAAGGAAACAGAGGCACAGAGAGGTCACATGATTTGCCAAGGATCCCTCTGGTAAATAAGGATATGAGGCAAGATCGGGACTCACGTCCAACACTATCCATCCACTTTAACAGCTAGCTGTCTCTGCAATAATGATGTGAGAAGAACCGGTAACTGGGCACCTGGGAGAAGTTCAGGCGGAGGTAGGGAAGTCTAAGGTTTGGCCACGTCTATGGGTGGTCAAAGGCCACAGGAAATGAGGAAGGAGGCCAAAATGTTTGAAGGGGCGGGGGTTGGGAGGAAGAAGATTGAGCTGGAGGGTCAGAGGAGACGTCACAAGGCTTTGCATAGGATGGAGTGAATGTGAAAGGAGGAGACACTGATGCTGAATGACGGTGATAGAAGAAGTGTCTGAAAGTGGCAAACAGGGAAAAGGGAGCTGCTCTCATCACCATCAGAGAGGGATAATCGAGGTATACCTGCATACATCGATGTACATATGTGTGTTACATGTACTTGTGCCTGTACACATGTGTATCGTACACGTATCTATTGACACAAAAAAGTGAGATCGACAGATCATTTACTTAGTATTTACGAGTGCCAAGTGCTATACTAAGTAGTGGGAATAAACATATAAGAGCACAAGATAGTCCCTACTCTCAAGGAATTTACATCCTAATAGGGGAAAAGCAAAAATAAAGGGGAGCTCCGGGGGTATGAGCCAGGCTTGTGACCAGGCCGAGCAGCCAGGAGAACAGGCTCTGGGTGGAGTCATCCCCAAGCAGGGGCTGGAAGACACAGGTCACAGGAGAGAAGAGAGGGTAGGGGGGACATGAGTTGGAAATGTTAGTATGGAACCTGGGAAGCTGTCTCCCACACAGGCCACCAAGAAAAGCTACCCCATATTAAAGGTGGTCTTTGGGTGGGATACAGTCGACTCAAAAACAAACCTTATGAGCCCCCCCCCCCAATATGTTTAATTTAACTACTTGGCCAGAGGACATAATTAGGTCATAACAAAGGGTTTTTAGTGGAGGATCATAATAGGAAAAATACCAATAGAGCAGTCCCCCACCCCACCCTAAAACTGGGGCACACTCTCCCCCAAATACATCTGCAATTGAGGGAAGGAAGGCCACACATTGGATCACACCGAGAAATGCACGTTTGACCAAGAGACATGAATGGCAGTGACCTACATAAGGAACACATGTGGCCAAATCATGCATGTAGAGATGCAATGCAGGCTTCCCACATTATTGGGTGTTGAATGTCTTCAGGTGATAGAATTATCCTGCTCTGAATGGGCTTGTTCCCAGCTAGTTCTGCTCCCCTTGGAATGAGAGGTCCTGGGGCCACGTCCCCACCCTTTCATTTACTGGACTGTGCAGATGAGATGTTCCTTCTTCCCTCTAAGCAGAGTGGGCTCTGCTGTCTCTCTTTTCACTTAGATCTCTGGTAGAACCGGCCCTCACACGGTCAGTCATAGGATACAAGTCTGTCTGCTCTTGGAATCAAAGCTCTCAGTGGCAAAGTTCTTTTGAAATCCAGAACGGTGAGCCAGGTCAACAGAACCTGTAGACATTAAGCCTCTCTTGAACTCCCCTGTCTTCTAGGTAGAATCAATGCCTCTGTCCCAAGCCTTATGGTTCCCATTTAACCATTTAGGTGGCTTTTGTGGCCCATAAAATCTATTTCAGAGTGCTCTGTCACCAAAAAAAAAAAAAAAAAAAAAAGAAGAAGAAACCTACAGAAGCTGTGTGGCTGGGAGATGCCCCAGTTTCCCTCCACACCTCAAGATCTAGCAAATGGGTCTAGCAAATGACCTAGAAAGGGAAAGACTAAAAATTAAAAAGCATTTAGGTGTAGCTGCTGCACCTATTGGTCTGAACTTCAAATTCCCGCCATTCACTTACAAATTTGGCCAGCCCCAAATCACCCAAGCTTTGAGCTGCCCTACATAAGAAAGAATATAAATTTGTGGGAGGTCAAATAAGGGAGACGTTCGATTTAAATCAATTTACCAAATGTTTTATAAGCCCCTGGATGCTGCAGCCAAAGCCAGTCCACAACCACCTTGACAACCACCGAGCCTCAGACCCAGAAGCAGGCAGCCCAGGACCTGGAGCCCAGGAGCTATGAGCAAAGCCCCCTGTTCTGCAGGCTCTTCCTCCAGCTAAGCCCCTTGTTGAGATGATTCAACATAAGAAATGGGTATGATTTTATCAAAGGAGATTACATTTTAAAAGAGGCATTATGTTCTGCTTTGCCTCTTTCCCCAGAGGATGGGGAGGGGGACAGCTTCCCACCTGCAGATGAAACCTCCTTATATGTGTGAGTTCCTCATTTTAGAATGTGAGGACCTTGAGAAAGGGTTGTTTTGCTCCTCTATTTATAGACCCAGCCTTAGCAGAGCTTGGCTCATAGTAAGCTTTAAAAGCTCATTTAATCATTCATTCACCTATCACGTAAGGTATTAGGCCAGGGGTGGAAAACCTGGGGATTTGTTCTATAAAGTTTGGATTCAGTCAAAGGGCCTCACTTGAGGACCTAGAGGGCCACACGTACCCTCAAGGCCACATGTTCTCCACTCCTGTGCCAGGATAATGCCTCACCCAAACTCACACAGCTAAGTGGCAGCCAGTTCGTCTTTTGCCCTCCGAATTCACTGTCTCTCACTGCAGGGAAATGTACAGGTGAATTGGCTTAAGAATTGGAAGGAAATTTAGAGTTCCAGAGGACGTATACAAGGAACCAAAGGAAATAGTTCTTGCATTTTACTGGAAAATACTTGTCTATGGACAAGGGAATACAAGGAAATTTGAGAAAGGACGCATTAAAAACTGGAGGAGAGGGGAGAAAGGAGGCAAGTAAAGACATTGTTATCATCATCATCAGGCTGAGCCACAATTCATACCCAGTACTGCATGTCATAGGGCTGCTAGATGGCTCAGTAAATAGAGTGCTGGGCCTGAAGTCATGAAGGCTTGAGATCAAATTCGACCTCAGAAACTTACTAGTTGTGTGACTCTGGGCCAGTCACTTCACCCTGTTTGCCTCAGTTTCCTCATCTGTAAAATGAACCGGAGAAGGGAATGGCAAACTACTCTAGTATCTCTGCCAAGAAGACCCCAAATGAGGTCACAAAGAGTCAGAAATGAGTGAACAACAATATATCATCTTATCTCTGTACAGTTCCCTGTTGGGGCAGCTAGGTCGTACAGTGGATAGTCCTAGACCCGGAGTCAGAAAAGCTCTGGATTCAAATCTTATCTCAGTACTGAGTAGCTGGGTGACCCTGGGAAAGGCACACAAGTCTGTCAGCCTCAGATTCCTCATCTGTAAAATTTGGCCCTCCAAGCTTATCTCTTCCTACTCTCTGACATAGATCCTCTGCTCCAGGGATGCTTTGTTACCAGCCTCCTCAGAGATTTTCTTCTCCTAGAATTTCCTTTTCTTCTTCTTCTTCTTCTTCTTCTTCTTCTTCTTCTTCTTCTTCTTCTCTTCTTCTTCTTCTTCTTCTCCTCCTCCTCCCCCCTTCTCCTCCCCCTTCTCCTCCTCCTCCTCCTCCCCCTTCTCCTCCCCCTTCTCCTCCTCCTCCTCCTCCCCCTTCTCCTCCCCCTTCTCCTCCTCCTCCTCCTCCTCCTCCTCCTCCTCCTCCCTCCCCTTCTCCTCCTCCTTCTCTTCCTCCTCCTCCCCCTCCTCCTCCTCCTCCTCCTCCTCACTATTTTTCCATCAAGGCCCTCTTCTTCTCCATGATGTCTCTCTGCCCTTGGTGGGCCTCTCCCTTACTTTGACACCCACATTTACTAACATATGCTTTGTTGTTTGAAGAAGATGATGGATGACTTCTACTGGTGTAGTACCATATGGCTCACCTGCCCAACCAGACCAGAAACTCCCTGTGGGTAGGGACAGAAAAGTGACATAATGTACTGGCAAAGAGTGCCAACACTTGAGTCAGGAGACCTGGATTCAAAGCTTGCCATTGGCACAAAGATAAAGGGGAGCTCCGGGGGTATGAGCCAGGCTTGTGACCAGGCCGAGCAGCCTGGAGAACAGGCTGAACAGTCATCCCCAAGCAGGGGCTGGAAGACACAGGCCACAGGAGAGAAGAGAGGGTCCATCTATTACGATGGCAAGGACCTTGATGACTGATCATGACCACAATGATAGTTAGCCCTTGTATAGTGCTTTCCATTTATCTCCTTTGACCTTTGCATTTATCCCCATTTTATTCTTGGGGAACCTGAGATTGTAAGAAGTTAAAGTGACTCGACTTTGATGACAAAGCGCCTAAGGCAGAATTCAAACTCAGGTCTTCCTACCTCAAAAACAGCACTCTATCGGATGACCTGGGCTCTGTAGATGCAGATGTAGATGTAGAATTGGGCTCTGTAGATGCAACTCATAAATCTAACAGCTAGGCTATCCCCCTCATTTTGCATATGGGGGACCATAAATGCCAGACTCAGAACTGCAGATTTCATTTTACCAGTAAATGTGGACCCATGAGAGGTAGTTTGTTGAAAGAAATGTCTTTGTACACCTTGAAGGGCTATCGAAATGTTAGCGCAAAGGATCATGGGATTTGGAGCTCCAACCCCCTCCTTTGACAGATGAAGAAACTGAGACCAAGACAAAGTCAAAGTTAGAGAAGGTGAAGAACACATAGCAAAGCTTGGATTCAAACCCAAATCCCGTGAATTAGTCATTTAATTCTTCTTGTTCCTCACAAACTTATTGGAAATTTTAGACTACGCTGGCCTGTGTTCCATTGCTCATGTAACCAAATGCCAGGGACTGCCTCGGCCCTTACTGTACTATCTTCATTTTCACATCATCACCGTATAGCCAAACTGAGCTCCTGGCTCTTCCCTCATTTCATTCTCGACATTGAGCATTTCCTCTGTGCCTCAAATGCATTCCTTCCCCTTCTCTGATATTTGAAATCCTTCTTTTCTTTCAGGACCCATTTCAGATGTCATATCTCCCTGGCTGAAAGTGATTTCTCTCTCCTCAAAATTTCTTGAGTCTTTCTCCCTTTGGACTTCGACATATCTATACCTTAAGGTAGTATGGGATCTTCCTCCACCTGGAGGCTACACCCAGGTTCAAGTTCACCTTTGAGTCAGTATCTATGCAAAGCCATAATCCAAGAGCCCCCACCCATGATTTCCTTTTCATACACCAAACCAGATTACACATTAATCAAAGCAAAAGGCATGAAAAGTGAAGCAAATAACAAGGAAAAGGCCCTATATATACAGGTATGCAACCAACTAGAAGACCTCTTTTCGTACTGAAGCTGCTGCTTGCTGCTTCTCCTACAGTTGCTGATAGCATCTTCAAGCCCCTTTATCAAATTCCGCAACGGTATCTGCTGGTTTTCTGCTGAGTTCCGCCTGCCATCTACTGCATTTTCCCTGAATTGCAGAGGCAAGGGAGGGGTCCCAGCTTTTTTATGAAATAACCCAGTGCCTAAGAGAAGGGGCTTTTCTCCTGGTGGGGTACACAGACACTTCCCTTAGGGGTTCATGGATAGATTTCAGGGGGTCCATGAACTTAGACGGGAAAATAATTACACGTTTATTTCCACCAACTTTTGGTTTCATTTAGAATCTTGTATTTTATTTTATGCATTCACAAATATGATTCTGAGAAGGGGTCCCTGGTAGGTTTTGCCAAATTACCAAAGGGGTCCATGGCATGAAAGAAAGATTGAGATCTTCTGCCTCAGGGCTATTTTAGCGGGTTTTTTTGCCAGGGAGATCACTAAGTAGTGGACAGAGGCAGCTTAGCAGGATTTCCCTCAGATAAAATTTGTCTTTTTGAATGATTTTACTTCCCCCTCAGGGGTAGCGTCCCCAGGCCCACCTGACATGTGTACACTGGGGTGAGTGAATTCATTCCACCTCCTGTCACAGCTGATGCCCTTAATAAGACTGGAAGGAGGGGGTTGAAGGGGAGCTGGTAAAGGTGGCCCTCCAACAAAGCTGGAATCTCAGCCAAGCCAACCACCGGGACTTATCCCACCCAACCGTTCCAAGGCTTTAGAGTTCTTAACCAGATCAGGTTCAACCCTCTCTTTTTACGGAGGACAAAGCTAAACCCCAGGGGATTAAATGACAGCTGGATGGCACAGGGCTTAGAATCGGGAAGACCAGAGTTCAAATCCTCTGAGACTCCTTAGCTGTGAGACCCTGGGCATGTCACTTAACCTCCATCTGCCTCAGTTTCCTCATCTGTAAAATGGGAGCAATAAAAGCACCTGCCTCCCCAAGCTGTTGTGAGGATCAAGTGAGTTAACTAATTAATACATGTAAACTGTTTCACAAACCTTAAAATGCTACATAAACGATGGCTTATCGTTCTGACCATCCTTGCCCAGGGTCGCATTCAGAGTCCGGAAAGTCCATTTACGATCACAGGTTCACATTATTATTCCGTATTATGTTATGTGTTGTATGATGATGCCAAATATCCTATGTTATAAATATTTATTGACTGACCTTTCTATTCCTGATCTGTGAAATGAGGGGGTTGTCACAATCTGTAAGTCTCTTTTCAGTTCTAGATATAAAAAGCCCTAACTCTGGGGTCAGCTCTGTGACCTTACGCAAGACTCTCTGGGCCTCAGTTTCCCCAATGGCAAAAGATGGGAGTTGGATTAGGTCTGTTCCAGCTCCAGATTTGACTCTATGTAACTTTAAGGCGCTACATAAAATCTCAGCTATAATTATCGCTCCCCTGTGACCTTGGTCAAGTCACTCCCCTTCTCTAGAACTCAGTTTCCCCATCTGTAAAACGACCAGATGGCCTCTGAAACCCTTCCTCAAAACCTATGATCTTAATTCACTTTAAGTTTTCTGGGAATTCGTTCTTTCATCTTCCAATTAGATGGGCACCTTCCAACTCTGATTTGAAGTCAATTCACCTTTCTGGTAAAATGAGGCAGCTGGACTAAAAGGCCTCGGGCAGCACCTCCAGCTCTAGGGCTCGGCCATCTGCAAAACAAGGGGTGACCCCTCGGGACCACAGGACGTGGACAATGGGGCGACTGATTTGCTTGGTTCTGCATTCCTGTTACGGGTTTTTTGTTTCTCTTTGTCAATAGCGAGGGTTGGGAATAAGAAAAATGGGGGGTTTTGGGTGGAAAAAACAAAATTTAATTTAAATGATCATCAATCAAAAATAAAGTTAATGGCAAAAACAATATGAGTGAGATCTAAATCTAATCCCAAGGCAGGCGGCTCGGCACGAAGTTTACAGCATCACAAACTGGGAGGTGGGGGAACATCAGAGACCACTCTGTCCACTTTTCTTGGGACCCCCGGCTTCCAGCCCAGAGCTTTCTCCATCCTCCACGTGACCACGCTTCTGCAGGCTCCGCTGGAGCCACGAGGCCCCGCCCCTCCGCTGGAGCCACGCCCCTCCCTCCCGCCTCGCCTCTCTAGTGACGCTCCCCCCCCCCATCGCGTCTCTCAAGTCTCGCGGGATCTCGAGAGAGGTCGCGCGGGGCCGCGGCGGGGTCGCGAGTCAAGATCATGGCGGCCGAGGAGGCGGACGTGGATATCGAGGGGGACCCGGCGGCGGCGGTTCCTCCTCCACGCGGGTGAGGCCGGGGCTGGGGCCGAGCGGGCCGGCGGGAGGTCTGGGCCGGGCTCTGGCGGAGCCTGCCCCCGAGAGAAGCCCCGGGGCCCAGGCCGGGGTCATGGTCACGGGGCGGGCGGTGCCCGGGGCCAGGGCTGGAGAGGCGGCGCGTGGGCCGGTGAGCCTCACCTTCTCAGTGAAATGGAAGAGCCCACCTGTGTGTTAGTCACGCGTGACCCCGAGCCCGGCACCCTCCCCCAGCGGACACGGGCGGAAACTGAGGCCCAGGGAGGCGGAAGGGCCCCACCGGAAGCGCTTTCACCCCCTGAGAGGCGGGGGCCCATTTGACAGATGAGGAAACTGAGTCTGGCCCCTTCCATGACCCTGGGGAGGGAGGCGCCTTTGGGTCCCCGTTCCCACCTGGCCACGCCTTGGCCGTAGCGTCACCGACACTTCTCCCGGGGCTGTCTTGGGTCCTCTTGCTGACGCCTGCGGCTCCCTTGTCCCACGTGACTCATGGGCGTGGCTGGGGGCTGCCCCGCCCTGTCCCCGGGAGTTTACACTCTAAGGCACCTTTTTTTTTTTTTTTTTTTGGCGGGGGAAGGCAGGTCAATTGGTTTAAGTGACTTGCCCAAGGTCACACGGCTAGTAAGTGTGTCAAGTGTCCCCTGATCCCGGGCTGCCTTGTGTCCTCAGTCATCCCAAGTGCAGCAGGTAAAAGCACTCCTCCTCCCAGACCCTGCCCCCCAGACTTGCCTTTCTCGGATGAGTCGCAGAGGTGAAGCGCTTTGCAAACCTCCACGTGCTGAGGAAGCCTGGGCCCCTGTGGCTCCTCCTGGAGGGGCACCAGGCCCGGGGTTGGCAAGGTTGGAGCCTCCTCCCTTCTGACTGGATCTCCGAGCTTTTTCAGTCCTGCCCCTGTGAGCTCTGCCTGGCCTCCCCCCTCCCCAGGGCCTCATCCCCCTCCCCTGCGCCGTCTCTGCAGGCTCTTCCCCGTAGGGCGCACACCGGTCCATCCCTTGCCCGCAAGTTCCGGGGGTCCCGGGCTGTTTCCTGTCAGTCCAATGCATGCTCATCAATGGGGCGCTCTGAGGCTCTTTGTAATCCGGCTGGTGCCGCCTGCCTCCAAACGGCCTTGAATCATTTCCTTTTGATTTCTAGGGGCTCGTGCTCTCCGCCGACAGGATGCTCGTCCTCCGACGTCACATTTCATTTTTTGCTTTTGTGTCACCAATAACCCGGTAAACTACCGGGCACGTGGCTCGCGCTTAATGAGTGCTTGTGGCTTGAGCGATTGACTTCTGCTGCGGATGCTCAAGTACACAGAACGCTTACTGCGGCTCGCGTGCTTCTCTTGGGGCTGGTGATACAAAGGCAACAATGAAGCGAACCCTGCCCTCGAGGAGGTTACATGCAGTTCTGCTGAGCTTGGAACAGGAAGCATTAGAGCTAGTGAGGACCCGAGTGAGCCCGGATCCTAGGTTACAGAATGGTAGAACGGGGCATGTGAGGGGGGAAGGGACTTTAGAGATTTATCGAGTCCAGTGTTCTCCTTTTAACAGATGAGGGTCCCTTTGGTGGGGTCTTATAGCAAGTCCATGATCTACTGAGGCAGCTGGATGGCCTAGTGGATAGAGCTTCAGGTTTAGAGTCAGGAAGACCTGAGTTCAAATTTGACAGATACACACTAGCTATGTGACCCTGGCCAAGGCCCTTAACCCTGTCTGCCTCAGTTTCTTCACCTGTAAAAATGAGCTGGAGAAGGAAATGGCAGTATCTTTGTCAAGAAAACTCCAAATGGGGTCACAGAATCGGGCACGACTGAAACAACTGAACAGCAACAGCTGTATGCGAGAACTCAGGTCAAAGTCCTAAGAATCTGAGACTCTCGTTACATCCACTCCAGCTCCTACCCCCGGGCCCTTTGTCCTGGCCTGGAGAAGGGCCCTCAGATCTCAGTGGTCTGTGGGAATCCCCAGGTCCTACGTCAAGTCCAGTTTGAGGAAAGACGCAAAGCTGACCCAGCTGACAGGGTGTTCAGGAGACATGGGTTCTGATCTTAGGGCCGGGAGATTTACAGCTGAAAGGTGTAGGCTAACATCCTCCCCCCCAGAGAAGTTTTCCTGAAGTCACAAAATGGACGGCCCAGAACTAACAGACTAACCTTTTCATTTTACAGATGAAAAAAAACTGGTATCATTCAGATTAAGCGATTTGCCCAGGGCCACACACAGCTCTCCTTGTTAGGAAGCCTTTGTTGACATCCAGCCTCAGTGGGCCTCTTTGTCACTTCTCTCCTAACTCTTGATTCTGCTTCTGGGGCAGACAGAACTGTCTAATTCTGCTTTCAGTTGGCCAGCCTTCAAATGCTTGCAGACTGCTTTCATGTTCCCCTCGAGCCTCCTCTTCTCCAAGCTAACCATCCCTCCTTCGTTCATCCTCTTCTCTCACATGGCATGGACTCAAGGATCTTTGCACTCCTCTGGACAACTCTAGCTTCTCAATGTCCTCCTTAAACTGCCTATCAGAACTGAACGCTGTACTCCAGATGTTGTCTGTCCAGGGCCAAGTGTGGTGGAAGTCAGCAGGCATCAGATCCCAGTGGCTTTTTTGGCTGGCACATCACACTTCTGACATTTCTGGTTTTCATCATCCTTAAAGATGACTGTTGGTAATGGGTCTATTTTCTTGATGTCTTAAAAAGATTCAGATTGTTATCAGCAGGCCTTGCTTAATGCCCTCATATAAGGCACGCTGGAACAGCAGGGGGAGCGCTTCAGTCTGGGCTTCCATCATTTACTCACTTTTATGAGTCAGCCTCAGTTTCCTGTCTGTGAAATGGGGATAGGTGGACTTGTAATAGCCATCTCTCATGGTTGTCTTTGTGAGTGAAGCCTTGTCTGTGTAAATACAGTTCCCTTTGGGAGGCCCAGCCTGCATGGAGGGCTGGCTTCTGGCTGTGGAAGCTGGTCCGAAGTCCACAGACCAGATCATTTGCTACATCACAAGCAATGAGAGGAAGCCATCAGGCATTGTGCAGCCCAGGAGAGTACCCAAGCAGGCTCACTTTTGTAAGCATCTTTGTGCCCATTTTCTTATCTGTTACAGAAGCCAAGAAAATACAGCATCTGGTTTACAGCAAGATCACTACCTTGATTCCACCTGGAGAACTGATAATGGCCTCATTGTAAGTGCTTTATGAGAAGATTGTGACATTTTGCTTTTTACAGTATGCGTATGAGAGATGCTTCTTATCTTGGAATGCCACATTTTCCTGCTTCTGTCCTTGTTCTCTGCCATTGTAGGTAACACCCTGGGAGATTTTCCTTGGTTTAAACAATGTGAGAAAACTTCTTTCTTTTGATCTTGAAGAAGGTCATAGTGGGATGTTTCACTTAGACATCACACATGTTTATCTGATATATCATAGAAGATATTCTCAAAAATCAATTAGCATAAAAACATTACCTTTCTCTTTTAATAGCCTTGGACTCTGGATAATACCATCAGTGCTGAGAACAGGGCTGCCATCGAGAAAATGTTACTGGAAGAAGAGTATCCTTTAATGTTTGTGAGGAACAAGACCCATTGAGTTAGATATTAAAAGCTACAAATATAAAATTTGGACCATCAGTCAGTGAAGATCATTCTGGAGGGTTTTTCACCTGAGAGAAAGTCATGAAGGTCTTTGGTTCTCTGAATGTCATTAGGGTGTTCCATAGTATCCACTTTTAACAAAAAGCAAGCTTTCCCCCCAAAAGACCATCGTTATTTTAAAGTCCGCGGTAGCTTTCAGAAACTGTAGCACCTCTTCAGTATTCTAAGCATTCTGTGCCTAATGTTGTTCGTTAATGCTGTGCAAACATTAGATTAAAAAAGCACGGTTACAGTAATGACAAGTAGGTCTATAGCAACGATGTTCTCCGTAAAGGATTGTCCACAAGGCTGTTGCAGTGGAATTTCCTGACTCTACAGTTGTAACATAGTCTTGATGTTAGAGTGGCAGCCTCATGGAATGTGCTTGTGGACTGGACCATCTCTAGCTTAGCCAGGTACTTCGGCATGGTTGGCATTTGTGCTGAGCCTCATGCTTCCTAGTCGCTTACATGAATACATCTTTTCCTGTTTGATTTTTGACTGCTCCTCTAGTAAGGACCCAAGTAAAACACCGAGTGAAGGAATCAGGTTTTTATTTCAGAAAAGAACAAAGAAACTTCTGACAATTAAGAAATGGTGTGGTTCGGTGGGACGAGCACGAGATTGGGAACGAGGAGACCTTGGCTTGAGTTTGATCTCTGCTGCTGACTAGCTGTGTGTGGCCTTGTTCAAATCCCATAATCACTCTGGGTCTTTGGGGCTTCATCTTTAAAATGACAGTGTTGGACTCCCCCCACTACGGTCCATTTCAACTGTAGCATTCTGATCTCTAAATATGCATAGTCATTGCTGTGATGACATCAGAGCATCTTAGCCACCCACCGCCCCATCTTCAGTCATGATTTTTGCTTCTCCCTGTCCAAGTCTGGGAATTAGCAGTCCTCATTTGCCTAGAAAAGGCTGGCACGTTTTCATTAGGTTCTCTCTCCCTGTCCCCCATGCCATCTTAGTGGCCGTCTGAAGAGTCACAGGACCCTTGAGTTTGGGGAGACAGAGTAAGGGTATGGGATCCATTTGTCTGGTTATTCTGGCCTGCAAACGCTGTGGCTGGCTAGTTTTACAAACTTGTGGAGGATCCTTAGTTGTCTGAGTGAGTTTCCCCAACATGATAAAGGTAGCCCAAACCTTTCTGCTTCCTAGAGAGCAGAGATTCTTAATCTGGTGTCCAGAGAACACAGATTCAGGTCTTTGAACTTGAATGGGGAAAAAAATTACATCTTTAATATTCACAAACTTGGTTTCCTTTGTAATTCTGTGTGTTTTATTGTATTTGTTTAAAAATGTTATTCTGAGATGGAGTCCTAGGCTTTGCCAGAATGTCAGAGGTATTGATGCTGTACAAATACAGGTTAATACCCCTTGTAGAGGAAGAAGATGCATATGACTTTGGTTGATGTGAGGGAAGTGTATTCTAGCCCTGAAGTTCGTACAGCCAACTGGACCGTCATATATACCCAGCACTTTTATCCTACATGCCTTACAAAACAAGAATGGGGGAGACAGAGAAGTGAGGAGCGTACAGCTGCTTGCCAGATCAGGCCTCACTAGGATTCTCTCTGTCTTTTCATGCCATTAAAAATTTAGATACCAATTCATTTGAGGTAGGAGTGGGCTCTGTGATACACTATATCATTAGTATATGATTTTAGAAAAAAATAGCTTAACTCATTTTCAATTATGTTAAATACGTGAAATTCATTTTATTTTAAATTTAATCTCTAGTGATGTTCAGCATCTATGTATGTGAAAGACATACCATTTTTTACTTGTTTTCAGAAAGTTTCCTTAGTACCCCACAGATATTATATGTCTAATAAATTACTTCCAGACAATTTCTGGCTTGATCATAAGGAAAATAATAAAAAGTGCATGAAAAGGTAAAAAAAAATCAGTTGGGCAATACCTTGGGGGAACATAGTGAATTTGAAAAAAAATACTTTACAGAAACCATAATATTATTCTTTTTATCTTTTACAGTCCACAAAAATCAGGAAAACTCACGTATGTACATTTTATATTTTTAAAGCCTTTTCTGACTTTATGAGTTACTTTAAGTTATCCTCAAAGTAATTTGTAAATCTGTGCGACAAAGTTCTCTTGACCATGGATTATGTAAAAATGTGAGAGACATTGAGAAAGTTGGGTTCCTTTTGGAATGTAAGAATATGAGTATTATTTTTTAGTTGACTATGAATGCAGCTAATTTCAGCCAACCACTATAGCTGTGCCTCTTGAATACAAGTCATTGTAGGTCAGTCAGAAAAACTGGACTCAAAGTGACATTTGCAACTCAAAAGTGATTTTCTCTGGTCATGGGTAAGGAAGTTTGCTAAATCTCAGTAGAGCAACTTGAGGAGGTGTTCATTTAATTCTCTGGCATGTTCCATCACAGTGAATTTCCAGAATAAATAGTCTTTGAGTAAGCAAAAGGTATTAAGTAAAGATCACAGAATTGGGGAGTTAGAAGGAAGCTCAGAAGCCAGGAGGCCAGGCCCAGACACAAACAGTTGTAATATACTTGACAAGTGCCCATCCTTCCTCTGCCTGTGACCTCCAAAGATGGGGTGCTCTCGCCCTCCTGTTCCATTTGTGGACAGTTCTCTGTGTTGGAATACCTTTTGGATCTTGAGCCTAAGTTTTCTCTCTTAAGGATTTCCACTATCGAGTTCCTTATTCTGCATTTTGGGGCCAAACAGAGGGTTCTACCTGTTTTACAGGTCAGCCCTTCAAATGCTTAAAGAGCTGTTGAGTCCCTCTGAGTCTTCTCCAAGCTAAACGTGCCCAGTACCATCTACCAGTTTATCCTAAGATACGGATTACAGGCCCTTCACCATCCTGGCTTTCCTCCTCTGGACCCTCCAACTCATCAGTGGTTCCCTGAACTGGACACAGTGCTCCAAAGGAGGGCAGAATACAGTGGACCTTTCATCTCTGTTCTAGAAGCTGTGCCCCTCTCAGTGCTGCCCAGTATCTCACTGCTGGCTTGTCTGAGCTCACAGGCCCCTAAAATTCCCAGGTCTTTTTCACAACTGCTTTCCATCCCTGAATTCTCCTTACACTTGGGAAAAGTTTTTTTTTTTTTTTTTCCCTACCTAGGTACAAGGGAGGAAAGGAAATAAGCATTTGTGTGACACCTGTGTGCCAGGGATTGTGCTAAGTGTTTGACAGTTATCTCATGTGACAAGACTTTACGTTGATCCCTGTTGAGTTTCATCTTCCTGGACTTACTGGACTTGCTCTCCCTCCCAGCTTAGTGCCATTGGGTTGAGCATGCCATCTATCCCCTTTATCCGAGTTGCTGCCAAAAAGGCTGACCCACACAGGGCCCAGCACAGATCCTTAGAATGGTCCGCTGGAGACCTGACAGGGCCGGTGTTAAACCATTTACAACTAATACAGTCTGACCATCCATTTGGTTATACAGCGCTCTGGTAGTATTATTTTCTTACCCATGTCTCTCCATCTTCTCTACAAGAATAGTACAAGGTACTTTATGGAAAGCTTTACTAAAGCCGGCTAAAATATGTGCCATTCTCCTCATCCACTAATTTAGTAATCGTTTAAAAAAAAATGCTGTTAGTCTGACCTACCTGTTGTTGCTGAAGCCCGTGCTAGCTCTTTGAAATCACCACTTCCTTTCTAGACTTTCTCCAGCCATCTCTTTAACAAGCCATTCTAGAATTGTTTCAGGAATCAGTCAGACTCATTGGCTTATATGCAGGCTCTGTTCTCTTTCCTTTTCTGAAAATCGGTAATATTGGCTGTTCTCCAGTGGCTGGTCTTTCTCATCTCCCTGGATCTTTCACTGACAGGCTTATTTTAAAACATCTGCCAGTTCTCTCAGGACTCCAGGAGCCGAGCATGCAGTTTGTCTGGGCTGAGGCCTCCTCTCTCCTTATCTCAGGGGTCACCTCCCTGTCATGTCCAGTCTAATGGTTGTTCTCCTTTCCAGAGGAAACAAATGAATTTAGGAATTGAGTGTATTCTTATTAAAGATATTTCTTCTCTCTCAAGATATTTTGATGTGCATTTGCATTCTGAAAAAAGCCCCTGCAAGGTTTCCTGACTCTCTCCATCTTAAGGAGCCGATGGGACTACGTTTGTCTCTCATTCAGGCATAGACAAGTAAAGGTAGTCTTGTAATTGCTGGGTATTTGAGCACTGGACCATCTCTTTGAGTATTTTTAAATGTTTTTAAAAACTTATTTGAGGTAGACAGGTTAGGATAACTCCCTAAGGTCCCATTGTCAACTAGCCCACCAACTATATACATTTATCTAGATAGATAATGACATACAAATATTATGAAGTTCTGAAGAAATAAAAGCAGAACATAGATATATCTAACTCCTTTATCTGATTTGGTTTTTCTTGCTATTAATTACATGAAGTAGTCAAAAAGCAGAGATTCTTAAGTGTCAGGAGAAAAGGGATTGGAGGGAGGCAGAATTCTAGAAGGGGAAGGAAGGAAATAGAACTTGATTTCTGAGAAACTTAGAACCAAGGATCCCAAGGCTTCCTGTTTCTTTTATGATCTGAGATTTAGCAAGTTTTGGCTGATCTTGCTTCCTGCCTGAAATTACTCTTTGGTCCCTTTCTAGTTTTTCCTTGGTGTTAGCCCCAGTGCCCTCAAAAGAATGTGCCTCCCAAGTGCCTCTGAATGTGTATCTTCCTTGATCCGGGCCTCAGAATTTAAGTGCATCCCATGACCATATGATTTCTTGTTGTGTCGGCTATGAGTTGTTCGTTCGTGATCTTTTTTCATACGTTACCTCTTTTTTTAGGATTCAGTCACCTGCAAAGCCAGCCAGTCACTCCGTCAAGTGGACAGTGGGAGAAAAAGAGCTCTTTGAGCAAGGCCTGGTAAAGAAGAGCCTTTTACCTATTCAGATAAAATTATTCTAGCACCTCTGGCTGTTCCTGGGCACAGATAAGTGTGATAACTAGTAGGGAAGAGTGTTCAAAATTTTTTATGATTGCAACTTTAACATTTTTTAAAGAAGTTAATGAAATAATGAACTAGATCCAAAATATGATTCATAATAGAGTAAGCCCCTAAAATCATGGTGATTTATTTTAAGCAGCCTTAACCCACAAAAGAAGTTTTTTCTTTACTCTCTGAAAAGGTTTTTCCTAGAGAAATTAGACTATATGATGCCAAGTATTAAGACAAAAAGTGAAAAATCCTCCTACTTCGTAGATGTTTTTTTACATAATGCCTGCCCATCTGGATCATTAACAATATCTTGGCAATTGCCTGAAATTTTTATTTTAATTCAGGTATTTGGAATTCTGCAATCAATCAAAATGGTTTCATTTTGGGTAGAAACCAGAAACAACCTATTTGCATAAATGCTTCATAAAGATCAATTTAAATGTTTATAGGTTATCAGTGTGGAAAAATTGCACATAACAATACAATTTTGAAATACCCTCTCTGTATCCCTTTGTAAAAAACAATATATTTACTATTAAAAGCTGCTGAATATCCAAAATAGAGTTTTTCATGCCTTTGAAAATTTGTTTATACAGTTCAGAGATTATTAAATGAAATTAATATGATTGAATCTTAAGTATGAGCTTTTTTATGTTATTTTCACTATGACACTATGATAATATTTGAATGCAGATATTAGCACATCTCTTCCTCCATCTTTTTTCTGAGCAACGCTGGGGCAAAGGCAGCCATTTGTTGGTATTTTAGTTGGGCCTAGACTGCTGGTAGATTTGTGTAGAACGAGAGGATCCAGTGTAGACAGATGTCATCAGGGGTTTGGGGAATAGGCCCCAGAGTTAACTACCACTGCCTGTGCCTAGGGAGTAGTAGTAATATTTAGTTGGTCTTAAAGATGAGAAAAGAAACCTTTTTCTCATGAATAATTCTCGTCCGACTTTTGTCCTTGGACTCTGAAAGAGCTCTGTTCTATTTGTGTAAGATGTTCATCAGTATGGATAGGTATAGAATTGATAGATTGTTTATTTTTTAAAAGCCCACACAACTGGGAAGGTCTTGCCCTGCTTAGGGGGGAGGGGCCTTGAGTTTTTTTATTTTTGTTTTTAAGGTTTGGAAAGCACTTTACCTATGTTATTTCATGTCGTCCCCGCAATAACCCTGTGTAGTAGGGGCTGATGTCATTCCTTTTTCACAAATGAGAGCGCTGCTAAAAGAAAGTGGCCTGCCCGTGGTGCACAGTGAGTTAAAGGTCTCAGACAGGATTTGGGCTCCGCTCTTTCTGACTCCATGTCCTGTCACGTAACTGCATGGGCTCCTCAGTTTTCACAGGTCAGCAGTAATCCTGCTTGCTTAACTATGGGCTCACTCATTAGCTTTCAAAGAAAGTGAAAATGGTTTTGTGATGAGTGTTCCTTTTTTTCTCAGTTGTAATTTTTTAGAAGACACACCTATCCAGGTTCTATTTCCAAGCTAACAAAAACATTTCAAAATTTCTTTTTGCTACGGCAGGCCAAGTTTGGTCGGAGGTGGACCAAAATTGCAAAACTAATAGGAAGCCGCAATGTTTTACAAGTCAGGAGTTATGCCAGACAGTACCTAAAGAAGAAGGTAAGTAGGACCTAGTTTGTGTAGTTAATGGTAAATTGTGGCACTTAGAAAAACAGAAAAAAGAAACCACCTTCCATCAAATGTAGTATATAGAAAACATAAGGGTTTCAGTTTAGGCCTGGACGTCTTCCTATAAAATGTCATGTTTTAAATCATTCAGAATCTACTGATGCAAATTGTTTGGCAATCAGTGATGCACGTCCTCAAAGTGTACCAGGCTGGACAAGTAAATAAAGTCTAGGAAATGTCTGTGCCAGTCCCCAAGTCACAACGTTAGCCCTTCAGTCAGTACCAAGCCTTAGCTCCAGCACTGACAGTCGTAAGCCAACCTTTCCTCTGAAGTTCTAGGAGAATGTGAGTTGTGTGTTTGTGTGCTCAACACCTGCCTGGCACACCTCAGGCATTAATAAATGACTTGAATTACTTGTTGAATTGAGTGATTTCCTTAACTTTAAAATGTGGTTTTAGCATACAGTCTTGAATTAGCAAAGAAGAAACAAAACCCAGTATTAATTACCAAAAAATGCTTCCAAATCCAGCACTCTTTTAACTCTGTGTTACTGTACATTGAGCCCACCCAAATTTGAAAATTTTCCCTTGTCACCCACCCAAGTTATCATCATTTGGAGGCTGTGTCAGAAAATAAATACTGTGAATCATGGAGAGTGTGGTGTGTGCATTTATTAAAAGCGCCCTGCATGGTGTCCGTCTATGGTGCCCTTAGTGATTGCCCGCCCTGCCCACTCTTCGGCATCCCTCTGATGAGGCTGATAGGATCTAACAGGGATGTCAGGGAGGGCACTGAGTCCACCCTGTGCCTGACCAGGGTTTGCTTACACAACATCCCCCTAGGGGAAGCATTGATTGGATTGGAATTGGTCCTCTGGCTTTAGCCATCTTTTCTGTTCATTAGGGTCCTTTGCCTTACATTGGGCCTAGGTTGTCTGCAGCTTCCACCCATCATCACTCCTGAGTCATAGGATTGTAGATGTGGAGCTTGGAGGCCTCCAAAGCCCCATCCTTCATTTTACAGATGATAGAGACTGGCATGAAAGGGAGGTGACCAACCCAGGGTCAAACAGGTGGGGTACAGGTCCTTAGGCTTCAGGGCCAATGACAAGGCATCTAATTCATTACTCCTCTGCACTCTAGACCTTTAAATGCTTAGAGATCCATCTTATTTTCCCTCTGCCTCCCCCCATCCCGTTGCCCTCCCCTGGACACTTCCAGTTTTCTGGTGTCTTAAAAACAGCCCCTAGAGCTGGAGGCCAGATCCTGCACAGGAGCCTGTCCAACACTCATCTTACTGAGGAAAACGGGGCCATGCTCTTGTTCTTGGTGATTACAGCAGGGTCTTAATTACTTGGTGAATAGGAATGACCAGAGCCCAAGTGAGTGAGGCACGTGAGTAAGTTTGAAACTTGAGGTCAGTGTTTGCAGGTGTGCATGTGTATGTGTGTGCGCACACACATGTGAATAAAAATAAACAAGGAGACTCAGGTTAATAGTGTTCTTTTCCTTTTGTGCCTCATATTTAAGTTGTAAAATCTTTCTTTTGTTTTTTTTTTCCTATTCTTAAATTGCTAAGACAAAATTAGATGGTCTGGGAAAAGGCGTGCCCAAGCTGGAGAGCAGCAGTCACCTTCAGGCCCCAGATGCACTTGCCGGGGAGAAGTCTGGGGCTCCATTAGGCTTGCAGGGGCATGCTGACCCTAAGCTGAATGCTGTAAAAATTGAGGCGCTCTCTGATGATGAAGAAGTGGACATCACTGATGAATCAGATGAGTTTTTCCCCACCCCCCTAAGGAATCCCAGCAATGTTCTTTTATTAGATGTTTCCAATAATGCAGACCATAAAATGGACCCCCAGGGGTTCATTCCTCCTGAGACACAAGACCAGGCCATTTCTTCAGCGCCCAGGGAGGACCTTCACAGTGCCTCACAAGAGCAGAGGGAAGCGCACTCTGCCTTGGGAGTTTCTTCCTGGCCACAGAAGCCCAGCTGCAACGGTGGGAGATGTGACCAGGTGTATGACAATCAGACGTCTAGTCCTGGTGGTGGTGCAGAAAGAAGTGCCTCGTTGGGGGATGGGGAGCAGGGAGCTGGCCCAGAGCTTGGCCCAGGGCCGAAGGACAGCCTCGATCGTGAGATGCTTTTTCACCCCTCCTGCCAAGTGGACGAGGAGAGCCCAGAGGACAGGGAGCTGTTGAAAGCGCCCGAGCAGGAGGTGGAAATCAACAGAGACACCATTCAGGAGGAGGAGAAGCAGGCCATCCCAGAGTTTTTTGAGGGCCGCCAGGCCAAGACTCCAGAACGCTATTTGAAGATTAGGAATTACATTTTGGATCAGTGGTAAGAAACAAAACCATATCTGAATGGAATTTTGAGACTGCAGTTCCTTTTGTGTGTCCTTGGGAGCACTTCAGTTAGGCTCATGACTAGACAGGACTCAGTATTCGGAATTCCCACTTTATGGCTGTTTTTCCTGAAGCTCCATCCATTGCGCCTGCTCCCTCCCAGGATTGGCATCTGTTTATTAGAGGGGGTGGATTGTGGGGTGGGGAATAAAAGTAGGTAGAACATTTCTGTTTCATAGCACAGCATGTACCTTCCACTTTTTCTCCTCTTTGCAAAGATCCAAGGAAGAGATACTCAGGCTCAGGGAAGACTTTATGAAGAACGGGGCCTTGGGTTGGGCTTTGAAGGGAGGAGAGAATTTTTAGAGAGCAAAAACCAGGGCCAGGAGAAGATTGGGAGGTGGAGAGAGTATCTCAAGCAAAGGTGTGGAGGTAGAAAAATGTGGGACTTGTTGGAAGGACTCAGTCTGTCTGGGATGTTAAAAGGTGTGTTCAGGGCGGGAGGGCCGAAGGGGGCCACACTGAGAAGGAGTTTCCACTTTTCTCCTAGTTGGCGATAGGGAGCCAGGGCAGGTAGTGAGCCAGCTGACTAGGTGGCATGGCTAGGTGGAAGGCTTCCAGGGTCACCACATCCCCATTGGACAGATAGGGAAACTGAGGCTTACACAGCCCCTAGCAGTCTGAGGCCAAATTACAGACTTGGTCTCCCTGACTCCTACTAGCCACCAGCTGCCAACGAGGAAAATGGCAAAGAGAGGAAGAGGCTGAGCCAATCGTGGTAGGCCAGGCTGGTCACAGTCAATACCGCCTCAGCACCTCCTCTGCACCAGGCCCTGTGCCCCTTCTAAGGGGAGAGACCCCCGGAGCTTAGATGGGTCTAAGTGACCTAAGGGCAGCAGGAAGCAGGGCCTCGTGGAGGAAGTACTGTCTGAGCCAGGGGGAGGGCTGGCCCAGACCTAAAGGGCGGGTTCTGAAGAAGGGGCCAGGGCAGAAGAGGCAGTAGGGAGCCCCAGGGGAATGTGACTAGGTCCTGGTGGAGCTTAGGGAGAATTCTTTTGGCCTCAGTGTAGGGGGTGGGCTGCAGTAAGAGGAGGCCCAGTAGGAGGCCATGAAAATGATAGATGAGGGCTTGGTTCCTGGCAGGGGCTAAGATGGGAGGGGTAAAAATGGTGAGGAAAGGGCAAGTAAGAAGTGAAGGAGGAGGCCTTCGAGGCCTCGGGGAGTTCTGCATTAGGCGTCAGCCCTCTGCTGGCACAGTGGGCATGTGGGACGTGGGGCAGTGCTCGAGTCCAGGGCAGGGGGTGATGGTTGGGGAGGAGGGAAGGGGAGTGAGCCCTGGATGTGGAGTCACAAAGGCTCAGGAGGGTCCTGGGCCATGGCCATTGCGTGTCACGCAGGACTCTTGTAACTTCTGTGAGCCTCCTGTTCTGCTGGTTGTAAGCTGGGGCTAGTAGTCCTGTCAGTATTGAGGCTCCCGTTGGCCTGTGGATTTAGAGCATTCTGTGCGTGGTGGGGAGACTAGGCTCTCTTGTGCTGTGTAATACCTAATATTGACATAACATCTTAAAAATTCACCAAATATTTTACTCTTCCTCCTCCCTCACACATATTCACATAAACCTATGAAGTAGGCAGAGTCCCCGTTTTACAGATGAGGAAATGGAGTCCCAGAGGGTGAAGGAGGTCTGCCCAAGATTGCAAAGCGACCCAGGCTTCCTCTTTGCCCGGCCCCAGAGCTCTCGGGCTCTGCGTGCAGGGGCCCCTCGCCAGAGGGTCATTCGTAACAGACAGATGGGCCAGGCTTATGTCAGGCTGCTCAGAAGTCCTGGCATTGACCTTCCTTCTCAGAAGCGGCTTTTCCACGTTCATGCCTGTCTTTGAGACCTCGCCAAGGGAAGCATGTCAGGGATAAAGAAAAGACCGCAGCTGTCCTCCTCCCTTTCTTCTCTCTCGTTTTGGGCTTCATGCAGTCCTATGTTGCCCATCCATCTTCTGGTTAGAGACGGAGGCCTGGAAGACGGTCTGTGGTGGCACGAGAGTCCTGGCCAGTGCTGGTCCATGCGGATTCCCTCCCTGCTGGGCTTGAGGGTCCCACACTGATCTCAGCAGAACAGGAGCCAGGCATTGCTCCACTGTCGCCGAGGGGAGAGGCAATGACACTGAAAATGGGAGGTGTTTTGGAAGAGAGGTGGAAGGCTTCAGCCGCCAAAACATTCACTTTGAAAGGCCGCGTGGAGTCCATTTGGCGCCATGAGTTCTGGCTTTGGAGTCAGGGAGATCTTCCTCCGAATGCAGGCGGCTCGCACGGCTGTTCTCAGCCACAGTTGCCTCATCTAGAAGATGGGTTCTTAGGGCCCAGAGCACCCAAAATGGTATCATATGAAAGGTGCCATATAAATGTCGGTTATTATTGTCGGGATTGTTGGTGACAATCGTTGACTACCTCATGTATAGGATATTGTGTGAGGGACTCCACGTTCTTGTAATAGAGGTAATGATCTCAACAAGTACAGTTTTGAAAGAAAATCCTAGGCTTTAGAAATTGTTTAAGCGAAGGACCAGGGGACAAAGGAGTATTGTAGGCATAGAACTGAAGGGAACCCCAGAAACCAGCCATCAAGCCCCAGTCCTTCACTTTACAGAGAAGGAAATGATTGGTCCAGATCACATTGTCACCAAGCAGCCTAGGCAAGCCTCAAACCCAAGGCCTAGGACTCCAGAATCATTCTTCTTTCTCCATTTTAAACTTTAAAATTCACTGCATCAGAATAGGAACAGATATTCCCCAATAATGAACTATGAATATATTTTAATATGAAACACATTTAAAATTCAGTTATCCAAGCTTATTTCCAAAAAGCACCAGATCTTCATTTGCATATGTTTATAATTTCCACCCTCTTTGCAACTAAAATCCGGTGAATCTAATGTTGGAGAAATACTCAGTTGCTGTGAGAAAATTGGAACACTAATGCGTTGTTGGCGGAGTTGTGAATTGATCCAACCATTCTGGAGAGCAATTTGGAACTATGCCCCTTAAAGGGCTATAAATTTGCATACCCTTTGACCCAGCACTACCACTTCTAGGGCTGTATCCCAAAGAGATCATAAAAATGGGAAAAGGACCCACATGTACAAAAATACTTATAGCAGCTCTTTTTGTGGTGGCAAAGAATTGGAAATTGAGGGGATGCCCATCAGTTGGGGAATAGATGAACAAGCAGTGGTATATGAATGTGATAGAATACTATTGTGTTGTAAGAAACGATGAACGGGCAGATTTCAGAAAAACCTGGAAAGGCTTGCATGAACTGATGCTGAGTGAAGTGAGCAGAACCAAGAGAACCTTGTACACAGTAACAGTAACATTGTGTGATGACTGACTTTGACAGACTTAGCTCTTTTCAGCAGTGCAAGGATTTAAGACACTTCCAAAAAACTCATGATGGAAAATCTATCCACATCCACAGAAAGAGCTAAGGAGTCTGAATGCAAATCGAAGCACACTATTTTCTCTTTTTTTTGTTTGTTTGTTTCTTCTTGTGGTTTTCCCCTTTGGTTCTGATTCTTCTTTACCGCATGACTAATGTGGAAATATGTTTAATATAATTGTATGTATATGGCCTGTATCAGATTGCACGCCTTCTTGGGGAGGGGAGAGGGGAAGAAAATTTAGAACTCATCTTATGAAAGTGAATGTTGAAAACTAAAAATAAATATTAAAAACCTAGTTGCAAAAACGATGCTGCTACACCTTGTCAGTTACTGCATAACTTTTCAAATGAATGGATATATTTTAACTATCACAGAAATCTTTCCCTCTGGGCCCTATTAGCTTCATTTGAGAAAGTTCTATGAAAGCACTGGGAAGTTTGACTGTGCACCGAGAGAGAAAATGTTAAGAAATGACAAGTATTAAAATGTTATTGTAGAAATGAAGTCGTTATTTTTATGTTTCCAAAATATTAGGGGAAAATGCAAGCCAAAATATTTGAATAAGACCTCAGTGCGTCCAGGCCTGAAGAACTGTGGTGACGTTAACTGCATTGGACGGATTCACACGTACCTGGAGTTAATAGGAGCGATCAATTTTGGATGTGGTAAGAAAGAAAAACAATTTACATTTTTATCTTTGCAGCACATGCTAATGCCTTTGATCACTTCAAAGAAGAGACATTTTCTTGAAAAGTTAACTAAGAAGGCTTTCTTTTGATTGGCTTGTTAACATTTTCTTCCAGACTTGGCTTTGAAAATTTCTCCTAAGACAGTCTGGCCCCATGTTCAATAGTGCTGTTCTTTAAAAATCAGATAAAGGAAAATCAATTTAAAGCAGTCATGGTAGTACTCAGAGTTAACTCCCAAAATGCAGGTGATAAGCTGAGACCCCCAAATGCCAAAACCCCCTTTTAAAAACTGCTTGGATACCCCAATACTTAAGGCAGGAACTCCTAGCCAAATTTCAGAAACATATTAAACTGTTATTCTACCAGCAACATAGACTAGCTGTCCAAGGCTGGGGTGCCAGGGAAAAGGAATAGCAGCTTTGTCTGGGCACTGTACTGGGGCCAGGGAAGGGAGGGGTTAGCATAGAAAGGCAGCTTCCTTGCTGTGACCTACAATGAATTTTCTGGACGTAGCTCACTCCCTCTCAGAGAAGAAAGGCAAAGACTAAAAGTAATCTTGATACTAGTTGGTTTACCACTCTTCCTTCCAAGCAGACGTATTATTTTTTCCTTTGGATGGGGGCGAGGCAGGGCAATTGGGGTTAAGTGACTTGCCCAAGGTCACACAGCTACTAAGTGTGTCAAGTGTCTGAGGCCAGATTTGAATTCAGGTCCTCCTGCCTCCAGGGCCAGTGCTCTACTCACTGCACCACCTAGCTGCCCTTTTTTTTATTTTGAGACGTATATTTTTTAATAAACAATAGTTGGCAATGAAAAAAAGATTGCTTAGTTTGTAGAGACCAAGTTAATATCCCAGGAAACAGGGGTTGCTCAGCTTTCATTTATGAACAATACCCTAACTTTTTTTTCCAAGAAGGTTCTTCCCCAGCCCCCCAGCTGTGGGTGTCTTTTAAAACTGCATTTATATCTTATTATTGAGTTAGCATTACAGTATATAATTGGAGGGTAGGAAGTCGTTAGACCAAACTTCCCCAGAACAGAAGCCTCTAAAAACAGAAAGGGGTGTCCCTTTGTATTATGAGGGTGTGTGTGTCCAACAATTTCAAGGGGTGTTTTCAGGCAGGGGTACCTGCAGATGTCACTCACCTGCTTCTCATTGACAAACCCACCTCCGACAGTTAAGCTGGAACCTCATCCCTGGTCATCAAACACTCCAGAAGGTGGTCACCATGTTCTTCCTCTTCCAGACAGGAAATCCCCCCAGAAGTAGACTGGAGACACATTTTTGGCTGGTTTTGAAACAGTAGGACTGTTTCCTTAGCGCTCAGTTAGATTGCAAGTGCCCTGAGTATGGAGGACATTTTGTTGAGTACAAAATGTATTATTCGTGTTGCTGCATGAGAACTACCAAGCCGCCCATGTGCCCCCTATCTTCATAGGCCCCACAGCTCAGGCGAAAGGGTTCCTTGCTGCTGACCGCCATCCCTAGTGCTGGTGGCTCCTAGAGCCAGGGAGGGAGGGCTGGGATAGTGCTCTTGAGGGCCCTTCTGCAATGGCTTGGGAAAAGGTCTGAACCTTGGACACTTTTGAGCCAGCACTGTGGGCAGGGATTTCCCACTTCTAGCACCTTGTTCTTCTTCATATCTGCCGAATGTCAGTCAATTTCCTCTGAAATTGTTTCATAAAACAGTAAAAGTCTTCACTTTCTCTGGCTTCCCGTAGAGCAGGCCGTGTATAACCGACCACAGCCCGCTGACAAGACGCGAGTCAGAGACGGAAGAGATGCAGAGGAAGCCTACCAGCTAGCGCAGCGGCTGCAGTCAATGGTGAGCCGCCCTCGAGGGGCCTCCTGGCTCGGACCCATCTCCTTCTGCCCTTCTCTCTCCTTTCCTCTTCTCTCCCCCATCTCTGTCTTTCTCCATCATTGAGGGTTTGTGTCACGTGTTCATGCAGTGGGTTAGCAGTTGGAATGTCTTTTTTTTTTTTTACCAGCATCTCACTTAGCCTTTCATTTGTCTAGCTTCCACTTAGTGCTGCATTCTGTGTAAATTTGTTAAAGCCAAGAAACAAAAAAGCCCAGGCGCCTCCAGATTCACATGTAAACCTGCTCCCAAAACAACATGTTCTGCCAGAGTGGTGTTACACCAATCATTTTTCATTTCTACATTGATGCTAGGATTCTGTTAGAATGGGGTAACTGCTCTGACTGGAGGGGGCGTCATTTAAACCCCATTGCTGTCAGCTATTGGATTTGAATAGATTGATAACTTTAATCTGATCTTTTTATTACAGAGAGCTCGAAGGCGAAGAGTACGAGACCCATGGGGGAACTGGTGTGATGCTCGGGACTTGGAAGGCCAGACGTTTGAGGTACTGTCCCTATCTGAGTCCTTGGAGCCCCTTGTTTTAAAAACCTGACCTCTTCCCCCTCCCTCCCAAGTCACTTGTCCTCTATATTAGGAGAGAGAGAGTAATGGTGAGTGAAGGAAAACTAAAAATGGTGTAAAAGAAAGGATGGCAGTTAGGAAACATGAAGCTTCAGTCACAACATTTGGGAAGGCCTTTAGAGACCTCGTACCCCAAACCATGGAGGTTCCCTGTCTGAGAGGAGGCTATATCTTCATTAGCTATGTCCCTGAGCCTCTGAATACAGTGTAGGCACTGCCCTTGTCACCACCTCATTCACCTGTGAGTCGAGGTTGCTTCTCCTGCCATTCCCTCACTACTTCCCCCCCAGATGAAGGCCCTGGGGAGGGGTGATGACTGGAATGTCCTGCCTGTAGGAAGCCCCGCTTTTCTGCACTTTCTGTGGTGTTGGGACTCTCTTCTGTCGCTGGTCACAAGGAGTTAGGGCAAGGCCCTGGCTTTGATCCTGGTTCTGAGGAGCTCCCCATCCCCCAAATGATGAGGCGTAAGCTCAGACAAGAAGGGCCCCCCACACCCCAACCACAGCCTGAGCTCACAGAGCCGGTCACAGCCTGTCAGGAGGTCCCAGCATGGCTGGGCCACGTTGACAGCTTGTCTCTTGTCTCAAAAAGATTCCCTTCAGCTCAGCCACGGACTGTGTGGTTCCCTGCTCAGTGAGTTGAGGGCTCCCATTGGCTGAAAGGAAACTCCTCTGTCCAGCTGTGGACACCCTTCAGAGACTGGCCCCAACTTTGCTCTTTCCCTCCAACTCCCACCTCTGTGCTTTTGTCCCAGGCCTGGAATGCCCTCTCTCCTCCCCTCTATTTAGGGCTCCCCTCCCTTCCTGCAGCCTTTCCTGAGCCTCACACATGCGTGTGAAAGAGAGAGAGAGAGAGAGTGTGAGTGAGTGTCTCCCCAGCAAAGGTGTCAGTCTCTTCTAAGCAGCTGTTCCATTCTTTGTATTTGGATCCTTAGCAATGAGTATACCATAAGTGCTTAATAAGTGCTCAGGGCTTGGTTGTCATTTCAGTCTGTTGCCCTTTGCCCATGGCCACAGATTGTTACTGAAGCCTAAGCCTTTGGTTCTTTTTCTCAGGGTGGTTACTTCTGGCACTCACTGGTTTTAGGAATCACAGTAGTCTTTTCAAGATGGGGGAGCAGGGTTATGGCAGCCATCTGTCTCCAGGGTCCATGTAGGTCTGCATTCACATCCGTGGCCTCACTAGTACCAAGGTGTGACCCCCACCAGAAGGAGACATCTGAGTAAACTATTTATGTATGGAGGCTTTTCTTGTGTTAGCCTCAATAGAAGCCGAAAGGGCCTTTTGGTTTGTTTTTTTGATGGTGGCTTTACTCAATAAGTGACAGAGACATGACCAAAGTCATCCAGATTCCTTCCCCTGGTGTCCCTCGTCCCCTGTTCTCCTACTTGGCCAGGCTTCTTGTCTGGACATTGGGCTTGGGTGGGAGAGGGCCAGTTTTCGACCATTCAGGCTGAAGTTTGTTCTTGTGTCCAGCAGCAGACTCAGGAACTGTCATAGGTGAGGGAGCCGCATCTTCAGACAAGTTCAGCTTTAACACAGTGGGTTTGAATAGTGTTTGCCTTGTCCTTGCCTGTTTGACCGAGTGGTTTTTTGTTTCAGCATCTCTCGGCTGAAGAGTTAGCCAGAAGGAGGGAAGATGAAAAAAACAAACCCACCAAAGCGCCCAAAGCTCCCAGGCTCCCCAAAAGGTACCCCTTGGCTTTTTGAAAAGAGTTTTTTGGCGTAAATGGTTGAAAGAATGATAGGAAACAGAAGCAGCTGGGTCATGTAAGCTCCTTTAATGTTTAGTGTTTGGTCAGGTCTTTGGTGGGGGTGGGTCATCTCTTGGGCCGGCAGTGTGGGCCCTCAGCTGGTACGGATGCCGAGGCCATGGTCCCTCCTGCTGCGTTCCATCTTCACCACTTCCACTCCAATATCTTTGTACTTTCGCCTTGAGGGGTCCGTCTTGGCAGAACTCATGGTGCCTGCCAGCAATGATCCTGGGAGAGCGGGGAGTCTGAGGTCTCATCGGTGCGGGTAACCCCCTCCCCAACTCTACCCACAGCCCATCCCTGTTCTCCCATCCGGGGCTATTTTGTGTCTGGGCCTTTGCATACAGGGCCTGGCAGTGGGCGTCTTCACAAATTGCTCAGGGCTCCTGCCCCTGACCATTGTTTTCCATGGTCACAGAGCTCTCTGGGCTGGAATGGTCCCTCCAGAGTACCCATTTGTGCCTTGAGATCCACACCATAGAGTAATCTGCAGCCCAAGTTTACTTTTCTTATGTGATGTTTCTATTAATGTTGGTGCTTTAAAAGTATTTAATGGAGTATCTCTTTTCCTATTAGTTGTGGTAAAAGGGAAAATGTTTCCTTTTGCAGCTCCTTTGACCCCTTCCAGCTGATTCCTTGCAGTCTCTTCAGTGAAGCAAAGCAGGTACTCCTTGGCCTTTGGTTTGTGACTGGGGGGACGCTAAGCAGTCACACTCTGTTGGTTCCTCTCATGGATAGCTACCATATGCTTAGTCCTTCACTAGGCTTTGTAGAACAGAGAGACACTTGACATCATGTGTCTGAGCAAACAGGCCATAGGCCAAGGGTCCTTCACCTCTCGTGTGGCCTGGACCCCTTGGCCAGGAGGCCTCTGATGAAACCTGGGGTGGTCTCTGAAGCCCACGGGCCCTTTCTGCACATCACGGCTTTAAATGCAGTCAGTAAAATACATAGGATTACAAAGAAGCAGAAGGTTAGTGAAAATGAAGTTGTAATTATTTTCCATCCAATTTTTGGGATCCCTTGGAGCTCCATGAACTGCAAGCCAAGAGCCCTGCCTGCCACAGGTATTTGGAAGGATAAGGAACAATCCTTGGATGAACCAAAGGATAGCCCAGGATCTTATCCCTGGGGCCACTCCCTGGCCATCGCCCCTGGGCCAGTTCTGGTCCACAGCCTTCCACACTCCTCCCCAGTGCATTTTCCAGGCTCCCAGCCACCTCACTCCCTTTCCTGTGCCGTTACCCTTGCTGGCCCACCCCTCAGGCATGCGTCACCCCGACACCCTTCATTGGCCCCTACCTTGCGGTTCTTTGAGGGGCTGGGCTTGCAGGGGGCAAGCAGACCATCATCAGTACAGTCAGTGTGAGTGAGCAAGCTTAGAGGGGCCAAGGTAGGGCCAACCCTCAGCACAGTCATTGTGGGCGAGCTAGGCCAGAGAGCCAAAGCAAGGTGCTACCTGTTGGGTGGGGGCCACTGGTGGCGCTGCCCCATCTTTATTCTGTTTTTCCCTTATATTTCAGGAGCCATTTCAGGTGCAAGTAGCTTCAGAAGCACTTTTAATAATGGATTTGGTAAGGATGCCAAGCTGCCTAGGTCATCTGATCTGTGCTCTTGTATATTTTTGTTGCAGGCATAAGGGACAGTTGGAAGACGTGTATTTTGGAACTTAACTATCCTTTACAAAGAATCTAAAAATAAGATTTTTCTTTTGGAGAAAAGCCAAACAGTTGCATGTTCCCATATTTTAGAGAGAATAAATTAATGTGAGTTTTTGCAGACTGTTTATCATCATTGTTATCGTATTAAGTTTCATTTATATCCAAATATCCCTTGGCTGCTGCCTTGAGAATAAAGGCAACAAAACCTGTAATTTGGGAGTTTCTCGTTTCTGAAGCATGGCAGGGATTGCTTTACTTGCCTCACTCCTCCAGAGGCTGATTCAGGGCGTTTCTCCTGAGTGTTCTTCCACGGAAGAGCTTGCAGTATTCTGACTTGACCTGTCCCTCTAACATCCCGGGCTGGGTGTGGGGCCAGTGGTGGCGGACAGCTGCGTGTTAGAAGGCCCAGATTCCCCAGGCAGCCCCCAGGCCTTCCCTCCCGGCTGTGCTGCCTCTCAGCAAGTGCCCTCCCAGATTGCTGATCTTGATTGCTCATCCAACCTGTGGGTGTGCTTTGTCTAAATGTGGTCTCTGTTACTTGTAGCATGCTCACATTTCCATGGCAGAAGTGATTGGGCTCTTAGGAGGAAGATACTTGGAAGCTGAGAAGGTGATTGAGGTAAGTTAGCTTTTCATCCTTGATCTCTCCCTGATGTTCCCATTTCCCACCCTTCCTTCTATGAAGTTCAGGGAATACTGAGGCGGAGGACAACCTAGTGTCCCCGTTCTTATGGACAGACTTCCTTTGGAGGAGGCTGCTGTGGGCCCTTCCCCTAGGTGGAGGTTTCAGGCCTTGTCTCCCTAGTTCAGAGAAGTGGAGAGTGAATAAATGTGTCTCATGTCTGGAACTATGAGAACCCTGGTGGGATATGGGGGAGCCCCCAACGGATGCGGCAGATGAGTGTGCCCATCTCTGGTTGGAATGTGGAATGTCTGTGCCTGAGAAGACACTTCCGGTGCCTCAGCCCTCATGGCCTGCCTTTTTTCTTGGAAGACACGGACCAAGTTAGCACTCCATGGATGGGTGGTCTGATTTATACCTAATCAGAGAAAGAGGCGTGTGAAGCCAGGGTCGCTTTATGTCATGTGTAGGGGAGAGAAGGCATGAATGTAAATGTGCTTAATTCCATTGTAATCTTAGAGGATTGTCATCAATAGGTCTGTGCAGCTGAGCCCTGTAACAGTCTGAGTACAGGACTACAATGTGAGATGGACCCTGTATCCCAAACCCAAGCGTCAGAGACCCTGGCCGCCCGAGGGTACAGTGTCATTGGCTGGTACCACTCTCATCCTGCCTTTGATCCGAACCCTTCACTTCGCGATATTGACACCCAGGCCAAATACCAGGTGTGTGTGTGAGAGAGAATCAGGAAACACTTATTAAATACCTACAATGTGCCCGGCACTGTGCTGAGCTCTGGAGGGAGACGGAAAAAAAGGCAAAAGACCAGCCCCGCTGTCAAGGAGCCCATGATCTATCTAATGAGAGGGAGGACACGTAAAAAGAAGTTGAAATGTGGGGTGGGGGGTGCCTGGTGCTGGGCAGGGGAGCAGTGGGACAGGAGGTGATGCACGTTAGTCCTGGGCACTTTCCTTTCAATGGAGCATCTGGGACAGGCTCCCTAAGGTCATTGGGAAGAGTATATGATTTCACTGGTGCGGTCACTTATAGTGAGGAAACACCCTCTGCTGATGCCTGGTGAATGGCTGCAGCACCCCGAGGGTGGTGCGACCACCCCTGGTCACACAGCAGTATGTAGCACTGACACAGCGCATATCCAAGTCACTCTGGCCCCAGAGGCCAACTCTCTGCCCATTATGCCTTGCTCCCTCTCCTATGTACAGAATTGTTTATGTATTTTAAATTTCAGCTCCACAGCTGAGCTTTGGTCCAGCCCGGCAAACCCTTCCACCTGCCCTGCTGGTGGTGCCCACAACAGCTTGCCACTTCCAGGTGACCAGCCCGCCACTGTCCCCTTACTCTGAGCAGTTATAAGGCCAGCCTTCATTTGCCTTCAGCTACCAAGGCTGAAGGGGGACAGCACAAGAGTACACCTCACCCTGAACCAAGCAGACCTCATCCCCCCTGCCCCCTTTACTTGTTATTACCCAGGCCCCCAGAGGCCGAGATGTCTTCTTCTTTATAGCAAAGCTCAGAACAAGGAGGTGCCTGTTTGTTTCTGATGCTAAAAGCAAATTAGGGGTTTTTTTCCTGCTTTTCTGTGGATGTTAATTATATTTACTGGTGGGGATAAACACTTGCTTCTTAAATTATACAGTTGTAACTCAGCATTTTCCTGGTTTTTTCTTCTTTGTTTTAGAGTTATTTCTCCAGAGGTGGAGCAATGTTCATTGGGATGATCATTAGCCCATATAATCGAAACAATCCTTTACCATATTCCCAAATTACCTGCCTGGTTATAAGTGATGAAATTAGTTCAGATGGTTCTTACCGTAAGTATCAGATGAAAGCTCCCTCCTACTTCCTGTTCTCCGTACGTAGAATTTTAAAATACAGGAATTGACTGATAAGGAATTTTTGCCCCTAAAGGAGTTGTGTTCTCAACTCACAGACAGCCCAGACAGAGATAGCTGCTCTCCTGTAGGAGCCATGGGAGGAACATTCAGAGTTCTGAGGAGGCCCTGGATTCAGGAAGGAGCGAAGTGGTGCCAAGCAAGAGTCTCCTAGAGCAAGCTAGGCACTGGCCAGAAAGATCTGGCTGATTGCCCGTTGTGACGCTACTGGAAATTCTACCCAGGCAAGGCTGTTGATTGACATGGTTTGCCAACATCATCATCTTTAAAATGCCAATCCCTATGGGAGGCTGTTTGTCCCATGAGGCCTGGCCCAGAGTAGGAGCCTACACACGTCTCCTGAATACTTCCTTAAGCTAGTGGTGGTGGCGGTGGCAGTGGCAGCAGCTGCTGCTGAAGAAGGGATTGTGCTGGGGGGATGATCACAGAGCAACTTGTTGAGGAGGATAGGCTGAACTGGGACTGTCTGTGGGTGAGTGGGTGGTCCTGTCTACTCAGAGAAAGGAAGGGGCATCAGAAAAGACAGGGAATGGTATAGCCCAGTCAGGAAGCTTGGGGACAGATTCCAGCTCTGTTACTCCTCCCAGGGAGCCATTGAGCAGGTCTGCTGACTTCAAGCCTCATGTTCCTCGTCCATAATATGTCTTCAGGCTTTAAATATATCTAGTAAGATACTGGTTCTTTCCCTCATGAAGCTCAAAATTGGGTGCAGGACTGAAGACATGTATGTGTAAATGTTCCCGTGTATGACAGCCTAGGATAGTAGGCCTCAGGGGCAGGAAGACCTGGGTCCGGATCCTGCCCCTGACACCCTCACCCCCAGGTCCAGGACCTGGCAGCCAATCAACTCCTCTCCTTGCCCTCAGGCCAGTCTAAGATGCTGTTTCAGAGCAGGGAGCCCAGTGCACTGGCAGAGGGTTCATCTTCACAACAGTGCCAAACACCATCCCATCCAAAACCCCCAAGACAATCCGTGACAGTATTTCATTGGAGATTACTTTGTCGTTTCCAGATGACTGATTTGGTAAGTTGGGCTGCCTTTAGTCACTGACCAGTAGTCAGAAACCAGGCTTAATTAGGTCCCAGCTCTTGTTGCTGCAGGACAGCGGCAAGGCCCCTTCGCTATGTCTGCACATCTCTGCAAAGGAGATGGTAACCCTTGTCCTGCTGGCTCGTGTGGCATCGTGGACGCTGAGGCAAGGGCAGCTTCGTCATGGGCCATGGAGGAGGGAGCCACCTCTGACTTTGAGTAACATTTGAGCATTCCCTGAGAAATTCAGTGCCTTGAAAAAAATTTCCTCTGTTTTAACTTTTAATTCTCTTTATAACTTCTTTAATCTCTTGTGGTTAAGCACTTTGCTTATTATTAATAGGCAGAGTAGGAGCCCAGATGCTTTTTTTTCTGAATACTTTAGTGGATGAAAACGTTATGTGTGGAAGCAGTTTTTGTTGGTTTACATGCAGTACTTCACAGCAGGAAAATATTTTAAATGTGATTTGGCATTTTGGGGAGCTGTTGATGTTCCCGTACTTGTATTATCACTCAGTTCTATGGGCCCATAAATAGAGTTGATGCCTTCCTTTTCTTTCTCCGTCCTGGCTTAGTTAAAATTGAGATTCACCCAGGAGGTGCAGAATCCGTGCTTAACAAATGAGTTTCCATCATCTAAATGGGTTTCTCAGAGTATCCTGGGTATGATGGTCTCCTCTTTCTTCCTGACTTCCCCCATTCCCTTTTATGGGCAGTTGACTAATGAAGTAATTGTTTTTTTGCCCTACAGATAAAAGAGATAGGTTACATGGGACTCGGCAGAGGCCTTCCCTTATTCTCTCAGTCATTCCTCCGCTGCTCCCCCTTCCCACCCACCCACCTCTAGTCTGTTTTGTATACATCCTGTGTTGACTTGTGTCTCTGATTATGACCAGAATGTAAGCTTCTTGAGGGCAGGGGCCATCTGATTCTGTATGTCCAGTATCCAGCACAGTGCCTGCCATCTACAGGCACCAAATAGACCCTTGCTAATTGGTTAACTAAAAAGGCAGAATTTTTTAAATAATCAGTTTAGTTATATTTGGATTTATATATGCTTATTTATAATTGTGTTTTAAATATAAATCTATGCATAATTTATCTCACATGTATATGTACATACATATATGTATGCGTGCATGCCTACTATGGAGGCAGGGCAGAGAAAGAATTGTCTATCTATTGGAACCCTCCCTGGACCAGAACCCATTCATTCACGCTTCATCTTTCCCATTCCTCCTCTTCTAATACGTGTCCTGACTCTTATTCTCCAGAGCAATGTATGGCAGCCTCTCCTTGTATCAGTAAGGCAAGATTCATGACCTCAAAGATGACCATGAACATGCCTATATAGTTAAGAATTGCAAAGTATAAGAGATTCTCTAGGTAGAAGGCAGGGGAAGGATGACATCACAGGATCATATTCCAAAACCAATAAGTCCACCTCAGTGTAACAACAAGGAAATTATAACACAGTATTACAACAAAGAGCCAAGTCATCCTGTAACCTTACCCCCTGCTGGGGGCCTTCCCGTAAACACGAATCCCAACTGTCTGCTTGCCAGCATTCTCTCCCACCTCAGTTCTCTGGTCTCTGCAGCTCTCTTGAGTTGAGTAGCTCCTTAGTTTGCAGATTCTCAGCTCTGGAATTTACTTCTCCTTGGGTTGAGTTCTGACCTTAATGGCTACCTTCTGGGTTTATACACTCTTCTTAGGGCCCGAGGGCCTCATGCCCAGGCAGTGAAAGGGTATAGGCCTGGGGCTTAGCATTTAGTAAGTAAAGGGTGTATGCCTGCCCCTAATCAAACCTCCCTTAACTGGCCCCACCTGAGGCCTGTTGAATGGGGGGGGGAGGGGGGAAGATCTTTAATCACTGATTGGCATCACACCCACTCCCTTTTTTTTTGTTTGATATATTTTTATTATTTAATATTTTTAGTTTTCAACATTGATTTCCACAAGATTTTGAGTTACAAATTTTCTCCCTATTTCTACCCTTCCCCCTTACTCCAAGATAGCATATATTCTGATTGCCCCTTTCCCCAGTCTTCCCTTCCTTCTGTCACCCCATTCTCCCCCACTTACACCTTTTCCCCTTACTTTCTTGTAGGGCAAGATAGATTTCTATACCCCATTGCCTATATATCTTATTTCCCAGTTGCATGTAAAAACAACCCTTTTTTTTGAGCATTTGTTTTTAGAACTTTGAGTTCCAAATTCTCTCCCTCTTTCCCTCTCCACCCACTCTCCTTGAGAAGGCAAGCAATTCAACATAGGCCATACAAGTATCATTATGCAAAACACTTCCATAATAGTCATGTCGTGAAAGACTAACTGTATTTCTCTCCATCCTATCCTGTCCCCCTTTATTCAGTTTTTATCCCCTTGACCCTGTCCCTTTTCAAAAGTGTTTGCTTTTGATTACCTCCTCCCCCAAACTGCCCTCCCTTCTATCATCCCCCTTCTCTTATCCTCTTCCCGCTATTTTCCTGTAGGGTAAGATACCCAATTTATTCCCTCCTTAAGTCAAATCCAATGAGAGCAAGATTCACTCATTTCCTTTTCCCTGCCCCCTCTTCTCTTCCAATAGAACTGCTTTTTTTTTTTGCCACTTTTATGTGAGAATAATTTACTCCATTCTATCTCTCCCTTTCTCATTCTCAATATATTTCTCACCCCTTAATTTTATTATTACTATTTTTTTTAGATATCCCTTCACATTCAACTCACCCTGTACGCACACACGCTCACTCTGTGTGTGTGTGTGTGTGTGTGTGTGTGTGTGTATTCCCTTCAACTACCCTAATACTGAGAAAGGTCTCATGAGTTACAAATATCATCTTTCCATGTAGGAATGTAAACAAAATTGTTCAACTGTAGTAATTCCCTTATGATTTCTCTAGAAATTTGCCTTTTCATGCTTCTCTTGATTCTTGTATTTGAAAATCAAATTTTCTATTCAGCTCTGATCTTTTTATTGAGAAAGCTTGGAAGTCTTCTATTTTATTGAAAGTTCATATTCTGTCCTGGAGTATTATACTCCGTTTTGTTGGGTAGGTGATTCTTGGTTTTAATCCTAGCTCCTTTGACCTCTGGAATATTATATTCCAAGCCCTTCAATCCCTTAATGTAGAAGCTGCTAATTGTTTCTTTCTGGCTACTTGGAATATTTTCTCCTTGACCTGGTAATTCTGGAATGTAGCTACAATATTCATAGGAGTTTTCTTTTTGGGATCTTTTTCAAGAGGCGATCAGTGGATTCTTTCCATTTCTATTTTACCCTCTGGTTCTAGAATATCAGGGGCAGTTTTCCTTGATAATTTCTTGAAAGAGGATGTCTAGGCCCTTTTTTTGATCATGGCTTTCAGGTAGTCCAGTAGTTTTTAAATTATCTGTCCTGGATCTATTCTCCAGGTCACTGGTTTTTCCAGTGAGATATTTCACATTGTGTTACATTTTTTCATTCTTTTGGTTCTGTTTTATAATTTCTTGATTTCTCATAAAGTCACTAGCTTCCACTTGCTCCATTCCAATTTTTCAGGCAGTATTTTCTTCAGTGGTCTTTGGATCTCCTTTTCCATTTGGCTAATTCTGCCCTTTAAGGCATTCTTCTCATTGGCTTTTTGGAGCTCTTTTGCCATTAGGGTTAGTCTATTTTTTAATGTGTTATTTTCTTCAGTATTTTTTTGGGTCTCCTTTAGCAAAGTCGTTGGCTTGTTTTTCATGGTTTTCTTGCATCACTCATTTCTCTTCCCAGTTTTTCCTCTGCTTCTATTACTTGCTTTTCCAAATTCTTTTTGAGCTCTTCCATGGCCTGAGACCAGTTCATGTTTTTCTTGGAGGCCTTTGATGTAGGCTCTTTGACTTTGTTGACTTCTTGTGGCTCTATGTTTTGGTCTTTTTTGTCACCAAAGAAAGATTCTGTAGTCTGAATCTGGGTCCTTTTATGCTGCCTGCTCATGTTCCCAGCCAACTACTTGACCCTTGAGGTTTTTGTCAGGGTATGACTGCTTGTAGAGTAGAGAGTACTTTGTCCCAAGCTTTAGGGGCCCTGTGCTGCTGTTTTCAGAGCTACTTCTACTCCACAGTCACCGCAAGCTCTGCCACAGCAGTGCTCCTTCTCCCCCAAGAATGCCAACCAGGACCTCGACCCAGATCCAAGCAGGGCAAAGGAAGAGAACCTTGCCTTTGTGCCAGTAAAGCAGTCCCTGCACTTCCGCTCTGATCCGCCGGATTCCTCCCACCATTTGGGCCTGGGGCCCCACCTCCCTCCCTTCTGAGCCTCTTACAGGCTTTGTATAAGGAGCCAGGAAGATGGGGTTCAGATTCCAGGTGGGATGCTCACTGTGCTCCTCTGGAGCAAATCCCTGTGCTTCTCTAAGACTGAATTTCCTCATCTGTAAACTGAGGTTTTGGTAGGGAAGGCCCTTGGTAAAACTTAAAGTACCATGTAATGGTAACTATCGTTCGTTATTTTATATTTTGGTAAAATAGGATTTTTCAGGCCTGGCCTAGTTGGGGGACAGGACCCAGCCAACATCTCACTTGTAAGAAATAAAGAACAATGGTTGATGGAAATTATACTGCTGTGCTTTTTTCTAGGTGTACCTTACAAATTCGAAGTACAGCAGATGTCAGGAGAACCTCGATGGGAATTAGTGTTTGAAAAAACAAGATGGATGATTGAAAAATACCGGCTGTCCCTGAGGTATAGTCTCTGACTGTAGAGCTATCGTGTATCCTCATTAAGTCATGCTTTAAAGAAAGCCCAAGTTAAATGTAAAATTGGCCCCCATCCCACCCCAGAGCTGATTAGTTCCTGTTATTTGTTTCCTTACTCTCTTTTCATATTCTTCCTACAGTGGTATCCCTATGGATAAAATCTTTCACCGGGGTTCTGACCTGACTTGTTTGCAGAAAGTAAGCTGCCTTTTAAAAATTGGTTTCATTGTTCACAGTATCTGAAGCTATTCATCTCTGTGTGTTATCCCATGATGCCGAATGCTTCATGGATGAATTTGCTCTGTATTTCCTTTTATTACTTCTCCCTTTCTAAAATTAATTTCCAAGAGATAATTAGAAATGTGTTTTGTAGAGAGTACTCTAGAACTTTGATGCCCAGGCTTACATATGAAATGATGATGCCTTCGAATACACTTGTCAGCGTTGAGGGATAAACTTCTAACAGATTATCATCACATACAATGGATGATGTTTTTCTCCTTTTCTTAAGTATAAAAAGCATTATGGTTAAATTTCAGCTTTGCATTTGATCACTGTAGGACAGGTAGCCTAAACCTCACAATTGAATTGTAAATTGGCTCTTCTCTGTTAAGCGTTTTTATCGAGGACTTCATACCATCCGTGCGTTTTCACAGAGCTGGAAGGTGTAGCTAACACAGTGAAATGACAGAGTCAGGACACAAAATTACAGTGATGGTCACAGGTGACATTCAGTAAGATATAGCCTGAGATCCTGTATGTGTGGTTCAAAGGTCAGCTCTCTGTACCAGAGCAGGATGATGGACCAGTTAGTAGAAGCCAGTTGAGCTAGATGGTGATGCTAATGCACTCTAAGGTATGCAGAACTCTGTACCTAATGTTATCACATTTGAAAAAGCCATGTTTTACTGGACTGGATGAATTTGGGATCAGTCAACAGAGGCAGCCAGGAAGGCCCATGTCACCTCAGGCCACATCAGTAGATGCTCACAGAAAGGACAGTGACAGGTCAGCCTGTCCTTCACCCTGGTCAGACCTTGTGTGGGGCATCAGGTCCAGTATTGGGCTGAACCAGGTAAGGGCAAGCAGTGTTAAGACAGCCAGGTGAGATGTGACAATGAACACAGGTGTTAACCGTGAAGAAGTATCTTTGAGGTGATTGTATTTGAAGGGCTAACCTGGGTCAGACTTAGCTATAGCCTGATGAGCCTCAGAAGAGAGAATCTGGCCTCCTGGACTCTGAAAACAGCTGAGTGCTGCTCAGACTTGGAAGACAGGCCTTGGGGAGCCCAGGCAGAATGCTCAGGGGCTGGCAGCAGATCAATGTTTCTGGTGGTAGGTGAACAAGGAGGCTTAGGGGAGCCTGTCCAAATCTGTGGTCCCGTCAGTTTGTAATTCCTGACCCAAGTGCTAGAGTTGACTCAGAGAGGGAAAATAAAATAGCTGTTTGCTTTTCTGTCACCCCTAGGTCTTTGTTCTTGTCTGAGGAGTTGAGACTAGTCAAGGCACATTGATGTTTTTTAAAGCTTCATTTGGAATAGGGCATTTTAAATGTATTCTGAATATTGTACATAAGATATCTCATTTGGTAGAGCTCAGTATTGTGGGTCACATAGTCACCAAGTCACAAAAGGAGTCAGGATCACAGTGCTAGACCTGACCAGGACCCTGATGCCATCTTGTCCAACCTGTAACTGACCAAGCGTCCCCTCTCCAACATTTCCCAAGCACTCCTCTGGCCTCAGAGATCTCCTGGGAGGGCAGAGAGCCCACTCCCTGCTAGGTCGGCCAGCCCCCTCCCCCACATGGGAGTGCTTCAGATACCTGAAGACGACTTGTGCACTTCTGCAATAAAGATGAGTCAAAGTGAGAAGCACCCACCCCCCGTTAGCAAGTCACCTACCAAGAGTCAGTGGATCGAAATAAGTACAATCGAAAAAACCATGCAGCCTCCTCCTGCCTCCATGGAAGGAAGATCAGTCTCTTCTCATCCAGCCGTTAGGTACAAGGGGGTTTTCTACTCCATCAAGGAGAGTGGTCCTCATTTGGTGTGTCTTAGCAGGGGCTTTTGGTAAAGGGCACTAAGGGGGCAAAGTGGAGAAACAAGGTTTTCGTCAATAGCCAGATTCCCTTTCATTGGCAGTGGTAGGACATCCATAAAAAGACAAGCCATTTGAAGAAGTTGGAGCTCAGTCTGCTCATCTCTAGGCTGGGGCTAATGTTGCCTGTCCTGCCTCATGTGGTGATTGTTCATACAAGGCTTAGAAAGCAGTGACGTCCTCTTCAAATGATCTTACTTGTAGCAGTGATCCTTCCCATGATCTCCTCTTGGTCCCATGAACGTCCTGTCTTTCCATGTGTTCTTAGCCAATGAGAAGGATTCCATAGAACTTTAACTTCCATTCCCTCCCCTGAAAACTTGTAAAGTGTTGCTTCTGCAAAGCATTTCATGCATCCATTCTGTAATGCACTAATGATGAGCATTTTCTTTTAAACCAGCTCTTGATGTGTCTAAGGAAGACTCTGGGCAAAGTGACCAACTGCCATGTTGCTGAGGAATTCTTGGTTCAAGTAGAGAATTTGTTCCTTTCCCATTACAGAAGCAAAGCAGAGAAGAGCAGAGCTGGAGAGGCCTGCCCTGTGTGTCCACCACAGCTGTCACTGTGATAGTTTTATAAGGGGACATTTTCATTTTAAAGGTAAAATGGCATTTGTGAAAATCCACCTGCACAGTTTTATAGTTACCCAATATACAGTTCTGCCCGCAATGACAGCTATGATACCAGGGTTTCATCTAATAAAGAACTTCAGACTATAGCGTACAAGTCAATTGTGCAAGCCCACGTGCAGTCAGAGAACTTTGGGCTCTCACATTGAAGGTGCTCACCAAAGGGTGGCTGAAAGGGGTGTACGTGGTGGTAAGGGTGGGCTTTTGTTTCTGCCCTCTGTTTTCATTCACTTGTGAATTTCTTTACTGTTTTTTCCCCAACCACCATTGTTCTTCCCACTCAATCTCATGAAGTTTTGTTTGTTTTGTTTTGTTTTGTTTTGTTTCCAGTAAGGGGGGGGAGGGGCAGGTTGGTGGTGGGATGGAAGACAGATGGGCAGCAGAGAAGATAGTTCATTCAGGGACTGAAAGAAATTGAGAGCCAAAGGTTTAGTCCGTGTGTAGCCACTTGTTAGAATAAAGAGGCAACTGAAGAGCATCGAGTTGCTGGTACCTTGGCTGCAGAAGGATCTCCAAGCTCACGATTTCACCTTTATCAGAAACAATTTCACTGTGGGTTATGTCCTTTAGCAACCCTGAAAACTTCACTGCTGCTTCCAAGCAAGAAGCAAAAGACAAAAGAGGCTGTCACGATCTGGATTCCAGGGCCCATCTTAGGGTCAGTCTGTGCTTGGACAGTCTCTTAGACTATCCTCATCTACACTGGGGATTGATCACCCGTCTGGAGGAAAGTCCCTGCAGGCACTCGATTGTACAAACCATTATGCTGCCTGCATGATATTTACGAAGGCATAAAGTTTGATTACTTAATTGAATGAAATGAGGGCATTCTGCATAATATTCAGTTACTAAGAAATTCTGTTGAATTCCATTCCTCCTTGCCTCCCCTGTCCTCCCCAGCATTCCAATTAATAATCAGCCAGGTGCCCTGCTAAGTCCTTGGGCTTCACCTAGGAATGAGAGACAGTAACTGCCCTGTATTTACTAGGGGCCCGTGGCATGCTTAATGATCACATGTGAGAAATGAACAAGTAAGCCTGTGAGATTGGAATGTAGAGTGTGTGAGGTGCAATCAGCCTTGGAGGGTAGACTGGATCAGATGGGAAAGGCTTTAATGCCCAGTAAGGGCATTTGTTTTGTCCTGAGGTCAGTGGGGAGTCCCTAAAGCTTCTTGATCGGGGAGTGACATAGTCATCTCCCTGCTTCAGGAATGTGACTGGCAGAAATATGGAAGCTGGGGAGAGATTGGCTACATACACGGCGACCCTGGAGGAGAGGGTTGTAACTGCCCAGGCAAGAGGCAGTAAGGGCCTGGGCTGGGCGGGAAGACTGCAGAACTGAATGCTTCTCCCTAAGCCTGATTCTGGTAACAGGGAATTGAGCTTATTCTTAGACAATGCAATATGTAAACCTATCCTGAGCAGGAGCTCTCACCCAATTGGGACAAATTACAACCTTTCTGGGCACAGTGAGGGGTTTGGATTAGAAGATCTCTAAGGGTCTGAAGCTTTAGCATCTACTTCTCCAAATTACCAGTATGTTGTGAATTAGCCTGGACAGCTTATAAATGGAATGTGTCCTGTCCCCCATCTTTCCCCCCATGCCATCCCCCCCAAATCACTGCAGGACAATAAGGTGTTCCACCATCTGAATCAGTGAGCCAGTGAAACTTGTGGACCACATGTGTCCCAAAGCTGCAAGACTGACGTAGACTGTTCCCCCTGTCTGAGAGGATGTAGCTGGCTGTGAGGTCATCAGGGAAGGTTCGTCCTCTTCTCAGGGATTTGAGCCATCCAGTAGTGTTTCAGAAAACGAGAGGCCTGACTGGACATTCTTAGGCCACCACTCTCAGATGGACTCCCTTGCCTAGTAAAGTTCTTATGTCAAATAACCTTCAGGCCTGCTGTGGGGACAGTGTTTCAACTATACAATTAACTAAAATGAATTTGACTGTCTTAAGATCTGCGGCATTCTATCCCCCTGAATTGTGTGATGTGAAAACTTTCTTTGTCATCCTATGTGGATTGCATGACTGTTGATTCTCCTGCTGCTCCTTCCCCAAATGCTCTCCACATCCTCAGAAAAGGAGACCTCCATTCAGGCCGTTTTATACCTGAAGAGCCAAGCTGTGCTATGCAGACCTGTACTGTATGCAGATAGCGTTTCCCTGTACAAATATGCAACATCTTCATCAGGAAGAGTGGACCTCCCGTCCTTGGTAACCTACTGTAGAATATACTGAATGACCCAGCAATCTCTGGGGTGTTGCCTTGTTCAAAAAATGAATGGAAAGTCTCCCCAAAGATGGAAGATAAATAAAAAGATGGAAAACCAGATTTGGTTTGTTTTTTTCTTTCGTTCAACAAGGATTAATTGAATATCTTCTGTGTGCCAGGCACTTACACCAGGAGCTAGGAGTAAAAAGAGTTCGTGACGCCCAAGGGAAAAGTACTCTTGTGAAAGGGGCCACGATTGCCATTTGCTGGGGAAAAGTACATGCACCAATCCATCAGCACAAAGACTTTTGTGGGAGGAAGAGGCACTGACGTTGAGGGTGTCTGAAAAGGCCTCCTCTAAGAGGCCAGAAATGGAATGTCATGTTCAGGGTAGAACAAGTAGGCCCAGAAGCCTAGACCATGGAATTCAGAGGCTCAGTGATGTGAAATCAGCCTGGAAAAATTAGGTAGGACCTTGAACACCAAACAGGACTGACTGTTATCCTGCAGATGATAGGGAGAGAGTGGCACAGTCAGGTCTGAGGTTTAATAAGAGCATGACTTTGATTTCTGGGAGGAGGGGGGAGAGGTTGGAGGTAGGGGAGCCAATCAAGAGGCAAGAATATGTGAAATCTCAAGAGTTGGGAGTGGCCTGGAAGCACATCCAGGCTGGCCTGCACCTGAACCCGAGCCCCCTCCAGAGGAATGTTCATCCGGGCTTGGTTTAAAATCCTCTAAGGAGGGGAAGCCACTTGGCCAGTGGGTGCCCTGCATCTCCTGCATCTCTCATCATGAGATAAAATGGGGATTGTCTCTTGCAAAGCAGCACCCGCCTGCACAAGGAAAGCACTGAGCCTGTTCAGCTCCGTGTGTCTGTAGCATTGAATTGGGCCATTTGGGAGTGTGCGAACAAGATCGGTTTCCCTGCCGACAGTCATGGGAAGGAGGGAGCTCCAAGCCAGGTGACCTGAAGCTAAAACAGGTGCCCAGCCCAGCCCTCCTCTGAATCTGAGCTGGGCTGGGTCAGGCATTACTTGTATCCCCAGAAATGACTCCTTGTGAGGCCTGTGGCTGAATACCATCACTGGGTAGATGATCTTGTGGCAATGAACCTCTCCAGAGTTAATTTAGGCTGGTCTTCAGAGCACAAACCTGTAGTCCTCACTGGGCCTCTACTTAGGGAGGACCCCAGGACTCCATGGGTCAGAATGGAGGCTCCAGAGCCATTCTTATTCCATGATGAGTTGACTTTGTTATGAGCGTGTTCCTCCTGACAAATGAATCAGTGCTGTGGCCCACTGTTAATTAAGCAGTCAGTTCCTAACCATTCCTGCACAGGCCGATTCAATTTCCTGATCAGTAAAGAGAAACTCTGTTGTACCTTAGCTAATATCTATTGGGACCTCTTTTGCCATGATTCTGTGTCCCAGAATGCTTTTTTCTCACCAAAAAGTATTTCTGTACTTGGGATCAGAAGGCTGAATAGAGAACCCATTGATAATGAACCATGAGACCCTTCTAAAGGATCCACTATAGAGTCAAGTCTGAATTCACCCTAATTTGGCTGCAACATATTCTTCTAAGCTCATTCCTCCTCATTCCCACTTGAGGAAAGGAAGATGACCCTCAAGCCCTCCATGCCTTTCTTACCTATCCTTCTGCTTTCATTCTTCCCAGTGTCTAGGAGGCTGCCTTGTACCTGCTGTCCCCTTGAAATTCTACCCGTCTTTGGAGGTCTTCAAGCAAAGGTTGGCTGGGTGGCCACCTGTCTGGTATATTGTAGTATGGTTTCTTGGGGTATCTATGAATTGAACGAGGTGGCCATAGAAGACTTATCCAACTCCAGGCCTGACCGAAATGCTATTTCCAATAAGAGCTCCTGATCACTTTCCTGCCCTCTTCCTCCTAGTAATTCTCATAGATAATTCTCATTCTCCCATTTGTTTCATACGGATCTCTGCCCCTCTACACCACACACTTTCTGAGCATCCAGTTTATCATGGAATCACCGTCAGTGCCTGGCACAAGGGTAAGCGCATAATCATCATGTTATTGAATATAAATAACAGCACAAAGAATTTCAAAAAGCATTTCAAGACAGGTGGTTTCCACACTGAAAAATCAAGGAATTGAGTTAATTTTATCTCCCTGATTCCTTGCTAGCTGGCTTCTGTCTGCCCCAGGGTGGTGTTTTTTACTGTTAGGATCTCTCGTGTCTTGAGGGGAACAGGATTTCTGAACCAGAAGTTAAAAGTCTATGCTGTGGATTCTTGATCTGTGCTGAACTGTAGAGAAAGCATTTATTTTGCAAGTCACATGCCCCTCTGTGTTCAGTAAAGCTGGAGGACTCTTCCTAAAAATCTCAGTCCCTCTAAGTTTTCTAAAACAGTATTTGCAATTCTGAGTTCAGGAGATAGTCATGGATTAGAAATTGGAGCCTCATCTTAGAAGAAAAACCAGCAATTTGTCCTTTAAAGTGAAACTAGCCACTTATACCAATTCAGGTTTTTTTTAATGGTGAAAGACTTCTGATTCCCATCCAACAAGAAACATCCTAAGGAGCTGTTATTTCCCAGTACTATGGAGGGCCAGTATAGAGGCAGGAAACAGCTAGGCAGTTGGACCGAAGAACGTATAAAGGAGAACAATGAAATTAGACCATGAAGACATGCTGTGTAGGACTTTAAATGCCAGACAGAGGACTTTGTGTTTTTGTCCTAGAGACTTGGAAATTTTCCATTTGAGTTGGTGACATTCAGGTCTAGGGCGGTCAGTGTAATGAGAAGAGCATTGACCTTGCCACTAGCTTTGTGGCCTTTGGTAAGACATTGAGCTACAGTTTTTTCAGCTGTAAAATGAGACATTATAGATACGCTGGTGTGCTAAGAGTGGGATGAACCCTTACCCAAAGTCATAGCCCTTCTCTGGACCTCAGTTTCTTCTTTAGTCGAATGAAAGCATTAGACTAGATAATCCAAAAAATCACTTCTGGCTGTAAATGGGTGATTCTGGATGCCAGGTTATGTATGCATTTCAACCTGAAACATAATTTTGTCTTTCTCAGGGAATTCCTTGAGCTTTGAAGGTTGTTATTTATAGAAACATTGAAAAGATTGGGAATGCATGTTAATATAATTAATGCAGCAAAGGCCAGAGTTGCCTCCACCCATGAAAAATGAATCACAAGACCTTCGCTGTCAAAGGGCAGATGAGGATGTAACAGGAAGAAGATTTCAAGTCAGCAGAACTGAGTTTGAATTGGATCCTATAACTACTCGTGTGAGTTTGAGCATGCCACTTACTTGCAGGGCCTCTCTTGCCCTATAACATGGAGTCGGTCGAAATCATTTCTCAAGTCCCTTCCCATTCTAATATTCCATGTTCTAAGACCTCTTCAAATTCTAATACTGCGTATGGTAAGGCCCTTTCCAGCTCTAAATCCTATGAGTTTAAATGCCGTATGTATTCTAGAATTTTAATGAAAATAGTAGGGCTCACTTGGAGACCCAGTTAGGACCACTAGAGGGTACTGTGTTACAGTGAGTGATTAAGAGACCATTCCCAGTCCATAAACGTGTGGGCTGGTGTAAATGAACCCTGGTGGGACAGCACACGTTGCTGAAAGCTGACCTTTCTTGGCAAGCTTTCACCTGAGACCATGATCGATGCCCAGCTTGCCTAGTCTAGCCTTGGTCAAAGGAATTCAGTAATCCTTGGAAACAGCCAACAGGATCTGCCTTGGGTTCAGTTTGATTCAACAAGGATTTGTTAAACTTCTACAACATGCTGGGCCCTTTGCTAGATGCAGGAGACACTGAGGCAAATGCCTGCCTTCCAGGGGCTTCAGTTCTGCATGTACTTCTTGTTGTAATGGACAGCATAGGGTGCATCGGTTGAAATTGAGTTTACTTGCCCCAGAATTCACACAGAACTTTCTGCTTCTCATATATTAGTTACACTGAACCTTGTGGACCAGACCCAGGTTTTCATATACATAGAGGGTTCAGTCTCTCAGTGAGAAACTCCCTCCACCGATAACTATCTGTGTCTCTCTCCTGGTGTACATATTTCGAGTTGCCTATGGCAATGAGGAATCAATTGACTTGCCCATGGTCGCATAGCCAGTATGTGTCAGAGATGGAACTTGAACCAGGTCTTCCTGTTGCCTAGGCCAGCTCTCTACCCACCGTACCATGCCATCTCTCCTCTTACAATTGTTGAATAAGGGGCTGCCCCTGTGATTTCAGTAGTATAGGACCTACCACATGAGAAAGTTCCCTCTACCAGTGTAGGTCAGCCTTTCTTGCCTTTCTTAGAAAATTAGTCTTTGTGGCTTGTTAAGAACTCAAGCCCAGTATCCATCTGCCAGCATGAATCAGAGGAAGGTCTTGAACCCAGCTCTTTCTGGCTTTGAGATCAGTTCTCTAGATGCTAAACCATGATGTAGCTCACTTATAATTATGCAGCCCCAATTTTATAAATAAGAGAAAGTGAGTCCCAGGGCAGTGGAGGAACTTGCCCAAATCTGGGTGTCCTGCCTCCCAATCCAACTCTCTTCCCATGACACCATGTTGCCTACTCATCACTTACCAGGTGCTCTGTTATTTTATGGTAATTTGTGGATGACTGGACTCTAGGAGACAGTCAGACCCATCAGAACAGGGCCCCTGTTATCAAGTCTTTCATTTTTAAATTTCTCCCTTCAGCTAGAGCTTCTGCTGCTTAATAAGTGTCTGTTTAGTTGACTTTTAAACACGATGGCCAGTCGTGAGATGGGCTGACCCTGCTCGCTCGTAATATAGAGCCTAATCATAAGAGCCCACTTTCGGATGGTGCTTTAAGGTTCTTAAAAAGTACTTTCACTGTGTGTACGTAATGTACTTCATAAGCCTAAAAGCGATAGATGTTGATTCTTATTATCTCAGTGTCCACTTGGCACGAGGGAAAGAATGTTTGATTTGGAGTGAGAGGACGTGGGTTCAAATGATGACACTGAATGATCTCGAGGCAAGTCACAACCTCTCTGAAACTGTGTCTCCTCATCTTTAAAAAACAAACAAGCAAACCCAAGCATTTGTTATGTACCAGGCACTGTGCTAAGTATTTTTGTAAATAATATCTCGTTTCATCCTTACCCCTGTGAGGTAGATGCTGTGTTGGTAACCAAAAATGGGCTCCTTAGCACTTAGTCAACAAGTGCCCTTGACTAGTTTGGCTTTTTCCCCTGAACTGAATGCTGTTTCTATGTTGGATTGAAGTAAGCTTGTCGGCCCCTTCACCTTGCTTCCCTTGCTTAAGCTGACCAAAAGAACCTGTGCTTTCCCTGGAATACCTTACACCCCCGCAGAAGCCGGATGGTTAAAAACAGCTTCCATTGGAGCCAGAGGCTGCTACAGCTACACCCACAGCTGAAGCTGAAGCAGGAGCTGCCAGTAGCAGAGCTGACCTATGGGAGGAAGCTGAACAAGGACTTGAGGCCAGTGGGTAATCTTTTTACCATAGAGGGGGAAGCATGATTTTGTTTTACACCATCATGCTTCTCTGTAGCCTCCTGGTTACTCTTGTGAGGCGGACTTATTGGGCCAGGAAGCTTTTGATCAATATGTCAAAATGGGGATGCTGGTTCATGGGTTGGTTACTGTAGAGCCTAAATATATGCTTTGATTCTTCTGCCTCTTATCTTGAGAATTTCTTATATCTGGTGGTTCTAAACCTTTCAGACATATATATGATCCTCTTTGAAATTATAAACTCTGCCCTCCTAATACAGATGCTATTGTTATCCGTGTCTTACAGCACTTAGCACAGGCCTGGTATGCAGTAGGTGCTTCATGAATGTTTACTGATTCATTATTGATAGGTGAAAACACTGAGGCGGACAGAGGGTCACGTAGTTACGAAGTGTCTGAGGTCAAATTTGAACTTGGGGTCTTCCTGACTCCTAGTTGAGGGCTTTATCCACTGCCAACCTAGCTGCTTCTGCAAAATGGTGGCGTAGAGGAGGGGGCGGAGGGCAGTGAACAAGTTCACCTTTAAGGTCCTTTCCAGCTCCTGTCATCCTTCATTCCATGATGCTTACAATAATCCTTCTAGGCAAGTATGTAAGAGATGAGGAAGCTGAATCCCAGTGGCTTACATGTCTTTCCCATGGTCACACAACTGGTAGTGGCCAGAGCTTTCCCCTTGCAGCAGAGATGCATCAGAGAGCCAAATGGAAATAGCTGGAACCATGGCTTCTGTACCGGGTTCTGATACTAACGTAGCTTTGACGTGAACTTTGAGGACACTAATCCTAGCTCCTCCGCTCAGATGAGTCAAGCCGCCAGAGTTTAGCTACATCTTATTCTTAGAGTTCAGAGGTACCCCTGAGGGGCCAGGGGATTTCCCTTTATGCTTTTGGCTTTGGGAGCTTCCCTACCAAGGCTCTCAGCTAAGAACTATTTTATCAGCCTGCCTTACATAGCTGGGGTTGTTGACGGGTTTTTGTTTTTTTTTTTTTAATGAGTATCCACTAATAATCTCTGCCACCCTTGCTAGGTTCCTTGGGGAAGATCCTCTCCCTGGCCAACACTTTCCTCCTCTATTAAATGAGGTTGGACTCTATGTGCTCTGAGAGCCCTTCCAGATCAGACATGCTGTGGTTTCATTGTAAATTTTAGATCATTTTATAACTCCAAGGTCCCTTTTAGCTGAAGCCCAGAACGGGGTGTGGCAGTACAGCTCGGAAAATCAATTCAGTTGTCACTCCCTCCAAAAGATGCTGCTTTTCTAAAGTGTGGCAGAATTAAAGTCCATTGAATTTAATTGAATTTAAATCGGAGTCCGTACAGGGATTTGAACCAGAAAGCTCTTCTTCCTCCCTGACTGAGTTCAGACAATCTCCTAAGTTCTGCTTAATCTTGGTGCATTCTGTGTATCTGATGGTGAAACTAGACTCATAAATGTATCCACTTCCCAAATCGTATTCCGTCCTGATCATGCCTTGGATAACTCAAGAGTCTTAAATTTAGAGCCAGCGGGGACCTTAGAGGTCAGCCACTTCAATCATCTCATTTGACAGGTGGAGAAACGGAGGTCCAGAGAGATTGTATCTTGCCCATGGACCCACTGCTTCTATTCAGCTCAAAAAACATTTATTAACCATCTGCTTTCACAAATATCTGTGAGAAAGATAGAAAGAATGGAAAACAACACAGTGTCTGTGTGTTGGTAACCAAAAATGGGCTCCTTAGCACTTAGTCAACAAGTGCCTTTGACTAGTTTGGCTTTTTCCCCCTGAACTGAATGCTGTTTGTATGTTGGACTGGAGTAAGCTTGTCGGCCCCTTCACCTTGCTTCCCTTGCTTAAGCTGACCAAAAGAACCTGTGCTTTCCCTGGAATACCTTACACCCCCCGCAGAAGCCGGATGGTTAAAAACAGCTTCTGTTGGAGCCAGAGGCTGCTACAGCCACAGCCGAAGCTGAAGCAGGAGCTGCCGGTAGCAGAGCTGACCTATGGGAGGAAGCTGAACAAGGACTTGAGGCCAGTGGGTAATCTTTTTACCATAGAGGGGAAGCATGTATATGATTTTGCTGTACACCATCATGCTTCTCTGTGGCCTCCTGGTTACTCTTGTGAGGTGGACTTATTGGGCCTGGAAGCTTTTGATCAATATATCAGAATGGGGATGCTGGTTCATGGGTTGGTTACTGTGGAGCCTAAATATATGCTTTGATTCTTCTGCCTCCTACTTTGAGAGTTTCTTATATCCGGCGGTTCCGAACCTTTCAGACATATATATGATCCTCTTTGAAATTATAAACTCTGCCCTCCTAATACAGTCTGCCTTGCTTTGAAGCAGCTGATGGCATAGAGGTGGAGGACTGTACCTAGAGTCAGAAAGACCTGAGTTCAAATCCTTCCTCAGACACTTGTTAGCTGTGTTACCCTGAGCAAGAGACTTAATCTCTGTTTGCTTCAGTTTCCTCACCTATGAGGTAATAGTAGTACCTACCTCCCAAGGTGGTTTTTAGATTAACTGCGCACAGTGCCTGGCACATACTTGCTTCCTTCCTCCTTTCCTTCCTTTCTTCCTTTTTCCTTCCTTGAGAAACTTACAATCCAAGATAGCGCGTTGTAGTGAAAAGAGCCCTGGCTTTTGGAGTCAGGAGCCCTGGGTTTGAGTCCAGGCTCTGATACATGCCAGCTGCATGACTTTGGCAAGCTAGTTCATATCTTGGAGTCCAGATTTCATTGTCCTGCAATGGGAATGGGGATGGTCTCCTACCTCCCCTTCAGCATGAAAATCCTACAATCACAGAAGAGATAAGCATTTCACATCCCTGCCTTTTGATGGCAAGGTGAGGGGCTAAGGGTATGGAGTACTGCCTACACTATCAGATGTGATCAAGGCATAAATAAGATTTGGTTGACTCCTTTTTTTCCTCTTTCGTTACAAGGAAAGATTACAAAGGACAAGAAATATCTGGAAATTACTGTGATGTAAAGGAAAAGTTGTTAATAAAAAAATTTAATCCTGTAAAGTTTTGGTTTGAACTTATGATTTCATCAACATGAGAAACTCCCCTGGTAGACACTCCCTTCACTGATACAGATCATCGATACGGCTAAGATTTAGAATCTTAGGAAGTAGCCTGGCACACAGGTTCTAAGGGATTTGCCCTTGTCCAACCAGCCAGGGCAGACTTGAATCCAGGCCTTCCTGACTTCAAAGGCAGCCTTCTCTGTAACATGCTGCCTCCTCTGCCAGCGATCCTGCGATGTGATATAAGGTAGAAAGTCACGAGGGTTAAAGAAAAGATCGAGACAAAATGCTCTAGGAAAAACTGTAGGCTGTCATAGCCAGCTCCATTTCTCTAAGCCAAAGCCCTTTCCCCACTCGGAAAATCCCTAAGTGATGACAGTAACTTTTTCCCCTCACTGGCTAAACACAGCCTATGTTTCTGTCACGAGCTGAGGACAGGAAAATAAACCACACCCTGGCCAGACCTGTTTCTCCGGCAAGAATCAAGCAGCCAACACACTCCTCTTGCAGCCCTGTGGAGGAGATCAGACCTTTGTCTTCCTGAAAGGGCAGATCTGAGAAGGAAGGGGACCCCCATGGGCACGATAATAGTTCACAGCAGCCCCTCAAACTAGATAGCATGAGTATTCTCTCCCTTTTACAGATGAGGAAGCAGGCCTTGATTTCTCCATTGACCAGGAGGAAAGGCAGTGCAGGTGTGTGGGAGGGGAGAGGTGTGCATTACACGTTCCCCCAATACTTGACAGAACATCATTGATTAGGGAAAATTCTTTGTACTCTAGAGTAAGAAAACTGCGTGTGAGCCCCACAACATGGCCACGCTAGGAAGACCGTGGTCTCTGATTGAGTAGGAACGCTTTCCATGAGCCGAGTTTAAAATGAAGAAGGGAGTCATCCATGAGGGGGTGAGATGCAGGATTGTGATACAGGAGGAGGATCTGAGAAAGCAGAAAACGGCAGCCATGTTCCGAGCTCTGGCATCCTTCCTGGAGTTTGCTAATGATGGCAAGAGCTGAGGCTCCACGTTTCAGAGTTCTTTCTGTATCGATACCGAGAAGCTACAGCCACTGAGACTCCGCCAAGGCGCAGGGGCTGCTTTGTACCCTTATTTCTACAACCCTTGTGTAAATGAACTAATGGGGTGCTCTTCTGCTGTGTGAAGAAACCAAGAGGCTAACTGGGGCATTAACCAGTTTTTTGAGGTTGATTAACGTTTGGGAATGGGTGCCCGGAATGTTTCCTACCTGATCCAGTCCCCTGTTATTTACTTAGCTGATACTGATTTTGTAAATGTCTCAGATTTCATGAACCATCTGGTTCAAGGCCAGGGCTCTGTCCACTGTGTCACCAAGCTGCCCCACAATAGGTTGTTTTATGATTGGGAGGAAGGGAGGAGCAGGGGGAGAGGGGATAGGACAGTGTCATGGCCAGACCCAAACTGGTCTCCTGGCTCTAAGACTTGAATGCTTTTTTTTTTCACTTTATTTTTATTATTATTTAGTTTTTATTTATTTTTCATTTTCAACATTCACTTTTGTAAGATTTTGAGATCTAAATTTTCCCCCCACCCCCCTCCCCAAGATGGCAAGCAATCTGATATAGGCTCTACATGTACAATCGTATTAAACACATTTCCACATTGGTTGTGTTGTGAAAGAAGAATCAGAACAAAAGGGGAAAACCACGAAAAAGAAAGAACAAAAAAGAAAAAGAAAATAGTCTGCTTCCATTTACGTTCAGACTCCATAGTTCTTTCTCTGCAAGTGGATGGCATTTCCTGTCATGAGTCTTGTGGAGTTGCAAGACTTGAGTTCTTTCCCCTCTCTCCTCTCACATGCTGCCTGGGTTTTGGTTTATAGCTGTCCCGGCTCATGATCAGAGAACTGAACTCTATGTCTTGGCAGAATTTTAGTGTCGGGAGGGACCTTGGAGTTCACCTAATTCAGCCCTCTGATTGGATGACAGTTACACTTTCTTACAGAGGAGAGTGCTGAGGATTTAAAGGGATCTTCCCTTAGGGTCCGTCGTACCTCCTTAGGGACCTGAGTATGGGGCATTGCTAGCACCCTCTGGGGGTTTGCCCCACCCAGCCAAGCCCTAGCAACCTTGACCTGAGGCCTACTTCCTTCTCTTTAAGGTTGGGAGATGATTAGAGTCATGGATTTCCTCAAGCTGGAAAGCAGGCTAGTCCCTCATTTTACTGAGAAGGAAATGGCTACCCTGAGGGGGAAGTCGTTTTCCCTGAGTTACAGTGAGAGTTAAAGGTAGATTCCAATCCCAGAAGAGCTGGGCTATTAGAAGGGGAACCAAAGCCAGGACTCAGGCCTAGTGGGGGAAGGTAGGGAAGATTCTGGATGGAGTACAGAGAGTGCTGGGTGTGGAGTCAAAGGCCCTAGCCATTAAGCAGAAGATGCAGGATTCAAATCCAGGGTTCTGGACTCTAAATCCAGCTGTCTATTTATGACTTACTAGCCCTGTTACCTTAGGTCACGCTCCTCTTTCTAGGCCTCAGTTTCCTCATCTCAATTTAAATCATTCAATTTAGCACATATTACCAGGGCTATTCCATGCCAGGTGCCATACAAAATGCTGGAAATAAAGAGGGAGCCAGCCTCTTACTGGAATGTCTAAGGTCCCTTCCATTTCTAAACCCCTCTGATAACGTGTAAGTTCAGGGGTTATAATACATAATGATATATGATAAATGATGTCAGATGCACACAGGACAAGCACCCCTAAGTGCCAAGCTTGTGCTAAGGGCTTACAGATATAAAGAAAAGCAAAAACCGCCCCTGCCCTTGGGGAGCTTGTGGTCTAATGGGAGAAACTACATGCAAACAGCTATGTACATGTAAGATAGATATTAATAATACAAACTCATGTTAATTCAAGAATTTATAGAGTATTCCCCTACAAAGAGGTGACATGGAGTCAGGAGACCCAGGTTCAAATTTTGGCTCTGACTCTTACCTGTAACGTACAGTCATAATTAGCCATACCTATTATCATAGGATACTAGAACAAGAAGGGACCTAGAACTCATGGAGTCCAACCCCTTCATTTTACCGATGAGGAAAGTGAGGCCCACAAAGAATGGCATGCTTTGCATAGCTTCTCACCTAAGCACAGTCAAGAATCAAAAGTGGAGGGGCTTTGAGATCTTATTTTAATCGATATATTTTAGTATTACATCACCTTCACTTCCAAGTACGCCTCTCCCCACTCCACCCAGTAACATAAACAATGTTTTATGTCCCTGGTAACAAAGGTTTTAAAAGAAAGGGACAAACAGCAATTCAGAAAAATCAACCCATTTCTGATGGCATATGGAATATTCAAGGAAAAGAGTGAGAGACATTTTCTCAACTCTTCTTCAAGGCCAAGCTTGGTCATTATCATTTCCAGGGAAACTTTTTTTAAATAAATTTTTATTGCTACCTTTTGTTTTAACACTGCCCGTGTTTCCCCATGAATCCTCCTCCCAGAGAGCAATCACTTATACCAAAATAAAAGGGAGGAAGAAAACCATTCAGCAAAAATAACCAATGTATAGGAAAAAAAAAATCTGACATGAGATATAGAGTATGGTTCACCACCTTGGCAAAGGGCAGGACAAGGCACTCTGCAGCCAAGCTCAGCCATTGGACTTGGGCAGTTACAGATTCTGTGGTGAGGTTGTTAGCGTCTTCATTTACATAGTTGTTTTCCTGGTTCTGCTCACTTCACCTTGCTTCATGGGAGTCTTCCCATGCTCCTTCATAATCGTCATATTCATTGTTTGTTCCTGGGTCCTTTCATTCATGTGTCACCACTCGGTTTAGCCATTTTCCAATTCACAGACATCAACTTTGTTTCCCATTCTTTGTTATCACACACACACACACACACACACACACACACACACACACACACACGCACGCACACACGCACGCACACACGCACACACGCACACAGCCAATATGACTGTTTTGGTACATAGGGGCATTTTCTGTTTGTGATCTTTTTGTGATAATGCCTAGCAGTGGAATTTTTGGGCCAGAGAGTGCAAACATTAGTCACTTGGAAGAATTGACTTTTAAGGGCAGATTTGCCCATGTGTGACCTGAGAGAAATCATCATTAAGCTTCTTCAGTTTCCTTATCTGGGAAGCGGGCACAAGAACTTGAATCTACCCTTGGTTCCAGCTCTGCTTTAACCTCAGTCTCCTGCCTTCTAGGCCTGGCCACTTGTTACCAAGGCAGACTGACCGCTGTCTCTCCTGTTAGGTGAGGGCCAGACCTGACCCCAAGGAGATCCTTTGGGCCCCAGAGGATCTGGCCCTATGGCCTATGGGCAACAACCCCACAATCCAGGCATCATTTATTGAGAGGAGTAAGAATTAAGTAAGCTGTTTCTACTCAAAAATAGACCCATGACTTCATAGTGCACCTTTAATGGGGACTGGCAGGCACTGGGCACAAATTGGCTTAACTGCTTCCAACAGTAATATTGATGAGTCCCATCTCATCTTCCTTCCTTCCTTCCTTCCTCATCAGATGGGATGAGATCATCTGGAAGGCTAGTCCAGACCCTCATCAGACAGTTTTGTGCAAAGCATTCAGATGAGAATTTCTCACTCTTCAGAGAAGAAAAGAAGAGGGGAGGGCAGCCCTGGGGTTGGCTCAGAGAGTTACAAATCCTTTTAACTCTCCCTCTTAATGCCTCTCTTCTCCAACCTGTCCTAGATGTTTTGACCTACAGTACCCTCCTCCCCAGGCCCTCCTTACCTCTCACCTGGATCATTTCAACAGCTTCCAAGTTGTCCTCCCTCCAGGACACTGAATGCTCCCTTTGACCACCATCCTACTTTAGGTCCTTGTTACTTCTTGCCTCTTTCTAGGGCCACCAATTTGAATCCACCCTACACACAGATGCCCTAAATGCAGCATGTTCTATCACATTATTCCCTGTTAAATGCTTTAGGAGTCCCCAATACCTGCTGATGTCCCAATTCCTTGGTACAGCATTCAAAGTCTTCCCCACACCCTGACCCCAGACAACACACCCATCCAGCCAATCCCTCTCCTTCTTGCCGGCCTCAGGGGGGCCATCTCTAGTTGATCTCTCTCCTTCTTGCTGGCTTCTCCAGCAAGATCTATAACTTGCCACTGGACCCAGATGGTGCTGAGGAAGAAAGTGAGGCTGGTGACTTTGCATAGCCCTGCCTCACTTAAATCCAACTCACGTGCAAGTCGTGCATCACCTTCCTGATGTCATGGTCCTCTTGGAGAAGGAAGGACAACCAACAAGCCAGACAGATCCTCCGCTATCCCACCTCTCTGTCTTAGTTCACACTCTGCAACACTCAGTTGACATCCTTCCTGTCCTTGGAGGCATGGGAGATGGATCCTCCGCCCCTTCTGGGTGTCCCCTTCCTTCTCTGTTAAGTGAGAGGCCAGGCTAGATGCCCTCCAAAGTTGCTTCTAATAACTCAATGAGTCCATCATGTCCCAGCCACAAGGAACACAAGTGGAACCTGACAGAATCAGAGAATGTCAGAGATGGAAGGAAGTTCAGAGGACAGCTGATCCAGCCCTGCCCTGAGTAAGAATCTCTGCTGCCCACATCATGGACAGGAGGTGGTGCGGCCTGGGTATGGAGGCCCAGAGAGAGCCCCGGGCAGACGTGGGCTCTTCTTAGGGACTTCTTCATGTCAAGCCTAACTTGCCTCTGTTCCTTTTACCCATCCTCCTCAGCTCTGCCCTGTGTGGCCAAGGAGAAGCCTAAGCCTCCCCCACAGGACAGTCCTTCAGCTACTTGGAGTCAGCAATTCTGTCCCCGGAGCCTTCCCTTCTGCCACAGTCCTCATGGGGGTCCTTCACTGTCCTCACTGCCCCCTGGATCTCCCACTCACTCCCTGTGGGACCCTGGATCTCTCTGAACCTGTTTTCTTGGATAAAGAAACCTGTGAGATGAAGGAGGTAAGTGCTAGACTCCGAGCTAGGAAGACCTAGATTCAAATCCTGACTCAGACACTTACTAGCTTTGTGAGGCAAGGAAAGTGACCACTCTGAGTACCTCAGTTTCCTCATCTGTAAAAAGGAGATAATAAGCATTTTTGGTGGGAGGACCAAAGGAGATGATGAATGTAAAGCAGTTGGGAGCCCTCCAAACACCACACAAATGTGAGTTATTGCTTAATCTAAATTATTATTATCATCACTAGATGACTTTTTATGTCCCCACCATAGGGTCCCATGGACTCCCCAACTTACCCTTATCCTTGCTAGGGCCCAGGAAAGAGCTGCATATGCCTCAAGGGAACTTCAGAAGGAGAAAAGGACTTCATCCATTGAGGGACTGTGAGTTTCCCCTTTGCTATATGTGATCTCATGGCTAGAGCTCATTTTCTCTGTACTGTATCATTCCTTGTGGGAGAGGATGCCCTAGGGGGGTGGGAAACCTGTGACCTCAAGGCCACATGTGGCCTTCTAGGTCCTTGGGTGCAGCCTTTTGACTGAATCCAAATTTTCTAGAGCAAATCTTTTTATTAAGGGGATTTGTTCTGTGAAGTTTGGATTCAGTCAGAGGGCCGCCCTTGAGGGCCTAGATCACCACATGTGACCTCAAGGCCACAGGTTTCCCACTCCTGCTCTTGGGGGGGATGTTTTTTGTCTTGAACTCCCTTACTAGACCATCTCAGTAAATAAGCCTTTTAGAAAACTAATCAACTCTGGCTGGCTAATTGATAATCAATGAAAACCACACTATATGGAGGCTTGTGAACATCACCTCTAGGACCCCAAGGAGGCAAGCCACATTCTGAGGACCCAACCTGTCAAAGCACATGGGAGATAGAAAGTCGTCCAAGGGGGAGTGCTCAGCACAGATGAGGAAAATGAGATTCGGAGAGGTCAAGTGTTATGCTCCAAGTCGTACAGGAGCATTGCTAGGCTCTGAACCCAGGCCCTCTGACTCCAAATCCATTTGCTCTCCTCTTCCTGGTGTTATTTCCATCAGGAGGGCTCTTCCCTCAGAACTGTGGCACGTCTGACTTGTCTTCAAAGGCAATCATTATTTATTTACAATCAGATCTTCACTTCAACCCAGGTTACCTAACTGTGGGAGGCGTGATTCAGTTACCATGTAGAGAAACAGTGGGGCTGGACACGCAGGAATTTGCTTAGGGGAGTGCAAGGGTGGATAATAGAGCCTGAAATAAAATACAGTTTACTGGTTTGGGGTCTTTGATTCATGAAGCACCAGCTTTCCAAGAGAGAGGTTGGTGAAACTGCCTCCTGTTAGTATCTGCTGTGGTTCCAAGCCATAATCTGGCTCCTACCTATTTTAACATGCGGATTACACATGACTCACCCTAAGGAGCCTTATCATGAAACTCACAGGTGAAACCTCCTCCTCCATGCGTTGTCTCCCTCTGCCCTCTTTAGGAGGAGAGACTGACTCAATTTCCTATTCGTATCTCTAGTGCTTAGCTCTGGGCTTGGCACATAGTAAGCATTCAGTAATTACTCATTCAGTCATTCATGACAGTCCAGTAGTACCTAAATTAATTTGCTTATTCATTGCCATGCCAATCAAACTACCAAAGAATTGAAGCTAAAAAAAAACAATAGCAAAATTTATCAGAAGGAACAAAAGGAAATCTCAAGGGGAATAATGAAGAAAAACAAGTGGGAGGAAATGAAGACTAGCAAGACTAGAACTCAAACTATACTAGAAAGTAGTAATGGGACTGGGCAAGAAATAGAGGTCGATCAGTGGAAAGGATTAGGTCCACAATATACAGAAGTAAATGAGCCCCAAAGGTGGCAGCTCATTAACAGACAGCTGTAATGTTTAGCAGAAACTAGATCTAAACCAATGTCTCACACTGTCTATCCAGATACGCTCCAAATGAGAACTGTCGGGGCAGCTAAGTGGCACAGTGAGTAGAGCACCAGCCCTGGAATCAGGAGGACCTGAGTTCAAATCTGGCCTCAGACACTTGACACACTAGCTGTGTGACCTTGGGCAAGTCACTTAACCCTAATTGCCCTGCCTTCCCCCCTCAAAAAAAAAAAGGAACAAATGAGAACTGTCCAAGACATCATAAACAAACTAGAGGAGAATGGAGGGAGGGGTGTCTATGTTTGGTTCATAACCAAAAAGAGAGACAGACAAGCAGTGGGAGAAGAGGGGTATCAAGGAAGGTAAAACAGACAATTTTGATTGCATAAAAAGGTTTTGCCCAAACAAAACCAATGCAACTAAAATTAGAAGAGAAGCAAGTAAATAGGGGAAAAAACTTCTTTGTTGCTAGTTTCTCTGATAAAGGTTTCATTTCTAACCTATATAGGGAACTGATTCAAATTTATAAAAATAAGAACCATTCTCCAGTTGATAAATGATCACAGGATAGGAACAGGCAATTTTTAGAGGAAAAAAAATCAAAGCTATCAATAGCCATATTTTTAAAAAATGCTCTAAATCACTAATAATTAGAGAAATACAAATTAAAACAACTCTCAGATTCCATTTTACACCCCTCAGATTGGCAAACTTGACCAAAAAAAAAAAAAGGAAAATGATACATGCTAAAGGGGCTGCAGGGGAAAAATACATTAATGCATTGTTGGTGGAGCTGGGAACTGGTCCAGCCATTCTGGAAAGTAATTTGGAACTGTGCCCAAAAATCTATTAAACTGTGTGATACCACTACTAAGTCTATATATCCCAAAGAGACCAAAGAAAGAGGAAAAAGACCTAAATGTTCAAAATAGCAGTTCTGTTTGTGGTGACAAATAATTGGAAATTGAGGGGATGCCCATCAATTGACAGAACAAGTGAAGGTATATTAAGGTGATTGAATACTATTGTGAGAAAGTGAATAGTTTCAGAAAAACCGGGAAGACTTGTGTGAATTAATAGAGAGAAGTGGGCAGACCCAGAACAGTTCCTACAATAACAACAATATGGTAAAGACAAACAACTTTGAAAGACTTAGGAACTTTGAGCAACTCAATGACCAAACACAGTCCAGAGGATTCATCGTGTGACAAGCCACCCACTTCCTGAGAGAGGAGGGATGGCCTCAGCATGGACTAAAACATGACTTTTTTGGACATGGCCAATGAGGGAATTTGTTTTTCTTGACTACAGTTTTCTATAAGAGGGATTTTGTTTTTTCTCATTTTCTCAATTGAGAGTGGGGCAGGTGGAGGATGGAAGGGAGAGAAAGTGGATCTTTGTTTGTAAAAAAAGATAATATTAAAAAATACCTGTTGACAAAACATATTTTATCCTGCCAAGTGGAATGTAAACACTTTGAGAGCAGAGAATAATTTTTATTTTGTCTTAGTATTCTCAGCTTGCTGTGAAGTGTTTTATACATAGTTGGTGCCGAATAAATGTTTATTGGACCAGATTGAATTAGGCTGGATTGGCTTAGATTGGATTCCTACAGCAGGAGTGGGGAACCTGTCTTAGTGGTTTAGCAGCATTGTTACCCAGCTCCTTACAGAGATGATAGACTCAATATTCATAATGTTTTGGTGCAGTTTTGGACATGGGAAGGTGGGAATTTGTTTTTTTTGGTTCTAAATATTACCTGTCAATAAGGTTGTGGCTGTTTTTGTATGTTTTGTTTTCCAGTGAGGACAGGGAGAGAAAATAAATGGCTAATTGACAAAAATTAATTAAAAAAAAGTTTACCAGCAGGGACTCCAAAGGTCATCTAATTCAATTCTTTCTTTTACAGAGCCTAGAAAGGGCAAGTGACTTGTCCAAAGTCACATAGTAAGAAAGTTGCAAAATGGATACCAGGCTTCCTGACCCTCATCTAGGGCTTTTCCACCTTCACCACAATTCTCCCCAACGTAGAGCTTCTCTGAGGAATCTCAGAGTCCAGCGAGTCCAAGCTGCTCATTTTCCCTACGCAGAAACAGAGGCTCCAAGAAGTAAAAAGTATTTGAAGGCTTGGCATGTGGAAGAAGGATTCCATTTATTTTGCTTGCTCCAGGGGCAGGACTAGAAGCAGTGGTGGGAGATGGGCACTGCCTGGAGGCAGGATTCATTCGGCTCCATATGAAGACAACTCCCTAAGCATTGATTGATCCCATCAAGAAGCCCCCCAGGCCAAGAAACAGGCAGGTGCTGGGCTCAATTCATCAGAAGCCTCCAAGGATAATATGACCCCCATTTATTTACTTGACATACTGTCTGGAGGATTCTTGTTCAGGGGCGGCTTGAATGGAGGGACCTCTGAGGTCTCATCAGGCCCAGCCAGTCCCTGAGAGCCTCTTCCAGGGAACTCTACATTCTAGGATCCAGGCCCCAGCCCAGGGGGTTTCCATGTGCAAATAAATGAACCTGAGGTGAGTCACACCTTTCTTGGGGGAGGCGACCAAACCCACTAGACCTCTTCTGCTGCATGTAGTCACTGGGCTGGGTGTAATAGGATCTCTCAGAGGTAACTAGGCAAAAGAGAAAGAACACAGTCTCCTCCACTCCATGCTCCCCATGTAAAGCGTTCAGAAGAAGCCACTTCCTGGGCTGCTCCCTGCTCCCTCTCTCCTCCCCCAACCTCCCCATCTTAAACCTCCTCAAATGTTGTTCCCTGAATTGACACAAAGATATGACTTAAGGAAAGGCCCAGGGGGAGAAAAATGTCCTGGATACAGGATGATTTCAATACAAAAGCACAGAATTCTGGAGCTGAAAGGAATCTGGGTGTCCCAGCCTCAGACACCTGGGCCAACCCCTAGTCAACAGTTCTCTGTACTGTGACCCTCCCCAGGAGGTCATCTGTCCAGCCTTTATCTGAAGACCTCTAGGACTTCAAAGGCAGCCCATTTCAGAGTGAACAGAGCCCTGAACCCTATTAATCAATTAATAATTAACTCTTAACTATCATTTTAATTAATACTTAAATCTTAATTAATTTGATTGATTCTTATTTCTTTTCACAAATGCAATTCACGAAGTCTGAGCAGCAGCTGCAAATCAGTTTGAGAAATGTGTCTGGAATGACGATAGAAACGCCGATGGTTTAACACCCCAGACTAATGTAAAGCTTGAAGAGGTCAGCGTTGGTGGGCCAGGTGCTGCGTGCTGCTCCCATTAATGTCTTCAGCTGCACAAGGATTTGATGATCGTCCCATCACCTCACAGGATCCTCCCCACAATGCTGGGAACAGGTGCTGCCATCATCCTCATTTTACAGATGAGAAAACCGAGGCTGGGAAGGGAAGTGACTTGCCCAGGGATGTACTGCTTGGACACATCTGAAGCAGGGTTTGAACCCAGGTATTCCTGACTCCACATCCAGCACTTTACCCTTTAGTCTGTGCTGCTTCTCTGTCTGGATAACCTGGAACATCATTTTTCCTCTCTGGGCCTCAGTTTCCTCATTTGTAAAATAAGGGAATGGGACCAGAAGATCTCTCATGGCCCCTCTGGCTCTAACAGAGGATGGACCAGCAAGTCATTACCTTCCTGGGCCCTGAAATCTAGTTGACCGTCTGGATGAAGAGGGGCGAGAGAAAGGTCCTGTGGGGCCCCATGTTCGGGGCCTTGAGTGCCAGGATCATGAGGGCAGACACCATCCTGTAAGCAGTGGGGAGGTATTGGAGTTCTGAGCAGGGGAGTAACCTGGTGCAAAGCAAGGGGCTCTTCCTGGGAGTCTTCAGGTAGAAGCTGGAAGCCCCCTGGCCTGGTCCATTCATTGGACTGGGGACTCCTTCTCAGATTGTGTAACCCTTCCCTTTCCCCCATCTTCCCTCCTTCCCCCACTGGTGCCCCAGGCTCCTGCCCCCTGCCAGTGTCCCCTGCCCTTCCCCTCTCTGTATCACCTCCCCTGATTCAATGTAAGGTCTTGAAGTCCAGGACCTGTTCACTTTTGTATTTGTGACCTGGCTCCCACCCAAGCTGGGCGGGAGACTGAAAGGGGGAGCCAGGTCACAAATACCAGTAGCCAAGAAAGTTCCTGCCCTCTAGGAAGTTCCATTCTACTGTGGAAAGACAACATGTATGGGAGAGTACATTACTGTATCCCCGGTGCTTAGCACATAGAAAGTGATTAATAAGTGTTTTATCTGTCTGTCCTGTGATTCATGTTTTAGGGAAAGTAATTTAGCTTCAGTTTGCAGGATGGATTGGATTCCATCTCTCAGACCCTGATGGAAAAACCAAGAACTGAAACCCTGGGATCAGTTTTAAATTTTCCTCCCTCCTCTCCCCCTCCCTAAAGTGGTAAGCAGTTTGATATAGGTTATATATGTGCAATCATGTAAAACATATTTCTGTATTAGTCTTATGAAAGGAAAAAAAACCACAAAAAATACAAAAGTGAAAATAGTCTTCTTCAATCTCATTCAGACTCCATCTGTTCTTTCTCTAGATGTGGATAGCATTTGGATGGAAAGCCTTTATTCGACATTGACCCTGTGACAAGAAACACTATGCTGTGTGCTCGGCTTACAAACACAAAAGTTTAACTCTCCTGGGCCTCAAGGACCTTGCATTCCAGTGGAGGCAGATAACGCATAGCCCTAGATTGGAAAGGCTGTTGGAATTTTGGAAACTGCAGTGATGGTGAGTAGAACCCTAAAGAAGTTGACATACCCTTTCTTTTTTGGTAAATAGTATTTTATTTTTTCCAATTACTTGTAAAGATGGTTTTCAACATTCACCTTTATAAGATTTTGAGTTTCAAATTTTTTCCCTCTCTCTCTCTCCCTCCCATCCCCCCTACCCCAGAATGGCAAGCAATCTGATAAAAGTTATACATGTGCAATCAAGTAAACTTATTTCCACATTAGTCATGTTGTGAAAGAAGAAATAGAACAAAAGGGAAAATAGACAAAAAAAAAAAAGCAAAAGGAGTCCGCTTCAATCTGCATTCAGACTCAGCATTTTCCATCATGAGTCTTTTGGAATTGTCTCAGATCATTGTGTTGCTGAGAAGTGCTAACGCGTAACATTGCCTTTAATCACTGGTTTTCAATGTAATTGTATTATCTTATACATTTAAAAACGTTATTCTGAGGACAGGTTCATAGGGTCCACCAGATTGCCAGAGGGGTCCAGGATACCACAGAGGTAAAAAAGTCCTGGTCTAAATCTTGGTTCCAAAGAAGATATTTTAAAACATACCTCTTTCCTCTCAGAAGAGATGTGGGAGGCCTGTGGGTGTGTAATGTTGCATTTGCCATCAGACAATGTCACTATATTTTAATTTAGCTTATTTTTTTCTTCCCAATAAAATGTAAATACCCTGAAGGCAAGAATTGTTTCATTTTTGTCTTTGTACTTCTAGCACCTGGCGTATAGTGTGTAGTATATAGTAGTCACTCAATAAATGCTTATGGATTGTGGTATACTGTAGGCATCTGTTGATTGTGATATACAATGGGTACTTAAATGCTTTGTTGATTGAGGTATAGGTGGTATAGACTGTGGTATAGATTATGGTATAGGTGCCTAATGTGAAGCAAATTTTGATACCCCTACTCCATTTAATCAGCGTTTCCTCAGGTCATTGTAGTTCGATGGTGTCAGTGATTATATTAGTGGATTAAGCAGAATAGGATTAAGTGTGTGATAATTGTGTCAGTTGTTGCTGTTAGGATAAGAGTCATAAATGATTAATCCGGGGCAGCTAGGTGGCTCAGTGAGTAGAGCACTGGTCCTGGAGTGAGGAGGACCTGAGTTCAAATCTGGCCTCAGACACTTGATGCATGTACTAGCTGTGTGACCTTAAGGGCAAGTCACTTAACCCCAACTGCCCTGCCAAAAAAGCAAAAAAAAAAAAAAAAATAAATGATTAATCCACCATATATTGATGATTATTTTAATTGTATTTGATTTATCAGATAGATTCATACTATTATGAGAATGTAATTGCTGCACTATAGCCCCCCGTCTCCCACCACCGCACCCCAAGTATGGTGCCTATAATAAGAATCATTTACCTCTCCACCCTCACGAATTACTCATTGCCACCCATTGCCTGGCGACTTTTGCTTCTGAATCACAACTTCCTTGGACCTTAGGATACTGTGATCCAATAAAGGGTCTTAGGACCTGTGGAAGGCCCCTGCTGAGATGCCTGTAGCTGATGACCTGTAACTGAAGACCTGTGGCTAATGACCTGTGAAAGGCCTGTTGGCAACGTGGTTATGTTTGATGGATGTTGCCCTTAGCCAATCATGGGAGCTCCCCACCCTGCTGCTAAAGATGAGCCAATTATAGGAGTTTTCAGGCTTCCGAAGGAATTTCTCTAGGACTAGGGGATCTCCCAGGGACTCCCCAAGATCTATAAAACCCCTTAGCATCAGGGACCCTGACCATGAGGAAGGTCTTGGACCGAATCGATTAGGTTCCACCGGTTTCCCTAATAAATCGATTGATCATGCTTGGAGCTCTGTCTGAGTGACTTTTGTCACAGATTGGAATTTTGTGGTCCACACTTAGATGCTTGTCGTGTTACATACAGTAGAAGATAAATAAACGCTTGGTGATTGCTTGGTTCGTTTTTACAGTGTTAGGCTCTCTGGGTGTTGGGATTATCCCCAAGTGACGGGGATGTAAAAGCAAAAGGCACCAATAAAAATTGTGAAATAAGGAACTTGGTCTCAAGTTAACACATCAAATGTGGCATTAAAAGGGACATAAGAAATTAGCTCCCTGAACCCTGGTCCCAAATCTACCCCCTCACTGTGCGCACTTCCAGGGACGTCTGTGTTCCCACAATGGGCCCTGCTTTTCCCAGCTGTTGCAAGGGATAATGATGTTTATTGAGAGCTCTCTGATTAGAGGCTCCAAGCCTGGCATGGGCAGAGGAGTCATTTGGATGGAGTTTCGATGCCCAGTGCCCTGCATCGCAGGGTTATAATTAGGGAGCCCGAACGAACAGGCAGCTGGTCAGATCCTCCGTGCTGCTGGGATCTGCTTGTTCCTGACACTTTGGCTTCAGGTGCCTGGGGTGGGGTTGGATCTTAGGGTGCTCCTTAGTTCCTTTTTCTAGAATTTCTTTCAAAAACAACTTACCCCACCACCGGGGTGGTAGAAAGACTGAGTTCAGGTCCTGACTGTGTGATTTCTGGCCAAATCCTTAACTCTTTTGTGCTTTATGAACAGCGAGGTATTGCAGTGGATAAAGACCAGAAGTCAGGAAGACCTAACTTCAAGCCTCAGCCACTTGCTAGCTTGCACGACCTTGGGCAAGTCCCTTAACTGCTGCCTGCCTTAGTTTCCTCGTCTGGAAAAATGGGAATAATAATGTCCACCTCCCAGGGTTGGTTTGGGAACCAAATGAGACAGTAATTTGTAAACAGCTTGAATATCTCCGGCGGGGTAACAACACCAGGACACCCGACCTATGGGGAACGTGCTTCGTCGTCCTTAACGCGCCTCCCTTACAAGTCCCAAACAATGTAATTAGGGATCGGTAGGTCCCAGACCTAGAGCTGGCAGAGCCCTTTTCTTGTCGTTCTGCAGATGAGGAAACAGCCTGGAGAGGGCACGGGATTTGGGTCCTGGGTCTCCAAACCTAGCCCTCCTTCCCCTGGACCACAAGCGCCCAGCCCTCGAGCTGCAGCAGAGCCTCCGAGGCTGGAGAACCAAGGGGTGGCACCCTCTCTGAAGCCTCCCCCCACCCCGCCATGATCTCCCCCTGGTCTGGACCCCTCCTTTTGCCCCTTACCTAATTCTGCCTTGTACGGCACTGACTTGTGGCTAGGCCACATCCCCCCAGGAGATTGTGAACTTCCTGGTCTCTTATCTCTGCATCTCCCTGAAGGCCCAGCACTGTGCAGTGTGTATTAGAGGATCCATAGGAAAATGCTTGTTAAAGGTTTATTGAATTGGACGGATAAGACGTAGTGGATGTGTAACTGGAGGTACCTTCCAGGCAGCCAGAACCTATGGTGCATGGTACAAAGGCCCGTGTTTGCATCTTGTATGTGCCTCTTTATCCAGAGGAGAAAAGGAGGTAGGAGAACTAGTGAAGACCTGAGTTCAAATCCATGTACCTTACTAGAGCACTTCCTAGCTATGTGACCCTGGGCAAGTCACTTAACCAAGTCTGCCTCAGTTTCCTCAAACGCGGATAATAATGGGCTCTGCCTCCCAGAACTATGTATGAGAACATATTTGTAAGAAAGTGCTATCAAAATGCTAGCTATTATTATGACATATTGTCTTCTCCATTAGAATCAATGCTTGGGGGGGGTCGTGGGGGCCAAGAGCCACCTTTGGTTTTTTTGTATCTTAGAAGGACACCTGGTACACGGCATTTAGGCAGAAGAGTTTATATTTCATCCTGGGGGTGATAGGGAGCCACTGGAGCTTACTGGGGGAGGGAGGGTGACGTGGTCAGACTCGTATTTTAGGAAAGTCACTGGCAGCTGAGTGAAAGATGGACTCAAGTGGGGAGAGACTGAGGCAGGATGACCACTCCCTTCAGCTCTCTGTCAGCCCTATTTTTATGGTAGCGAGCCTTTCCTGAGGTCGTGCTAGGTGCCAGGTACGAGGACACGACAACAAGACAAACCCCCATCTCATAGAACTTACATCCTCCGGGGGAGATACCACAGGTTCACGTTCACAGAGAGCAAATGCAGGAGGGGCATAAAAATGAAAACCCTGGGATTTGGTAGGTGTGTCACGGGGGAGGGGCACTACTCACAACTCAGGGGATCAGGGAGAAGGCCTGTGCTGGGACATGGCCTTGAGCGGAGCCTTGAAGAGGCCTAGGACCTCCCAAAGAGACGGAGGTGAGGAAGGAGGGCATGTCAGGCATGGGGAAGAGCAAGTGGTCAAGAGGTAAAATGCCTTCTAGGGAGCTGTAATCATCTAGAAAGAAGCCGGAGCCACCTTGCAAAGGACTTGAAACGCCCAACACGGATGTTTGCGTTTCCATCCTAGAGGCAATAGGGGGCTATTGGTGATTCTTGAGCATGAAAGGACTACAGCTAAGTCCCAATGAATGCAAACAGTGGCATTTCCACTGGACTGGGACCAGTCACTCCATTTTTACATAGTTATAGCTTCAAACGGAGTGAATTGGAGTGCATGTGGCCACCTCATGGGATTCCTGCTCACACTCATTCAGACCTGGCAGTATTATCTGGCAGCTCCGTAGAGGTTGGCTTGGAAGACAGAGAGAAGGGAAGAAGGATCGTGAGTCATGTGAGTGGAAAGAAGGAAACACATGTGGACAATGTTCAGTAGTCATTTATGAAGCACCTACTATGTGCCAGGTGCTATGTTCAGAAGGTAGAATGCACAACACTTGGTAACTAACTAAATATGAGGGTGAACCTCTTGGGTTGTAGATCCCAGGGAGGGAAGTGAGAAGGACCTTGGGGTGGAAAATAACGAGGACAGCTTTGGACATGTTGATTTCCCAGAGGTCTATGGGTCATTTAAGACAATGGCAACAGGAGCCTGGATCTCTGCAAAGACAAGTGGGATCTGAATCTGGAGATCTAAGATATGTCTACTTAGAAATGATGGCTGAACCCTTGGGAGCCGATGAGGTCGCAAAAGAGAGTATCAAAGACAGGGCCCTGGGCCAGCGCATGATGGTGCCCATCCAGAGCAGACAAGGAAAGTGCTCCATTTCCCTCCGGACCCACCCCTCTTCAAAGCTTCCTCATTTCTACTGAGGTTCCACCATCTTCCAGCCACCCAGTTTCACAGCTCTTCTCTCTCCTGAGCCCCCATTGTCATAGGAATTCAGGAACCTAGATCCTGAGCTGGAAAGGATCTCAGATACCATCTAGTCAACCCACTCATTCTACAACTAAGGACACTGAAGCCCAGGGAAGTTAATGGACTTGGTCAAGGTCACACAGGTAGTAAAGTTGCCAATCTTTCTTCTTCTATCCACTTGTGTAGCCTCTTCCCTAAATCAGTCCTTTACCATGTTTTTCCTGGAGTATCACAATAGCCTCCTAATTGGTCTTCCTATTTCCAGTCTCTTCTCTCTCCCACCCATTCTACACATAGATATCAAAATGATATTCCCTGGGGCAGCTAGGTGGCACAGTGGATAGATTGGGTGCCAGCTCTGGAGTCAGGAGGACCTGAGTTCAAATCCTTCTTCAGACACTTACTAACTATGTGATCATGGGCAAGTCACTTAACCCTGATTGCCTAACAGAGAGAGAGAGAGAGAGAGAGAGAGAGAGAGAGAGAGAGAGAGAGAGAGAAGAAAGAAAAGGAAGGAAGGAAGGAAGATTATGTTCCCCCAAATAGTCAATGGCTCCCTATTGCCTCCAGGATGAAACAGAATCCTCAGCCTGCCACTTCATAATCTGGCTCTTCACTGCCATTACGGCTTTATTTCACAATTTTCCCCTTCCCCTACCCTCCATTACAGTTAAAGTGGCTTACTGACTGATTCCAATACATTATGATCCATCTCCTGGGTCTATCCCAAGGGATTCTCCAGGTCTGGAACATACCACCCCTTCATCCCCTTGGAATCCCCAGCTTCCTCACCTCCTACAGAAGAGCTTTTGGAGACCCCCAGTTAGTACTGCTCTCTGCCTCCTGGAGCTCGATGGTCTGTATTTTATAGTCACTTACTTGCTGTAGGCCCCTCCAGAATGCAAACTCTTGAAGGCAGTCTGCTTTGGTTTTTATCTTTATAGCTCTAGAATGGCAGCTGATACTTAATAGATGCCTTAATAAACATTTGTTGAATGGCATTTGTATACTCCAAAGCTCCATGTGACATTAGAATTCTTGGAGAAACCCATACAGAGAACCAGACAGGAAGCTTGGTCCTCCAGAAGTTTACCACTGACTCTTTGTGAGAACCAAGGGGTGTGAATGCCAGCGCAACAGTTTCTTCCCCAGTGGCGATTGGGATGGGCCTTCTGTGATGTCTATCTCATTAATAACAACCAAAGGCTTGGCAAAGTACCACCCCTCATAGATTATCATTATGATGGGTGCTTCAAAAGGATAAAGGGAAGGGACTCCTGGCTCCGGAAAAGCGTGGGAAGAAGCCACTGGACTGGGAGAAAAGCTAGGGCAGTCCTTGACACCCTGGGTCAACAAGGAATAGAGAATTTTCATGCAAATTTTGCCTCTGCTACTTACTACCTAGCAGACGTTGGGCAAACAATTTTCTGGTCCTCAATTTCCTCATCTGGAAAATGGGGAGGGGGGGAAGAGGGTTGGCTAGATGGCCACCAAGGCCCCTTCCTGTGTTAAGTGTAAACAATTTCTTCACTTCCCTTAACAAATGATACTTCTTTTTCCCATCCTGAGCCTATGCCCACTCCACTGCACTCCCAAAGGCAATGACCAATCTTTAGAACAAAATGTCTTTTAAGTAATGTTCAGTCATGCTCCTGGGACTCACGGAATGTTAGAATCAAAGAAAGAGCTTTAGAGGGCATTGATCTACCCTCTCATTTGGCAGATCGAGAAACTGAGGCCCAGAGAACCGAAGTGACTTGCCCCAGGTTGCATAATAAATGAGTTCTGGAGCTGGAAGTAGAATCCAGATCTCCTGCTTTTCCTAGAACCCTCTGGCGTAGGTGAGGCATCAGGACCGGGGAGTGAAAGGCTTAGCCTGATGAATTTGGGGAGAAACCTGAAGCCATGAGTCAATTCTGCCTCCCCTAAGTCTCCTTCTCTAACTATTCTGACCCACATTGATTTTTCCTTTCTCTCTTAACTTCCACTCAAACTCCAGTCAATCAGAACGCAGAGCTTCATCACTTCACTGTTGTCCAATAGTTAATAATAACAGTACTTTACATACAGACAGGGCCCGAGTAGTTTATAAAGGTCTTCCACATCCATTACCTCAGCAGATCCTCCTAACAGCCCTGTGAGGTAAGCAAGGCCAGAATTATTCTCCCCTTTTTACAGATGAGGAAGCTGAGACCAAATGAGGTCTGCACTTGCTCAGTATCACCACATCCCTCAGTAGAATGTTGGCTCCTTGAAGGCAGAGCCAATCACAGCCCATCTTTGCTTCTGTTTTCTCTACCAAGAAGCAGGACCCTGGATTAGAGGGAACAGAACAAAGAAGATTAAGAAAGAAATGATACCCAAGGTGAGTAAGGAGGCAGCAACAAAGCACCTGGCTGCCCTTGCTGAATGGAAGTCATCTGGCCCAGATCAGCCATATCCTGGGGTACAGAAAGAACTAAAGGATGTCAAGTGATCTTTGGAAGATGGAGAACCCGTCTGAGAATGGCTGACAAACTGTGATGCCTGCCATACTGGGATGGTGCTAGAACTGAAGAGAGGATGAATACGAAGAATTCCGAGAAGGATCAGATTTATGTATGAATTAATGTGAGTGAAGAAAGCAGAACCTGGGAAGATGCTGTGGATCAGAATTCCAACAATGTACTCGGAAAGAACGCCCAAAAGAAACTCTGTGCTGCATCATTGTTCTAACCAAGCTTGGTCCCAGTGAAGAAATGGGAAAGTGTACCTCCCCTCACCTTTATTTTTATTTTTTTTGCAGAGGTGGGAGGACCACGAAGAAACTGATGCCCAGAGAGATTGTGACTTGTCCAATGTCCCACAAGTAGCAGGTATCAGAGGCAGGATTTAAACCTGGTTCCTCCAGCTCTAAATCCAGAGATCTTCCTATCTTACCAGAGAAAAAAAAGTACTTTGGAACAAGGATGGGGAATTGGCATATACTGTCAAATGTGGTTGATGCATTGGCTAGTTTTGTTCACTGCTTTCTCTCCTCACTCCTCTCTGTCTTGGTCTCTGTCTCTGTCTCTCTGTGTCTCTGTGTCTCTATGTCTCTCTGTCTCTGCCTCTCTCTCTTTCTCTCTCTGTCCCCCTCTCTCTCTCCCTCTCTGTCTCTCTCTCCTTTCTCTCTGTCTCTCTCTGTAAGAGGTGATTAACTTGGAAGAGAGAGAATCTATTTGGAAATGAAGGTGATATAAAGACAAAAGATCTCAGTAAAAATAATGCTTAAAAAAATAAAAATCATAGAGAACAGAAGAACCAAAGAATTGGAGAAGAGCAGATATCATGATTTTTTTTTAAATTGGGAAGGTGTCACATCTTTTCAAATCTAACAATCAGAACTGGCACTGTGTCCAGGATGCTGGGTCCTCAGCTCAGGGTTGTGTCCTCCCATCTCCACTAAGGGACCTCTCTGCTCTGGACCTGAGGACCCAGACTGGGTGTGGGGATGGGAAGGCTACCTAGCTTCTAGTCTTGCGTCTGCCACTAACTTGCTGTATGACTTTGCATAGCTTACTTTAACTCTCAGGACCTCGTAAAATGAAAGGGTCAGTCTGTCGGTGGGTATGATGGATGAGCCATTGTCAGTGATCTCTGAAACATCAGGGCAGGAGTGGGGAGGGGAATGGGGGAAGGACTGAAGAAGGGCAAATTCTGTGAAGGCCCTCCCAAAGGCAGAGAGAGGCCACAGGGAGCTCTAATACAAAGTAGGACATGCTGGTAATAATGCCAGGTGATACTTACATTATATTTGCACTTTTCGTCCATTATCTCATTTAATCCTTACAACAGGCATGAGAGGTACATGCTATAGGCACGGTTGCCTTCATTTTAGAGATAAGGAAACTAAGAAGTTAAGTGACTTGTCCATGGTCATAGAGCTAGCAAGTGTCAGAAGTAGTATCTGAATCCAGGTCTCTCCTGTCTACAAATAACCTATTCCCTCTGATCTTTCTCCAAAGGGAAAAAAAAATTACCGATATTTTGTGTCTATCACCTATTTGTGAATATGCTCTTTCTCCATGCCCAGCCAGCTCTTATAACAGGGAATAAAAAAGAAAAAGAAAGAAATCCATTTAGCAAAACTGAATCTCACAACATGTCCAATGTTCCACGCCCATAGTTCCCCTCATCTGAAAAGAAAGGAGGAGGTTAATTTTTTCATTGCTTCTTTGGGGTCAGTCTGGGTTATGAGTCAGTCACATTATGCTGCCTTTTTTAAAAATAATTTTCCCCAATTACACGTAGAAACCATTTTTAACAATTTTTTTAAATTTTGAGTTCCAAATTCTCTCCCTCTCCTCCTCCACTCCCCACTCCCTGGCATGATAAACAACTTGACACAGGTTATACTTATACAATCATGCAATACAGATTTCCATATTAGTCATGTGGTGGGAAAAAACACAAACCAAACCAAAACAAAACAAAACCCCACCATGAAAAATAAAGTAAAAAATAATATGCTTCAGTCTGCATTCAGACCATACTAGTGGGGTACCTCAACTTTCCCTTCTTAGAAGGAGATAAATCTAACCAAAAATAAACAAGAAAGAAGTTAAGGAGGTGAATAGAATTTTAGAAAAGTTAGACATGATAGATCTCTGGAGAATATTGAATGGGAATAGAAAAGAACATGCTTTTTTCTCGGCAGTAGGTACATGACACCTACACAAAAATTGACTGTATATTAGGGCATAAAAACCTCACAATCAAATGCAGAAAAGCAGAAATATGATATGTGTCCTTTTCAGATCATAATACAATAAAATTATATTCAATAAAGGGCCGCAGAAAGACAGATTAAAATTAATTAAAAATGAAATAATCTAATCCTAATGACCGAGTGGGTCAAAGAACAAATCATAGAAACAATCAATAATTCCATTAAAGAGAATTACAACAATGATACAACATACCACAATTTATGGGATGTGGCCAAAGCAGTACTTAGGGGAAATTTTATATCTGAAAGTGCTTATACCAATAAACCAGAAAAAGAGCAGATCAATAAATTGGGCATGCAACTAAAAAATAAAACTAGAAAAAGAACAAATTAAAAATCCCCAACTAAACACCAAATTGGAAATCCTAAAAATCAAAGGAGAGATTAATAAAATTGAAAGTAAAAAATTCATTGAACTAGTAAATAAAACTAGGAGCTGATTTTATGGAGGAAAAACCCCAATAAAATGGATAAACTTTTGGTTAATTTGATTTAAAAAAAAAAGGAAAGAAAGAACGAAACTAAATGACAGTATCAAAAAGGAAAAAGGTGAATTTTCCACTAATGAAGAGAAAAAATAAATGAATTATTAAGCTCTACTTTGCCCAATTAAATGAAAATAAATCTGACAATCTGAGCAAAGTGGTTGAATATTTGCAAAAAATATAAATTGCCCAGATTAACAGATGAGAAAATAGAGTACTTAACTCCACCGTAGAAAAAGAAATTGAAGTAGCCATCAATGAACTCCCTAAGTAAAAGTCCCCAGGGCCAGATGGAGTCACAAATGAATTCTACCAAACATTTAAATAATAACTAATGCCAGTACTATATAAACTATTTGGAAACCTAGGCAAAGAAGGAATCCTGCCAATTTCCTTTTATGGCGTAAATATGGTGCTGATACCTAAACCAGGAAGAGCAAAAACAGAAAAAGAAAACTATTGACCAATTTCCCTGATGAATATTGATGCAAAAATTTTAAATAAAATGCTGGCAAGGAGATTGCAGCAATATATCACAAGGATCATGGACTACGATCAGGTGCCATTTATATTTATGTGCAGGGCTGGTTTAATATTAGAAAAACTATACTGCCTTTCTAAAAATGAGAAACATATCAGAAAGGCACCAAGTTATTTAAGTAATCTGAGGAGGCAGAGATCATCTTTGGCTGGGGAAATCAGAGAAAACGTCAAAGAAGAAGTGAAAACCTAGAAAACCTCTGCCTAGTGATTTGGCATCAATCACCTGGGCTTGTCTGGCCTCTTTCTGGGGCTGTCAAGTGTCAGGTGAGGCTCAGAGTCACAGGATCTTAGATTTAGAAATGGAAAGGACCTCCTAGATCCTGCAAGACATCTCCCTCATTTTGTCAGTGTGGAACTCGAGGCCAGGAGGGCTTTGGTGATTTGACCAGGGGCACCCAGGTAGAAGATGGCAGAGCTGGGTAAGAGGACTACAGATATAAACCTGAAAGGGATCTTCAAGGCCATCTAATCCAGCTCCCTTGTTTTATAGATGAGGAAACTGAGTCACAGAGAGGGGAAGGGATTTCCAGAGGTCACACAGGCCACGAGTATCAGCCCTAGGATTTAACCTAGAGTTGTTGACTCCAAATCCTTCCACACTCACCTGCTTTAGAGCCTGGAAAGCCTCCTTTTTTCTTGCCCCACTGAAGTCTGTTTTATGCAACTGATGCTTCATTTTGCAAGGGCAACCAACCGTGGCAGCTCAGTCCCAAGCACTCTAACCCTGGAATGTGGTCATGCTCCATCGGGACATTCACACACCACTGACTGATTTGGCCCTGTCCTTCAGCTCCCCTATCAAGAGGCTGCCAGTTGAATATTAACCTGAACCTGTGACCTCCCTGGGGCAGGTCGGTGGACAGGAACCCAAGAAGTACTCGTACCCAGGTGATTTCAAGGACTTGCTCTGGCCGTATCAGGACCGGTATACTGGGGATGTGAGGGTCCCCTGTCCCAGGGCTGGTCCATTCCTCAAGCCTGAGCCAAGCCTAGGCCTTCCACAGTCTGGTTCCAACCTGCCTTTCCAGCCTTCTGTCACATCCTTCCCCTTCCTCTAGTCTACACCTGTGGTGGGATCGGCCCCTCCCCTTCCCCCAGTCTTGACCTGCCTCCTTCCTCTGTGATTTTAACAAACACTGTACAAGTTAACTCGTTATTATCACACTGCTGGGAACTGATTCCTAGGACTATAGCTCTAAAGCTAGAAGGGGCTCAAGGGTCATTTTTCAGTTGGGGAAACTGAGGCCTAGGACAGTTAAGCAACCTGCCCAAGGTCACCAAGATAATATGTAACAGAGGTATGATTTGAACCCAGGTCCTTGGCTCTTTCTTTCACCTCGCTCACTACTCAGCAAACATTTGCTGGTATGACTTCCTTGTTCAAGTCTCACTGCAGAGGCCGCCACCTCTATGAAGCCTCCTCTGAACACCAGCTAGAAGTGAATCCTTTCCCACAGGTGGCTAGAGGCCGGTGTAGATAGAAAGGTGCACCCGGAGTCAGGAAGCTCTGGGTTCAAATCCTGCCTCAGATATTTACCCACTCTGTGACCCTGGCTGAGTCACGTGCCCTCTGTCTGCCTCAGTTTCCTCCCTTGTAAAAACAGTGATGATAAGAGCACCTGCCTCCCGGGTTGTAGTGAAGATCAAATCAAATAATGTATGTAAAGTGCTTCAAATGCTGGTCACTATTCTCACCTCGGGCTACTCAGGCCTCTGCTGCTTCCTTATTTTCTAACTCCGATTACAGGGGTCTTAGGGTGTGTGTGTCTCATCTTCTACCAGACTGTGAGGGCCTTAAAGGCCATGTCCTGACAGCCGGCGCAGTGACTTGCACCTAGCAGGCATTCACTAAATATTTGTTGAATTTAAAAAAAAATAACCTCATTTCTACCACTTCAAGATCCACAAGTGAATCATCTCCTTAGCAGAACAGGTAGAACCTGGGATCCAGAGCCGGAGGAACCGGGTTCAAATTCTGCCTCTGATCCCTGCTATCTGTGGGACAGAGGGAAAGTCACTGGGCCTCCCTAATTAAAGGGCTTCAGGAGTCTCCTCCAGCTTCATTCCCATGACCTGGATTCAAATCCCAAACCTGCAGCTTACCATCTGGGTGACCTTTGGGTAAATCATTAACTTTGCCCGGCATCAATCTAGAAATACCACCTATAAACGGGTGCTTTTGGACTAGGGATCTCTCAGGTCTCTTCCAGCTCCAAGTCCAAGTCACGATCCTAGGAACAGCCCTATGCGATAGGGGGTGCACGTAGCATGATTCCCATTTTACAGATGAGAAAACTGAGGCTCGGTAGTACTATGATTTGTCCAGGGTGACTTGGCTCGTTTCTGTGGCAGAGCCTGTATGAGACCCTGATCCTCGCTTTGTCACTAACTTGTTATGGAAACTCGTGGTTATTTCCCTTGGGAAGAAAGGAACCAAGCACATTTAGCGCCTGCTGTGTGCTGGACGCTGTGCTAAGCACTCTACAAATATGATCTCATTTGATCCTCACAACAGCCCTGAGAGGGGGGTGCTATTATGATTTCCTTTTTACATATAAGGAAACTGAGGCAGACAGAAGTTTAGTGAGTTACCAAAGGTCACACAGCTAGTGAGCATCTGAGGAGAAATTTGAACTCAGATCTCCCTGACTCCCTGCCCAGCACTCTGCACACTGTAGCACTGCCAAGCTGCTGACTCCCTAGCTCAGTTCCCCAAGTATGAAATAACAGACAGATCCTATGATCTCTATGATCTCTTTCTGGCTTTGACATTCCAAGTTCTAGGTATATATTCTGAAGCCCTTCCCAAGCCTTACATATTGTGTTCTAACACTCAATGTCCCAAGGTTCCTCCCAGATTTGACAGTTTATAGTCTAAGGTCCATCCTACCTCTGACATTCTAATTTCTAGGTATGTGTTTTGAAGTCACGTAGTATGATCTATGCTCCCTTCCAGCTCTGACATTTTGTGTTCTTGCACTCTCTGGTCTAAAGCCACTTCGAGCTCCCAAATCTGGCCATACCCATGTGTTACTTCACTGCAGACTGATCTTGGTTGCTGTGAGCCAGGACGGCGGTGAAAGCCAGCCTCCCACAGGTGCCTGGAGTCAGAAGCATGAGACACAGTAGCTGTGTCTCTCCCTCCTACCTTTCCCTGCTCCCCCAGCCTGGGAAGCCCTGACAGGTAAGAGTCTGGTCATCCCACTTCCAGCTCGTCCTTCCTGTGGTGAACCTGGTACTGGCTTCACCTGGAGAAACCCAGAGACTCGCCCTCCTGGGACAGGATGCAGGAGGGCAGTGATGGACAGATAGAAGGAGTGACTCACCGGAGAGGGACAGAAAAACTTGTGTGTGTGTGTTTGTGCATGTGTTTGTGTGTATAGTGTGTATGTGTATGTATGTGTATGTGTGTATGTGTATGTATGTGTATGTGTGTGTATGTGTATGGGTGTGTGTGTTTGTGTGTATATGTGTGTATGCATGTATGTGTGTGTTTGTGTATGTGTATGTATATGGGTGTGTGTGTGTGTATCACAGTAGCCCTGGCTGATTTTGGTTAAGCCTGCCACTTGAGAACATTTGCTGCTGTTATTTATTTTACGTCTTTTGTTTCTGGAAGACTTTACCCAGGATTATGGAGAGTTACCAAAGAAATGGAAGACCCAAGGAGTGCTGCTCTCAAGGAATTTCCAATCCAGTCTGGTTAATCTCATCAAAAGGAACGTTAGAACATAGAAGGTTAGAATTAGGACCTAGAACATGGGATATAAGACCTATAAAGATCCCATAGAACACAGGTCAAAAATAACAGGATGTTACAGCTGGGAGCGACCTTATAATCTAGCCTAATTCCCGGTTTTTATAGCTAAAGATACGAAGATTGAGAGAGGGAGAGTCATTTGCCTAAGGCCACCCATACAGTGGTTTATTTAGTGCCAGATTGGGCCTAGATTCTGGATCTCCTGACTGCTGTCCACTGAAGGAAGCTGCCATTTTGAACCTGATTTTCACCCCTAAGGAAGATCTGGTTGCTAATGTAGAAATGATGGGAAGCTTAAGAAGAGGTTGACTTTCCATTATTGGATGTTTGAAAGAGAAAGAGGCGAAGATGGACTTAATCTTGACAAGCTCAGGCCAAGGATGGATGAACCCTTGCTGAGTATATGAAAGCAGAATTGGCATTGGTGGTTTCTGAGATCTTTTCCACACCTCCAAATTCTGTGATGCTCTATTTTGGGAGAGCAAGCGTCAGCGGGTTCTGATAGGTAAGACCTCATGGCCCAGGAGGAATGGAAATCTCTCCATAATGAAGGTCTCTGAAGTCACAAATTAGACATTCTTACAGCAAAGAGAAAGGAGAGTGATCTAAAGAGAACAATGTATATAGGATAGTAAGGAGCTTGTCAACCAATTCATGTTTTCAAAAGATTATGCAGAGTATGGTGGGTGTGAACAGGTTTCCACATACAGACAATGAGGATCATAGATTTACAACTGGGAGGAATGGAAGAGGAGGGGCCTTATGCAATCCTGTCTTTTAGCACATGAGAAAACTGAAGCCCAGAAAGTTTAAGTGATTTTCCTAGAGCCACACTGGTACCAAGTGAAAGAAGTAAGATTTAAACTCGGGCCCACTGACTCCAGATCTACTGTTTTTTTTTTCCATCTACTTCTTCTTTTCCCCCCACCCAACCACCCTAAGAATTATCTGGAATACTAAAGCTCCTTCTCTGGAAAATGAGAACCTTGGGGTGCTGCCACATGGGGCTGCCTGGTCACTGCAGCAATCTTTGAAATATTGCGGAGAATGGGAGAGGCACTAAAGTACTAGAGAAGGACAAATACTGCCCTAATTGTCAAAAAAGGACAGAGAATGGAATATGCAAACTCTAGGCCTCATCCCTGATTCCCTTGGCCCTGGAATGCTCTCCTTCTTGCCCTGCACCTCTTAAAATCCCTGATTCCTTTGAGACTCAGCTCAAGGGCCACCTACAGGAGGAGACCTTTCTTATTCCCCCCAGATGCTGGTGGCGTCCCCTCTAAGGTTGTTTGTCGTTCAGTCATTTTCAGTCACATCTGACACTTTGTGACCCCATTTGGGGTTTTATATACCTAAGAGTGAGATTCCACCCCTCCACCAGTCACCCAACCAACAGAATAAACTCAGTATTAAGAAATTTTCCTATAAACTCATCTCAAGGCGTGGATAAGGCCTTAGTCAATTTGAAAGGCCCATAGGACTTTGGAACATTGGATAGAAGGTAGATGATGCTTCACAAGAAACATCTTGTGATTGGTTAAGAATATCCAATCACATCTCATGTGCTGCCCACAAAGAGAACAATTGGTCCATCAGTGAGTTCCTTTCAGCTGTGGGCCAGTCAAGCAGCGGAGGACTTTGGGCCTGAGGGCACCCTGAGAAGGCAGAAGAGGAGAGCAGAGTATACCATAACAACACTACAGAGACAAAAACAACTTTGAAAATTCTAAGAATTATGAGCAGTACAATGGCCATCCCTGATTTCAGAGGACCGATGAGGAAGAAATGTGACCCACCCCCAGACAAAAGTCCATGGACTCGGTGCAGAATGAGACATTTCTGAGACCAAGCCAGTGAGGGAATTTATTTTGCTTGAGTAGGCATGTTTGCTTCAAGGGATTGGTTTTTTCTTCTTTTTTTTCTATTCCAGCGGTTTGAGGAGTGGGAGCAAAAGAAAATAGATTTTCTTAAATGACTTCTTTAAAAAGTCATTGAAAATGTGCTTTAATTGATAGACTGGTGCTTTCTAGTTCTGACATTCTATGATCACAGATACTTGAGAAACGATTTACAGATTTCATAGAAATAAAGACGTCTTACAGATACTCGAGAAATGAACTTTCTCCAACCTAACGTCAGGACTGTGGGGGCAGCCTCATCCTTTCGATGGGATGGGAGGGGAAGGACTTGGTTTTTGCTGATTTCAAATTCTCTTGAAATAGACATTCCAGGTGCTGAGACTTCATTATACCTGTCATGATTTAAAATAGCAGTTTCAACCCAGCAGAGTAATCTGTCTCAACCTACCTACCTGCTATTTGTATTACAAGAAAATGGATCCAATTTCTCCATCTCACCGTGGTCAGAGAAACAAAAAACACCTTCTTCCCTTTCCTAATATCCCCACCCTCCCACCATGAGAAACAACAGTGCCTTGTCCCTCTGATAAGGCTTCCTTCTTTCAAGGTTTAAGCCCTTCCCCCTCTCCCTCCCTCTCATGCACCTCTGGCTGATCTTCCTCTTCTTCCTCCTTCCCTACCACTCCCCATGTTTTCGCTGTGAACCCAGGTGACTCAGAGATACCATTCATGTGGGTCAGGAGAAAGGGAGGGAAATTCTCATCAGACCCAGACGAGTAGGAGTTTCATTCCTCCCCATCTCAGAGGGCCAGCTCTGGGCAGAGGAGAGACTTTTCTAAATAAATAGCAGTGGGTGCACTTGACCCCTATCTGCAAATCCCTGAAGAAGTAAAAGTTCTGTGGAAGAGGGAGCGTATTGCTCTTGGTCTACTCAGTCCTAGCAGACAGAACTAAGAAAGAACAAAAGGTAAAGGGAGAAAACTTTCACTTTAATATAAGGGAGAACTAAGTTGCAGAAAATTTTAAGGTATTACATAAGGACCATTTTTCCATTTTATTATTTCTTATATCAAATATCAAATAATCAAATTTTAAATTAAAAAATCAAATAAATCAAATATTGACAAATATAAAATAAAAAGGGCACCTGGTGGAGCAGAAAAAATATTACAAAGGAAAGTGCAAATCTCTATTAAATATAGAACTTGCTCTTGTTTTTAAGTGGACCCTAAATTCAACATGTAACTTTCCAAGCTTTCTTGTTTGTCTGTCCTCTCCTCATTGGGTGAGGAGGGGGGCGGGCCACCCTAGCCCTCACCTGCCTTTGACCTCCACTTACATTTCAGTGAGCTGTAATTTTGTCTGTGGGTCCCCTCTCCACTGATGCAGGACACAACCAACCCCCTTTAGAATGTGGTCACTGTGGCAAAACATTTGTCAAATTCAGCCAAATTGAGGAGGAGTCTCTCTGAATGTAACTAGATCAGGACTTGGACAGCCATCACCTGGATCACAACAGAGCGCTTTCCCACTTGGTAGGACAGGGCAGTTTGCAGTCTGCTGGTGTAGCCTTTAAGAGCCCCTGTCTCCCTGCCCTTGACCCCAGAACTCTGCTGCTTTTCCCCTGAGAACAAAACTGAGGACGCCCGAGCCCTTTCTGCTCCCGTGCTCCTCATCTCACATCGTTCTGACTCATCCATCACCGTCTCCTCCTTCATTCTGGTCTTCATTAAAGTGGTCCTCCTACTTGGCAAGGCCAGCCCAAGATCTCTCCACACACCCTCGGTGCCATCCCTTCCCATCTCCTTGGGCAGATTGCCTCCTATCATCACCCTATTGCTGCGATCACCTTCAACCTCTGGCACGTAATAGACACTTAGTAAAAGCTTATTGTCTTTCAGTGTCTCACTAGCTACTGATTGCTTCTGCGCAGCCTACAAACAAGCCGAGCCTTCTCCGTCCTAAAATACACCTCATTAGTTTCTGCCCTGCCCGTTGACGACCATCCTATGTCTCTATTCCCCTTCTCAGCCAAACTGCTTGATCAAGCTCTCTGTCCTTGGTGCCTTTATGTCCTCTTCTCTTACTCTCCTCTAAACCCTGGCTCCCTACATCACCATTTAACTGAAACCGCTGTCTTTCTGAAGTCACCAGTGATGTCTCTGTCCAATGGTCTTTTCTCAGTCCTCACCCTTCTTGATCTCTCTGCAGCACGTGATGCTGCCTTCCCCTGGATATGCTCTTCTTTCTGGGTTGCGTTGACTCGGCTCTCTTTGGTTCTCTTCTTACCCTTCTGATTGCTCACACTCACTACTGTCCTTTGCTGGTTCTTCTTGAGGTGTCCCCCAAGTTTTCTGGACCCTCTTTTCTTTCTATATTCTTTCACTGATGACACCATTAGCTTCCATGGTATCAATTACGATTTCTAAGCAGGTGATCCTAGATTTGTATTTTCTAGTGCTATTCTTTCTCCTGAGCTCTACTCCCCAATCACCGACTGTCTCTCAGATAACTCAAAACTAAACATTCCATAGACACTTCAAACTCAACATGTCTATGATGCCACTCATTATCCTTCCCTGTGCCACCCCAACTCTCCCCTTTCTTTTAACTTCCCTATTACTGTCAAGGGCGCCACTATCTTCCCAGTCATCCAGGTTCACAAACTTGGCATCTTTCTTGAATCTTCATTTTCTCTTACCCTATATAACCAGTCAGTTATCAAGTCTTGTCATTTCTTCCTTCACATCTGTCAACTCCATCCCCTTCTCTCCTCTCCCATGACTACCACCCTCATTCAGACCCTCATCACCTCTTGCCTGGTTGATTGGAATTCCTGCCTCCAATCAGCTCCCTCTCCAAGCCATCCTCCACACAGCTGCCAAAGGGATTTTCTTCATGTCTAGGTCTATGCCATAGCCACAAATCATCCAGGCCATCTCCACTCGTCCTGATCTATGTCTCACCAATAGACCCAGATGGCTCTGGAGGAGAGAGTGAGGCTGATGACCTTGCACAGCCCTGCCTCATTTCAATCCAATTCACTTGAAAGTCATGGCATCACCTCCCTGATGTCCTGGTCCTCTTGGAGAACAAGGGACAAACACGACAACAACCCACTGCTCCACCCCCAACTCAGTAAACTCCAATGGCTTCCTCTTACCTCCAGGCTCAATCAGAGAGTCCTCTGCTTGAATTCTGAAGCTCTCCCCAGCTGGACCCTCTCATGTTTCCAGTTTCTTTACCTGTTATTTCCCTCGGCCAACTCTGTGGTCCAACTACATACTGACTGACTAGCTGCTCCCAATACACGATATTCCATTCCCCACCTCCCATCTTCTTCTTCCCACCAGGAAGAAAAAGAAACTCCCTTTCATCAGTTAGTGCCTTCTGCATTCACCCCTGTTCTGCCTCAAAAGTCTCTTCACCATGTGGTTAGAATCAGGGCTGTGCTGGTCAACGTTTAACAATGAGCTCTGGTGGGGGGGCGGGGCGGTACTCACAATGCCCTTTTAATTTTAATCTGCATTATTGGCATTCTATCCATCATTTTAAGTCTAGACAACCAACAAAACAGTGAATCAGGCCCTGATTTGTAACAGTTGCCAGTTTCTAAAGTTTAAAGGCTAACACTGAAAATTTAACAATCAGCCCTTCTGAGTCAGTTCAAGTTGACTCCAACATAGCCCGTCTTAGAAGTCTAGAATGCCTGTGCATGCTTCCAATAGGGGAACAGGGCCTTTCCAAGACAGACATATCATTAGGTCTGTCCAGAAACAGACTTCTCTTCCATATGGACCAGCAACAAATAAAGCACACTGCACAGCATGCTGGGATGGCGGGGTTTCCCATTGGCCAGGCTCTTGCTATACAGGCAAAACTGAACCCAATTCAATAAGTATTTCTTATATACCTACTATGATCAAGGTGATCTGCCAAATAGCATTTATTATGTACTTAATGTGACCAAGAAAATCTGGCAAAGGCATTTATTAAGCACCTACTATATGTCAGGCACTGAACTATGTGCTAGGGATACTGTAACAAAAAAAAATTCCCTGCCCTCAAGGAGCTTCCATTGTCTGTTAAGGGTACAAGTACATAGACACACAAGCACATATATGATAATTTGAGGAGGGAGAGAGCCCTATACCTGGAGAAGGAGGAAGATGAGAAAAAGGCTTCCTATAGGCTATGGCTTTTGAATTTGGCCTTGAAGGACTTCTAAGAGACAGAGGTGAAGAGAGAGGGCATTGCAAGCACAGCCCAGGGTAGGAAATGAAATCTCAATGCCAGGCAGGAGAGTCTTTTGGTGCTTTGGTTCAGTAGCATTAGAAAAGAAAGAGGTTTTTTCTTTTTTTTATTCTTTAAACAACTCTAGTTACTGCATAGTTTGGTGGAAAAAATTGAATATTTGTTTGAGGTTCAAGACTCAGAAAATGAATACAATCTGATTGGTCCAAATCCCTGGAAGACTTCCTGGCCTTAATGAAGAAAGGGCTTAACAAGTCCAGGAAAGCTTCTGTCATCATGCTCTCTGGAAAGGTAGGAGAGAAGCAGGAAGACAGAGGAGAAGTCTCCAGTTTTCTTTCCTTCCATTTCTCACCATCGTTTACATAGAGTTTCCAGAAGGGAGGACCTTTAATTGGCTTTCATCAGATGGACTTCCCGCTGGACTCTACTTTCTTCCCTTTGATGTAATCTCCTATTACCTGAAAACTAGGAGCATGGCTGGGATGGAGTTAGTCAGATGGGACAACACCCACCTAAGGAGACTGAGGGGTCTGGAAGCCAGGCCACACAGACAGCAACTGCAGAAAATTGGGAGTATTAGCCCTAGAGGAAAAATTGACTTAAGAAAGGAAAGCCTTGATCATGGTTGGCCAGTCCAGCTGTGGCAACAAACGCTTCCTGAGCATCTGCTATGACCTGTCCTGGAGAAGAGAGGTTGGATTGATTCCAATTAGGCCTGGTTGGACCCAGAGGGCAGAGCTGGGAGCATCAAGGACTGAGTTCTATTGCTTTGGCCGCAGAGGGAGAATCAGAAATGATGTGAAGGCAGATTGTGACTAAGGAATTTTCACCTTTTTGGATTCACGGACCCCTCTGATGGACTCCTAGAGACCCCTTCTCAGGAGGATGTCTTTAAATGAATAAAATAAAATGGAGGGGATTGCAAAGGGAACCAACTATATTGAAATACAGTTATGAAAAATGAGGCGGCTAGATGGTACAGTGGATACAAGGCTAGCCCTGGAGTCTGGAAGACCTGAGTTCAAATTCAGCCCCAAACACTTAACTCTGTGACCCTGAGCAAGTCACCTAACCCCTCTTAGACTCCATTTCCTCATCTGTAAAATGGAGATAGTAATAGAAGCTTCCTCAAGGTTGTTGTGAGGACCACATGAGGTAATATTTCTTAAGCATTTTGAGTTTTAAAAACATGTAAATGTTAGTTGTTATTATATGTTGTTATATTTTTAAAAGCAAGTTCACAGACCCCAGGTTAAGAATCTCACTTTCAGGGGCAGCTAGGTGGTGCAGTGGTTAGACTCAGACACTGAGCCTGGGCAAGTCACTTAACCCTGATTGCCTCAAAAAAAACCACAAATCTCTCAGCTTTCTAACAATCAGAGCTGGTAAGGCAGGGAGAATTTCATTACACTGCAAGTATTCAAGAGGAAACTAGATGAACAGAGGGGAGATTCACGCATGGGGTGATGTTCTTCAATCAGAGATCTTATCCCCTGCTTCAGAAGCTGCTGTGGCTCCCTCTTACCTGTGGAATGGAATACAGCCCCATCTGTTTGCCCATAAAAGCTCTCATAGTCTGGTTCCCTCGCTGGGCTCACTGAACGTTACTGGTGTTTGCACACTCAGCATTCCTGCCAGTGTGACCTGCTTGCAGTCCTCTGTCCACAGAATTCCATTTCCATCTTGCCTGGCAGTACCTGCCCCAGCCTGGGCTTCACTTACTCCTTCAAAGCTCAGCTCACAGGACCCCTCCTTCAGGAAGTCTGTCCTGTTCCCTGAAGTTGCTAGTGCCCTGCCCCGGGTAATCACTACCCCGGTAATTACTTTGTATACATTTTGTATTTTGTTCTCCACCTATACCTTGTTTCCCTCAGTAGAATGTAAGGTATCTTAAGGGCAGGGACTATTTCATGTTTTGTCTTTGTATCTCCAGGGTCTTGCACAGTGTGTGGCACACAGTAGGTACTTAATAAATGCTTATTTACTGAATGAAGAATGAATTTTCACAGATGCTCGTGGTTGGAAGGCGACTCAGGAGCCAAGATTTCCAATGAGTGCCTGAAGAAGAATCCCCTTCTACAACACACTCAGGGTCCAGAGTCTGCTAGAAGACCTTCAGGGAGAGGGAGGTCACTCCTTCCTGAGGCAGCTCCTCTCTTCACACCCCCCACTCCCCATTATTAGGAAGTTCTCTTCCCTCACACTGAGATGAAATCCACCTCCCTGTAACCTCCACCCAGTGACCTAGTTCTTTCCCTTTGATGGCAAACAGAATAAGACTAGTCTTCTTCCAAATATTAGCCCTTCCAATGCTTAAAGACCTCTCAGCTGTGAGATACCTTCCAGCTCCTTCCCCTGGAGTGTGTCAGAGTGGGGGGTCCCTTTTCAGGTGACAATTGCTCTGAGAGACCGCTGAGGTCCCTTCCAACACTAGAACTCTGAGGTCCTCTGAGCCCGGGATTCTGAGCCTCTGTAATTCTAAAGAGGACCTGGGCCACTCAGCACAGCAAGCCATGTTGACTTGAGAGCATATTGTGAGGGATGCACCTGCTCCACCATCCCTAGCTGCCCCTAGCTGTGAAGTTGCTGCTAGGAGCCAGTAAGGCCATTGGGAGGCCTCTGCCAGGAGGCCAGCTCAGGGAGCCAGCGAGGGGAGGGAGAGAGCTATGAGTCACCAAGTGTATGGCTCCAAGATGCTTCGCAGCCACAGGAATGTTGTGTGTGGAGAGATTTCCCAATCTTGCTTCATTGCAAAACTCTCTTGAAACTGCCCATGGATTAAAGGAACCAATGAGTGAGGCAAACACAGCCTGACTGAAAAGTTATTGTTTGTTTTATTGGCTTCTCTAGACCTGGAAAAGAGACTAACCGCCTTTCTACCAGCTCCAGCCCCCACCATGGCTCAGGCCCAGGGAAAGACATGCCCATGGTGGTTTATAAATTGTAGACAGGGGAGCTTCACGTCAAGAGGGAGGGGAAGGCGAGGCTGTCGGGGTTAAGTGACTTGCCCAAGGTCACACAGCTAGTAAGTGTCAAGAGTCTAAGGCCAGATTTGAACTCAGGTCTTCCTGACTCCAGAGCTGGTACTGTACTCACTGTGCCACCTAACTGCCCCTGGGACAGCTATTTTTAAACTTTGTTAAATAAGTCATAACTCTCATGTAGGATGCTTTAAGTCAACAGTGAGATTCAGCAGCCAAGAAATCCAGTGACATCTTGGACTGTGCTAAGGGAGGTGTGGTTTCCAGAAAGGAGCTTGGTCAGACCATTCCAAGAGGCTATTGACCCACTCTGGGCACCACAGTTTAGGAAGGACATTGGTAACCGAAGAGAATGGCATCCAGCATAGTGAAGGTGATCGAAGCCATACAGTATGAGGGCTAATAAATCAAATAAGCATATGAAGAAATGAGAGCTATCTAGCCTGGGAAAGAGAAGCCTTAGGGGAGAGAAGGATATGATGACTGTCTTCAGCTATCTGAAGGGGTGACACATGGAAGAGAGGTCTGCTTTGTCCAGAGATGGCAGAATTAGGACCACTGGATAAAAGCTGCAAAGAAGCCAATTGCTATCAGGACTTCCTAACAGTTAGAGCTATCCCAAACCCAGTTGGGCTGCCTGGAGGAGGCAGAATGGCTTCCCTTCAAGCAAAGGCTTCATGACCACTTGTTGGGAATGTTGTTGTATAAAGCATTGCCATTCAGGATTTCAGCCAGTGAGGTCCCTTCCATCTCTGAAACTATCTGATTCCATAGAGCACTTTCCTCATGACTGCCCTATGAGGCAGGAAACCAGTTGCATTATCTCCCATTTTATGCCTGAGGAAACTGAGGCTCAAAGAGAAGAAATGACTTACCCAAGGTCACACACCTAGTAAGTAGAGGCAGCTGGAACTAAAGGCAGAAAATGAAATAGTAGTATTTCCATAGAAAAACTGCCTCTGAGAAGTTGACTTTCCCTTCAGGAGGACAACAAACAAACTGAACATAAATGCAAAGTGATTTCAGAAAGGACTAGCAATCAGGGTCATGGTAAAGTGGAAGGAGTGCTCAATTTTGAGCCAGGAAGACCTGGGTTCAAATCCCACCATGGGTATTAGAGGTGTGGCCAGGGATAAGTCATCTTGGATCCCAGTCTCCTCATTAGCAGCAATGGCCATAGTAACCCTGGACTTCTTACCTTACAGAGTTTGGGGGAGGTTCAGATAAGACGCACGTAATGTGCTTTTCAAGCCTTGGCTTGCTATATCAATTAACCAATTAACAAATATTCATTAAACTGGCCTCTAACACTTACTAGCTGTGTAACCCAGGGCAGGTCCCTTAGCCTCTGTTTGCCTCAGTTTCCTTATTTGTAAAATGAAAGGATTAGACTCAATGGCCTCTAAGGATCCTGCCAACTCTACATCTATGTGCCTATGACTTAGATTTGACTCTTGGCCCTGCCACCTACTACCTAGAAATCCTTAAAAAAGTCACTTAAACTTCCTGGGTCCCAATTTCTTCTGTGAAATGAAAGAGCTGACTTCTAAAGTTCCTTCCAGTCCCAAATCCTATGATTTTCTTCTTATTGAATTCCCACCTCTTTGTCCATCTCTAGTGTCTCACGGACCCACATAGTGTGCTTCCCCATCTAGCAGCACATCATAGATATTTCATCCACTTTGTTTTTCCCAGGTGGATGGTTAGGCCTATCTTCTTCATGCTTCTGTGACTCTCATTGAAGAGGCTCACTAGTTTGTAAGTTGCTTCACTAAGTGTTGTAGAGTCATGGCATTGTTTCATGGCTATAATCACAATGAATGGAGGGACTCATTCTTCTAACTTTTTTTTATCTAGTATTCAGGGTTTAAGACTAAGTACTTTGAGCATGGTTGGCACAGGATGAATGCTTGTCAGTGGATGGCCTTTCCTGACTCTGGCCAAGGCCTACATCAATGACTCAAACTGGCTGGCTGGCTCCTTCCCACTTGAAGCTACTTAAAGACAGTATGTCAAAGCTATAAGTAGAGAATCTGGAGGAACAGGTGCAAGGACAGGCCTTTTCCCCTTAGGAAATACCTAGTCGGGAAAATTATGGTCCTTGTTTGAAAAGGGGCCAGTCCCAGGAAGAAGGCAGGCAGTGCCTAGACCAGAAGGCCAGGCTTTGGGCAATTCTTGGTCTCTTTATGGGCTCCACTTTTCCCTTCTATCAACCGAGGGTGCTGGATAAGACCATCTCCAAGGAGGTGGCTTCCAACTCTAGCTAATGTAATTCCCCCAATGCCCGGCAGGTTTCAGGCTCATGCAACTCCCACACCTTGATTCTGTGAGCTCTGAAATGTGCTTACATCCAGGGCAACCAGGGCATTTTAAAACAGGAATCCCAAAAAGTGCCAATGACACATGTTTATCCCCTCTCAGCAGAGAGGTGGGTGTTTATGGGGACAGAATGTTGTAGACATTGACAGACTCAGCAGTTCTAATTTTTGTCTTTGGGATAAGGGAGGGCTCAGTGGTGGGTGGGGGAGATAGAGGAGATGACTGGAATTCAAAACATAAGCAACTTAGAAAACTCATTTCAAAAAATAGAAAAAAGATCAGGAAGCCCAACAAACTGATTTCCAATCTTGACCTGCAGCAGCCGCTTCAGCCACGTCCCTGTCCCCACGACCCATGGTGCCTGAAGAGGGCAAGAAGAAAGGAATGTCACACAGTGAAAAGAGCTCTGGCCTCAGCTTCAGCAGACTGGGATTTGGGTCCTGTTTCTGCGACTCTGGGCATTTGTTTAAGGTTTATAAAGCACCTTACAGATGTCGTCTCATTTTATCTTCACAACAACTTTGAGAAGCAGGTCCTACTATGTCCATTTTACAGATGAGGAACCTGAGGCAGGCAGGTTTAATGTCTTACCCAGGGTCACAAAGCTACTAAGTGTCTGAGGCTGGATTTGAACTCAGGTCTTCCTGACTCTGGGTCCAGGGCTTTATCCATTGAACCACCAATTGCCCTAGAAGTAACTTGGTATGTTGCAAAGAGACTTTGGAATCAGAAAACCTCAGTTTAAAACCTGCCTTGAGCAATTTACTGCCTGGATGGACTTGGGCAAGTCACTAAACTCTGGGCCTTGGTTTCCTTATCTGTAAAATGGCGGGTTAGACGAAATGACCTCTGCAGTCCCTTTCAGCTCTCAAGCCCTGATCCTGGGCTCTTGACCTTTATTTTTAACTTGTAATATAAGGAGGGCCTTAGAACACAAAATATTCACATTGGAAGGTACTTGCCATATTACTTAATCCTACTCTCCTGTTTTCCAGGGAAGAAAACTGAGACCCTGAGAGAAGAACTCAGAGTCCCCAAATCCGGGAGTTGAAAGGGCCCTCAGCAGCTGTCTAGTCCAACATGTGAAGCATGAAAAGGATCTGCAGTATAACCCAATGGTCATCCAGCGTCTGCTCGAAGCCCTCCGAGGAGGGAGAGCCCACCATTTCTCAAGGCAGCCCATTCTACTTTAGGCCAGCCCAAACTGGGAGGGAAGCTTTTGCTGATATCCAGCCCAAATGGTCTCTTTGAAACTTCTACCCATTGCTTCTGGGCAGGAGAGACCCTCTGGGACCAAATGGATCAGGTAAATTCCCTCTTTCATGTCACAGCCCTCCAAATCCTGGAGGACAACCATCATGCCCCCTCCCCCACCCAGTCTTCTCTTCTCCAGACTAGAAATCCTCAGTGCTTCCAATTTTCCCAGTATGACATAATCCCAAGACCCTTCACTGTCTTGGTTGCCTCTCTTCCAGGTGCGGATCTTGACTTGCCTAGGATCAGGTAACTAGACCAATAGTAGAGGGATGATTAGAATCTAGGTCTCCTGGTTCAGTGGCTTTCCCACTGCCCCGGGGGTTCCTGTCATGCCTCAGCTTTAAAGAATGATTACTTTACCATGAATAGCAGAAACCTGGAGGGGGCGGGGGAGAGAGTCCCTTTGGCCTCTTGTATTTTGGGGTCACAGGAAGCTCCCTTAGGTGTGACCAGCTCTGTCCTCTCCAAAGACAGTAAGTGACCTGAAGAAAGGAGAACCCAGTTCAGCCATGAGCCCCAAAAGGGCAGACAGAGAATGAGAAAGGAGTTAGTCACAGGTAAATGGAGCTCATAAAAGCCAAGCCTTTGTGAGGAAAGTCACTGGAGAAGGAGGGGGAGGGAGAGAGAGGGCTCTGAAGGCTGGGGAGAGAAATCATTAACAACATGAGATTCCTATGCTCATGTGATGGTGTTTACCTAGAACAGCTTGCCTGGGACAGAATGGAGCTCCCCTGGCAAATCAACCAACCGAGGCAGTTTATTCTATCAAGTCAAGGGTTCCTCCCCTCAGCCTTGAAAAGTAGCTAGTGCTGGGAATTTTAGCCTGAAAACATGGATGCCCGACCATGAATAGTAGAACTGAAGGGAACCCTGATGCTTAGAACCTTAGAACATAAAGCATTGAATGCCAGAGCTAGAAAGGTCTTTAGAACACAGAAAATGAAACATAGAAATTTAGAGCTAGGAGGAATCTTAGAACCCAGAATGGATGGGTCCTTAGTTGGAATGTTAAAACAGACCTTCCATTTCTAAATCTATGACCCAGTGTAAGGGCTGGAAGAGACTTGAGAAAAGAGAATGTTGGAACATAGGACCTAGAACAGTAAAACATGAAAGAACCCTAGGGTTCTTTTTAGTCTAACCCCCCTGTTTGATAAGTGATGTAATTGAGGCCTGAAGAGGTTAGTTAATTTCCTTATCCCACTTCCTACTTTCTCTAATTCCCTCCCTCCTGTCCATGCCCCTAACACACACAGTAGGCTTGTTAGTATCTTCCCTGATAGGAAATAATTCATTCAAATTGATTGATGATTCATGATAACATATTGTTCAACTCAAAATGAGCAACTGGCTTAAAAATCAGTCATATTTATTAGGCTTTTCCATTCAGCTTTCAGACACACACACACACACACACACACACACACAAAACGCTTAGTCCCCAGCCCCAACTCCCTTATACTTGCTGGCCGCCCAAGGGACTCAGGTGAGTGGTAGAGGGGTGGGGGCCCTGGGTAATTAAGAGTTCCACTGTCTCTGCACATTCCTGCTGCTGGCTGATAACTAGATGGGATACCTGGTCATTTACTAGAATGGTCAGAGTCAGGAGACCAGAGTTCTTATCAGCCTCCCGCTGGGTGAACTTGGGCAGGCCGCTTAAATTTAGACCTTTTCACCCACAGTTTCCCTATTTGTAAAATGGATGTAATACTTGTACCATCGACCTCACAGGGTTGTGAAGATCGCATGAAATCGAGCAGGCAAAGGCTGTTGTTGACCCTAACGTGAGACCCCACGTCAGCTGTCATTACTGTCATCCATCCCTTGAAGCCCTACTTGGTATTGTGGCATAGCATGGGGCATAGGGGCATCTCTGAGAACTCCACTCCAGTGTGTCCTTCAGAGACGTAAGGTCCGGGACCAGACCTGGCCTTGTGTCTGTTGTTTGAGAGGAGCCCAGCTTAATTGTCAAGAGTCTCGGTACCAAAATGTTAGCTGCAAAGTGGAAGGAAGGAAATAAGCATTTAAGTGCCTACTATGTGCTAGGTGCTGTGATAAGCACTTGAGAAATCATGTCTCATTTGATCCTTACTACAGCCACAGCAGCAGGTGCTATTAATAACCCATTTTACAGGTGGGGAAACCAAAACACAGGGTTAAATGACTTGCCCAGGGTCACACATCTAGTAAGTATCCGAGGTCACATTTGAACTCAGGTCTCTGTGCCTCCAGCCAGGCTTAGCTCTCTATCTACTGTCTCAACTAGCAGGCTCTAGGCAGCTGGCCTTTTGGGCCACAGCAACTCGTGAAGACCTACTAAAGCAGAGAAGGGCTACAATGAGTATTGGTGGAGGGATTCCTCACTCTGAGAAATTTATGAGCCTTTGGATCAATCAATGGGACGACTAGGTGGTACAGTGGATAGAACACAGGACTTGGAGTCAGGGAGACCTGAGTTCAAACCTGGCCTCAAACACTTATTAGCTGTGGGACTTTAGGCAAGTCACTTAACCCTCTTTGACTCAGTTTCCTCATCTGTAAAATGAGCTAGAGAAGAAAATGGCAAATCACTCCTGTATCTTTGCCAAGAAAACCACAAATGGGATCTTGAGGAATCGACACGACTGAAAACAACTACACAGTGAATCCATCCATCAACAAACCTTTGTTACTGCTGTGTGTCAGCTGCTACGAAACAGTCTGTGTTCTGAAGGAGTTTATATTCCACTGGAAAGACAACCAATAATAGTAACAACCGTAACAATGAGCATTTAACAGGGTTCTCAGGTTTGCAAAGCACTTCATAAAGAGGATCTTACCTGAGCCTCACAACAACCCTGGGAAGTAAGTGCTATGATGATCCCTATTTTAAAGATGTGGAAACTGAGGCAGACGGAGGTTATGAGGTTTGCTCAGTGTCACCAAGCTCAGTAAAGGGCTGAGGCTTGATCTGAAGTTAGGTCTTCCTGACTCCAGGCTCAGCCTCTACTCACTGGGCCACCTAGAGAAGGATAGGGACTGGATCTGGGATTTTATTGCTGTGGTCCCTCGGCCGGTGTGGGTCTGCACCTTCTCTGCAATGCTAGAGAACTGCTTGGGGTTTTGAGAGTGACTTAGCCAGTATAATCAGAGACAGGATTGAACCGGGCCTTCCCAGCTTCCAGAGCGCTCACCTTGCTGCCTGTATGTGTATATATACACGTATATACATATGTATACACACACACATGCACGCACACATGTATACGTATATATACATGTACATACATATAGGTATATACACACACGTATAATATATATGTACACACATATACACACATGTATATATGTGTATGTATATGTATATTAGTATACAGAGATCTTTCTATTTACTAATATATATGCTATTTGTTCTATATGCCATATTACATATTATGTATAACTATATATATATATATATATATATATATATATTAGTGTGTAGAAAGCGATCCAAGGTAACGTGGGGGAAGGCATTAGCAGTAGAGAGCCATCAGGAAAGGCCTCGGGTGGAAGGTGCTGCTGGATTCTAACACACAGAGATGAGGAGAGTCGGCGCATTCCAAACTCGGGACTTGCCATTGACAAGCATTTATTAAGACGCGGAGATGGGAGATGGCACATTGCATATGCCAAGCAGCAAGCAGTCAACATGTTGGGACTTCAAAGACCATACCCACAAGTCATGTCTGAGAAAGGTACTAACGATCGAGGCCAGGTGGTGAGAGCTTTGAATGCCAAACAGAGGAGTGTGGATTTGTTCTCAGAGGAAATAGGAAGATGGTGGAGTTTGTTAACCAGGGAAGTGACGTAGTCAGACCTGCATTTAAGGAAGTGACTTGAAACTTTGAAGCATTCTATTTCCTTTTATTATAAGCAATATCTCAATTGATTTTGCCCACTGGACTTGGAATAAAAAGATCTGGATTTGAATCAGCCAACACTCATTTATTAAGTGCCTACTATGTGCCAAGCAATGGAGATACAAAGATAGTCCCTGCTCTTAGACACTTAATGGATAGTGATTGTAGGGCTTAATTATATGCACTTTCATCTCCTTTTCCATAAAATTGGCCTAATACTTAGACTGCTGACCTCTCTGGGTTTTGTGAGGGACGTCCCTTAGGTGGCAGCACGGACAGAGAACAGAACTGAGAGGCCAAAGATGGGGGCGCAACCTTCACCTCCCAGGCTTATGCGGTGCATAGTTATGGGAAAGTTACCAAGCCTCAGTTTCTTCATTCGTAAAATGGCACTTCCTACCTCAGAGTTGTTCTGAGGCTCAAACAAGAGATGTGCAAAGCATTTGGCAAAGGTCAATAGCTGTATAAATGCCAGTCGTTATCAGATCGTGCTTTTTTTTCCCATTTGATCCTCACGACAACCCTGTAAGGTAGATGCTATTATTATCCCCATTTTACAGGTAAGGAAACTGAGGCAGAGGTGAAGTGAATGGTTTGAAGCTTAATGGAATAACGGGCAGGGCTCAGGCTAACTTTCATGTGCTCCCACAGGTCGATAGATCTGAAGCTGGAAGGCATCTAGTCTAGTCTAATCCTCTAATTTTACAGAAAAGGAAATTGAGGCCCGGGGGAGATGAAGTAACTTTCCCAAGGTCACACACAGGTAGTGTCAGAAGTGGGATTTGAACCCAATCAAATAAGCAGCTTAAAGTCCCTACTCCGAGCCAAGCACTTTGCTGACACTGGGCATGCAAATATAAACCTGAGCTGGCCCTGGTCCTCAGCGGGTCTATCAAATGTTAAGAATGAAGACTATCGGTGGCTGTCTTTTGAGATGTTTTGCCTTTCACTTTTGAGAGAGGGAGGAAGAGGGGGGAGGGGAAGGGAAAGAAGAAGGGGGGAAAAGAGAGGGGGAGGAAGAAAGAGAGAGGAAAGGATAAAGGGGAAAAGAGAGGGGAGAGATGGAAAAGGGGGAGAGTGGAAAGAAGGGGGAAAGAGAACAGGAAAAGGAGATAGAGCAAAAGAGAGAGAGGAAAGAGTTAAGGGGAGAAAGGAAATTGGGAGAAAGGAAAGGAGGGTAGGAAAAGGGGAAAAGAAAAGTAGAGAGGGAAAAAGGGACGAAAGGGGTAGAAAGGAAGAGAGAAAGATGAAATGAGAGAAGAGAGGGAAAAAGGCAAAAGCGAGAGAGAGGGAAAAGTAGAGAAAGGAAAGAAAGGGAGGGAAAAAGAAAGGAGGAAGAGAGCGAACAAAGAGAACAGAGGAAGGCGAGAAAGTCGAGTGGAGAAAAATATAAAGAGAAAAAGGAGGCAAAAAGAGCAATAATCTGAGAAAGATCCCGACCCAGAGTGATAGGGGAGGGGGACGGGGGAGAGAAGAGGCAGGTGCCTCTGTGGGTGTGTTTCCAAAACACAACTTAGTTGCTCTGTCCAAGAGGGGAGGAGCCCTGAGTTCTGGTTCACCTTGACCACTAGTCCAGTGGCTGGGGCAGGCGTTGATCCCACTCCTTGAAGGGCAGGGGCCCGGCCAGCCCTGGGGATGAGGGTAAGGGGCGTTAGTGGGAATCTGGATAGTACCCTCTCTTCTCTTCTCGCGGGGCGGGAGTTTCTGGAGGCGTACCGTCCCAGCTCCCCGCTCCCCAGATGGCTGGCAGGATACAAAGGGAGGCGGTGCAGCAGCTCTGGCTCTCCAGCCCTGCTCCTACTGGGCTAAAGTGCCATCAACATTCCTGTAGCTGAGTCAGTGGTGGAACCTGCTGTGCAGGTCGGACGTCCTATAAAAGCAGGACGGCACAGCTCTTCTGGGCACAGACACCTTGGGATCCTGCACCAGCCAGCCCAGCCGCGCACTCACGTTCCAGCCCGGCACCTGCTGCTCTTTCCTTCCTCCCTTGGTCTCCCGTCCTCGATGAGCATGGCCCAGCCACTGCTGCTGGCGTTGCTTCTGGTGGCGGCTGCGGGCTGGACAACGGCCCAGAACTGCACCTGCGCCACCAACAAGTGGACGATCTGCAGCCCGGCGGGCGCAGGGGGCAGCTGTCAGTGCAAGGTCTTTGGCTCCAGCCATGTGGTGGACTGCACCACCCTGACCTCCAAGTGCCTGCTCATGCAGGCGCGCATGAGCCCGCACAAAACCCGCAAGCAGATCAAGCCCAGCGAGCACGCCATCGTGGACAACGACGGCCTGTACAATCCGGACTGCGACAGCTGGGGCCGCTTCAAGGCCCGCCAGTGCAACCAGAGCGACGTGTGCTGGTGCGTGAACTCGGTGGGCGTGCGTCGGACCGATAAGGGGGACCAGACGCTGAAGTGCGACGAGCTGGTGCGCACCAGCTACATCCTCATTAACCTGCGGCACCAGGAGCGCTCCCAAGCCTTCAACCACTCGGACCTCAGCTGGGCCCTGCGGCGCCTCTTCCACGAGCGCTACCGGCTGAGCCCCAAGTACATCACGGCCGTGGAGTACGAGCGCCCCACCATCCAGATCGAGCTGCAGCAGAACGCCTCCCAGAAAGCCCACGGCGAGGTGGACATCGCCGATGTGGCCTATTACTTCGAGAGGGATGTCAAGGGCGAGTCTGTGTTTCACAACCCGCACCTCAACCTCGAGGTCCGAGGGGAGCCCCTGCGAGTGGAGGACACGAAGATTTACTACGTGGACGACAAGCCCCCCGAGTTCTCCATGAAGAGGATGACTGCCGGGCTGATCGCTGTCATCGTGGTGGTGGCCCTGGCCATCGTGGCTGGCATTGTGGTCTTGGTCATAAGCAACAAGAGGAAGTCAGGAAAATACGAGAAGGTGGAGATCAAGGAGATGGGCGAGATGAACAAACAGCTCAACTTGTAAGGAGGAGACTCGTTGGCGAGGATGCTGGGGAGGGGGATGAGGGCGGGGTGGGAACTTTACGGTGAAAGAGCCTCCTCCCTCTGGAATAGAAGCCGAGTGTGCGAGATCCTCGGCTGGACTGAGACTTTCCCTGCCATCCCTCCCCCCACCCAACCCCCACCCCAACCAAAAAAAAAAAAAAAACAATCTTAGGGCTAGAAGGAGAAATAGTCCAACCACTCTTTTTACATATGGAGCAACTGAGGACCTGGAAGACATGACAAGGTCCGTCCAGCTCTTAACATTGATGTTCTAAAGTTCCTTCTAGCTCTGACGGTCTGTGTTCTGTGGTCTAACATCTTCTGTTTTAAAAACCTTCTGGCACTTACATCCTGTTCCATGTAGGATTCTCTGTTCCAAGGTTCCTTTCTTACAATGCTAACATTCTAATTAGAGGAACCATTAGGACCAAAGCATTGGCCACCTTCCTTTCCCTAGTCTCCTAGCCCTTTCCACTTTATTATATTCTTTGGTCTTAGTCCTGTTTGTCTGACTTCCTATCCTAGCTGTGTGGCCCTGGACAACTTAATTTTTCTGAGCCTTTGTTTCTTCATCTGTAAAATGGGAGTTTAAAAAAACCACCTACCTCCTAGGTTGTTGTGACTGTTGAGAGAAATATAAAGTATATAACACCAGCGCTCTATAGGTGTCAGGTGGTATCATCCCTAAGGAAAAGCATCTGTAAAACAGCCCAATCATTTCAGACCTAGGACAGAAATATGACTCTGAAAACAAAGAACTCGTAGGAGCTAGAAAGGGCGGGGTCGGTTTCTATTGAATGTTCACCGGGTGCCTCCCTCTACCCACTTTGTGTCTTCTCCATTTATAACTTCTAGGCAGCATCTGAAAGTGTTATAAAGAGATTTTTCTGAATCTTAAATGAATTTGAATGGGCCCCAGCACTTAGGGTTTAAGCTAATTTCATTATTTCATGCTGTAAAAACAAGCAATGTGCAGCTTCTAAATTCCCCACTTTGTATAATGGCGTTCACTATGGGACAAGGATTCGGTTCTCTGTAACGTACTCATTTCGGCCGTTTGTATTACAAGCTGGCTCCCCATCCATCCTGCTGCATTGGTCTGAAATGCATTTTCCATGACTTGGTTTTTGGGGGAGGACTCTGTGTCTGCTCCCCTACGCTTCTGTAGAGCTCATAAGTGTTACTACTCGGTGTTGTTACTGTTAGCTTGTCAGTCTGTTTTGCAAAATGTATGTGTGTGTTGTCTTTGACGTCAGAATTTTTATAAGCTGTTGGATTTAATAAAACATGAAGAAAACCCATAAAACAGTGAAAGGCCTTTGTGACTTCTCCAACCACTTCCCCAGGAACTACTCAGATTTACTGTTTAAAACACTCAGACTTGGCTGGGGCAAGGATTCCCCAGTGCCCTCTCTCTTCTTGGGATTTTCTGTAACTGCAGCACAAAACTGGAAGAGGCCTCACCTTAGCAGCCGTATAGTACGCTCTGCTTATTTTACAGGTGAAGAAACTGAGGCCCAGATTTGCCCAAGGTCACATGGCCAATAATTCTGGAATGGGCAGAGCAGAGATTCGAAACTAAGTCTTCTGGCTCTAAGCCCATTGCTGGTGTCTCTGAACCCCAGCAGTGCCTTTGATCCTGTGATGTTGAGGTGCTGGGTTCAAAGTCTTCCCCATCCTTATGGAGACCACTTTCCTAGGTTTCCATTCTCTTAGAGAGGACTGCTTTAATACCAGGTACTTGGGGTGGGGTCAGAAGAATGCAGACTGTTCTTTCAGCTAGAAAATGGTTTCTGGGAAGTTTCTAAGCTTTGTCATTAAATAAGAATTTGGTAGGAGTCATCACAGCTGCTGGGACCTTTTAGCTCAGCCTAGCCCTCCCCCAACTCCCACCTACTGACTGAGGTTAACCACCTGTGAACTCATTAGTTCTTCCATTTGACTTCCTCCTCTCTTTTTCCCCTTCTTTTTCCTCCTTTCTTTTATCTTTACTATCCTTTTCTTTCTCTACTCCTTTCTCCTTCTTTCTCTTTCCCACCTTTCCCCTTTTTGTCTCCCCTCTCTCCTTTCTTCATCCTATTTACTCCCCATCTCACCTTTCTCATCCTCCTCCCCCCCAGAAATCTGGTCTCCTAACTCCCAGTTCTTCCTCCTGGATCCCAGGCTTTTGTCCAGAAGCGCCCCAAGCATTTAGGCGTGTCCTTTTAACACTTTTTCAGGGGAGGCTAGACTAGTTGGTGAAATGAGTGGGTGGTGAGGTAGGGGGCCCTACTCTGAGAATTTCCTGAAGCTCAAAACTGGTTCACACTCTGCAAAAATTCTCCATACTGCCTAGGGGGAATATATTTGTTTGTGTATTATATAAATATACATATGCTTTTGTGGCCCTACCTTCCAGACTGGAGAAAGTCTCTTACACCTTAAACTGGGAGGTTTGGGGAGGGGGTCATATTTAAAATTTCACTGCCTTCCTGAGTACTGGGCCTTACTATAATTTGCAGTCTGGAAAAGTGAAGTGAGACTCAGTGAAAAAAAATGTTGGACTCATCTTCTGGAGAGAGCTGGGTTCAAGTTCTGACACTTGTTGGGTGAGCCTGGACTAGACCCATAACCTCAGAAACCTGGAGACTGGAGCCCAGTCTCCAGAGAAAGGAAAGGATTTGTAAACTACAAGACTCTGCAGAAATGCTAATTATTATTAGAATTAAAGTATAATGTATAACCTACATCAGATTTTTTTTTTACTATCTCAGGGAGGAAGCGAGGAGAGAGGAAAGGATAGAATTTGAAACTCAAGACTTTTATTAAAAAACCACAAATGTTAAAAATTGTTTTTACATGTCAGTTGGGGGAAAATAAAATATTATTTTTAAAAAAAGGAATCAAGGTGTAGTTGGCCCACGAGGGAAAGGACAAGCGGTGGGGAAGCTGAGGTTTGACAGGGCTGACCAAGTCTGGGAACTTGGATCTGTGAGGAGAATATGAGAAGGAGCCTGGGATTCCCATGTTGGGTTTTTGAATTTAGTCATTTTTCTGTCTGCCTTGAAGTTCTCATAAAATCACTGAGCCAGGGATGTTGAATCCAAAACCAATGAGGTTCTGGGGCTTGATGAGAAGAGCCCTGGGCTTAGGCTCAGATCTGGGCTCTAACTGGTGTCGGGCAGTTCATTAACTGTGTGAATGAGCATGGGGAGAGAGGATGGGAGTGAAGAAGGGGTTAATGTCCTATTATTATGTGCTGTTCGACCTGAGGCAAGATTCGTTTCTGGGCCTCTGTTTCCTCAGGGACTATATCATGACCAAAGCCGCTTCCATCTCTAAGTTCAAACACCCCAAGCTACATCATCCCTCTGGGTCTCAGTCTCCTCAAATGTAAAACGAAAAGGAAGTCCTCAAATGTTCCTGCCACCTCTATGACCGCAATCCTGAGTGCTGTAAGGGGAATGTTGTCTGAGCCTAGCTCTGAGCCCACTATACCACTAATTAACAACAGCAACATGTACTGCCTTCCCGGTAGGGTCGTGGTCGGGAAACATTTTGTGAACTTTGCAGTAATATAGAAATGTGAGTGGTTGCTACTTTGGGGAAACTGAGGCCAAGAGGGGCAAATGACTCTATGCTGGGCCCCCAGCTGATGGAGCATCCACTGGGCACCCTCTAGTTGAGATTCATTGCACCAGATGGTTTTTCTCTTTGAGCTCACTTTCCAACCTCATGAGTCATCTACCTTATGATTAACAACTGAGGTAATGTATATAAAGTGCTTTAGAATCGCGAACCACTGTCCTATGTGAGATATTAAATAACAACAAAGCAGTAAAAAGGTGGGAGATGGGATGGAAAGGGAGACAAGGCTGGCATTTTGACTACTTTATTCCTCCCCTAATTGAAGGTTCTTTTATCTTTCCTTAAGGACTCCAGGATAAATACTTGAATTGGTCTGAAAATAGACTGGGCTTTCCCACAAAATCCTTCTGGGAGAAAATTCCCAGGTGCCCCAGAACTTGTCTCTTTTTTAGTTTTTCCCTCTATATTTTTTCCCTTTCAGATGAATCTCATTTTGTGAGGTGTACTTGTATTGGGGGTGACCTATATTCAGAAAGATTCAATATTTACCTCTCTCTCCACTAGGCAGAGATGACGTTAGGCACTATCGCCCACAGGTTTGGGGACACTTCTTACTCAATTTCTCTAGGGAGAGATTGGTACCTCAAGTTTCCTGTTTTGAGCACCTAGGCTAAAAAGGCCTATGACTAAAGATGGGGAACTCCAGAACGTGGGTATCTACCTGGGTCTAACTACCCAGCTTCTCAACACAGAGAAATCTCCTAAGAAGGAGGTAACCTTGTTCATGGCCCGGATACAGCCTGAAGGGGAGTGTTGTCAGGGGAGTGTCTGTAAGGTGTGGCTCCCCCACAAGCCACTACCTGTCTACCGAGGCTCCTTTCAAAGACCAACTGGCTGCTTTTTTTTGTTTTTTTGACTGCCAGGTCACAAGTGATTCCTTCATGCTGAGTCTTTAAAATGCCAAGTTTTTTTTTCCCCTAAACGATTACTTTTTTTTCCCTTCTTTGCTGCTTTTTGCCTACATAGTTATTTCACCAACTGCATCCCTTACCCCTCATCACCTCAACTCCCAATTGCATCCAGTATTCAAGAAGGTCACTCATCTTTTGGGGTTGAAAATACTTAGTGAGGTCACCCCAAGGCAGCCCATTCATTTTTTGGATAGCTTTAATTCTTAGAAAAGGGGCAGCTGGGTGGCAAAATGGGTGGAGCACTGGACCAGAAGTCAGGAAGACTCATCTTCCTGAGTTCAAATCTGGCCTCAGACACTTACTAGCTGTATGACCTTGGGCAAGTCACTTAGCCCTGTTTGCCTCAGTTTCCTTATCTGTAAAATGAGCTGGAGAAGGAAATGATAAGCCACTCCAATATCTTTGCCAAGAAAACCCCATATGGGGTCACAAAAAGTTGGACAACGACTGAAACAACTGAACAACAACAAATTGTTAGGGAGTTTTTCCTGACATTAAACCTAAATTTGAGGTGGTCAAGTGGATAAATCAATGGTCCTGGAGTCAGAAAGACCTGAGTTTAAGACATTTCACTAGCTGTGAGACCTGAGGCAAATCACTGAATCTGTCTGCCTCAGTTTCTTCCATTGTAAAATAGGGATCATGATATCCTATCTCCCAGGGTTGTTGTGAGGATCACTGGCAAAGTTCTTAGTATAGTCCCTGGTACACAATGGATGCTATAAAAAGGTTTATTCCCCTTCCTTCCTCTCCTTCCCACCAAATTAGCCTCTTTGCAACATCTTCCCATTACTCCTGCTTCTCTCTGTAGCAAAACAAGAGGAGCCTAATCACTCTTCCACATGGCAGCCCTTTGATGTTTGAATATGCTTCCCATGAGTCTTCTCCTCTCCAGGCTTCTCATCCCCAGTTCCTTCAACCCCTCCTCATTATGGGGCATGACCCAAGGCTCATCACTATGGAAGTTTCCCTCTCCCATTCTCTTTGCTATCTGCTTTCATCACCCTATCCACACCAACAATGAGTCATATCCTTTTTTTGGCTTTTCCCTTGCTGCCAGCATAGCTCAAACACCTCTTTGGTTGTCAGCCTTTATTGCAGACCTCAGTTGTTCTTTTTTTTCTTCCTGACCTACTTGGCAGTGTTGTTACAGGAGAAAGCTGCTCTCTCATGTTTGCCTTCAGTTACCCATCCTCAGGTCCATGAAACTTTCCCAGATTTCCCATTCCAGATATAACCTCTCCATCTTCTGAACTCCCCCCACCAATACCTTTTAATGATAATTATCACATACTGCTTTGGGACACAGAGGAAGAGGGCCTGGTGTGTGAATCCAGACCCCAAGAAGAAATGGGTTCCTTAAGGTAAATCATCTAGAATTGAGAATCTAAAATCAGAACAGCTTATCCGTCTGTCAGAGCAACTGGATATGGGGTCCTACCTGAGCACTTCAACAATTTAACAACAAGTATTGCATTCTTCACTATGTGCCAGGCACTATTAGACACTAGGGATACAAACACAGTGGTCACCGCTCTCAAGGATCTTACAGTCTACTGGAAAGTCACAAGAAGAGCCCTCATAACCTCACTTCTAGACTAACGTACTAGCCTTCTGCTTGACCACCCACCTCAAGTCAATCATCTACTCAGCCGTCACATTGATCTTCCTAAAGCACAGGTCTGCCCGTGTCACTCCCTACTCGATAAACTGGCTCCCCCTTGTCTCCAGGATCAAAGACAAATACTCCATTTGCCATTCAAAGCACTTCATAACCTACCTGTCTCCCATCTTTCTGGGCTTCTTACACCTTACTCCCAGACAAGTATTCTTCCATCCAATGACGCTGGCCTTCTGGCTGTTCTATGAGCAGCAAGACACTCCATCTCTGGCTTCGGGCCCTGCCTCTCCCCCGCACCTGGTCTCCTTTCTCTTGGTTTCTTTGGCATCTTTCGGATCCCAAATAAAATCCTGTCTTCTATAGGAAACCTTACCCAGCTCCTCTTCATTCTAGTGCCTTCTTTCATTTAATTATTTCCATCCTGTCTGGAGCTTGTTTGTACATTTTTGTTTTTGCTTTTTGTCTCCTCCATTAGATGGTGAGCTCTTTAAGGGTATCCACAGTGCTTAGCACAGGGCCTGGTACATAGTAGGTACTTAATAAATGTTTATTCAGTGACTATGACCATGGAACAAATCTCAACCTCTTTGGGACTCTATCTCTTCCTCTGTAAAATGACAGCCTTGGACTATTTCTGAGGTCTCTTCCAACTTTAAATCTATGACCTTGAGTTCCTACGACTCAGGCTGGTCACTCTGAGGACCAGCTTATAAATCAAATCAATTAATCAATAAGCATTTGTTGAGTACCTACTATGTGCCAGGAACTGTGTTTAAGTTCTGGGTATAGAAGTAGAAAGAATGAATCTATCCCTATTCCCAAAGAGAGGGTGATCAGCAGTGTCAAAGGCTGCATAGATTTAACAGGATGAGGATTGAGAAAGGGTCATTAGATTGGACAATTAAGAGATCATGGGTAACTTGAGAGAGATCATTTTCATTTGAGCAATGAGTTCAGAAGCTAGACTACAGAGCGTTAAGGTTGAGAGGAAAGAAAGTGAAGGAAGCCAGGATTATCTACAGTCGGATAGAGATACGTGAAAGAGAGGAGAGATATGGGATGATAGTTAGTGGGTATGGATGGATCAAGTGAGGGTTTTTTGAGAATGAAGGAGGAACGAGCATGTTTGTAGGCAGCAGGGAGGCAGCCGGTGCATGGGGTGATATTGAAATGAAGTGAGAGAATGGGGACGAGAGAGGAAGTAACCTGCTGGAGAAGAAAGGAGGAAAGAGGATCACTTGGGTTCTCCTAGGCAAAGAGTAAGGCCACCTTTTCATGTGAGCTGGGTGATCAAGGAGAAGGTGGCAGAAGGAATCTGGGTGATGTGAGGTGAGGAGGAGAGGAGTAGAAGCAATTCATGGGGAATGGCCTCCATTTTTTCAGTGAAATATGAGAAAGGTTCTCAGCTGAGAAAATTGGGGGGGCGGGGAATGGGACAGAGGCCTATGGGAGGTTTGAAGAGGGATGAGAAGGTTTGGAAAAGCCCATGTGGTGAGTAGCATAGTGAATTAATCAAGGAAGTATCAAAGGATTGCCTTGCTACAATGAGGACCCAGTTTAAACTATATAACATAACTTTGTAGTAGACCCAGTCATCGTAGTTTTGTGATTTTTCTCTAGCTCTGATAAGCATCATATGTGTAGAAGTGAAAAGATTCCACGATGGAGAACCTCAAGTGCGTGAAGTTTTGATTCAGTCAAAGGACCAAATTTGAGGGCCTAGAAAGCCACATGTGGCCTCAAGGCAGCAGGTTCTCCACCCCTGTGAGATGGTGGAAACAATTCCATATTGGAGTTTGACAGAACATTATTAGCAACTAGAAAACTAGGCAAGGGCTTTGGGAGTAGAATAAGGTAGGACCGGTTTGCTAAGGAGGGAAGATGAGGAAGGGAGGGGAATGTAGCTTGTGCCAGGGAGATGGTCTGTGAAAGAAGTAAATGGTGGCAGGATCAGAGGTCAGAAAGGATGAAGACCCAAGGTTGTAAGAAAGATGAAATGATAAAAGATTATGATCAGGTAAAGGAATTTGAGCATTCACAAACATGGAAGTGGGACACTTGGGAGTGATGGCGAGAGTGCAGCACAGACATCCCTGTGTAGGGTGAAGGAGTCATGGGGTCATAGGCAATGAGTAAATTGAGGAACCGAAACTTTAAGTGTGTTTGAGGGAGTATCGATCGATATGAAGGCAGGAAGTGAGCAGGAAAGATTCTGAGATAATCACTGAACATGTGAGGAAGGAGGGAGAGAGTCCTGGGGGTCAGGATATAACAACCACCAGAATCTTGTTTGGTGACAAAAAGGGATTGAATGAATCTCAAATGACAAGAGGTTACTGAGTGATGACAGTAGGAGAGTCAGGATGTGGCAATGCAGAGCAAGGAGTATTCTGACTCTCATCCTAGCCATGGAAGGGCTTGAAAAGCCAAAAAAGATTTTGTGTTTGATCCTGGAGGCATTGGGAGTCACTGGAGTTTGTTGAGGTGGGGGGAGGGGCATATATGATCAGACCTGCAATATAGCTAAATCCTTTTGGTGGCTAAATGGAGGATGGGCTGGAGTGGGGAGAGACTTGGGTCAGGGGGACCTACCAGCAGCTATTTCAATAGTCCAGGGGTAAGAGGATGAGGGCCTACACTGGGGTGGGGGCAGTGTCAGAGGAAAGAAGAGAGAGTATTAGAGAGATGTTACAAAGGTAGAATTGATAAGATTTGGCAATGGATAAAATATGGGGAATTTAGTCGTAAAAATTCAGTTTGAAAAATGTATTGAATTAAAGTATGTTACAATGGCAGAGAACCTGGGTTCAAATCTTAGTAGATGGTAGCTAGGTGGCACCACAGTGCACAGAGTGCTGGGCCTGGAGTCAGGAAGACTCATCTTACTGAGTTCAAATCTGGCCTCAGACACTTACTAGCTGTGTGACCCTGGGCAAGTCATTTAACCTGTTGGCCTCAGTTTCCTTATCTGTAAAATGAGCAGGAGAAGGAAATGACAAACCACACCAGTATCTTTGCCAAGAAAACCCCAAATGGGGTCCTGAAGAGTTGGAAAGCACTCAACAACAACAGAAGAGGAATGCTCCAATCTATAGCCATTGCTTCTAGTTAGAGGAGAGAGGAAGAGCCTATGTATACCCATTGTCCCTGACTATGGGAGGAATGCTATAATCTATACCCGTTGTTTCTTTCTAAAAACACTAACCACTGTCCCTGCCTATGGGTGGAATGCTCTAATCTATACTCATTGGGAATATTTCTATAGCCAGTGTCCCTCCCTAAAGGTGGTGAGGGAAGGTCCTGGGAGTCTGGCTTCCTTTGTTTGTAGAAGAGCCCAGCCCTACAGATGGACTCAATGGTCCCTTTGTGCCATGGGTGAGGTTGACCGTGAGTATTCAATGGATGGAAAGAGGAATTAAATCTCAGAAGAAAGCAGGATGAATAGCTAATACTAACTTGTTTCAACTGAAAGGGGCCTCTCCCTAGGCACTTTTATTTGTTCTCAAACTCAAGCATAAATGAGAATTGACTGCCATGCAGACCTATCTCTCCCCTTGTTCCATTCAGGTTAATGATGTTCCCCTCCTCTTGGTCACACAGGGTCAAAGACAATCCTGACTGTTTTCTCAACACCCAGGTCCAGCCAACTCCATCTGGTCAATGCTGCATGCCAGCAGCTTCTTTTCTCCTCCCTCTCCTCTTCACCAATGCAGCAAACATCTGAGTCTGGCTCTTTCCTGGTCCTCCTTAATTTTAGCGCCTTCCTTTCCTTTATCTCCAATTTACTCTGCACGTATCACTTTTGTACCTAGTCACTCCCGTGGTGTCTTACGCATTAGAAAGGGAGCTCCTTGAATTTTTGCCTTTCTTTGTATCTGCAGGACTCTGTACAACACCAGCACATGGTGCTTAACAAATGCTATTTGACTGACTAACTGGAGGCCCCATTTTCTCTCTACTTGACTATGGTCTTAGATGAAAAGGACTTTGTTCTCACCAGCCTCAGTTTCTCTAATCTGTTTACATTGGACTACCATCCTTCTCTGTGACTCCATGATGTTACTCTGCTCAAAAACCTCCTGTGATTCCATGTTGGTTATGGAGAGTGGATGTGGAGGAAGGAAAGGAAATAAGCATTTACACATCTACTGTGTGCTGGGCCCCATGCTAAGTGCTTATTTACAAATATTATCTCATTTGATCCTTTCAGAAATCTTCTATGTGACCAGCACCTCGTAGGTGCTTAATAATGCTTGTTGACCTATGACTGACTGGCTCATTCAAGTTATGCAAATTTCCTCAAAAGGTATTCAAATGATTCTTGAGTCTTGACTGGGTTTAGAGAGATTAAAGATTTAGTCTACTAGTATCATTTCCTGATCTCTTGAGTACAAAAGAGCCACCAGGATCTCCAAGGATGGCACATCATTTGATGAGCCGCTGAGAGGCAAAAAGGCTTCAATCCATTGAATGACTCAGGGTGTGCTCACTACGCAGTGTATGACACCTGTGGAATATCCTTTTCCATCTATGGCTAAGGAAATCTTCTTTGGTTGACTGTTGAATGCCTTAAGCGGTTCTCATTTTGTTCCAGTATCGTGGGGTCCACAATTGTCCAATCTGCAAGAAAAATCACTGAGGCAGAGCTTTGAGTCAATAGTACTTTATTTAAAGGTCCACAGCTCCCTCTGATGAAGTGGACCTCAGATCTTCCTCATGATCTGAGATGCCCCCTTACTCCAGGGCTTTAGTTTTATAGTTCTTGATACCCAGAGACAGAGTTTCACTAGATAATAGACCTTGATTTTGACCCACCGCAAGTGCCAGAAAAGATGCATCAGCATGAGTGGTCACAGGATGGACAAGGCAAGGGTCATCTTTGCAAGCGGTCATAAGATGGGGCCCTCCTCATGTTGGGCGAGGGAGGGGGGTCCAGAGGTACAAAAATAAGTTGGGGGACTTTCCATATCATGTCAAGACATCCTACCCACACTGAGTTGGTCACGCCTTCATCTCCCAAAAGGGTGGAAGTGCTCTAGTCAGCATTCTTGTGGTTAGGCAAGTGAACTACGTAACAGGTGAGTGAACAGTGAACTTACAGCTTGTAATTTAAAGTTTGGGGACTATTATAAGAAAGAATCTATCTCATCTTATGTAATTACTCCTGTATCTAAGATATGTAAAATATGTATTAATATATGTAATTCCTATACTACAGGTTTCTCAAATATTCAGAGATTTATTTTGGCAAATTCTCCAGTTCTTTCATTTCTTTTCTTTTCTTTTTTGTTTGTTCAGTATTTTATTTTATTTCCCTCCAGTTACATGTAAAAACAATTTGTAACATTCATTTTAAAACTTTGAGTTCCAAATTCTCTCTTCCCCCCTCCCCCTGTTGAGAAAGGCAAGCACCTCAATATAGGTCACACATGTGTAGTCATGCAAAACATATCCACAACAGTCACAGACAAAAACAAACAAAAAAAAACCCTCAAGAAAAATAAAATTAAAAAAAAAAGTTTATTTCAGTCTGTATTCAGACACCAGCAATTCTTTTTCTGGGGATGGATAGCATTTTTCATCAGAATTCCTTCAGTATTGTCTTGGATCATTGTATTGCTGAGAATAGCTAAGCCAGTCACCCCCAATCATCTTACAATACGGCTATTACTTTGAACAATGTACATTTCACTTTGCATCAGCCCATACAAGTCTTTCCAGGTTTTTCTCTGAGAGCATCCTGCTCATCATTTCTCATAATACAACAATATGCCATCATACTCATTTGCCACCACTTTGTTCAGCCATTCCCCAACTGGTGGGCATCCTTTCAATTTCTAATTCTTTGCACCCAGAAAAGAGCTGCTATAAATATTTTTGTACATATAGGTCCTTTTCCTTTTTGTTTTTTATCTCTTTTGGCATACAGACCTAGTAGTGGTATTACTAGCTCAAAGGGTATGCGTGGTTTTATAGCCCTTTGGGCACAGTTCCAAATTGCTCTACAGAATGGCTGAATCAGTTCACAACTCCACCAACTGTGAATTAATGTCTCATTTTTTCCCGCATCCCGTCCAACATTTTTCATTTTCCTTTTCTGTCCTATTAGCCCATCTAATCACTATGAAGTGGTACCTCAGAACTGTTTTAATTTGCATTTCTTCAATCAATAGTGAGTTAGAATATCTTTTTTCATGTGGCTATAGCTGATTACTTCATCTAAGAACTGATCATATCTTTTGATCATTTATCAATTGGGGGATGGCTATTTTTATAAATTTGACTCAGTTCTCTATATGTTTGAGAAATGAGATCTTTACCAGAGAAACTTGCTTCAAAATTTTTTTCCACAGTTACTACAGCTAACTGTATTTCCTTGCATCCTATTCTTCCCTCCCCCACCCCCATTTATTCTATTCTCTCTCCCCTTTCACCCTGTCCCTCCTCAAAAGTGTTCTGCTTCTGACTACCCCCTCCCCCAATCTGCCCTTCCTTCTATCGCCCCTCACCCTTCTCTTAACCCCTCCCCCTCCTACTTTCCTGTAGGGTAAGATAGATTTCAATACCTAGTTGAATGTGTATGTTATTCCCTCTTTGAGCCAACTCTGATGAGATTGAGGTTCACTCACTCCCTCTTGCCCTCCCCCTCTTAATTCTTTCAGTTTTTAACTTCTTGGTTTAATCTTCTGGGGCCCTAAGACAGGTCACCTAGGGCCCAAAGATTCTTTTTGAGTGAATAGAAACATTAAAAATCAGGTGGTTGGTTTCTGGAAACTCTTGTGTGTCTCTAAACTATTCCCTTTATCTTTGGGTTTTGGTGAGTAGAGGCCCCTGATCTGAAGAGTAACATGGTTCAATCCCCTCAAATCTTTGTGGGAGGCTTCTGGAGATCTAGCCACAGACTTAGTTTCCAGGCTTCTGGAGCTAAGGAAGTCCCAAGTGGCCTGAACTAGGTTACTACGGAGAAGTGATTCCCATGAGTTCTCTGCCAAGAAGGAGACACAGGTTTTCAGACTGATCACCCTTGCTTTCAAAACCACCATCACTTGGAGCTGCTCAAGAGAGCCCTGGTGCAGCTGTAACCAGCCCTGGTACCCTGGAAGCTAGTTTATATTCTAAGGCCCTTTCTTACTCTAGGGTCACTGGGTTCACCTACCAGCTTTCTGCAACTGGAACCTGGGTGGCTGCTCATCCAGTCACGGGTGTGGCTGTCAGCTCTGTAAACCCTTTCCCCTTCGTGCTGTGACTAAGTGTACTGAAGAGACTGAGAGACCAACTTTATAAGGTAAAATTAATTGAGGTCAAATTATAAATCAACAAGATTTACATCAGCTTTATTTCAAAACTTCCTAAAAAATTTAACTCTGGTCATCAGTAACTGACTTGATCCTCAGTAGATATAAGTGAAAATAGCCTTACTTGCTAACTGAAAGGGAGCCTTCTTTCCTTATCTCTGTAAAACTAAAATGAGCCTTTTTTTTTTCAGGTCAGAAGAGGCTGGGGTTGTTCCTGGGGTGGTCACACACCTTGACAGCTTACCTTTGAGGTGGGGAATCTCTCCCCTAAGGCTATCAAGTCTAGCCAAAATTATTGCTCCTTCTACCCATCCAAGGATAGGGCCTAGGGTCCTCAAGAGGAGTTGCTCACTCCTTTGTGAGCCACTGTTCAGGGTTCCCCCTTAGTCAGCTTGAGAGATCGCTCTATTATGCCTTGTTGAAAACTGTTCTTTAAAAGGCAAACCCTGTATTAGCTCTGCCAAACGGAAGTTTTTCTAGCTGCTGGCGAGCTGGCAAAAAATGCAGAACTAGCAGTTTCACTACTGATTGAATCTCCCTAGTCTTAAAATGAAAGCAAAAAACATTAATTTATGCTTTAAGAGTTAAATTCGGGACACATAGTTTTTACAAATATTCGTTTAAGTGCTCTAGAGTTTATACACACAAACAAATTAGTTGTAAATTTAAACAGTCCCTCTTGGGCCAATAAGGGGCCTTTCTTTAAGAAAGAAAAAATGATTTAGCATAAATCGAGGCAAACACACCAATCTTCAGCTTGGAGAAACTTAGCACAGGTTTGGAGAATTTGAATGTGGATGGTGAAGGGAATCTGACCTCCTGCAGCTGCTGTCCATGAGAGAGTCAATTTTTGTCCAGGTGTGTACTTCCTTCTGGGTCTCTTGCAGGGGCCAGCCTAAGGAGGTAGGGGTGCATGCTTCACTGGTTCACCTAGGGTCACAATAATGTGGGGTCCAAAACTATCCAATCTGTAACAAAAACCACGGAGGAGGAACTCCAAGCCAATAGGACTTTATTAAAGGGTCCATGGCCACCTCTAATGAAGTAGGCTTCAGATCTTTGTCATGATCTGAGATGCCCCATTGTCTTGAAGGCCCTATTTTTACAGGGCTTGACACCTAGATATACAGAAGACACAAAGTAAAATACAAAATCTCATTGATTGGTAGACCTTGATTTTGACTTGGGGGGGAGCACAGAAATGATGTATCAGCTAGATGGGCAAAGGAAGGGTCATTTCTCCTAAGTGATCATAAGACAGGCTCTTTATGTTTGGCAAGAGAGAGTGGTCCAGAGATACAAAGATAAGTTGGTCCAGCCTCAGACACTTACTAGCTATGTGACCCTGGACAAGTCACTTAACCCCAATTGCCTCAAAAAACCCAAAGTTGGGAGATTTTCTGCGTCATGCCAAGGCATCCCAATCACACTTGGTTTGACTGTGGCAATTGCCACAAGGGTGGAAGTACCTTGGTCGGCATTCTTGTGGTCGCACTAAGGTACTATGTAACTGGTAAATAAGTGATGAAGGGTAAAATTACAGTTTTAAAGTTTGAGGCCTACTATGAGAATGAATCTATCTTATCTAATTACCCCTACATCATTCCTATGTGATATATGTGAAATATGCATTAACATATTATTCTTGTACTAATATTAGTTGACTAGACTGACAATGTATGTTACTAGATGAGTATATCACTAATAATTGCTTACCATCATTACCTCTATGGAAGCCCACTGAATTGATTAATTCTGATTGGAAAGAATAGGGGTCCAATAAATCATTTCTCTCAAGGTTCAGTCTCATAGTATCATTTCCCATCTCCTCAGAGAACTCATGGATGGCACTCTATTCATGAGCCCCTCAGAGGCACCAGGGCTTCAATCCGTTGGATGACTCAGGGTGTCCTCCGTACACAGTGCATGATCCCTGTGGAATATCCTTTTCCATTTTTGGCTAAGTAAACCACCTCTGGTTAACTGTTGAATGACTTAAGTGTGTCTCATTTTGTTTCAATATAGAACATAAGCAACTGGGGCTCTGGCCTGCAATCAGACCCAGCACAGAACAGAAACCAGCTGATCCTGATCAACTCCACCATACACAGTGAGTGTTTACTGATGGGTACATTGTAAGAACTTGTTGATTCATTGCATTTTGGAAGCATTTATGAAGTGTCTACTGTATGCTTACCCATTTTCTTCTTTGTGATAAGGTAGTTCCATGGAAAGTGGGATATAGTTGGGAATGATTGTGATGTAAAAACAAGAGGTTGATTAAGTAAACCTATTATTTTTTAAAGAAACATGAGGAGTTCAATCTGAAGAAGTGAGGTTGGGGAGAAAGGACCCATTCCATGTTCTTTTACTTACTCCCCACCCCTGATGCAGCGATAAGGTAGTTCAAAGGACTTGATAGAATTCCATGATGAGCATGGATGTGATGCTGAAGAAAAGGATACAGGAGAGGCAGGGAATCAAGATAGGGAACAGTAGATGGAACTTGTGTTCATAGAAATGGAAACAAGCTTCGTGAAAGGGCCTTTTGGGAATGATCTGATTTCTTTTCCAATCAATAGCAAATCCTGCTGGACATTTTTCTGGTTGGTGACCATTTTCTGTCATTGTTAAAAGCCACTAGGGGCTTCATTACGGTTTTTTCCCCTAGCTCAAGGAAGGGATTTGGGGTTGGGGGTGGAGAACAAACTGATGATGGGAAATAGGAAAGCCTGTAAGTCAGCCCTCCTTCCCTTCACCCAGCTACTGCCCGAGCCAATCTATAGTCAACTCAATTAAAATGGAAATTTCAGGGGTGGGGGTGGGGAAGCTTCAGGGGAGCTGTTGTGAGGGAGGAAGTAGAAATGATAATCTACAGTGACAGTTAGGAGAAAGAATTAGCAAGCTGTTTAACTGAGGGGAGGATAGAGCCTCACTGGGAGAACTGGGAAAATGCTTGGTTTGATTAGATCAGAGTTAACTCCTTCATATCATTATCTCTTACCAGCTCATCTATCCTTTGCATCTCCGAGGAGATTCTGTCATCCCATCCATTCAATAAACATTTATTCAGCCTTTTCTCTGTGCAGACCACTGGGCCCGGCATGGGAGAGGGAATCCAAATAGACACGTGATTGTCCTTCTCAACCCAGCAAGGCAGAGGAGGCAGGGTACTGGATTGAGAGTCAATGGATCCTAGACCTCAAAAATCAGCTAGTCCACCTCTTATTTTACAGATGAAGAGACCGAAGCCTACTGGGAAGTGACTTGACCAAGGTCAGACTGGTCTTGAGTGGTAGACATGAGATCCCAATCTGAGTCTTCTGACTCTTTCTGTCTAATTAAGGCCTGCATTCAGATCCAGGCTCTGACACATAGCAGGCACTTAATAAATGTTGATGGAGCGGCTAAATGGATAGAGTGCTGGTCTAGAGTTAGGAAGACTTAAGTTCAGATCTGGTCTCGGATACTAGCTGTGTGATCCTGGGCAAGTCATTTATCCCTGTTTGCCTCAGTTTCCTCATCTGTAAAATGAGCCGGAGAAGGAAATGGCAAACCACTCCAGTACCTTTGCCGAGAAAGCCCCAAATGGGGCTGCAAAGAACCAAACATGACTGAACAACAACAGCTTCTTAAGGGCAGAAACCATGAGGGATGGCTTCATCGAGGCGCACCTTGAATTCAGAAGCTCTTCCACAGGAGAGCACCAGGAGCCTGATGGGAAATTCCTAAACCTGCATCTCCAATCCTACAATCTTGTAGATTTAGAGATTATCTAGTCCCACCCACTCATTTCTCAACCTCTCTATTATCATGGCCACACAGAGAGCTGGAAGAGGCTTTAGAGATAATTGAGTCCAGCCCCCTCATTTGGCAGAGGAGGAACCCAAGACCCTGAGAAACAAAATGATTGGCCCCAAGTCAACAAGTGAGTTGTTCCAAGAACCAAGAAAACAAAACTGGATTCTCCATTCAATCCACTTAAAGAAAGATCCTTTTTGTTCTCACAAACTTAAGAAAAATCAACAAATATGAGTATTTCCCTGTACAAAAAAACTGGAAAAAGGTTACATATGACACTGTGAGCCTCCATTATATACAGCTTGGTTTTTTAAAAGTGTATTTCAAATTCAACATGTTCATTCCAGTGCTGCCTTGCTTGTCTGCATTCCCTTCTGAACTTTGTGCTCTTTTCTGTGTATTTTTAGTGACTCACTGACATTCTTTAATTTCTTATCTTTAAAAAAAAAACCAAGCACTAGCAAAGCTCCTCACTCTCTTTCAACTCTCCCCTCCGAAAGAAAGAAAGAAAGAAAGAAAGAAAGAAAGAAAGAAAGAAAAGAAGAAAGAAGGCCTTCCTATACCAGTGAGTATAGTCAAGGGAAACACATTTGCCCACTGACCATAGCTGATAGTGTGTGTCTCATCCTACACCTCTTGTCCACTCCCTCTCTTCTAAGAAGTGGGCAGCATGATTCAGCATCAGTCCTCTGGACCCATGATTGGTCATTGCATTGATTAGAGTTCTGAGGCCTTGTGCCAATGATTTGTTTTGTTTTGCTTTGTTTTTACAATGTTAGAGTCATCGTATAAACAGTCCTCCTGGTTTGTCACACTTTCCTCTACAGCAGCTCATACAAATCCTGGAGATTTTATTTCCCACTACCCCAGGTTTCTGGGATTCACTTGCTTCCAGATAAAAAATGTGATCTTCCCAAGAATTGTAGATAAAGCATCACACCAACCGTCAGAGGCCACAGAAGGTCCAGTGCCCCAAGACTCAGCTCACGGGATGGTAGCATCACCATTTTACTATGCTTTTATGTAGGAAAAATACCTTATATCTCAATGTTTGTGATGCCCCTACAGTTTTGCCACTTTGAAAGGCTCCTAGAGCAATAGGTGGCTAAGACAGAGACTGCCACAAATAGATAAGGAATGTTTAACCTTTCTCTTTACTCATTGCCTTGGGCTAGGGTCTGTGAGACTCTTATCTTTGAGTTCTGATGACTGAGAATCCACTCTCTCCTGCTCTCTCAATAGGATTTCAACTCTTAGAGATTAAACCTCCCAGCCGCTTAGCAACATAGGAGGAAAACATTAAGACCTCAGTAGTGGTATTTAAACGTGCAGAAAGAAATAGCAAATTTCTCCAGCACAATATATGTCTATGTTGATGCGACATATGTAGGTAATTAAATATATTAATACAGACTATCTTCATTAAGGGTAGTGATGTGGTACAGTGGACATAGCACTGGGCCTAGAGTCAGGAAGATCTGAGTTCAAATCCAGCCTCAGACACTTACTTGCTGTGTGATCCCGGATAAGTCACTTAACACTGCTTTCCTCAATTTCCTCATTTGTAAAATGAACTGGAGAAGGAAATGGCAAACCACTCTAAGAAAACCCCAAATGAGGTCACAAAGAATCCACAGTTTCTTGGTAATTGAATAGCAAATAATCAGTACAAGATCTAACAGGTCTGACTTTAGTTTGGGGGAGGTTTCTCTTATCTGCTTACTTGTTCCCCAGGTGGCATCTATAAGTAAACAACAAAAGGGGATTGGGCAGGGAGATAAGAGGAGCTGGGGAGTAAAAGGATTCTTGGAGTTCCATCCCTCAATGATGTATTTGTTTGCAGAAGGCTCACACATATTTGGTAAGGGCAATATTTATCTGCCAATGCATAAGCAGCTAAGAGCCTTTCAGCAACAGGGGCAGAGAATTCAAAAGTCATCATGACTATGGTGAATGGAGGGCAAAGATAGTCTTGCCAAGATGGTATGGTGGGGCCACATGATAGTCAGGCGGAGGTAGATCGGAGGTAGATGCGAATAAGACAATAAGTCTTTGGAAGTGTTTTTTCCTAAGAGCAAGTATCATTTACCTTTTTATGTATGTTTATATTTGTACACATATTATATATAAAGAACAGAGCTTGTGGTTACAAAATCCTAAATTGCAGAAACATATTTATATGCATAATGGGCCTGCAGTTTCATTGGCATGGGGAACTCCCAGTGAGAAAACTTCCTCTACCCACAACTATTGCACAAGTTCTAGTCTTGATTGCCTGGGTCCTCTGAGGTTGTCACTTCAGGGCGATAGAGTTAGGATGTGTCAGGTTCAGGACTAGAACTCAAGTCTTTCTGGCTTTGGCTTTTTCCCTTCCGTGCCCTCTGACTCTTTCACAGCTTCAGAGCCAATACATCCTGACCAGACTCTAGAGAGTCACAAGCTAGAGGGCCAAAAAGACTTCTTAAAGTCAATCCAATCAATTAATCAACCAACCTGTCAACATTTATTAAGCACCTATGATGTGCCAAGCACTGGGGGTATAAAAAGGCAAAAGACGGGGTGTAAGAGCTGCAGGTGAGGAAATACAAGGGGACAGATGGATCCAATTTAGCAATCCAGTCAACAAATATGTATTATAATAACGATATTTATAGAGATTAAAGGTTTTGTGTAAAAGTTTTATTAATGAGTTCTTATTTTATACAAACATTTCTAGATTTTATATATATACATATTATACATTATGCATGTGCGTGTGCATGTGTGCTCGTGTGTGCTTGTGTGTGCGTGTGTGTGTGTGTGTGCGCGCGCACGCGCTTGTGAGAGAGAGAGATTCTGCACCTCTCCCCTCTCTGTCAGGAAGAGGAGAGCAGGTTTCTTCCTCTGTGCTCTGGATTCATGGACGATCACTGTACTCATCATAATTCCTACTGCTTTCAGTTATATGTCTTTGCTGTGTTGTTGGTGTTATTATATAAACTCATATTCTGGGTCTGCTCATTTCATTCCTCAGCAGTTTGTAAAAGTTGTCAGAATTGTGTGTTTTTATAAGACTGATGCTGTTGTGTAACTTGTTCTTCTGTTCTCTTCACTCTGCATTGACTCCTACAAATCTTTCCATGTCTCTGAAATCCTTTCTTTCCTCATTTCTTATAGCACAATTGTATTCCCCCACATCCCCATGCCACGACTTATTCAAGGATTCCTCAATTGATGGGCATCTCATTAGTTTGCCACAACATGGGACATTTTTGCTAGACGTATTTTGGTACATAGAAGACCTTTTCTTATTTCTTTGATCTCTTTTGGTTATAGGCCTAACAGTAATATTCTTGTCTCCATTTCACAGAGGAGGAAACTAAGGGTAATAATTTTCTGAGGGTCACACAGCTCACAAGTATCCAACAACAGGAGTAGAGCTCAGTTCCTCCTGACTCTCTGGCTCCTCTGCCAGCTAGCTGCCATGAATAAAGGAGCTGCTTTGGGCAGAGCCCAGAAGGTGCTAGGGGCAATACAAAGTTTAGATGATACACCATCCCTGCCCTCCAGGGGTTAAAGCATATACTGAGATAATGATAGCCACATGAAATAAGTGCACCCGTGAATCACAGCCTGTAGTGCTTCGTGAGGTCTTTGAGCAAGGTCCTGGCTGACCACTGAAGATTCCCTAAACCAAAGTGATGGCCTTTAAAAGATGAGGAGGATTTTACCACCACAAAGCCCAGCAGTGGGCTCAAGGTCCATTAGGTGGCTGAAAGCAGTCCAATAGGAGGAATGAATGAATGAATAAATGAATGGATTGAAGAGCATTTATTAAGCACTTGCTGTGTGACAAGCACTGATACAAATACCAAAGCAGTGCCAGCTCCTGTCCCCAAGGAGCTTACATTCTAAGAGAGGGATGGAGGGTGATGGTGACCAAGGAGGGTATTTTGCTTCTGGAAGCTCTAGGATGGTGAGTGGAGCCTGACCTATGGTCTGGCGGAACAGATTTGATCAGGGTTCTAGAAGATGTTTTGGGGGGAGCCACGGCCAGGTGGTTGGCTGATGATTTCCAAAAGATGGCCAGGGAATGGGGAGTGAAAGGGAACAGGTTTTGGGCCTTCCTGAACTAGTGAGCCAAGAGGGCCCCTTCCTAATATGGACATCTGGTGCCCCGGACAGAAGTTCCAACAGATGAAAGGGTGAAAACCCCTAGGTCATGGTCTCTGGTGTCCTTAAATCAAAAAAGCATTTATTAAGGGCACTGTGGGAAGCACAGAGACTAGAAATAAAGGAAAATTAAGTGGGCTCTACCCTCAGAGAGATTACATTTTAATTGTGGAAGATGATTTTAAAAAGGGAGTTAAAGGGGAGGGGTCTGATTCAAAGGGGGGACAGTGGCAGAGTGAGGAGACCAGAGAGAGATGGTTGGCCTGTGCCCTTCCTGGAAAGGGCTGTTCAAGAGGAACTAGGAGGGGGTGCCAAAGAGATAGAGGCATCATTCAGGGTGAGAAGGCCACAGGGGCAGGGGCTATTCCAGGGTGAGAAGGTGGCTGAAGAATAGTGGTGAAGGCCAGAGGCAGAAGGGGAGCGGCAGGTGAGGCTGTCCAAATGGAGGAAGAAGAGGGAGAGGGTAGCCAGAGGAGTGAGGATGAGCGCAGCACTGTGTGGTCCAGTCCACCCATAAACCATTCCTTGGCAGGGAGAGGTGGATGGCTCGACCTGGCTGGGAAAAGCCTGTTCGAGGTGACAAACCAAGGGCAGCTCAAATTCCTGAAGGTGGAAGTGAGTGGGAAGGTGAGGGAGGACCCCCTGTCTGGGACAGAAAAAGCAGCTAAAACCCCAGTGGCTGATGACCAATCTAGGGCAAAGACCTGCTGAAGCAGGCTGGGTGGGGCCATGGGATGCTCTGATCACTCCTTAGCTGGATGGCAGGACGTCATTAGTCTTGGGAAGCTTGGGCTGGGTTAGGAGCTGCCTTGACATACCTTCTCTGGGCTTTATAACAATTTAGCTCTCTACTGTGTCATGTCACTTTAATTCTGTTTTTTAAAAATGTGGGTACAACCTTTAAAAGCAAAACAAAAGAAATGAATATAGCTTTTGCCTCCTATTATGATAAAGCGGCAGTTCAGACAGGCTAGGCGAGGGAATCCATAAAGAATTCTTGTTGTTTGGTCATTTCAGTCATGTCCAACTTCTAACCCCATTTGGGGTTTTCTTGGCAGATACTGGAGTGGTTTGCCATTTCCTTCTCCAGTTCATTTTACAGATGGAGAAACTGAGGCCCAGAGAAGGTAAGTAACTTGCCCAAGGTCACACAGGCAGTCAGTGGAAGAAGCCAGATATGGTCTTTCTGCCTCCAAGTCTAAATCTCTTTCTGCAACATCACATTGGCTGCCGTAATGGCTTATGAGCCTTGGACATCACAAAGCCAAGTTCCAGGAAGGCCAACGGTGGGAGGGAGTAGATTGGAGTCCAGCCAGTTCCCTCTCCTGCCTGGGTCCAGGGTTACCTAGCAGATCACTTACATTTTAAGCCTTTTCTTCAGGGACTGGTTAAGAAACTAGCAAACAGATTCCAAATCCCTTTAGTCTTAATCAGCCTTTTAATACTATTAAAGCAATAATCCTTGTCCTCCACATGCATAATTATCCTCTTCAAAGTGTTCCCATTGATCAGCCCAAAGGGGCTTTTTTGAAATCCCCGAGTACAAGCAATTACTGCTTTTTTCCCCCACTAAAAAAAAGTTAATCTGGAATATTATGATTTTCTATCTACGCAAAGGGACATGCTCCCTTTAATTCATCAGACTGCAGATGAAGCCAACCCCAAGCAAAGCTAGAAAACTCTGTGCCTTTTGACCACCTTCCAAGACCCTGGGGCGGGGGAGGGGAGGATTCTTTGTCTACTGCTAAGCTTGGGCCTGTCCTAGGGGACTCTCCATCTTGGTGGTAGAAGAAGAGAGCGGGGAGAGCCCAGGCCTGGGAAAGAGGAATTAGGCTTCTAGCCCTTTCTCTACTCCCTAGTTTACTTTACACAAGTTACTTTCCTTTCCTAGGCCTCAGTTTCCTCATCAGTTAAGGGGGAGGGTTGGATGAACTCTGAGAGGTTTGGTCCGACTCTAAGGCCCTAAGGCACCGCAGAGACTGTGGATTTCACCGTTTAACCTGGAGGCAGTTGACTCGAGAGTTGGGGGACCTGTGTTCAAATCTCATTTTGGAGGTTTACTATGTGTGTCACCTCGGGTGGATTACTGAAGCACCTCAGGCCTCAGTTTCCTCACATGTAAAATGAGGGGCATAGATAACACGCCTTGTGGAACTCCTCTTGCTGATGTGCAAAGGGCTTGAACTCTTACGATGAAAGGAGTAGGTGTCCCTTTCTCTTCTGGCTATCTGGGGTCATGAACCTTGGTCTGAGGCATAATGACCAAGTAAAGATACATAAGAGTCAGCAGTGAGAAATGGCAGCCAAAAAAGACTCATTATTATCTCAGAGGAGAGAACCACGGCCTCCCAGGATGGGTGAGGAGAGGGCAGACCTGCTGGGCAGGGCTCAGATGCAGGCATCACAGTTTGAGGAAGGCCTGGAGGGCACCCAGAGGATGGCAGCCAGACTGGTGAAGGGCCCAAAGAGTCCTTGGCTGAGGGGAGCAGGTGTGTAGTCTGGAGAAGACAAGACTGGGGGATGGAGGGGAAGGGGCATGATGATAGCTCAGGTATTTGAAGGGCTGTCATTTCGAAGTGGCACCATGCCAATCACTGGGAGCACAAAGACAGACAGAAACAAGCTCTGTGCTCAGGGAGCTCACAATTTAACAACAGCAACACAATAAGAATAGAGACCTCATGGCACAGTGGACAGATGATAATCACGATAATAGTAATTATTAATGTCATTAGCACCATGGCATAGAGGATAGAAAATAGTAACAATAACATAATAATAAGAAAAATGATTGTTAGCACTATGGTATAGAGGATAGAGATGATGGTGGTGATGATGACGACAACAACAACGGTGGTGGTGATGATAATGATGGTGGTGGTGATGGTGGTGGTGATGGTGGTGATGGTGATGGTGGATGATGGTGATGGTGGTTTGGTGATGGTGGTGATGGTGGTGATGGTGATGATGGTGGTGATGGTGATGATGGTGATGGTGGTGATGATAATGATGGTGGTGGTGGTGGTGGTGGTGATGGTGATGGTGGTGGTGATGGTGATGATGGTGATGGTGGTGATGGTGGTGATGGTGATGGTGGTGGTGATGGTGATGGTGGATGATGGTGATGGTGGTGATGGTGATGGTGGTGATGGTGATGGTGGTGATGGTGGTGACGGTGATGATGGTGGTGATGGTGGTGATGATAATGATGGTGGTGGTGATGGTGGTGGTGATGGTGATGGTGGTGGTGATGGTGATGATGGTGATGGTGGTGATGATGACGATGGTGATGGTGGTGGTAATGACAGTGATGATGGTGGTGATGACAATGATGTTTTATGGCATAGAGGACATAGAGTCAGCCTCAGAGGGTAACATTTTCTTCTTGGTAGAAGCAGAAGCCCATGGGAGGAGTCTCCAAAAAGCTAAAACCTGGCTTTAAATAGGGACAAACTCCTTAATGATCAGAGCTGTCTCAGAGTGGTTCCCCTCTTCTACCCCAGAGCTCATCAAGCAAAATCTTGGATGACCACTGGTGGGGGTGCTGTGGAGGGAATTCTTAGGGAGGTCGAGATGGCCTTCCCACTCCTTCTGAGATTCTAGTAACAACAAACCTAGATGACGGAGGGCACTGGCCAAAGGCACTGGGGAGAGAGTGAACCTGGCAGCCTGTCCTTTCAGCAGGCCATCGCGCCACCTAGTGACTGTTGGAGGAAAAATACTTGCTTGGCTGCCCATGGGCCAAGGGGACTTCAGGATTTCAAGCTTGTCTCTCCTGTTGCCCTCTCGTGCCAACATTCAAAGATCAAGAATGTTTCCACAGCGACTTCTCCCTCCCCTGTCCTTGCCATAGACACCTGGGCTTTATTTGGGGGTAGATCCTTAACAGAAGACAGGCTCCCTCATGGGGACACGTAAGACCAGATATGAGAATTCCCTTTTGTATCCATTAACTCAACATTTATTAAAGTTGTACAGAGCGTGGTGCATGTGAGTGTGTGTGTGTGTGTGTGTGTGTGTGTGTGTGTGTATGTGTGTGTATGTGTGTGTATGTGTGTGTGCATGTAGCCATTCAATCATATATAAGACCTGGACCCCGTAGGAGGAATGGGGCAGGGATATATCACCATCATCATCATCACTAACTTATAAGGAGATTGCTTCTGATTCTATGGAAAGAAGAGAGAGAAGGAAATCAAGGAACACATTCTATGGAAGTCCCCTCCCCACTCATTACTTATGCAGTATAGTCGCCTAGTTACATCCTGGTTTGGAATCCTGAATATTGAAAATGATTGCCACAATGAGAAGGCGAGGAGGCCTCATTACCTCTCCCTCCAGTGAATGATCCTGTTGGGACTCGCTCTATGCCTGGCACCGGGTTCACAAAGACAAAGACACAGCCACTACCACCAGCCCTTGCCTCGAAGGAGCTTTGACTCTGCTGGGGGAAACAATTGGTATCTAGAAAATCAAATATAAAATTTAAGCAAACGTATTTTTGGGGGGAGGGCAGTAGAAATTGGGGTGATCAGAAAAGGTCTCACGTCTTCTCAGAAGAAGGTGGTGTGAAGTAAGATAAGGATTCTAAGAGGCAAACGATGATGTTGAAGGAAAATAGTTCAGGACTAGGGGTCGAGTCTGGGAAGAAGATTGGACGATGTTGTACGTGGCAAATGAGTACCTTGGTTTGGCTGGAATGTAGAACGGTGGAGGGGAAGGGAATACTGCCCAAGGCTGTATGTCCCCTGAAGGCAGCCCCCTGGAAGTTGCCCGGTTGGGGGCTTCCCCAGCTCCTGCTCCATGGAATGCACTGGAATCCTCACCACAGAAAGAAAATAAATGTCAGATATGCCTTTCTTCAGGAAGGTGAGAAAGAAGCCCAAATAGACAGACAGCTCTGGAAGCTCTAGGTTGAATTTATTATAGATTTGAAAAGAAAAGCTGCATATAAGAGAGATCCAGGTTCACGTACAATTCTCTTTTTGGGTTCTACTGCAAGTGTAGAAATGCCTCCATTTTATTTGACATTAGTTAAGTTCAGAACAAAACCCAGCTTCAGACACTTACTGGCTGTATGACCCTGGACAAGTCACTTAACCTCTGCCTGCTTCAGGTTCCTCATCTGTAAAATGGGGCACTGACAGCAGCTACCTCCCAGGGTTGTTGTGAAAATCAAGGGAGATCACATTTGTAAAGTGCTTAGTACAGTGCCTGATGCATCTCAGCGCTAGATTCGTTGTTGAGTTGTTTCAGTCCTGTCCGACTCCTCGTGACCCCATTTGAGGCTTTCTCGGCAAAGATACTGGAGCGGTTTGCCATTTCCTTCTCCAGCTCATTTTACACATAAGGAAACTGAGGCAAGCAAGGTGAAGTGACTTGCTCAGGATCACAAAGCTAGTAAGTATCTAAGGCTGGATTTGAACTCAGGTCTTTCTGACTCCAGGACAGGTACTCCATCCACTTTGCCACCTACCTGCCCTATAAGTGCTTTGTACATGTGTTGTTATTATTTTAAAAAACCTCATTCCTTTCTTTGTGCGGCCATCTTATACCCTGTAGAAGAATTCAGTTCCATGCTGAAAAAAAAATTCCCTTATTTGATAGACATGTAAAGCTATCAGGCAGAAAGCGGGCCTGTGAGAAGGCCCTTGGCATCTTTCTAAATTTATCCAATAAATACCAGTCCTGATCATCAACATTCAAGTGCTTCTGTTGTGAGGAGTAAATGCTTTCAGCAGTAATGGCCAAATTGATCTATTAATAGTAAACTAGGCCTTAATCTCTAATTAGACTGATTTTTGCCGGCAGCTTTTTAGATCTGCTTCCTGGAAATGCAAATATTCCAAACCGTTGGCAACCGGCCTGTTGATTGCCTAGGGGTCTGCCATCCCTAGACCAGTCTACATGAGTTCAGAGAGGGGCAGTACTGGACTGGTCACTGGAGGATGCATTTTTTGGACCCTCTACTCAAAGACCATCTACAAACCTGAGGAGGAGGTGTAGTCTTCGTCACCAGTCAGTCAAGCAGCATTAATGGGGATGATACCTGTAGTATCTGCCTCACCAGGCTGTTGAGAGTCAGAGGAGGTGTCAGTCAATCCACAAGCAGTAATTAGGGGGAGACAAGGAGTTGATCAGCTGTTTAATCCTGTCAGCATTTAGTCTCAAGTGACTACTGTCTTTACATGTGTCCCTTGGGGAGCACTTGTCTAAGCTCCCTGTTAATTACTCTGTATCCCCAATACAGTGGGAGGGGAAGATGCCCTTCCAATGGAAAGTCACCGGAGGAATCTGCTACAGCTTTGTGGAGCATTGGGCCTCTTGGCCCTGGGACCAGACCATCATTGACACTCTTTGTACAGGACATGGGGACCATGTAGGGGAGGCAAGAGGTCAAGGCCCAGCTGCCATTTTGTTTCCTTCTTTTCTGGGATAACCCTGGCTCTGACCAAATGCCAATCCCATGGCTTTTAAGAATCTCATCTGCTCAGAGGCTCATCCCTCTGCACATTCATGGACACTCTTCTGGGACATGTAGTTAGTCCCAAGAAGGTTCTGGGCTGGATCCTGGCCCAGTAGAGTTCTTATCATGCAACATGGCATGGGATAGCACAGCGGGGTGGAAAACATTCTGGACCTGGATGCAGAGAACCTGGGTTCAAATCCCCCCACTGCAACATGCTACCTGTGTGACCTTGGTCAAATCACCTGACATTTCAAGGCCTTGATTTCCTGACCTGTCAAATCAGGGGGTTGGACTAGGTGACCTGCATGCTACGATCCCATTATCTGTCATCTGTGTCTTTATACTCAAGTGACTGTGTTTTAATCTGCATAAGGAGGGGTCTGTTTTATCTCAACTTTGAATCTACATGAATGGATGAAAAATATTTACTATTTTCTATGTGCCCAAAACGGTGCTAAATGTTTGGCAAATGAAAGAATTACTATATTCAACACGATTCATGCAGGGGGTATAACTAATTCTTTACTGACGCTTTAAGTAGAATCATTGCCCCTTTCCATCCACCCCTTTGTGGTGTGCTTTATATAAAACTCGTTCAATATTCATTGAACGTTAGGAAGTAGGGGCTATTATCGTCTCCATGTTCCAGGTGAGAACACTGATTCGGAGACTTGTCGGGAGCCAGACAACTAGGAAGTGTCTGAGGCTGGATTTCACCTGGAGTCTTCCCAGTTTCTTTTCAGGCAACAAGCATTTATTAAGCCTCTACTGTGTGCCAGGCGCTGTGCTAGCTCTGGTGACAAAGAAAGGCACAAGGTAGACACAGGAGTCCCCTGCGTACCGGGGGTTCGGTCTCCTTCGGAACCAGTCGGTGTAGACAAGGGCTCATTTGGACCCTTGGAGACG